>NC_057867.1:5406279-6006279 GCF_019393635.1 Dromiciops gliroides
GAGGTCCTGAATGGTGCTCATCCAGGTGAGTTGGGGGAGTAGCATCTAGGTATGAGGGAACCTTGGGAAGGAGGACCCCCCTTTTTTAGTGAGGCAATAGTAGTAAATGTTTTCAATTTTTCCCCAAGTCTGCCCAATCCTGGGTGTCTTGGCTTCCCTTCTTCTCCCTTTGTGATTAGATATTTTCTTCAAACATTGCTTATGCTCCCAGCATCCCCAATGTGTAGTCTTTCATCCTCTCTCAATTTTATAGACTCACAGACTGTAAAGTTGGAAGGGACCATAGAGACATGCGTATTCAACTTCCTCATTTTCCAGCAGGGCCTTACCAAGTCACAGGACAGTCTGGACCCACTCATACCAAGTCACATCAACCCATTCTCCTGCTCCCTGCTTCTTTTCTGCTATTCTTATTCATTCCTGCCTTCTCTACTTTTTTCTCAAAAGACTCTCCCTCATTCTTTTTGTTCACTTGGGTCTCTGTGTCAAGCCACTTCTCTCATTTACTTCCTGTATTTTCCATTTCCCCATCTTCCTTCTGGCTTAAAAGGACATCAGGTACACTTAGTAGTCATTTTTATTTTGAATGTTCAATTTCGTCTTTCAGATCAACAGATTTCTTTTACCCAGCAAGCGTGTCCATATTTTCTGTTTCTCATTTCAGACTATGGAATTAAGACTGAAAACAAGGAGGTTATTCCAAAGCAGGAACTTTCTGAAGAAGATGAATTCAAGGGCATATTGTGGGCAGGACTGCAAAGGGCTGTCCCCCAGGAGCCTGAACTTGAAGAAAGCTGTGACTCCAAGGACAATTTAGAGGAACAGAAGGGAAGTGTAGTGTTGATGAGACTGAGACAGTCTCCCCCTTCCCAAGAGAGTGGTTTCAACCCCATGTCTCTCTCCCAAGGGGTTGTCCCTAAGGAAGAGGGAGAACATGAATATACCAAGTGTGAAAAAAGCTGTGATCTGAGTTCAGCCCCTGTTACAAATTGTATAGAAACTATAGGAGAAAGGTCCCAGAGATGTGATGTATATGACCAAAGCTTTGGACAGGATTCAGAGCCTGTAACAAATCAGAATGTTAATAATGAAAAAAAACCCTATGAATGTAGTGAATGTGACAAAGCCTTTAGTCGGCGTTCCTACTTTATTGAACATCAAAGGATTCATAGTGGTGAGAAGCCATATGATTGTAGTGAATGTGGCAAAGCCTTCAGGTGGTATTCAGATGTTGTCTCACATCAGAGAATTCACCGTGGAGAAAAACCTTACCAGTGTAATGATTGTAGCAAAGCCTTCAGGAAGAGCTCAGATCTTATTCAGCATCAGAGGGTTCATAGTGGGGAGAAGCCCTATGAATGTAGTCATTGTGGCAAAGTCTTTGGTCGAAGCTCCAGCCTTATTCGGCATCAAAGAATTCATAGTGGAGAGAAGCCCTATGAATGTAATGCTTGTGGGAAAGCCTTCAGAGATATCTCTACTTTTATTAACCATCAGAAAATTCATAGTGGAGAGAAACCGTATGAATGTGATGAATGTGGCAAAGCCTTCAGTCGTAGCTCAAGCCTTATTGAACATCAGAGAATTCATAGTGGAGAAAAGCCCTTTGAATGTAATGAATGTGGCAAAGCCTTCAGGTGGTGCTCAGACCTGGTTCCACATCTCAGAATTCATAGTGGAGAGAAACCTTTTGAATGTAATGAATGTAAGAAATCCTTTAGGAAGAGCTCAGATCTTATTTTGCATCAGAGGATTCATAGTGGAGAGAAGCCCTATGAATGTAATCAGTGTGGGAAAGCCTTCAGGAAGAGATCTGATCTAATTCAGCATCATCGAATTCATAGTGGAGAGAAACCTTTTAAATGCAATGAATGTGAGAAAGCTTTTAGGACACGGTCAGACCTTGTTCAGCATCTGAGAATTCATAGTGATGAGAAACCTTATGAATGTAATGAATGTGGGAAAGCCTTCAGGCAGAACTCAGACCTTATTCAACACCAGAGAATTCATAGTGGAGAAAAGCCCTATGAGTGCAACAAATGTGAGAAAGTCTTCTGTCGAAATTCAAGCCTCATTCGACATCTGAGGTCTCACAACAGAGATTAATTTTCAGGGTGTTGCTATCCCCTGTCCATGCTAGGGACCTTGGGGACAGGGCTTCAGTCTGCACAACTTCCTTCTTGTAGCAAATGATAAAGGTTGTTTGCATGACTGATAGATCAATATTAAAGAGTGAAGGAACAAGACTATCAAAAACTAATGTTTACTACAAGTCATCCCTGACGTTATTAGTTTTCAGAATGGCCTCTCAGGTCAGGGACTGAAATGGAAGAGGATGCATGGACATGCCAGGGAAATTTCTTATCCTCATCACTTGTGCTGTCTGCTGTATCCAGAGGGTAAGGAGTAGAGGGAGAGGCTCTGAAATTCCTTAATCCTTTTCAGCACCTCTCTTCAGTGATGACGATTTTGACAATTTGACACAGTTACGGTACTGTCCTTAGTCATCCATTTAGAGCCCATTAATCTGAGTGTAAGGAGCCCTGGTCTATCAGCCACATGTAGGCAGGAGCCTGTGGAGTTCAGAGTCCAATCTCAAGGACAATTCCCTACTCCCCAGATAAGCAGAACTAATTTCCATAGATTCCCCCAATCCTTGAGGGAAATTAGAGCATTCTTGGAACACCCTCCCTCCCACCACATACTTTCTGACAGAAATAACTCTACGGGCAACTAATTGACCCCCTCTGTTCCCCATATCCCAAATTCTTTTCTAGACATCTAGCCTAGCTTAGTTTTTTACTTTATCTTGACTCCTGACTTGATCTACTTTTGCATTAAACATCCATTAGATGGTGCATATCTATAGAGAAGAAGGTGGTGGTGATGTGGCCACATAATCTGGGTTCATTTGGGTTAGGGAATTCTCACTAGGGAGAAGGAAGTAGAGTAGCTGGGGCTAAGGATGGGGAGAGCCCACTGCAAGGGGGAGGTAGGGAGGATAATTAGAGCACCAGAGTGTCTCCAGCCCTCTTTCCTTTTGGCATCTCCCAGGCCTAGAATGGGAAATTCCTCCCATTAAGGCCTAACCGGTGCCACCTCCATCTAGTGAGCTTTCAAATTCCTCCTAGCACTTTGATTGCACTTCTCCTTTGCACTTGTTCCACTCTCCCCTTGTATGATCTTTTGTGGTATTTGTATCCTTATTAATATTGTAAACTCCTTGAGAGTAGGGTATGGATCATGGATCTCTGTATTCCTGGTGCCAAGCACAGGGCTTTGCACATAGTAGGTGCTTAATTAGTGTTGGTTGACAAGACTACTTACTGATAGATATGGGATAGAATTTTCAAGCTGGAAGGGACCTTAGAGACTACTCAATCTATTTTACAGAGGTCAAAACAAAGTGCAGGGAGGGGCAGCTAGATGGCGCAGTGGATAAAGCACCGGCCCTAGATTCAGGAGGACCTGAGTTCAAATCTGTCCTCAGACACTTGACACTTACTAGCTGTGTGACCCTGGGCAAGTCACTTAACCCTCATTGCCCCACCAAAAAAAAAAAATTAAAAAAATTAAAAAAAAAATTAAAAAAAAAAAAGTGCAGGGTGTCCAAGTCCCAGGCTCCTGACTGAGCAGTGCTCACTAATAAAAAGAATAACTGGACCTGGAGTCAGGAAAAACCTGAAAAATCCTGCCTCTGCCACATATTAGTTTGACCGCGGACAAGTCACTTAATCTCTGAGCCTCAGTTTCCTTTTCTGCAACATGAGGAAAATACTTATGGTACTGGGGTTTTTTTAAGGATCAAATTAGATCATGTATTTAAAGCACTTTGCAAAGAGCTGTTATCATTGGGACTCGGGTGGCCTGGGACCCCTGTTTGGTAATTGACTTAACCTGAGGCCTTGAGCAAGTCCCACCCCACCCCTTTCCTTTTGCCCTCTATAAAATGAAGGATTTGGAATTGGTGAACTCAAAGTTAGCTTTGAGCTGTAAAAGTTTAATTAGAGGGAATTTTGATGCCCCACATGGAGCATGGTCTGCCTGGGTATGTAAGAAAAGGTCATGTGATGAGGGAAGGGCAAGTAGAACCAGTTGGATCTGGAAAGGGGTGTAGTGGAATGAACCTTCAGCAGAGAGTCACGAAACCTGTGTTCAAGTAGCCTAAACCACTTACTAGCTTGTGTGAAAATATCTTTGCCTCTCTGAGCCTCAAGTTCCTTATCTGGGGATAACCCTTGTACTGCCCATCTCACAGGGTTGTTGTGAGGAGAATGTTTTGTAAATGGTGAAGTACCATATAAATGTGAGCTGTTATTAATCTAAAGGTTATCTTCTCATTATTGGGGCCCCACAAGGGATCTTCTTCTCCTGAATCCCTCCCCAAGTGGAGTGTTTTGAGTATACACTCCTTCAAAGAGGTGCCCCGATCCCCTCCCAAACTGTTGGCAGCACAGAGCTGCCAGTTCTGGCCAATGAGTTCACTCCAATATGGCCTTCTAGAGGAGTGTGGACAGAATCCAGAGGAGGCCCCATGTGGACTCATGGCCACACAACAGTGTGGTACCACTCGTGTGGTACAATTGATTTTCACAAAGGAGTTGTTCACCTCCAAAGCTTCCAATTCCGAGATTTCAAATGTTGATATGACAAAATACAGGGTTTTGAATTTTAAATTAATTTCAAGAAAATGACTGAGCTCCATTCACCTTTAAACCCTACAGAATTTGTGCTTCAGGATGCCTGGGGTCAAGTGCTAGCTCTTCTGCTACCTAAGTGTGTTGCCTGAGGGAAGGCTGAGCCCAATGGAGACGTTGGATTCTTCCCATCACAGAATTGAGTCTGTAAGATGAGGGAGTCCTACAACCACCTTCTGTTCCTGTAATTGGAGGTGGATTGGCCACTAGCATCTCCAAGGTACTCAGCTGGGGGAGACTCAGGCTTAGCAGAGGAATGTGCAGGCAGGCACAGACTGCATTCTGGGGTGGGGGTGGGGGTGGGCAGAGCCGGTTCTTGAGACCAACCTGGTGAGAACCACTGAATCCAACGGCCTCCAGGGGTTTCCTAGAGCAGCCCACTTCCTTTCCATTTCCGGCAGCGGGGGGCCAAGCATAGGCTGGACCTCAAGGATGTGCTGGAACAGCCTCAGAGGTGGCCATGCCAGAAAGAAAATTGAACTTGTATTTGAACTGTACCTGGAAAAACCCTGGCTGGCTTCCTGGAGGAGGAAGCATCTCTTGATCATGGGTTGGGTGGATGGGTAAAGAATCCTGGAGGTAGAGGCAGTATTTGAGCTGGGCCTTGAAGAGTGGGGCAGTGTGAAACATTGAGCTCTTCCCCTGATTTATAGGACTTAGCCAGTTAGCTTCCCCTGTCTCTGCCTTGTTTTCCTCCTATGTAAAGTGAGGCCGAACTAGCTGTTCTCCAAGTTCCCTTCTAGCTCTGACAACCAGCGATCATGAATAAGACCCTGCTCTCCACCTTGTTCCCCCCCTCTATAAAGGCTCAGACTTCATAGGAATTGGGGCTACCAACAATCTTAGTCTAGAGCTTTTGTTTGTTTTTAATTGTAAATAACAGTACAGAGAGCCTGAATAATTTGGTTATTTCCCGATTACTAAATCAATTAACCAGCATCTCAAGGACCTACTTAGGTACTAAGTAAGCATTGTGCTAAACACGAGACAGACAAATTAAACAGCCCCTGCCTTCAAAGAGCTTCCAGTATTGTGGGAGGGAATGGATAGTGTTTACAAGTAAACACAGATTGAATACAAAATGTAGTTTGTCCTTCATTCTGGAAGAGGACCCTGACTTCGGGGTGATGTCTTGACTTGCACTGAATTGGATTTAAGTGAGGCAGGGCTGGGCAAGGTCACCAGCCTCACTCCTCCAGAGCCTTCTGGGTCTAGGGGCAAGATATAGATAAGGATGGCTGGAGATGGCCATGGATGTTTAAGGCAATTGGGATTAAGTGACTTGCCCAGGGTCACACAGCTGGTAAGGTCAGGTCACATTTGAACTCAGGTGCTCCCAACTTCAAGGCCAATGCTCTATCCAGTGTGCCACCTAGCTGCCCTCTGCCAAGAATACAAACTACATACACACTGAATGTGGGAAGGGGCCACTAACAAGGGAATCCAGGAAGGGGGAAACACTTGAGCTGAGCTGTACAGGGAGGGAGCCAAAAGTTCTAGGAGGTAGAAGTAATGAAGCAGAGCTAGTGTTGTCTATAACAACAGCCTGAGTGGAGTGTGCAAAGACTGGGGGGGGGGGATTATATACTCTCTGTAAAACTAGGCTGGAGGGGCAGCTAGGTGCTGCTGCAGTGAATAAAGCACTGGCCCTGGATTCAGGAGGACCCGAGTTCAAATACGGATTCAGACACTTGACACTTACTAACTGCGTGACCCTGAGCAAGTCACTTAACCCTCATTGCCCCACAAAAAAACCAAAAAACCCCCACTAGGCTGGAACCAGATTAGGAAGGTCTTTAAATGTCAAACAGGAGTTTGTGGCAATAAGGAGCCACTCAAGCTTCTTGAGAAGGAAAATATGCTTGAAGATATCCATTTGGCAGTTGTGGAGAGGAAGAATTGGAGAGAGTGGACCAATAAGGACAGGACATGGAGATTTTGGTGTCATCTCTGCAGAGATGAGTAGGTGCATCTATGACAGTTGATAACAGACCATGGGAGAGCCCTTAGGTTCACACAGCCATGGGTGGTGACAGTGGTGGTGGTGGGGGCAGGGTATGGATGATGATCTTGCAAAAGCAACCATGAATGAATTTTTCAGCAGGCAGGATAAGAACAAGGACACATCATTTTCTTGAAAACCAGGGAGGAGGGAGGGGGGCAGCTAGGTGGCACAGTGGATAGGGCACCAGCCCTGGATTCAGAAGGACCTGAGTTCAAATCTGGACTCAGACACTTGACACTAGCTGTGTGACCCTGGGCAAGTCACTTAACCCTCATTGCCCTGCAAAAAAATGAAGAAAGAAAGGAAGGAAGGAAGGAAGAAAAGAAAGAAAAACAGGGAGGAGAAAGAATCTGAAAAGACAGGCAGTGGTGTTAAGTGCTGCAGAGAGATCAAGAAGTAGGAAAACAGGTCATTGGATTTATGTTTTTGTTTTGTTTTTGGAGGGTTTTTTTGGGGGGGGTAATTGTGTCGAGGTCATTGGATTTAATAATCCAATGGTGACCTTGGAGAAGGAGAATCAGGTCATTTCTTAGGCATCTGGGAAGGAGTTAATGTATTGGAGAGGTTGAAAATTAGAAAAGGAAGGAGAGAATTCAAAGGGCAGACTTCTGGAGGAGATGGGAGGGCAGTAGGATGTAAGGGCACAAGTGGAGAGGTTGACATTAGTAAGGAGAAAGGCCACTTCTGAGCCTGGAACGTAGGAGGAGAGGATGGGAAATGACACTAAGGTGATGTGTGGAACTTGGGCAGAGAGGGAGCTTGTGATGAGTGCTCTCATTTTTCCAGCAGAGAATGAAGTCAGGTCCTCTTTGGAGAAGGAGGAAGAAGAGGGTAGTTTAGGTGGCTTGAGGAGAGGGGAAGTTTGGAGCAGACACCGAAGGGAATAGACTAGAGAGAATCAATGGGGAAGAATAAAAGGATTGTCCCACAGCAGTGAGAACTCAGTCGAGATTGGCTAATTGTAGCGAGCATGACTGTCCAACTTTGTTCAGCAGCCTTGGGCAGCACACAAGTACCCTCAAAGCAAGCAGATGGTAGAAGTCAATACTCCATCTCCTGCCCCATGCTGTTACTGGCTTTCCTGCCTCAATTCTCTCCCTCACCTCTTGGAACTGCTCATTCCCTTCAAGACTCAGCTTAAGAGCCATCTCCTTCAAGAACCTTTTCTTTTTTTTTTTTGGTGAGGCAATTGGGGTTAAGTGACTTGCCCAGGGTCACACAGCTAGTAAGTGTCAAGTGTCTGAGGCCGGATTTGAACTCAGATACTCCTGAATCCAGGGCTGGTGCTTTACCACTGTGCCATCTAGCTGCCCCCTCAAGAACCTTTTCTGATTGTTACCCTTCCCTGTCCCACATGCGTGCACAACTTCACTTCATACTTTAGGGGCAACTCTTTTTTCATTCAAATCATTGACAAAAATGTTCAACAGAACAGGCACAAGGAGACATCCCTGGAATGCTCCACTAGAGAGGCTCCCTCTGGGTTGACATTCAGCTCTTACTATCACTAAATTCCTTTAGCATCTTTTTTTTGGTGAGGCAATTGGGGTTAAGTGACTTTTCCAGGGTCACACAGTTAGAGTCAAGTATCTGAGGTCAGATTTGAACTCAGGTCTTCCTGACTCCAGGGCTGGTGCTCTATCCACTGTGCCACCTAGCTGCCCCCTCCTTTCGCATCTTTTAATGCCTTATTATATGCCAGGTGCTCTTCTAGGTGCTGAGGAAATAAAGTGGAAAGAAAGAAAAATAGAAGAACTTTTAATGTGTGCTCCTACCCTCAAGGAGCATACATTCTTAAATTCTTATTTTTTTTCTTTTTCTCATTCTGAATTTGACAAACATCAACAACTGTGAACATTTCCACTTACAAAGAATGGAAAAAAAGGGATTGGACACAACACCCTGACACGCCTGTCCCTGTTCTGCTGATTTCACTCAGAGAGTTCTAGGTCAAGGGATACTACTTATCCTTCTGACCCTTTAAAATCAGCTCTCCAAAAAAAAATAGGGTGCGCATCAGACTATACCTGACTTTATTCTCTTTCTTTATTGAGAATTCTAAGACTGAGTGGTCACTTACCCCCAAAACTTTCCATGTTTTCTAATTCAGCAATAAACTACTCCTTGTTAATGAGAATCAGATCCAAAATAGCAAGAC
Source organism: Dromiciops gliroides (assembly GCF_019393635.1). NCBI lineage: Eukaryota > Metazoa > Chordata > Mammalia > Microbiotheria > Microbiotheriidae > Dromiciops > Dromiciops gliroides. The sequence goes on from NC_057867.1 coordinate 5,415,140, forward strand.
ATCCTACTTTCTCTGCCTTTTGAAAGGAAAAAAGGTTATTAAACAAACCAGAAATGTGTTATATGGTCTGCTTTGGGCAGGGGAAACTTCAACATGTCTCTAGATGGTGGAAATCTAATCCTGTTATTTTGGGTCAGCTAGGTGGCCCAATGGATTGAACACTAACCTTGGAAGAGTCATTTTCATGAGTTCAAATACAGCTTCACACTTACTAGCTGTATGACCCTGGGTAAGTTACTTAACCTTATTTGCCCTAGTTCCTCTTCTCCAAAATGAACTGGAAAAGGAAATGAAAAACCACTCCAGTTTGCCAATAAAACCCCAAATAGGTCACAAAATGTCAGATGCAACTGAACAACAACAAAATAGTAGTATGTACTACTGTGTTTGAATTTAAAATGTCTACTCAGCTCTGGTCTTTTCAAAGGAAGTGGTTGGAAGCCTTCTCTCTCATTAAAGATGCATTCCTCTCTCCCTCAGTAGCATTTTATTCAGTTTTGCTGGTTAAGTTATTCTGCATTGTAAACCTATCTCTTGCTTTTTGTAATATCACATTACAAGTTCTCCTATTCTTTAAGTGGTAGCTGTCGTATCTTGTGTGATCCCAACACATAGCCCAGTCCTGGGCACATAGCAGATACTTAATAAATGCTAGTTAACTGACTTATCCCAATGCTTGCTCTTCAGGACTTGAACTCTTTTTTACTGGCTGCTTGTGGTAATTTTTCTTTCACCTGGAGGCTTTGCATTTTGTCTGCAACATTCCTGGGAGTTTTCATTTTGTAGTTTATTTTAGGAAGTGACTGGTGGATTTTCACTTTGCCCTCTGGTTCTAATAAGTGTGAACAGTTCTCATTCATGAGTTCTTAATATATGTTATCCATGTCCTATTTTTGGTCATGACTTTCAGGTAGTATAATGATTCTTATGTGTATACATATGTATGTACATATATGTGTATATGTGCATATATACACATATGTATTAATTTATCCATCCATTTATTTATTCATTCATTCATTCAATCATTCATCTATCTATTTTTTGTTTGTTTTTCCTCTAATTTTCAGGGAGTCAGTGACTTGGGTAAGGTTTTTTACCCCTTGTACTAAACTGTTAATTCTTCTTCTGAGTCTTTCCTCTAGTATTCTCATTTATTTTCTACTTCATTCCCCTAGAGAATAAATCTCATTTTGTTTATAATATGAATTTTAAACTCTAGTTCCATTTTTTTTTTCAAGAATTCTAGTTGAGTTTGTGTCCAGATTAGGTTTTGCTTGTAGATGCTGTGGAATTATTCCCTTCTTCAGAGTTTTGGCTATTCCTGACTCCATATGTCAACAAGCATTTATTAAGTGCCTACTATGTGCCAGGCTATGCTAAACATCGAGGATACAAAGGAAGGCAAAAACCGTCCTTTTGCTCAGGGAGCTCACAATCTAATGGGGGAGACAACATGTGAACAGCTAGGTATAGACAAGATATAGACAAAATCAATTGGAAATAATCTCAGAAGGAAGGCACTAACATGAAAGAGAGCTGGAAAATGCTTCTTGCGGTAAACTGGTATTTTACATTAGACTTAGAAAAAGTCAGGGAAGCCAGGATATGGAGATGAAAAAGGAGAGAACTTTAGGCATGGGGGATAGCCAGTGAAAATACAGTCAGAAAGTGGAGTGTCTTGTTTGAGAAAGAGCAAGGAGGCCAGTGTCACTGGTTCATAGAGTTCTTCGAGGTAAGTAAGGTATAAGAAGACTGGAATGGTAGGATGAGGCATAGGAATTAAGGGCTTTAAAAACCAAGCACAGGGGCGGCTAGGTGGCACAGTGGATAAAGCACCGGTTCTGGGGTCAGGAGTACCTGAGTTCAAATCTGGCCTCAGACACTTGACACTTAACTAGCTGTGTGATCCTGGGCAAGTCACTTAACCCCCATTGCCCCGCAAAAAAACCAAAAAAACCCCCCAAAAACCCAAGCACAGGGGCAGCTAGGTGGCACAGTGGATAAAGCACTGGCCCTGGATTCAGGAGGACCTGAGTTCAAATCTGGCCTCAGACACTTAACACTTACTAGCTGTATGACCCTGGGCAAGTCACTTAACCCCAATTTCCTCAACAAAAACCAAAAAACAACAAAAAGCCAAGCACAAAGGATTTTATATTTGAGCCTAGAGGTGATAGGGAGTTACTGAGGTCTATTAAGTAGAGGACTGATAGGTAAGACCTGTGCTTTAGGAAAATCACTTTGACAGCTGAGGGGAACATGAATTGTAGTGGGGAGAGACTTATGGCAGACAAAGCAACCTTTGGGCTATTATAATAGTCCAGGTATGAGGTAATAATGTTCTGCACCAATGTGAGGGCAGGGTCAGAGAAGAGGGTCTAGATGAGAAATGTTATAAAAGAAGAGTTGACAGGAATTGACAGGAATTGGCAACTCATTGGATACAGTGGTATGACACAGGAGTTGAAGATGACTAGTTTATGAGCCTGAGGGACTGGGAGAATGGAAGAATCCTCAACAGTGGTAGGGAAGTTAGGAAGAGGGGAGGATTTTAGGGAGAAGACAATGAGTTCAGTTTTGGACATGTTCAATTTAAGATGGCTGTAGCAATCCAGTTTGAGATGTTCATTAGGCAGTTGGAGGTGTGAGACTGGGGTCAAGAGAGAAGTTAGGGCTGAATCAATAGATCTGGGGATCATTTGCATAAAGATGATCATTTGAATCCATGGGAGGTGTTGAGATCAGCAAGTGAAATAGAATAGAGGAAGAGAAAAGACACCAAGGCAGAGCTGTAGAAGACACTTCTGGTTAGCAGATGTGTTCTGGATAAAGAACCAGCTACAGACAGGGAGGAGAAAAAACAAGAGACCAGTGTCACAAAAACCTAGAGAGAAGGTACCAAGAAGAAGAGGGTGACTGACTATCAGAGGCTGCAGACAGGTAAAAAAGGATGAGGATTGAGAACAACTCATTAGATTTAGCAATTAAGAGATCACTGGTATCATTAGTATTGGAAAACGTTTTAGTTGAACCATGACATCAGAAACCAGACTGCAGAGGTAAGAAGAGAGTGAGAGGAAAGGAAATGGAGGCACTAATTGTAGATGGACAGCTTCAAGGAGTTTAACCACAAAAAGGAAGAGAGATAGGACAGTAATTAGTGGGGATAGATGGATCAAGCGAGGGTTTTTGAGGATAGATGAGTCATGGGCATGTTTGTAGGCAGTAGGAAAGCAGTCAGAAGACAAAGAGTGATTAAAGATTAGTGAGTGGGGATGATAGAGGGGGCAATCTGTTGGAGACCACAGGATAGGATGAAATCAAGGGTACATGTAGTATGTTAGCCTAGGCAAGATAAGAGCCACCTACCTCTTCACGTGAGACAGAATGAAGGAGGAAATAGTGGCAGAAAGCATCTGAGTGATGTGAGAAGAGGAGGAAGAGAGAAGAGGGAGCTCTTCATAAATGGCTTCAATTTTTTTCAGTGAAGTAGGAGGCAAAGTTCTTATCTAAGATGGTAGGGGATTAGAATCTGATGAGTTAACTATAACCCTTACTCCAAAATACCTCTTTATTGTGACTATCCATCCTTCCAGCTTTACTTCATATATTTGAACTTTGTTTTAAGACCAGGTACTGCGTGCATTTAGAGGGAAAGTCTGGGTCTTGCTTGGTCTTGTTTAGAATTCTTTTGGGTCTTGCTGGTCTCTATATATTGAGAGCTTCAATCTTCAAGGATCCCAGGAGTGGCTCAGGCTGGAGACCTGTTAACTTCCAGCATGCCCTAAGCATTATGTTCTATGGAAAAGTCTGATTGCTGTCTTTTTTTGACACCATGAGAGTTAAGTGACTTGTCCAGGGTCCCACAGCTAGTAAGTGTCAAGTGTCTGAGGCTGGATTTGAACTCAGGCCCTCCTGAATCCAGGGCCGGTGCTTTATCCACAGTGCCACCTAGCTGCCCCCATACCCTTTTTTGTTTTGTTTTTTGCAGGGCAATGAGGGTTAAGTGACTTGCCCAAGGTCCCACAGCTAGTAGGTATCAAGTATCTAAGGCTGGATTTGAACTCAGGTCCTCCTGAATCCAGGGCCTGTGCTTTATCCACTACAGTGCCACCTAGCTGCCCCCTAGGATCATAGAGTATGGTGAGGATGGTGGTATAAGGTGTAAGAATACTGGAAAGGTGTCCAGGCTATGAAGGGTTTGAACACCAAGCAAAAGATTTTCTATTTGTTTGTAGAGGTGATAAGGAGCCACTGGAGTTTATTGGATGGAGGGAGCTGTATGACATGGTAAGACCTGTGTTTTAGGAAAATCACTTTGGTGGCTGAATGGAGGATAGACTGGAATGGGAAGAGACCTGAGGCAGATAGAGCCCCCCCCCCCCCATTGCAATAGTCCAGGCAGGAGGTGATGAGGGCTTGCAGCAGGAGCGGAGGTGATGGTATAACAAAGAAAACATTCAAGCAAAGCCAAGTGACATGGAGGATGTGGGACAGTGTATGCTGCATTCCAAGGTGAAAGAATTGCGACTGTACCAATTGTTCTTGCCTTGCATTTTTAAAATTCCACAATGAAGGGGTGAGCAGCTGGTCAAAGATGACTTGCCACAAGACTATTTTCAGTCAAAGGTCTTTTGGATTTGGCTTGCTCTCCTACCCATGAATTCGGTGTTTGACTTCATTCAGGGAGGGGATTGACTGTGATGTGGTGGAAAGAATGAAGAAGGGTGAGGAGGTGGGATATTTGGGCTCAGTTCTCAGCTCTGCCTGCTAACCTGCTGGGAGATCTTGGTGAAACCCTTTAACTCATTTCAGTACAACCCAGCAAAGCTGTATTAAGTGCTTCTGCCATGCCATGTACTGGGAATGTGAAAATAAAAAAGAGAATGAGTTTTCTCATCTGTAAAAGAGAATGAGTGAGCCCTGTTCTCAATAAGCTTACAGTCCACTGGGAGGGGGTAGAGCAGATACAGAGCTAAGTATGATTGAAGATCAGAGGTGATGGAGACAAAGAGGAGACTCAAAGTCCTGTAGAGAAGAGATGCCTAACACAGGGGCCCTTAACATTCCCAGTGCCAGTGTGGAACCAGATGAAATGTAATTGGGAAAGATTGAACAAAATTAAGAAAACTACAATGGAACACAGAGAATGTTAATATGTGGTTTCTAAGTCTATATGCGGAAAATGTGCGGGGATCTTTTCTTATCATTTAGCGGCCCCCATTGCTATTTGAGTTCAACCTTACTGTTCTAGAGGAAAATGTGAGAAGGGAGAGAACACATATCTGGGGATTGGGGTGGGCAGTGCTAAGGAAAACTTCAGGGAAGGGTGGAGATGAAGAAAGAGTACATCTCAGGCATGGGGGCGGGGCAGACAAGGCTGGTTGGGAAGGTAGAGAGCATCCAGAGGAGTAAGACGAGATCAGACTGGAACCTTTGGCTGGAGGTAGATTGTTGTTGTTCAATCATGTTTTTCAGCCATGTTCAGCTCTTTGTGACCCCATTTGGGGTTTTCTTGGCAAAGATACTGGAGTAGTTTGCCATTTCTTTCTTCAGCTCCTTTTACAGATGAGAAAACTGAGGCAAACAAGGTTAAGGGACCTACCCAGGATCATACAGCTAATGTCTGAGGCCATATTTGAACTTAGGTCTTCCTTACTCCAGGTCCAGTCACTCTATTCATTGTGCCACCTAGCTGCCCAGAGCCAGTTTGTAGAGGGCCTTAAGAGAGAGACTCAACCTCCCTTGGGCCCTAGCGCCTCCCCTCTAAAAAGGGGTTAAAGTTCCTTGCATTCCCTCCCTTACTGGGCCATTGTGGGGTAAGTGCTATAGGAATGGAAGTTGGGTCCTGTTTTCCTGTCACATTGCTTCTCTTCTGCTCCATTAGATTCATAATTATATCATTATCTGTTCATGAATAAATTACTGAGGATCAGCATTGAGATTTTTCATTGTACTTTACCGTACAACTGCAAGAAATGTATTCCCAGAATTGATGCTGGGGAAATGATTCCAATGTTCTGGGGCCTTCATATGTTCTTTAGTATTTTCTTGGCATAACTGTGATCAGAAGAGCAGAGTGGGTGTAGTAGAAAGAACATTGGACTTGGAGTTGAGAGACCTGGGTTTGAATCTCAGACTTGGACAAGTACCCTCTCTCTGCCCTTCGGTTTCATCATCTGCAAAATGAGGGCTTTGGAGAAGATGATATCAAAAGGTGGACTCTGATCCTTTGAATACAAGCACTGCCACTTACTATCTGGATGACCCTGAGTAAGTCACTTCCCATCACTGGGAAGTAAACTGGGCATAATGATCCTTATTATTTACTCGTATTAGACTGTCTCTGAGGTCCCTGAGAGCAGCAAGTCCGATGATTGTCCCTGGTATTTCAGGACTTGGTGAGCTTTGGGGATATGGCTGTGTTTTTGCTTTTAAGAATGATCTTTTTTTGCAATCAGCAAAAATCTTCCTTCTCTCCTCCTCCCCGACCCCTCTTTCTCCCAACTGAGAATGAAAGAAAAACAAAAGCGCATATTACAAACATACATAGTTAAGCACAACAATATTGTTGTTGGCCATGTTCTCCTGGTTTTGTTCACTTCACTCTGCATCATCACTCTTCCTACAAATCTTCCCAGGTTTCTCTGAAACCTGTCTCTTCATCATTTATGACAGCCCAATAGTATTCCATCAAGTTCATGTACCACAACTTGTTCAACCATTCTCTAGATTCCCATTCTTTGTCATCTTAAAAAACTACAAAGATTTTTGTACATTCTGAGTTTGTTTTACTTAGAACTAATTCCTCTATTAATCTATCCCCTTTCTAATTCTCCCTTCTACTTTGTCCCCTTTCTGTCTTATTTCCCTGTTCAATGAAATGTATTTCTGTACCCAACGTGTGTGTATTCTTCCCTTCTTTGGTCAATTCGGATGAGCATAAAGTCAGCTCCTTTCCCCCACCCCATTCTCCTTGTTTGTACATATGTCTACTTGCCTTGTCTGAGTTCATAATTACTATTATGTCTGCTTTTTGGGGGGTTCACATGAAGCATAACAGATTTTGCTCCAGCTCCTTATCTGAATTCTGCATAAGTTTATGTCTCTAGTATGTTTCTTTTAAACAGTGTATTGTTAAATTCTGCTTTTTAATCCGTCCTGCTATCTTCTTCCATTTTATGGGTGAGTTCATCACATTGACAGTTAGGATTGTTACTTGTGTATTTCCCTCCATCCTAATCTCTTACTTTTCCCCCACCTTGTTTAATGAGAAGAGAATGGTGAGAGAGGAGTATGCTCAGCACTGCTGCACTATACTTGATAGAGTTTGCTTCTTTCCCTTTCCCCTCTTCTGTTTCCTTCACCTAGACCCCAATCTTAGTTTCTTACTCATTTTTCCTTTAAAATGTATTTTCTTTTATTATATAACACATGCACCTTAGCAATGTAATGATTTAAAAATACACGTGGTGTCCACTTTCATCCTGCACAGTTAACACATTTTTTTTCAATAAATAAAATGCTCCCTATTCATTCCTAGTAACAGTAATATCAATAACACTCCTACCTTATCAAGGCAGGGCACTGAAACATTTTGTTTTAGTAGTAAGACGATGCTGTGTATTTTCACCATTCCTCTTTGGCAGTATGCTTCTGTGCCTGAATTTTAATTCACAGCAGTACCACTATGTAGCAATAAATTATACTGAAATAAATTTAGCATAATATATTCTTTTTTTACTCTTTTAAAAATTAATCTGTTGCTCCTATTCCCTCCCTCCCTCCCTCCCACTAAACAGTTTTTTTAAAAGCCTTCAATATGTAACTGCACAGTCCCACAAAACAAATTCCCACATTGGCCATGTCAGAAAAAAAAATACATGCGTGTGTGTGTGTGTGTAATATATGTATCTATCTTTCTGCATCTTAGACTTGACCTCTCAGGAGGTAAGTGATGTGGTTCAACTTTATTCTTCCGGACCCTTGTTTATCATTGCATTGGTCAGAGTTCTCAAGTCTTTCAAAGTTGTTTTTCTCTATACTGTTATCTTTGTTTAAATCGTTTTCCTCATTCTACATCCCAGCTACACAGAGGATATAGAATGGAGAGGGGAGGGAAGTAAATGGTGGTGGAAGCTATCTATCCCTGCTTACCTTTTATTTATCTACCATGTGCAGTCCTCTTTCTGCAATCCTGGTGCCTGCAGAGGAGACAGATTATTCAAATGGATTTCCCTTTTCTATTTCTTTTGACTCTTGTGTGTATATGTGTGGGCAGCAGCTTTGAGAAGGGCACCAGTCTTTCTTCCATGCTTATCTAGGGCCTTGTAGTGATGGAGGAGGCTGGCTGCAGCAGTACAAGACCGTACTCCCTGTGAGTCTTGCCCTGTGTAGGGCTGTGTTCCCTCTGTGCCATGGGGGTTTTTTATATGCAACATTCTTTTTGTCAGTATTGGGGGCATTTGTTTTGTATCTTTTTTTCAGATTACAGGTCTGAGATTGAGAACAAGGAGCCACCTCAAATCTGGAGCCATCTAACGAAATTGAAATATGGAAGTTGCTAACAAGACTTCTAAGGGCCACTTTCACTCTGAAGGAGCTGCTTTATGTGAGACCAAGTTTGGGGTGCCACAGAGAATGCCCACAGGAGAGAGACCACAACATAGTCCTTCCCAATCATGTCACTGATAACAAAGGACATGGGGAGAGAAACTCATTGTCATGGGAACAGGGAAGGTCAGTGTGAACTTTCTGTTATACGCGAGGGTGACTTTATAGAATCTCACAATGATAGAAGAGAGCCAGCCTACTGGGCTGGTTCCAGTGTGTTCCGACCAAAGAGAAACCCTCTAATTGCACTGAGTATAGAAACTCCTTTCAAGGGTCCTCAGCTCTTACTGAATACCTGGAGATTCATACCGAAGAAAGCCTTCATGCAGAGTTCAGGTCTTATTCAAAATGTGAAAATTCATAGCAGCATGCAATGCATGTGGGGAAAGCCTTCACAAGTGGATCTTAACTAATTTAATATCAGTGGAGAGAAACCCTCCCCATATAATAGTTGTGGGAAAGCAAACCCTCTTTGCTTACTGAACATCAGAAAGCTCACACTGGAGGGAAATCTTATGAACTGTGGGAAAGCCTTCAGGAGAACATTAGAGTTCATTCTAAATCTCTGAATCTTTATTGGAGAGAAACCTCCTGAATGCTGTGAAAGTGAGAAAGCCTTCAGGCTGATCTCATACCTTACTGAACACCAGAGGAATCCTGTTGGAGAGAAACCTTCTGAATGTGATGAATGTAGAAAAGTTTTCCCACGTAACTCAGGCCTTAATAAGTATTGGAGCCTTTCTAGCAATGAGAAACCCTATAAATGGAACCCATGTGGGAAAACCTTCAGTCAAACCACACCTTAGTGCACGTTCATGCTGGACAGGAACTCTCTAAATATAATAATGCAGAGAACCTTTTTTAAAAAAATTGTATTTTTTTCAAATGAAGATTAGAACTATTCTCTTTCGGGGCAGCTAGGTGGCGCTGCAGTGGATAAAGCACTGGCCTTGAATTCAGGAGGACCTGAGTTCAAATCCAGCCTCAGACACTTGACACTTACTAGCTGTGTGACCTTGGGCAAGTCACTTAACCCTCATTTCCCCACAAAAACAAACAAACAAAAAAGAAAAACAACAGAACTATTCTCTTTCGTTCCCCTCCCCCCCATCAAGAAAGTAAGATGCCAGACTGCTTTCCAGTTTTCTAACCAGTTTTGTTGAACAGTGAGTTCTTGCTCCCATAGCTAGGATTTTTGGATTCAATCACTAGGCTATTGTGCTCTTTTGTTTCTGTAGATTGTGTACACGATCTGTTTGACCTTTTTTCCCCAATACCAAACTGCTCTGAGGATGAACTGCTTTGTAGACTAGATTGAGATCTGGTACTGATCAGACCCCTTCCTTTCCTCTTTTTTCATTGATTCACTTGATATTCTGGAGTTTTTGTTCCAGATGAATATCGTTATTTTTCCTAGCTCTATAAAGAAATCCTTTGGTAGTTATGGAACTGAATAAGTCATTAATTTAGGTAGTATTGTAATTTTTTTATATTTGCACAACCTACCCAGGAACAATTTATATTTTACCCATTATTTAGATCTACATTTATTTATGTAAAGGGTGTTTTTACTTTTTTTTTTTTTGGTGAGGTAATTGGGGTTAAGTGATTTGCCCAGGGTCACACAGCTAGTAAATGTCAAGGGTCTGAGGCCGGATTTGAACTCAGGTCCTCCTGAATTCAGGGCCAGTGCTCTATCTACTGGGCCACCTAGCTGCCCCAAGGGTGTTTTATAATTGTGTTCATATAATACCTATGTGTGTCTTGGCAAGTAGACTCAAGTATTTTATACTGTTTGTAGTTATTTTAAACTGAAATTTCTCTATTTCTCCCTGTTGGATTTTGTTGATAACATACAGAAATACTGATGGTTTTTGCAGGCTAATTATATAGATTCTGCAACTTTGCTGAAGTTAATTGCTTCAATTAGTTTTTTAGTTGACTCTCTAGGCTTCTCTAAGTAAGCCATCATATCATCTGCAAAAAGTGATAATTTTGTTTCTTCTTTGTCTATACTTATTTCCTTAATTTCTTGTTCTTATTGCTATAACTAACCTAGCACTAGATTGAATAGTAATGGTGAAAATGGACATCTTTGCCTTAACTCCTGACCTTATTGGCTCTAGTTTATCTTCATTACAGATAATGGGGGCTCTTGATTTTATATAGACACTACTTATCATATATTAAGGAAAAATACATTTATGCCTATGCTTGTTAATATATTTTTAAAATTTTTTTGTGGGATAATGAGGGTTAAGTGACTTGCCCAAGGTCACATAGCTAATAAGTGCCAAGTGTCTGAGGTCGGATTTGAACTCAGGTCCTCCTGAATCCAGGGCTGATACTTTATCCACCGCGCCACCTAGCTGCCCCCTTATTAATGTTTTTAACAGGAGTGAATGTTAGATCTTGCCAAAAGCTCTGCATGGTTTGATACGATCACACAATTTTTATTGTTCTTGTTATTAATATGATCAATTATGTTTATAGTTTTCCTAACTCTTATGAATCCAACCTGGCCATAGGGTATAATATTTGTTATATGTTGCTGTAGTTCCCTTTGCTAATATTTTATTTAAAACTTTTACATCAATATTCATTAGGAATATTGGTCTATAGTTTTCTTTTTCTGTTTTTACTCTCCATGGTTTAGGTGTCAAGACCATCATAGAAGGAATTTGGTGGGACCTCTTCTTTTTCTATTTTTCAAATAGTTCATATAATATTGGGATTAATTGTTCTTTAAATGTTTGGTACAACTCACTTCTAAATCCACCTGGTCCTGGGGGTTTTTCTTCTGGGAGTTCATTTATACCTTGTTCCATTTCTTTTTTTTTTTTGGTGACGCATTTGGGGTTAAGTGACTTGCCCACGGTCACACAGCTAGTAAGTGTTAAGTGTCTGAGGCCAGATTTGAACTCAGGTCCTCCTGACTCCAGGGCCGGTGCTCTATCCACTGTACCGCCTAGCTGCCCCCTTTCTTTTTCTAAGATAAGATTACTTAAGTTCTCTATTTTTTTGTTTGGTTCATCTGGGTGTTTTTCTATTTTTGTACATATTCATCTATTTCATTTAGATTGTCAGTCTTATTGGACTATAATTGGGCAAATTCCTAATAATTTATTTTATTCTTCATTGATTGAGAATTTATAAATTTTTGATGCTGGTAATTTGTTTTTCTTCTTTTTTTCAAAACAACCAAGTTGGCTAATAGTTTATCTCTTTTATTGTTCCCCTGCAACCTCCCACCCCCAAAGCCAGCTCCCGGTTTCGTTTGTTAATTCAGTTTTTTTTCTGTTAATACCTTTCCGGTGGAGATTATCCTTTAATGAACCAAGGTTTTCATAGTGGAGTAAAAATCCTTTGAGTAGAATGAGTAGAGGTAGAGGTCAGAAGTCATTCTGCATCCTAAATTGGTTTGTTCCCATCCCATCAGAGCCACACTGTCCCTTTTTGGAAGCTTGGAGACTAAGTCTATGACTTTCTTTCTCATCAGTGCCCTGTTGTCACCTTTGTGATTAGCCCTTCATTCTGTTTGCCCTATGTACAGCCTGCCCTGATCTGATGCTGCCCTCAGTGACTATATAACTAGAGCTATGAATAGCCAATAGTCTTTGGATACATGCTACCATCATTTGATAGATCATCTTTCAAAGTTACATTAGGACCTTAGTGGCTGAAGTATCTTCACCCAATAGCAAGTGATACGGATCCAAGAGAACAATGTAAACGAAGGTGACATCGAATAAATCGAGAGAAAACTCAGGGGGAAGACAGTGGATGCTGTTGGTAAATAAAACACAGTCTTCCTTCCTTTTTTATGGGGTTATTTAAAAATGTTTTATTGATGCATTTTGTTTTTACATCACAGTCATTTCTGGACGTGCCCTTCCCCCATGAGCCTTCTCTTGGAATATGGGAAAATTGTTAAGCCAAACAAATTGACTCTGTGACTTGAATTTGCCAGGCTATGCAAGGTGGTGCAGTGGGTAGAGCTCTGGGCCTGGAGTCAGGAAGACCTGAGTTCAAATCCAGACTCAGCCACATTGGCTCTTTGACTCTGGGCAAGTCACTTATTCTTGGTTTGCCTCAGTTTCCTCACGTGTAAAATGGAGACAATGGTAATTATAAAGCGCTTAGCACAATGCCTGGCACATGGCAGGAAGTATATAAATTGAGAGGGATAAGTGACATGTGTTCTCCTCATTATAATTGTTCAAGTCCCAGGGCCCCCTCCCCCTCTCTTTTCCTCTGTTTGCTGAGCTGGAAGTTACAGTTGCCCAGGGCAGATGACCAGAAGACTACAAAATCCCTGTCCAATCGGAAGGATTGATGATTTCGCCCCAGAAACAGAGAGATTAGGATACTGGCTCAAACTAGCCCCTTCATGTCCCCTAAATCACCTCCAAACGGTGCTGTGTATGCTTAATAAGCCTCCTATATGGTATCTGACATTATAATTAGACATGTGTCATATGATCAGGGTCGGGGTACATGTTTAGGAGTTAATATGCAGTAGGCGTGTCACGAAGAATGTGCATCCAGAGTAGCCAGCCAATGGCAAAAATGGAGGAGGGAATCTTTGCTTTAGGGACATTATATAGGGATTTGCTGTGACAAGCAGGCTTTGCACAACTTCTTCGAGGTGTGTGCCTTCCTACTTTATACCAGACTGGGGTTCCTGCCTCAGTTTACTTGTTTCTTACGTAAATGCTTATTCTCTCCCTCTCCTATGAATATAAAATGACCATTTGAGAGCTGGATGAGACCTTCCATTTCAGGCTGATGAGGAACTCAAGTGGTTAAAGTCATTTTTCGATTGATTACTTATTAGCTCGTGTAGGCTGCTATAATCATGCCTGGATTGGTGTCCCTATCTCCCATCTATTCTCCCCTCCTGAACTCTTTCTGCTCTATCCCTCCTTGGTGCCTGTACTCAGGTCCTCACTCACACCTGGAATGTTCCCCTTCCTCATCTTGGCTGGATGAGATCCCCTTCCTGTAGGGTCCAACTTAGGGGCCAGCCCCTCTGCACACTAATGAAGGAAGGCTTCCTGGATCTGCTCAGCTGAAAAGGAGCTCACCAACCGCACATTTCTTAGTTCCCTCTAGCCAGACCTCTCCACTGCTCTTCAGCATATTTAGAATTTCATTTTCCCAAATTATATGTAAAAACAAATTTTGACATCAATTAAAAAAAATTTGTGTTCCAAATTCTCTTCCTCCCTCCCCACTCCAGTCCCAAGAACTCAAGCAATTTAATATAAGTTATACATGAGTAGTCATGCAAAACATTTCCACATTAGTCAGGTTGTGAAAGAAAACAGACAAAAACAAAACTGCAGATAAAGGAACTAACAAAAAAATCATGCTTCAGTCTGAATTCTGATACCACCAGTTCTTTCTCTGTAGATAGAATGCATTTTTCATAAGTTGCCCTTCAGCATAAATGTGGTAACCACCTGTAAAATGGGGATACCAGTAGGATCTCCCTCCTAGGATTGTTGTGGGTTCAAATGAGATCATCAGAAAGTACTCTATGCTTAGAGCTTAGGTCAGCTTTCACTGTAGCCTCCCCAGTGACTAGGACAGTGCTTAAGAAATGACTGTTAGGGGCAGCTAGGTGGCACAGTGGATAAAGCACCAGCCCTAGATTCAGGAGGACCTGAGTTCAAATCTGGCTTCAGACACTTGACACTAGCTGTGTGACCCTGGGCAAGTCACTTAACCCTCATTGCCCTGCAAATAAACAAACAAACAAAACAAAACAAGCAAAGAAATGATTTTTAGGGGCAGCTAGGTGAGGACCTGAGTTCAAATCCAGATTCAGACACTTGACACTTACTAGCTGTGTGACCCTGGGCAAGTCACTTAACTGTCATTGCTCCACCCCCACCCCACCCCCCAAAAAAAAGAAAAAGAAATGACTGTTAGATTTCACGGCGTTTTAGTTTTTGCTCTCAGTTTGGAGTGCCCTCTCCTTCCCCATCCTGGCCTCTCTTCCTACCTCTAGGTACCTAGCTGCTCTTCATGAGCCAGCTCAAATTTTAGACCACACCGGCTAGAAGTCCACTGCCTTCCTACAGGATTTTCTTTTTCTTTTTTTGGCAAGGCAGTTGGGGTTAAGTGACGTTCCCAGGGTCACACAGCTAGTGCTAAGTGTCTGAGGCCGGATTTGAACTCAGGTCCTCCTGACTCCAGGGCCGGTGCTCTATCCGCTGTGCCACCTAGCTGCCCCCAGGATTTTCAATCATACTCATAAGGCGTCTTTGGGTTTATAATATTTTTGACCAAATTCTGCTTAAATTGAATTAATGATGGAAAAAAATCCTTTATTAAGCACCTACCACAAGTCAGGCAGTAGGAAAGGGGCAGAGGACAGTGAAATGGAAACAGCAACAATAACAATAAAAACCAAACCCCAAACCACAGTCTTTACCCTCAGGCCTCTCTGCACAAATCACCATCATTAGTACAACAATGGCTCCAGAATTGAGCAGGAAGAGATCACTTCCAGCTGGGAGGTTTGGGGGAGAGAAGGCGGTTGCCAAGAAGGATGGGATTTTAGCAGGTGGGGCTGGGGGTGGGGAAGCCCATTCTGATGGGGGGATGCATGGCCTGCTGCAGGGCCCTCATGGGGGGAGCTCATCAGGACATTGGGGAGTAGCTGAGTAGCTCCCTTTGGCTGGAACCCAGTGTGTGTGTGTGTGTGTGTGTCTGTGTGTGTGTCTGTGTGAGTTTCAGGTCCTAGAGCTGGCATGGTAGGTGGGATCCAGATTGACCAAGGCCCTGACCATGCACCCGGGACCAAGACCATTCTGGTCTATTTAGGAAGCCAGGGGAAAGCACTGAAGGTTTTTGAGTGGGAATAATGGGTCTGGGAAAGGCATTAAGAAGATTACTATGACAGGATAATAAGAAGAGCCAATATGGCATAGAGTACTCTCCAGTGTATAGAGCATGTTACAAAGATGATCTCATTTGAACTCACAACAACCCTAGGAAGGAGGTCCTACCGGTATCCCCATTTTACAAATAAAGAAACTGAGGCAGAGAGAGGTGAAATGACTTGCCCAAGGTCTAACAGCTATTAAATGTCGGAGGCTGGATTGGAATGGATGTCTTTCTGACTTGAGGCCTGGTCATCTGTCCACTGTACCACTTGCTTCCAGGGTTGAGGACCATATCTTCTACTTTGTATAAGATAGAAACATCTGGCGTGGTTTGCTCTAAAGGTTGCCTTGACCTAGCGGCCCTGGGAGGGAAGTGTTACAGGCAGTATTACCCCTATTTCACAGGTGAGGAAGCTCAAGGAAATTCTCTGAGCTGACTGGCTTAGGGTCACAGAGTGGTGGGATTGAAACTCAGGTCTTCCTAGCTTTCTTGATAATCTCCTTCAGAATGCAGAAGCATTGTGGGCAGTAGAGAGAAAATGGGCTTGGGATTCCAAAGACCTAGGTTCAAATTTTGACTCTGTCCCTTACTACATGTGTGATCTTGGGCCAGTCCTGGTGCCTCAGTTTCTTCATCTGTAAAAAGAGGACAAGAAACTATATATACTACTTACCCTGTCACAGACAGGCGGTAAAAATCTGTGAAGGTCTCACCCATCTCCCCCTAGCTATTGCTCCTCGATTTATAAAGTGCTTCCCGCAGGGAGGAATTTTAGCCTCCTTTTGCCCTTGTCCTGTGGGAAAGAGGGTGCCAAAGCAGGCCTTCAGTTTCCTTTACATTACAGAGAGTCAGCATGGACTCCTAGAACAGCAGCTGGGAGGGACCCTCATTTGCCACTCAGGGAAAGGTTGTGCCCAAGGTCACATAGAAAGTCATAGGCAGGAGTTAGGGCAATGGATGATGAGCACCCCGGCCACCCACCATGGCTCCTGGGACCTAGCAGAACAGACAGTCGATTGTCTCCTTTGGCCACAGCTAGGGCAATTCAGGGCTTGGCACATAGTAGGCACTTAATAAATGTTGACTTGATTGGTCTGAAAATGCTTCATTGTGGCACCAGGGGGAGCTCAGACACCAAACCCTGAAGTTTGGGGGCTGGGGGAGGGAGAACTGGGCTCATCCATCCTTCCTGGGAACTCCCAGAGGCCTTAGCTTTTCTTATTGATCACTAGAGCTTGGAGGCTTGTTGACAATTAGCTAGTAGAAGCCCCCTTCCTCCCCCCCACCCCCCGCCTTTTTTTTTTAACAGAGGAGGAAACTGAGGTTCAGCTGAACCACTTGCCCAGGGCAGCCAAGTAAAGGCTCGGAGCTGCTGCTGCCCAGCCCAGTTGGCAGACTGCCGTGGAGCATCCTCCCTGTGCCCAGTGGGGCAGCTTCCCCTCCTAGCCCCACGGTGCCTTCCTCCTTCATCTGCCCTCTCCCCACTCCTTTTCTCCTTTTCCAGCCTCCTCTCCATCTTTTTCTCATCCATCTCCCTCTCCCTCTCCCCCTCCCCTCCTCTGGCCCCCGCCTCCCCGTCACTCCTCCCCCCTTCTCTCTCCAGGCTCCTCTCCTCCTCTTCTCTCCTCCCTCCTCCTCTTCTCTCCTCCCTCCTCCTCTCTCCCTCCTCCTCCACCTCCACCCTCCCTCCTCCTCCTCCTCCTCCTCCTCTCCCCCTCCCCTCGGTCCCCTCCCCTCGGTCCCTTGAGCAGTCTCCTCCTGCCGAGCGGAGCCAGCTCCGGGCACAGCCCCTGGGGACGCGGCTGCTTCTCCTCCCCAGCCCCGAAGAGCAGCGGCGGCAGCAGCCGAGGGACAGCGACAGCGACAGCGACAGCAGCGGCGGCAGGTCAGGGCAGGCGCGCTGGGGGCCGGCGAGGTGCGGTCCGCCCGCGACCTTGGCCGTCGGGGGAGGGGGGGAGCCTAGGGGCTGGGGGGGGGAGGCTGGCCGGGGCGGGGGGGGGTGTAGGGTGGGGGGGCGAGGTGGGGATGGAGATGGCCGCGGCCGCCCTCCCCCCTCCCCGCCTGCTCCGGGTCCGAGGGAGGGATGGGCGTGTGTGTGTGTGCGTGCGTGCGTGTGTGTGTGTGTGTGTGTGTGTGTGTGTGTGTGTGTACGCTCCCGGCTTTGTTCCCCCCCCCCCTTACACAATACATACACACACACGCCCGGCTGCGGCCCCGCAGAGCCCGGGGAGGGGGCAGGGGAGGGAGGGAAAGGGCCAGGGTGTGTGTGTCTGTGTGTGCCCGATTGTGTGTCTTTGTCACTGTGTACGTGTGTCTATCCGTCTGTGTCGATGTGGCTCCGTATTTTGGTGCGTCCGTGCCTCTGTGTGTGTGTGTGTGTGCGTGTGTATGTGTGTGTGTGTAGGGGCACTAGGCTGAGCTGCATGGGAGGGAGCCCAGAGAGCTGGGACCAACCCTCCCCCTTCCCATCTCCCCCCCCCCCAGTGGCCAGACCCAGAGACCCAGGAGCTTTTCAAAGGCCTGAGGCTGGCTGTCCTGCTTGTATGGGGAGGAAGAGGGGTCTGGATTTCCAAGGGGCTCCAAGCCGTTAGCCCCTTATCTCTTTACATCAGGACTTATATGAACAAGGGAGAGCCGGAGCCTCCAGGCTGGCGGGGATTTGGGTGTCTGTGCAAAATCCTGCATTGAGAGAAGCAGAGTCCAGAACATGGGGGGTGGGGTGGGGGCGATAATCCTCCTGGCTCCTGCCCTGAGCTGCTGACTGCATCTGGAATATCATGTCCCCTTCTGGGCGCCACGTTGGGGGCTGGAGAGTCTTGAGGGGAGGGCGAGCAGGATGAGGAGAGGCCTGGAGACCAGGCCATCCCAGGCTGGGGGGTTGGAACTGGGGGAGTTTGTCCCGGAGAAGAGGAGAACATCTCCCCTTGGGGGAAGAATAGGTGTCTTCAAGCATTGGAAGGGCTCTTTTGGGGAAGAGGGCTTGGAAACAGCTTGGTTTAGAAGTCAACGGTCCTGGAGTGGGTGTCACAAGACCTGAGTTTGAGTCCCGACTCTGCTCCTTAGCACCATTGGGCAAGTTATTGGGGCCTCCCTTTTCTTCTCTGACTGATGAGGTCCTTTCTGGCTAAAAGGCCCCTGACTTAATTTCCTTTGCTTGGCCCCAGAGGGCAGAACTAGGGGCAGTGGGCAGAAATGGAAGAGACTTGCACAGTGCAGTCCAACCCCTGGTTTTTCCAGATGAAGATCCTGAGGCCTAGAGAGGTTTGGTGACTTGTTCGAAGGCGCAGGGGTGGGAATTGGTGGAGGCAGGCTTAGCCCCCAAGGTGATTCCCAGTGCTCCAGGCTACATGCAATTCAACTCAAAAATATGAATCAAGCTCTTAGGATGTATTAGCTCTGGGATGCTGGGGTGCAAGCTCGTTACTAAGGCTCTGTTCAGCCTGGATGTCTCCTGGAGCTTTTCGTGGCTATCTCCATTTCTCAGGGTTTTTGTCACTGACATACACGTGTTGGGCAACTCCAGTCCAGGCATCTGGGTACTGATTTCCAGACCAGGGTAAGACAGAGCTTGCTGGGGTGTGTGGCTCTCCAGGCAGGCTCCTTGGTTTGGGAAGGGGGTGGGGTGGGATGCACTGAGAGCCTTGCTGGGAGATGATTCAGACCTAGCTCTTTGGATCATCTATCTAGTCCAACTCCTGAAGAGGGAAAGGACTCAGAAGATCATATGACTTGTCCAAGGTCACACAGCTCTTTAAAAGACCTAGGAGTTGTGACTCCAAATGCCATACTCTTCCCATTACACCTCAGACCAACTCATGGGAGCATCCCTCCAATTAAACTGTGGGATGTATGACTTGATTGTGCAGCATCCTGGCGAGAGCCTTGCATTTGGAGTCAGGAGGCCTCAGTTGCAAGCCCAGCTTCATCCATCAGCCCTTACAAAGTGCTGGCCGGTCTCTGGGCCTCTGTATGGTGATGCTGGGGGAGTGGGGGCAGGGGTGGACTCCATGGTTCCTGAGTCACTGAGTGGATGAGTCAGAACACCTGGGGTCCAGGCCTACCTCAGCCACTGACTCACCGGTCCACCTCGAGCAATTCTCTGTCCCTCTTGTGCTATGATTTTCTCCTTTTAAAAAAAAAAATTTTAAAAGATTGGATTTGCTCTCTAAGGGCCCATGTAGCTTCACGAATATGAATTTGTGGGTTACTGTGTGGGCTAACAATTCACCAATATTTGATGTCAGGGGGCAGGCGACAGTAGATATTGGCAAAGTTGTGGCCTTGAAGGCTGAAGGCCTGAATTCAAACGGCACCTTTGGTATTTGCCAGCTCTGTGACCTGGAGCAAGTCAACTGCCCTTAAGGGGCCTCAGCTTTCTTCTCTATAAAATGGGAGTTATAAAGCTCTTACCATCCATGCAGAGTAATGTTGGGAAAAGATTTAGAGGAATGAGAAGTAGGGCTTTTATTTCCTCAGTCTTTCCTATCAGTGCATTCCAAGCCTTTTATTTTACTTAGTACTCAAGAGGAAACTGAGGCCCAGAGAGAGTCAGTGGCAGGGGAGAGAGAAGAGGAGCTAAATCGAACCCTCCAACTCGCCACTCCTCAGACAGGCACCAGTTAACCCATCTGTAAAATTAGGGAGTTGTCCCAAATTCTTTTCCCTCTCCAGGCTCCAAGTTCACTTTCTGTCAAATGAAAGTGTTCGATTAGATGATCTCCTCTGAGCTTTCTAGGCTTTTTTTTCTGGTAGAGACCAGCCCCATCGGTGGTTCCAGGGCTGAAGGAGGGAGCTATCCTTGGGAAAAGAAGTTGCTGCTTGTTTGCCACGTGAAGCCAACATTGAGCCTGACTCCTGGCCTAAGAATGAGTCCTCAGAGTGTAGGCATTCCTATAGCACTGGGAGGTTTACAAGGTCTAAAGTTTAAGAGTGACATGACTCGAGTATCATCTCCATTGAGGGCTCCCCGCAGACCAGAGAGGAAACCCTGATGCTGGCTAAGACCAGAGCCATTTATGGTCCAGGCACGGAGATCTGAGGTCTTAGCAAAACCACAAGTTGTAAGTGTTAATGGCTCAGGCACTGGGAACCATTCAGCTGGGAACAATAGCCCACCTACCTCTGGACAGCTCAGATTGGAGCCACAAACAACTCCTGCTTTGAGTCATTCATTTACTCATTCACTCACTTGCTCACTCATTCATTTACTCATTCACTCACTTGCTCACTCATTCATTTACTCATTCACTTACTCCTTCATTCATTCACTTAGGCATTTGTTCATTCATTCACTCATTCCCTCCCTCATTCACTTATTCTTTTTATTCACTGGCTTGTAAACTTGTTCATTCATCCATCCATTCACTCACTCATTTATTCATTCACTCATTCATTCATTCATTCCTTCACTCATAAACTCATTCGCTCACTCACTGTCACTCCTGCTTCCTTATTTTCACTCATTCACTCAACAACTTTTCAATGCCCACTCTGTATAGAGTTCCAAGTCTTAAGACTGGGTTCCTTACTGGGGAGATCTCACAGTTGAGTTGGTACCTGGGGTTAACTCTGTTCTATTCCAGATGGTACATATTTCCAGGACTTAGGAAGGGGCCAGAGGTTGCTTCTGGCTGAGAAGGTGAGGGGTGAGGGGTCACGAGGTAGAAATGGGCTGATCCATCTTGGCTGGGCTTTAGCATGATGTTGAGAAGTGGCAGAGAAGGCTGGAGAAGGAGACTTCATTCAGTGGGTAATAAAGTCATTGAAGGATGTGGACGGTGCTGGGTTTTAGGGAGACAACTATGTAAGTAAGCTTGTATTGTTGAAAGATGAGCCAGGAGCCCATAGACGTATGACAGAGGAAGGCCCCAGTGAACTAGGCTGGGGACAATTGGGTAGAGAGGGGGAGCAGGTTTCTCTTGGCTCTGCCACCTGCCCATTAGGTAACCTTGGATAAATCTTTGCCCCCTCTGGACTTTAGTTTGCTCATCTATCTCAAACGGGATGGATTCATGTCTGGACTTCTTCTAACACATCCTGCCAGAGAGGTGGGCCCTCAGTTTTCTCTCCTTTGCTCCCTTGTCAAGACTTCCTGCTTAATCAGTAGGGCTGGGACTTGTACCCTGATCATCCTACCCAACTACTATCCACCCCGGGCTGGGGGTGAGAAGTCTTTGTTCCCTAGCCAAGCCAAGGCTCTTTGTGATTTAGTAGAAGGAACATTTGTATAGCTATGCAAGAGATTTTCTGACTTGCTGTGTCACCCAGAGCAAGTCCCTTCTCCTTTCAGTCTTATTTTTCTCCACTAGAAAATGGGTATAATCCTTGCACCATTGGGAGAAAAGTACTTTGTAAACTTTAAAGTGCCACTTCCTCATTACAAAATGCTAGAAGACCCAGGGGAAGGTCTTCAGCACACTGGGAGGGTGCTTCCTCCAAGGGGAACTGATGGGAGGCCCTGTACAAGAGCAGTACAGGTTGAGGTGAATGGAGGGTGTTTGTGTGGGGGGGTCCTGTGTCTTTGGCAGGAGGATCCGATGGATCCGTTCCAGTACAGAAATGTTTTTGTTGTTGTTGTCATCACCATCTGGGAGGCTGGAGTTGTGACGAGCCCTGGAGAAGGGTTTTGAGTCAGTGAGGACCCTCTTCCCCTCTAGGGGCCCAGTTATCTCATTTGTAAAATGGGCAGTTCTAGTAAACTTGATGGTGTCTAAGCCTTTCCATTTCTGACATTCTGGGATGAGAGAGAGAGAGAGAGAGAGAGAGAGAGAGAGAGAGAGATGCAGGTTGGGGGTCTAGAACTTGGACTAGGTTGACTTTGTGATCCCTCCTAACTCTAACATTCCACGATCCTAAATTCTGGGCCTCAGTTTCCCTCTGTATAAAACAAGGTATACTGAATGGTCTCCAAGGGAGGGCCCGTTGCAACTCTAAATCCTGGGATTGGGACTGAGACTGGCACCACCCTTATTGGCCATCCCAACAATTGTAACGGCTGCTTGGGCCATCTTCACTGCTTTTTCTTGGGGAGAAAGGAGTATGGTTCCTTTGCCTAGAATGAAAAATTGATGAGCTCAATGGGGCTAAGAAAGCCTAGTTCAGCAGGTGGCCAATGGAGCCTGTGAGGGAAGGGGAGGGGCCGACTGGGAGGAGCCCTGGGGGAGACTGAACTGGGGGCTCCCTGCTAGCTGTATTCTTATGCTAAGCCCGCCATCTGCTCGTTCGGGCTGCCCAGCCCCTCCCCCCCAGCCCCCTTGTTTCTAATTGTCCTGGGAGGCCCCGTGGCTGTGCTGCTGATTGTCACCAGAATGGAGGCCCTAGCTGGGGGCTGGGGTGGCTGGGGGGGGGGGGAAGGAAGGGCCGAATCCTTGAGACTCTTTAGGTTTGGGCTTCTGTGGGGCTGGGCGGAAATGGGGTTGAGCCAAATAGTACCCCAACGAATGGGTTGATGTTCTTTTGGTCTCCAGCTGTTGGAGATATGTATGTGTAATGTAAATAAGTAGCATAACAGTGGCTGAAAATACCCTGCCCCTGAAGGCAGAGGTTCAAATACCTGGGTACAAATACCCATTCTAATGCTTCTTAGCCACGTGACCGTGGGCAAGTGCCTGAAGCTCTGAGTTGGGAGGGACCTCAGCGACCTAACCCATCTCTTTGAGGGGGGGGGGAACTTTCTGTGAAGAAAAATTCACCTTTTCTCTTCTTCCCACCCCCACTGGGAAAAAAAAGAAAAACCAAACCCTTGAAACAAACTCAAGCAAAACAAATTCCTGCATTGTCTGTGTCTAAAAAAGAGTGTCTGAGGCTAGATGGCGCAGTGGATAGAGCCCCGGCCCTGGAGTCAGGAGGACCTGAGTTCAAATCCGACCTCAGACACTTAATACTTACTAGCTGTGTGATCCTGGGCTAGTCACTTAACCCTCATTGCCCCGCAAAAACAAAAGTGTCTCTATACGCACTGAGTCCATCACCTCTCTGGCAGCAGGTGAGTAGCACACTTTGGCATGAGTCCTCAAGGAATTGTGCTTGGTCCTTGCAGGAATTAGGGTTCCCGAGACTTTCCATAGTTGTTTGTTTTTACTATGTCCCATCATCATTTCTTACAGCACAATAGCATTCCATCACATGCGTATGCCAGAATTTGTTCAGTCATACCCCAGTTGATGATTGCCTCCTTCATTTCCAGTTATTTGCCACCATGAAAAGAACAGCTATAAACAGTTTTGTACATGTGAATACTTCCCTTATTTCTTTGAGTAATTATTAGTAATTATTGCTAGGTTAGAGGCGATGCACAATTTAGTAACTTGAGGGGCATAATTCCAAATTGTTTTCCAGAATGGAATTCTGCAATTCACAGCTCCACCAACAATGCATTAATGTATCCATTTCCCTATAGCCCCTCCAATATTTGTCATTTTCTCTTTCTGTTGAGTATGAGGTGGAATGTCAAGAGAGAATTTTTTCATTTAGCTTCATTTCTTCCTTTGAAAACTGCCTGTTAAAAAAAAAGAAAAGAAAACTGCCTGTTTATATCTTTTGACCATTTATCAATTAGAGAAATGGCTCTTATTCTTTTACATTTTAGTTCCCTTATAAATGAGACTTCATCAGTGAAATTTGCTGCAAACCCCCCCCTCCTTTACCTGCTTCCCTTCTAGTTTTAGCTGCAATGATGGTCTTGCCTAGTTTCTGCCAGTTTGCTTTCCAGTTGTCCCATCAGTTTTTGTCCAAAGTATCTGTGACCAAGAGTATCCTTACTGAGTAGTCATGCTGCCTTTCCTTTAAAACCTCTAGCCATCACATCTCCCTTCAGTCTTCTTTTATCTAAGCTAAACATCCCATATGGTGTGCTTTCCATTTCTCGCATCTTTCTGGTCATCCTAAAATGTGGTACCTGGACCTGAGCACAGTATTCCATTGTGGCCTGATAATGGTTGACTCTAATAAAAGTATCCCCTCGTTTGTTCTGAACATTATGCTTCTCAGTAGAGCTTAGGCTAACATTGTCTTTTGTTAGCTGCCAAATCATTCCTTTGACTCAGATAGAGCTTGAAGTTCACTAAGACCTGAAAATCTTTTTTAGGTAAATCATTGTCTTGCCATGTTACCCTTTCTTCCACATGTTGATTTGTTTTTTGACTCTAAGGGCAGATCTTTTAATTAATACTTATTAAATTTCATAAGGGATAGATTTCACCACTTCTGAATCTTCTGTACTATCTATCTTCTGGTCCACATCTCACCGTCTTTTTCCCAGGCACATGATGAGAAACTTTGTCAGATGCTTGGCTAAAGTCTTGGTTTACTATGTCCACTGCGTTCTCCAGATCTTCCAGGCTAATAACTTTGTACTCAAGCATATGTAAGATTAAATGAGGGTTAAGTGAGTTGCCCAGGGTCACACAGCTAGTGTCAAGCGTCTGAGGCCGGATTTGAACTCAGGTCCTCCTGAATCCGGGGCCAGTGCTTTATCCACTGCGCCACCTAGCTGCCCCTGCATAACCTATTCTTGATGAAGCCAGGCTAGCTCTTCCAAATGCTCACAGGAGTATTCCAGAATTTTGCAAGCCATGGAAGTCAAGCTGGCTGGGCTATAGTTTGTTGATTCTGTTAGATTTTCCCCATCCCTTTAAAAAAAATGGAGACAAATCCATCTCCAGTCCTATGGAGTGCTTTTCTTCTTCCATTATCGCCACTGTATCACACTCCCTGTGGTATATACTACAAACTTACTCTTCTTTCCTCCAGTTTTTCCACCCCCTTTCTTTCCTCCCTCCCTCTCAGCAAAGAAACTTCCCTTCATGCTGTACTAGAAAAAAAATAGAGGACACTGGCCACAAGCTCCCTGCTGTCCACCACTTTACCCCTTTCAACCCTTTTCCATCATCTCCCATTCTGACCTTTACTCCAGGTTGAGAAAGAGAAGGCCCTTCACTGTGTCAAGGCCGGTGCCTCTCCTTGAGCCCATCCCTCCCTACCTGCTTTGAGAGCTCGCTCCCTCAGGCACCCTCTCTCTTTTATTTTGTTTTATTTATTTATTTTTTTTTGTGGGGCAATGAGGGTTAAGTGACTTGCCCAGGGTCACACAGCTACTACACAGCTACTGTCAAGTGTCTAAGGCAGATTTGAACTTAGGTCCTCCTGAATCCAGAGCTGGTGCTTTAGCTACTGCGCCACCTAGATGCCCCCCCCCTTTCTCTTTTAAAGCGCTCTTTATGGCCTGCTTCCTTTATAGCTGCCTACAAATGTGCTCTCTCCCTCATTCCTTTCTGGATTCTGTTTCCTACCTTCTGCACATTTTTGGTCACCATGATCCCAAAGCCTTCTCACCCTAGAAGATCGCCACGTCTCAGCAACCTTCTCCCCTTGGAAGATCACTCCACCCCTGTGGTCCCTTCTTTGGATTGCTTGGTTAGTTCTGGAATCTCTCTTTTTTTTTGAGACCGAGTCTCCCCATCTCACTCAGCCTGGAAGTCACTGGCCTGGAATAGACCTAAGGCCTGATAATAGACTGATCAGCATGGAAGTCTTGAGCTTCTCCATTTCCAACATTGGTTGCTTTGCTTCTCTTTCGGCAGCCTGATGGCCCCCTGCTTCTAGGGGCTTACCATACTGGTGCCAAGCTTGGAGCAGACACCCCATCAGCTCAGCCCATTATAGTTCAGAATGCCTGAGCTCAAGCAATCCACCAAAAGCAGCCTCCCTAGGAACGGGGATTATAAGCATGTGCGATAGGGGCAGCTAGGTGGCTCAGTGGATAGAGCACCGGCCCTGGAGTCAGGAGGACCTGAGTTCAAATCCGACCTCAGACACTTAACACTTACTAGCTGTGTGACCCTGGGCAAGTCACTTAACCCCAATTGCCTCACTAAAAAAAAACAAGCATGTGCGATGATACCCAACCAGAACCTCCATGTTGAGGAAATGCCCAGGCCAGCCATGCCTACTCCTTCATTCCTCTTCATGCTCCCCTCCTGACTCTGCACCATGGCCCAGCAACCTGTGAGATCCCTGTGCCCAAGGGCCCTCAGGTTTTCTTTCTCCACTTGGGCCCTACCTAATGCCCCCTCCCTCCCTTTTCAGTGTTGTCTTTCTCCATTACAATGGGTGCCATCTTTCTTTTGGGTTGTATTTGGGTGCACCAGAGGGAGCCCTTAATGAATGGTTGGTCCCTTGACTTGTCTGGTCTTTCCTCATCCTTAAGGCCCTTTTATTCATCTAGATGCATCCTCCAGTACTGGGCTCCTATGCCCAGCCAAACTCCTAGGAAGGCTTCTGTTTACTCATAACTTATTCACGACTCCATCAATCATTCAATCAATTTGTCAGTCAGGAAGCACTTATTAAGCACCACCTGTGTGCCAGGCACTGTGCTAGGTGATAAGAATATAGAAGGCCATGGGGCAGCTAGGTGGCACTACAGTAGATAAAGCACTGGCCCTGGATTCAGGAGGACCTGAATTCAAATCCAGCTTCATACACTTGACACTTACTAGCTGTGTGACCCTGGGCAAGTCATGTAACCCTCATTGCCCCCCCCCCAAAAAAAGAATATAGAAGCCCAAATTGAAACAGTCCCTGCCTCTAACCCACTTGACTGAAGCTGCTGCTCTCTCCAAGGTGGTCAGTCTCGCTCCATTTCACTTTGGGTCCCTCCTCATCCCACTTGGCTCCTTTGCCAGTCTTCCCCTCCACCTGGATGCTCTCTTCTTCCTTGTCTCTCTTGACTGCCCTCTTCCCTGCCTGCCTGCCCCTTGCCTGTCTCTTCTGCTGCCTAATCACCTTTCTCTCCCCTCCCCACCAACATCTCCCCCCAGGTGTGATTGTTCCCCAAGGCTCAGGCCTGGGACCTCTTCCCTTCTCACTTTGTATTCTCTTTCTTGGTGACCTTCCCAATTCCCAAGGGGTCAATTATTGGTACGCAGGTGCCCTCTTCTCTTTCCCTAACTGGCTCACGTTGACAGCTGGCTGCCCAGTATTGCGATCTGTGTGTCTCATAGGCCTCCAAAGCGGGACTGATTATTCCATTCCATTCTCCTCCTGCAAACTTCTCTGTTCCTGTTCCTCAACTCCCCGTAACTGACAGAGACGCTCTGGTTCAATGTCAACTTGTCCACTTTGGTTACATTGTACAGAAAAGTAATATGAAGATGGTATGGTGGCAGCTCAGATAGCCTGTAATGGTGGGCCGGCGGATTCGGACATTTTATTATTGCTGGTAGGTTGCTGCGGGTACGGCGAATACAGCTCTGGGCCCGGAGTCAGGCAGACCTGAGTTCAGATCTGACCTCAAGACACTAGCCGTGTGACCTTGGGCAACTTATGTAACCACTATTTGCCTCAGTTTCCTCATCTCTAAAATGGTGATAATAACAACATCTGCCTCTCAAGGTTGCTATGAGGACCAAGGATACTCTTGTAAAAAGTGCTTAGCATAGCACCTGATCCCTTCTTGGTGGCCATAGGTTCAGATCTATACTTTGTCTCCCCACCTCCCCCAGTACCACTGACCACAAGCTTCAGTAAGCACATGGTTACTGCTTAAGAAATACTTGTTGAACAAATAATTGAATAAATGAATATATACATTGGCAGAGATAGAAAAACTAACCCAGTGAGGTCAAACTCTGGTAGCATATTGACTTAGAAAAACACAAATTAACATTACCTATATTGTATTGCATTTTTATTTATTTTCTTAAGACATTTCTCAATTGCATTTTTTTTGGTTTTTTTTTTGTTTTTGTTTTTGTGAGGCGGTTGGGGTTAAGTGACTTGCCCAGGGTCACACAGCTAGTAAGTGTTAAGTGTCTGAGGCCGGATTTGAACTCAGGTACTCCTGACTCCAGGGCTGGTGCTCTATCCATGGCACCATATAGCTGTCCCCCAATTGCATTTTAATAAGGTTCCAACAGTGATTTGGAGGCCTACCTGTTAGTGAGTTTGAAACCTATTGATCTAGCCTAGCTTTCCTCTTTCACAGATGGGGAAACTGAGGCCTAGGTAGGCAAAAGGAACTTAGGATCATGGAGTGTCAGAGATGCAAGGGTCCTTAGAGGTCACGAAGGGGAGGAAACTGAGTCAGAGAGGAAAGTCACACAGTGCCAAGTGACAGAACTGGTCCTTGAGTCAAAGGATTTTTACAACCCATTTGGATGCTCTGTCATTTGGCCCCCTTGCCTCACTGTGCCATTGCTGGGGCTAGGGGATGGCTTCATTCAGTCCCACCAGCTTTCCCTCAGGGCTTGCTCCGTTTTGGACACATATATGGTGCCAGGGAGGTGAAAAAACCCAGCTTCACCTTTGTCCATAAGAAACTTACATTCTGCCAACTGGGAGACAGTGGATGCCAGGAGAAGTGGCTCATGGGGTCAGGATGGCTGCAAACTGGGTGCTTTCATCTGGGAAGCTCGGAGAGCGCTTTCTAACGTAGGTGATGCTTAGGCTAAAGGGCTTCAACATGGAGGAGAGAGGAGCAAGGGTAGTACAAACCTGAGGGGGAGGGGAGGGAAACTGAAGCTCTAAGTTGGGGAGTGACTTGCCCCAGGGCTGGGGGCCTGGACAATTCACTGTGGCTGCCCCCACTGGGTGCTGGAGGGGGAGGAGTGAGAAGTCAAGCTGCTGTGGAGGTGTATCCTACAGAGGGTGCTGGGGCTGGGGCTGGTCAGATGGGGAATTCTTGTCTTTGAATCAAAGAGGAAAGGTTTTTAAAATCGGCTCAGAAAGCAATGGGGGGAGAGATAGAAAGAGAGAGGGGGGAGAGTGACAGGGGGAGAGACACAGAGACAGAGAGAGACAGGGAGAAAGAAGGGGAGACAGAAAGAGACAGAGACAGAGGGAGAGAGAGAAGGGGAGATAGAAAGAGACAGAGGGGGAGAGAGACAGAGACAAACGGGGACAGAGAGAGAAAGAGAAGGGGAGACAGACAGAGACAGAGAGAGAGGGAGAGAAGGGGAAACAGAAAGAGACAGAGACAGAGGGAGAGAGAGAAAGAGAGAGACAGGGACAGAGAGAGAGAGAGAGAGAGAGAGAGAGAGAGAGAAAGAGAAGGAGACAAAGGGAGAGACAGAGAGAGAAGGGGAGACAGAAAGAGAGAGACAGAGGGGGAGAGAGACAGGGAGAGAGAGACAGAGACAGGGGGAGAGAGACAGAGACAGACAGGGACAGAGAGAGAGAGAAGGGGAGACGGAGACAGAGAGACCGAGAGAGAGAAAGAGGGAGGGAGGGAGAGACAGACCCTGTATGTGTCTGTGGGCAGCAGTGAATTCCTGAAAGTCATGGGATTGCAGGCGTCATTGCTGGAAGGGCCTGGGTTTGCAGGCTGGCCATCAGCCGGAGGCAAGTGACTTAATCCCTCTGAGGAATGGAAGACAGGTTTGAAGCCTCCCTGGAAGGAGCTCTGGGCTGGGCCCTCTGGGCACACTGCTCCATCTCTGGGCCCTGGGTCCCTTCCCATCTTTGGGCTGCCCTTTTTCCATCTCTAAAATGGGAGGAGTTGGAAGATCCACTCGAGCTCTGATGCTCTGAGCAGCCGGGTCCTTTCCCTTCCCTGGGTCTCTGCTTCTTCTCCATTTCTAAAATAATAAGAACTTTAAGGTTTGCCAAGGGCTGTAAATGTTCTTTCATTTGATCCTGACAGCAACCCCGTGAGGTAGGGACTATTTTACAGATGAGGAAACTGAGGTCAAGAGACTTGCCTCGAGGGCAGCTAGGTGGCGCAGTGGATAGAGCGTCGGCCCTGGAGTCAGGGGGACCTGAGTTCAAATCTGGCCTCAGACACTTAACACTTACTAGCTGTGTGATCCTGGGCAAGTCACTTAACCAACCAATTGCCTCACAAAAACAACAACAGGAGCAGCTAGGTGGCGCAGTGGATAGAGCACTGGCCCTGGATTCAGGAGGACCTGAGTTCAAACCCGGCCTCAGACACTTGACACTAGCTGTGTGACCCTGGGCAAGTCACTTAACCCCAATTGCCTCAACAAAAACAAACAAACAAACAAACAAAACAACAACAACAAAAACCCAAACCGAAGAGACTTGCCTCCGGTCACACTAAGTATCTGAAGCCGGATTTGAACTTGTGTCTCCTGAACACCCAATCTAGCCCTCTCTGAGCCACCCCATGAGCTCTGCTGTCTCTTCTAGAATTTCTTTGGGTCTCAGGTTTCCTGTCTTTAAAATGGGCAGCACTGAAAGTAGGTGAAGTTGAAGGTTCTTTCCCAGCCTAGAGAGGCTGGGCTGGCGAGTGGGGAAGCTGAGCTCTCTGCACAAAAGGCTGAGGTGGAGGGGTGAGGAATGTTGGGTCCAATGCCCTGTTCAAGTAAATCGATAGCTGAATGCCAGGGGCTCCCCACGTGGGCAGCAGAGATTCGCCGTGAGAGAAAGTAGAGGGACCCGTCCTGGCCGAGTCTCGGGAAGAGGTCATCTGCTGCCCATCATATCCTCTGGCCTCTCCTTCAAAGCCCTTTCAGGGCCCCTGGGAACTAGTCCTTGGCCATTTCCTCCATCATGGCTATTGTCCTAGCCTCAGGGCAAGGGAATTGGCTTTAGCCTGGCCCGGACTTGCTTTCTTTCCTTGACCAAGGGAGCTTGGGGTGACTCTGGAAGCACCCTACCCTCTTCTTGACCCAACTGGGGAATGCTCAAGTTGGGAGTCAGGAGCCTTGTCCATTACCTAATGCTAACCTCAGTTATGTGACTTCATTCACACTGGGCCTTAGTTTCTCCCCACAGGTCCCCGATTCTGGCTCTGCCTCTCTGGGCCTGAGTTTGTTCCACTGTGTGGTCTCCAAGGTCCTGATTCTTCTGCCTCTTGCCCTTGCCTGGACCCACCCTGTAGAGTGACTGCTTTCCCATGAAGAGCATGGAGTTGGGGAAGGGACCCTGCTGCTTGTCTCTGATAAGCTCTAGGTGGTTCTGAGGACTGGAGACATGCGCGCGTGCGTGCGAACACACATTCGCACACACATCCCCACGCACACACGTTAGGTCCTGCTGAGGGGTTGTCAGGACAACCAAAACTCCAGGCGTTTCTGTGTAGCGCTCCCATCACTAGCCTAGCCAATCCTCAGGCTTGGCTCTTGACAAAGCTGAGCCAAGCCAATTGTGTGGGGGGGGAGGGTCTGACTGAGGCCCAGAGAGGGGTGTCAGAGCTGGAGGCACTCGGGGAGACAATTGAGCCCAATTTCTTCATTTTATAGAGGGGAGAACTGAGGCGGGGGGAGAGAGAGAGAGAGAGAGAGAGACAGACAGACAGACAGACAGACAGACACACACACACACACACACACACACACACACACACAGACATATTATGGGATTGAAGAGCAGGAATCAGGTCTTTAAACGCCCTCAAATGTAACGCTGTCATTTTCCAGAAACCAAGAGTCTTAACCACCATCAGGGTGGAATCAGGGTCCTAAGAGGCTTGTGGTCTAATGCTGTCATTTTATAAAGAGCAAGACTGGTGCAGAGAGAGGGCGACACTGAGGATCCTGGGATATCAGGCTTGGATGCAGAACCCTTAAGAGTCTATGGGGGGCAGCTAGGTGGCGCAGTGGATAAAGCACGGGCCCTGGATTCAGGAAGACCTGAGTTCAAATTTGGCCTCAGACATTTGACACTTACTAGCTGTGTGACCCTGGGCAAGTCACTTAACCTTCATTGTTGTGCCAAAAAAAAAGAGTCTGTCAGGTCCAACTTGATCATTTAAAGAGAGGGGAAATGAGATCTAGAGAGGCAGACCTTTAGAAACAAACCTCAGAGAAGGAATCAGAGCCCCTAGAGACTACTGGGGCGATTGTTCAAATGAAGAAACTAAGGCTCAAAGGGTATAAGGAATGGAAGCAGAACACATCAAGGTCATTGGTTCTAACCCTACAATTTTTTTTCTTAGTGAGGCAATTGGGGTTAAGTGACTTGTCCAGGGTCACACAGCTAGTACGTGTTAAGTGTCTGAGGTTGGATTTGAACTCAGGTCCTCCTGAATCCAGGGTTGATGCTCTATCCATTGCACCACCTAGCTGCCCCTTAACCCTACAATTTAAAGAGAGGGAAACTGAGGCCTGGAGAGAAGGAACATTTGGGAAGAAATGCTCTCAGATGAAGAATTGGGGTTATCAGAGAGAATGGACTCCAAGTGCCTGATTGGTCATGGAATGCTGTGTATTTCTTACATTAACTTTTCTTTTTGGTGAGGCAATTGGGGTTAAGTGACTTAGCTAGGGTCACACAGCTAGTAAGTGTCAACTGTCTGAGGTCAGATTTGAACTCAGGTCCTTCTGAATCCAGGGCTAGTGCTTTATCCACTGCATCACCTAACTGCCCCTTACATTAACATGAATAGAAGGCTGGGTTACTCCAAGATCTCTCTCTGGGCAAACCGCAAGGTGGCTCTCGAAAGGAGAGCGCTTCCATTCATTTCCAGGAAGCAGGCGTGGGTTGTTTGGGCACAACACATATCCAGACCAGCCCCATTGATAGCCGCCTTGCCTGGGTTTTGGTCTGGTTTAAGGGGCATCCTAATTCATAATTAACCTGGTTCATGCCCTCCTTCCTGCAGGATTTGAATCGCTTTTCAAACTTTGCCTGACAAGAAAGGATGGTTCATTCACATGCATTCACATGGACTCTTTAATACAGGGGAAATGAAATTTAGAATGTTAACTTGAAAACTAGTGGGTTCTGAACTCTTAATTCCCTCACCCTTCTTCTGTTCCTGGCATTTCCCAGGTACACCCAAAGACCAAAGGTAGGGAATGCCCGCCTCCCTCAGTTTTCGTCTCAAACGGAAAGGGCATGGATGTGGGATGGCTTCTGTCTCATCACTTTCACCTTCAACCATCTGGCTGAAGCCTTAACAACTGTTGCTTACCGTACTCATTCATGGCCTCCTTGGTGGCTTTGGAGCCTATAATTAGATGAAGCCCACATGGCTTACCTGCAGCAGGTAGCTGCCCTCTCTTTGGCTAAGTCTTGGGAGGTTCTCTGCCATGTCTTGGATCCGTCCCTCAGAACCCCTGAGCAGCAGCAGGGACTCACCAACTACTCTCCACTTGCTTCTCTGTGCCTTCCTCTGTAACATTCTTGGGAGGACAAGTGGCTCCCTCCTCTCCAGGAAGATCTGCAGCTCCAGCTGTGCTTTGCCTGTCCTTTCTTCTCTGGCTCATTCTGGCCCACTCTTTCAACATCCTGACAAGGATCAAGTGTCTCTTCTTCCACCTCCCATCCATTTTCCCCCCATTTGAAGCCGCATGTCTGTTTTCTTTAGGAGTCCTTCATTCTCCCTAACAACCTGGAGTATGAAGAAGTGTTCCAGCCTCTTCATTTTCCTCTCTAGGAGGGTGATCTGCCTCCACTCACTCGTTTGGCTGTGACACAATCACAAACATCACGCTTGCTGCAGGGCACTGCCCAACTTCCCTACTGTCCATGGTGGGTGAGATTTTTACTCTTGTTTCTTTGTACTACTTCCCAAATACAAGATGGAGGAGCCATGATTAGGCAACAGTTGTTCTGGAAAAGACCTGCAAGCTCATTGGGCTGCGTGGAGAGGGGCAGGTCTTCCTGGGACACAGAGGTAATCCACTGTTCTCGGGCCTCTTTCCATGCTTTAAGAAGGACATTGGTTTCCTACAGCTTCTACCTTTGTTCCCTGCCCCTCGTCCCATCCTCTTTGATCCAGTGACAGTGGCGTCCTTACTGTTCCTCAAAAACCAATCCTCTGTCTCCCAGCTCCAGACATTTTCACTGGCTTCCTTCAAATGTCACCTTCTACAAAAAGCTTTTGCCAGTCTCATTAGTGCCTTCTCTCTGAGGCCACCTCCAATTTATCCTGTATACATCTTGTTTGTACATAGTTGTTCATTTGTTTTCCCCATTGGACTGGGAGCTCCTTGAAATGAAGGCCCATCTTTTGTTTGTCTTCGTGTCTCCACTGCTTAGCTCAGGGACTGGTACATAGTTGTTGCCTAATAAATGCTTTTTGACTGACTGAGAAGTTGGAGAGTTTCTAGAACATCAACCAGGATACTGGAGGAACTTGAGTTCATGTCATAACAGGATTGGTTGAAGGAATTGGGCAAATTTAGCCTGGAGAAGACTCAAGTATCTGAACGACTGTTGTGTGAAGGACAAATTGTGACCAAATTGCTCAGACTCTGGAGCATATCAACTTCTTCAGTCATCCAATCATAAACTGTGGTTAGTTTGATGAGCTAACACTGCGTCCTAAAGCAATGCAGATTTTGACTCTTTACTTGGTTTTTTAAATTTAATTTAATTTTTTAATTAAAAAAATTTTGACTCTTTGCTTGTAGTTCCAGGGAAGTAGATCTGTGACAAGGTAGGCTAGATGATCTCTGAGTGACAACTGGGGTAGCCTTGGCCTGCTTGGCTCTGGAGGTCAGAACCAGGCCCACTGAGTGGAAACTGTAGAGAGGCAGGCCAGTTTAGGCCAAATGTCAGTAAAAATCACCCAAGAAGGAGAGCTGGGCCCAAGGGGAATGGGCTTCCTCAAGAGGTAGGTGGGGGGCTTCCCCCTCCTTGTGAAGGGTCTCCAGATGGGCACGGTCTTGGTGTCTTTGGCAGATTTCTGGAATGTTTCTCAGGAGTCCTTTTCTGGTGCCTTCTCCATAAAGCGTGACATAAGAATGTCCTTAGCCAGCTGTTTTTACTTCAAATGACCTCAGTAACTCACCTCTGTCTATATTTCCTGGTTTTCTCTGGCCTAGAGATGGGGAAGGAAAATGTAGAAGAGAAGAAAACTGCCTGGCCAAGCAGAGGTAATACTTTTCCCCTTAGTGAAAGACTTTGCAATCCTGACAAAATCACTAGAGGTCTACTTGAACACCTGTAGAGATGTCTCATGACCCCAACATCACATATACTTAGCACATGCTACCAGTTGTATAAGAACCACAGCAACACCATGTGCAGGGCTTCATTTGCTAGATCTCCTTTAGTGATTCAGTGTCTTCATTACATTCATAACATGTTACATGCACACATAGCAACAGTACATTCATGCCATTGGTGTATAAACAAGGAAATATAAAAGGGCAAAAAAAGGAAATCAGAAAACACATTCTCCTCATTGCCACTTCTCTGGCATCACCCTAACTTATCCTGGTTGTTGGCTGGGTGGTTTGAGACCTTTGTGTGTGATCTATACCTCTCTGTGCTGATATTTTTTGTAGGCTGATGATCAACATCCTCAAATCTACAGGCATGCAACCTTAAACCTGAGCCTGGTTCTGGCATGCTATTGGCTTTTTTGGACACTGTCCCCTCAGCTGAAGGAAACACTGGGCAGGAAAGGAGCTGTCTGGAAGTTCAGGTTTCACCTGTGGTCTGGTTGGGGTCTCCTTTAGGCTGAGGTTGACTTGCAGGGAGATGACAGTACTCAGTGTCTCTCTCACCCGAATGATCACATTTTCAGTTATCATCTAACTTTGACAATCTCTTTGCAATCGGTGAGTAGTCTCTTTTCTTCAGAATCTGATCTGTCTATCATTTCTTTCTTCTTGCTTCACTGTGGAGTCCAACTCAGTCCCACACGGTAATGATAGGTGCTTCCAGTCCAAGTTCTGTAGGGCTTTTTTGTAATCCAGGCAAGTTGTTCACTCACTCCCCTACTTGGTATGAAATAGCTTCCCGTTGGTCTGCTACTGGCACTAAATCTTGTACTGGCAAATGCAATCAGTTTCAACTTACCAACACTCTTGTTGTACAAGATTGCTTGCAAACACGGCCAGCGTCTGTGCAAAGGACAAAGGACTTGCTTGGGTCTGCATAAGCCAGCAACACTGGTGCCTGTGAGAGAGGCAACGGACCAGGTCTTTAAAGGCTTGTTTGTGTTTTTCATTACAAGGCTATCTGAAAAGTTTCAAAAAGAGTGATTTATATCAAAGAGACCTTTCTTACCCTTGTGCTCCTGATTCTCCTCCATCATTTATCCATGAGTGAGATGATTGAGTTCTTTAAAAATTTGCAATAATCCCTGTCAAAAACGAAATTCCTCAAGTCTCAAAAGTTTGTTAGGTAGCCAGCTGAGTACTTCTCCTTACTTTAAGGCAGCGCTCACACCTTGATGGCCCACTATGTGGCCTTTCTGTTTGACAAAAGAGTTTGTCGATTGACCATTTCAGACACTGCTTCAAGCCAACACACTGCTTATATCATCGCTCACTTCTCCCAGCGTTTTTCCAAAGACAGATGCCTCTGGGTCCACAGTCAGACTGGGAGATGAAAACTGTCTTCTTGTCATCCCACTGGCTGTCTAGAGGACAGTCCAGGGTATCTGGGGTCATTTTAGTTCTCTTGTTCACAGTCCAGTAGTTTTCTTTCTCCCCCCATCCCTCAGTATGCCCTTCCTACGTTCCTTCTCTGGTTTCTGAGATCTACCATGGCAGATGTGGGAATCTTCCTTGCCATCTCCTGAGAAAGTTGGGAGTCAGAGAGAGAGGTAGGTTTTGTGAGTTGTTCCTCTGGTACATCCCACTCATGCCAGGAGCACGCTCATTCTCTTGCTTAGCTTCTCCAACCTTCAGGAGTCACCAAAGGCCAACTTGCCTGGAAGAATCTGTGTTTGTGTGATGGGCTCTGCTACCATTTATTTGGATCTTCTTGTGAGCTCCTGTATTGGCTGCATGGATAGTAGTCAGGGTGTCCGGGTAGCATGTCCTAGCCTCCTCCTTCTCTTTGCAGCATTCTGGAGCTACTTTGGGTAGGTTGGAGAGAGTCCCAATCCATTTGGACTCTCCAGAGATGTGCAATGTCAACCCCAGAGTTCCTTAGTAAACTTTTGGGTCACTCTAATGGAGTGCAAGTATGGACAGTTCTTGTCATTCAGCTCGGAGTCCTAGCTTCTTTTGAAGCTATAGAGTTACCTTTCTCAAATGTCACATGACTGGAATACAATGGTCTCTTGGGAAATGGTCCGCACAGCTAGACGCTTTGCATTTGTGGCCTGCATAGATACTACTGCTTAAAATCATGTGAGACCAGACAGAATGGGCCCACATCAGCAATAGGTGCACTGTGACTTCTGTCCCTTGCCTTGTCCTCATTTCCAGAGGTTTCAGAGCCAGTAACTCTGCATTCCTCTCTGTAGAGCAAGGATGCTCTATAGGGCTCTATTTCAGCTATATATGGCTAGCTCTGAAGGTAGATCTGCCTCTGCTATCGGCGGATGTGATCTCCTGAGTCTTTGCTTCTCCAAGAGCAATGATTTTATGCCCCGTTCATCTCTCCCCAGACTTCCCGTAATCCCTTGACTCTGGGCAACAGATGGTGGGTGGTCTTTTGCCTTGCTTCTGTGGTCCATGGTAGGAGTAAATTCTCTGCGTCACACACTCTTTGCAGGCCCAGTCCTGCCATAAATCTTACTCTTTCTAGCACTTGCTTAGAATTCAGTTATTTCTTTACTCTTTCAGTACCAGCTCCCTGTGTAGAGCAGACTTCTGTCCGCTTGAATCAGTCGGACCTTGCCTGCTCTTTTGCTCTTCACTCTACCAGCCTTGATTGTGGGTTAGCCACTTGCATTACAAAGTCAGGGCACCCCTCCCTTTTGTGCTGATAACTGGAAAGCTGCCCATCCTAGCCAGGAGGCCTCATGCATCCCCTTACCCTATGGCCCAATCAAAGCTTCTAACCGTTCCTTTCCCTGGGGAAAAAGGGTCATTTCTTTTTTTTTTTTTTTGATGGGGCAATGAGGGTTAAGTGACTTGCCCAGGGTCACACAGCTAGTAAGTGTCAAATGTCTGAGGCCAGATTTGAACTCAGGTCTTCCTGAATCCAGGGCCAGTGCTTTTACCACTGTGCCACCTAGCTGCCCCCCAAAAGAGTCATTTCTTTTTTTTTCAAAAGGGTCATTTCTTAAAAAGATTCTTAACTTGGACCAGAGATAGCCCTGGGGGAGGGGGAACCTAGGCCAAGCAGCATCTGTGGGCATGGAATCTTTTGAGACACTTCAGTTTATCCAGTGGCAAACCTTTCCTACCCATGACAGTTTTGCCCTCTTTGAAAAAGCCCTCCACTTCAGAGAGAAAGGAAGTGATCAGTTCCCAAGTACTCTACTCACTTTTCATTACAGCAGGAAGTTTTGAATGATCAGCTTTGGGGACAATCTACAGAAAACGGACCAGGTCTTGGATGCCTCCTCTCACCTGTTAACAATCCCTTTCCATTTCCCCCAATCATTCACATTATCCTTTGACACGCTTACCATGTCTTTTTTTTTACATTGAGTCTATTCCCAGGTTTAGAAATCTCCTACATGTTTCTAGGGACATTGTTCTATGTAACATTTCTCAGGGTTTGACCTTCATTTTGTTCAATTTTAATGAAAGCTGGCTCAGCAAGAAGTGGCACGAATAGCATCCCACATCCACATACAGTATGATGCAATAATGATAAACTCTGAAGCCAGAAACATATCAGGAACTCAGTGTACCCTACGTAAGAGAAAACCTGCAACAGTGATGAGATGGTCCCTCGCTCCACTGGCCCGGGGCTGTTTGCCATTGGGATGCAGAGCAGTCCCAGCTGCTCTAGTTGCCACCAGATGATAATACCTTAATCATCACTGCGGAGTGGGTCACAGAGAGGGAGTCCTAATGGGAAAAAAGAAAACTTAGCCAGTGAAGGAAAAGAAAAAAGTTTCCAAGGAAATCCATGACCTGGGCAGCTGTCAGTGCTTCACTTTGGCTTTGGAGTAGAGGACAAGTGGGGCTCAAGCTTGCCAGAATATCTGGGTAAGTGCGAGATGGTGCTCTCTCGAGGGAGGCTTCAGTAGTCCAGTGGTGGGGTGTGTCATTTGAAAATGAATGGGGGGCAGCTAGGTGGCGCAGTGGATAAAGCACTGGCCCTGGATTCAGGAGTACCTGAGTTCAAATCTGGCCTAAGATACTTGACACTAGCTGTGTGACCCTGGGCAAGTCACTTAACCCTCATTGCCCAGCAAAAAAAAATGAATTGGGGTGCTTATCTCTTTCCCAAGTTTTAGGGAATTTAGCTGGGGTTTCTAATATGTTGTTACTTAGAAATGAGAGGCTATAGCACCAGTTTGGGGCATTAAGCATTTATTAAAGCTTATTAAATATTAGTAAAGAGGGAGCACGTGGCTCTGAAAGTTCAGAAGGAGAGAGAGAGTCAAAGCACACCTGCTTCCTTCAGAGTCCCAGGCCAAGAGATCTGTGAGAGAGTGTAAGATCCCTGTGGGGTCCGGAGGAGAGGCAGTCCCTCACACACCGCTCCAAACTAATTGGCTTAGCATCATTCAAATCTACTGGTTTACTGGACTTGAGGGTGGTCCATGAGCAGTACTGCTAAGGTTAGCATCCAGGGGACAGACGCTCTGGAGAGAAAGGCTTTCAGGTAGGTGTAGTTTTAACCTCTATTGTCTGTATTTAGAATCTTAGGTCCAACTTTACTGACTCTGGGCTGGCTCTGAAACAGATTAGGCAAGGCTCTGGAGTGAGGCCCTTGAGCAGGGGCCTCTGGGAGTCCCCAAACCCCATTATTTTCTCACATTGGGCAGCTGGAAGTAGCATGGAGTTTCTGGTCTTGAGCCACCAGCTCGACACCAACAAAGCATGTCCTTGGTTACCTTGTTGGGGTTCCTTTCTAGTCTAAGAGGTATGAAAATTCCTATCATGGTTCATAATGAGCTTAATTCATTCTCCCAGAGCTCTAAGACTCAAATCTCTTTCACCATTTTGCATGACCAAAAAGGATCAGTCATTTAGAATGGACTTTTCCAATACAATGACCATGAAATGAAAGGTGCCGTCTTTGACCTGTGGGTTACCCACTGTTCCCAGTGAGGTCTGCAATCTTCAATACTCCAACAACTCACTGTGCTGTCTCCGATGTTTCCTCAGTGCCTCCAGAGGCCATATTGGTAAAAGACTGATTGGCTCCTAATCATTTATGGTCTCCGAGCTAAAAGGTCTAGGGAGCTAAAAGGTCCAGTTCCCTACATTCCCCTCCCAACGTCTGGCCATGCCTATAATGACTGCCCCTTGCTGCCTTTATTCAGGGGTTCTCGAGTGTCCTTGTAACCAGCAGTGTTAGACAAACCCCACACTGGTCACAAGGTGTCTGGAGTGTTTGACTACTGTCCTCTTGAGAAGGAGGAAGGTAAGGAGGGGAGAGCAGGGCATCTAACTAGCAACAAGAAGGAAGCAAGGACCTAAGGAGAAGAGGGAATGAGTAAGGAGACGTCTTCTGGTGTCTTCTTCAGAAAGCAGAGTCACTGGCTTTTCAAACATCTTCCTTAAAGTGACCATAGACAACTGCTTCTCCTTGAAATGGACTATTTGCTTTTCCTATTTTCCTACTGATGGTAGGAAACTGCAGGGGAAGACACAGGCCCCAGCCTGGTGGGCGTTCTACTCGGTGGAGCAAACAAAGGATGAGGAGCCAAAAAGGAGGTGCAAATCAGGGTCTTTACAAACCCCTGGGTCCTCTCAGTTATTTAAAGACAGAGAAACAAACATGGTGAGGCAGAGGGGAGAGCCTGGCCGGATCATCACAGGGAATGAATCTGGGCCCTTAGACACTATGGGGTACAGACCTCTCCTCGTTTGAAGGAGGAGGATTACAGACATTCAGGACTGAAGTATCATGGGCTCCATCCTCCTCATTTAAGGAGAAGCAAACTGAGGAAAGGGATGAAATGATGCCAGGTAAAGGATCAAATAACTCAGAAGCTTCATTTGCAAATGGGAAAACCGGTGGTTAAGAGACTGACAATCTGGGGGCAGCGAGGTGGTGCAGTGGTGGATTGAGCACCAGCCCTGGATTCAGGAGGACCTGAGTTCAAATGTGGCCTCAGACACTTGATACTAGCTGTGTGACCCTGGGCAAGTCACTTAACCCCAATTGCCTCACCCCCCCACCACAAAAAATTTTTTAAAAAGAGACTCACAATTACTATAGACCTTTGACTGTTTGTCTGGGGATAAAGGCCTTTACTGACTGTGGGAAGGAATCCCTTCCAAACATAATGAAACTCAGTTCCTCTGTTTGGGCTGGTGACATTTAGGAAGAAATGTTGGCAGACTTTGTATTAATAAAAGTTCAAGCAACCAAAGGACCTGTATGGAG
Source organism: Dromiciops gliroides (assembly GCF_019393635.1). Lineage (NCBI taxonomy): Eukaryota > Metazoa > Chordata > Mammalia > Microbiotheria > Microbiotheriidae > Dromiciops > Dromiciops gliroides. Next base: position 5,456,768 of record NC_057867.1, read on the forward strand.
CCTTCCTTGAAGTGATCCTGGATTCCCAGAGGCTTGAACAAAGAGAGAATATTGGCTATCATGGTTAGAACCGTTGTGTAGAAAGGAGTGGAGCCAACCACCTGTACCCCTTATCCTTATGGCCTGGAATCAAAGGTTTTAGAGACCATAATGTCGCTAAGTGAGGTCTGGGGTGATTAGGGTTTGGGAAGGAAGGACCCCAAGGAAAGGATCAAGTAATTCAGTAACTCTGGTTTCCAAAGGCCTCAGTCCCCAAAGGATAAATCTATAGCTCAGAGGAAGACAATCAGCAAAGAGAAATGATTATCAGGTTGGGAATCCAGGCCTTTAGTGACCATAGGTTCCCTCTGTTTGGAGGCATGTTGGTAAATGTTTAACAACCAGCTCCCTTAAAGGAAAATGTCTAGAGGGCACATCTTTAAGGTTATTCGGCATCATCAGCATTTTCTCCATTACTTTCCTCAGTTTAGACAATCATCCAAACAATATATCAAGCTCTGATTTGTAGCATTTCCAATGTGTAGATGCTTACCCTGATTTTTTTTTGGCAGGGCAATGAGGGTTAAGTGACTTGCCCAGGGTCACACAGCTAGTAAGTGTCACGTGTCTGGGGTCAGATTTGAACTCAGGTCCTCCTGAATCCAGGGCCAGTGTTTTATCCACTGAACCACCTAGTCACACTGAAAATTTAGCACTCTTGCATCCAGTAAGAGCTGGCTTCAGGCCCCACTGCCTCCACTGCATTTAACCAGAGCCACAAAAAAGGAAATGATCCCAGGAAGAGTATTTGGCATCCTGGGTTCTCAGTGTAATACAAGGTCCTCAGGGCTAGGTTGTATTTTTCATACCCACACAGGTAAACTGGGGCTAGGAGTGGGCCACAAGTTTCCCCTGGAGTCTTCAGTCTTCTCAAAGGAGGGAAATGGTGGCTCTACCTCTTTAGACCTTGGCAAAAAATAAATAACCCTATGGCAAGGATCAAGTCATTTTAAACTGTCATTTTCAAATGCTTCATTTCCTGTAGAATGAAACTGTGGTTCTGAGAAAGGTAATATACAGGAAACCATGGTTTGTCAGTCTAGCTCCTCTATGAATTCAAGGAGACCCTTGGGTTCCACTCAGGACTTTTCACGATCCCATTTCAAACCTTATCCTCTAAAGGGAGTGAAACTGAGGCCCCTGAGTGTTTGAGATTTTTTGTTTTTATTTGTTTGTTTGCTTGTTGGGCCAGGCAATGAGGGTTAAGTGACTTGCCCAGGGTCACACAAGTGTCTGAAGCTGGATTTGAACTCACCTGAATACAGGGCTGGTACTTTTCCCACTGTGCCACCTAGCTGCCCCCTCTTCCATTACTTTAAACCAAGTCACACTGAGGTCCTGAGTTTGGGCAGTAATCCTTTTGGGAAACTGGGATCCAGGTGGCTCCTTGCTGGAAGTGATTCTTGGGCCTGAACTCAGATGAATATTTCAGTTCAGGACCTTTGAAGACTATGGTCTATCACTTGTATTTAAATAAACCAATATAGAGAATATACATTTTAAATAAGTGGTCCTCATTTTGATTACCTGAAAGTGAAAAGCTTTTTGCATAAAAAAAATAATGCAAGTCCATTCAGAAAGGAAGTGACTGACTGGGAAAAAAGTCTTATATATTTCTGGTAAGCATCTCCCTTCCTAGATAGATAGGCGACTAGCAGAAGTGACCAAAATCCATTCCTCATAATAGGTGGTCCAAGGATATGAGCAAATAGTTCTAAAAAGAAAAACTGCAAAGTACTAACAATCACATGGAGAAATGCTTCAAATCACTAATAGTAAGAGAATGCAAATCCAAACAATCCTGGGGTTCCACCTCACGTCATGCACATCGGCTAGTAGTGATGGGAAAATAGATGTATTAATGCATTGTTGGTGTAGCTGTGAATCGATACAATCATTCAGGAAAATAATTTGGAAATTTGCTATGAATTTGACAAAAACCTTCCATACCCTTTGACCTAGAGAATCTACTTCTTGGGTGTATTCCCCAAGCTCAGTAGCAAAACAAGGCTCCATATACACCAAGATATTTATAGCAATACAATTTGGTAGCAGAGAGCTGGATGCATCAACTGGGGAGACACTAAACAAATTGTATTACATGAATGTAAAGGAATTTCACAGCTATTAGAGAGATCATGATATCAATACACATTTTAAATTATTTTTAATACTGAAATTTATTGATAGATTTTGTTTTCAGATCATTGTCATTTCTGAATATATCTTCCCTCTCCCCTACCCAGAGATTCATCCCACGTGAGCGTAGAAAAAAAAGCAACTTAGAAAATTTACCCAGTAGAAGATAATAATAATAATAATAGATAGCCCTAATTACAATCTCTGGGGTTTTTTTAATGGTCTTAGTTCTTTGCACTTACATTTTAATCCTTTACTAGAAAGTGATGGGGGCAGCTAGGTGGCGCAGTGGATAGAACACCGGCCCTAGAGTCAGGAGGACCTGAGTTCAAATCCGGCCTCAGACACTTAACACTTACTAGCTGTGTGACCCTGGGCAAGTCACTTAACCCCAATCGCCTCACTGAAAAAACAAAAAAAAGAAAGAAAGTGATGGGGCAGCTAGGTGGTGCAGTGGATAAAGCACCAGCCCTGGATTCAAAAGGACCTGAGTTCAAATCCAGCCACAGACACTCGACACTTACTAGTTGTGTGACCCTGGGCAAGTCATTTAACCCTCATTGCCCCACAAACCCCCCCCAAAAATCAAAAACAAACAAAAAAAGAAAATGAGAGAAAACTGAGTCCTAGAAAGAGTATGTGGGGACATTAGGAACAAATGATCTTAGATAAAGTATCAGGGCTCTTAGAGACCAATTGGGCAAAACATTTTCTTATTCAGTAGATGAGGGTCTGAAGATCTGGGGAAGTCAAGGCCTACTGGGTTTCTTTTACAGCTGAAGAAAAAGTGAGTCCCAGAGAGTTGGAGGCAATTAGGATTAAAGGGTTTCAACCCAGTTCTTTGGAAATTAAAGCTGTATTAATTAATGCCTTTTGTTTTTCTGGCACAGTCATTTCTGGGCCCTTCTCCCCCCTCCCCAAGGCTTCACTTGTAACAAAGAAAACAGAGCCCAGTGTCCCTTGCTGCCAGCTTATGCAGTATTCTGAACGACCCAGTTTGTGTATTATTAGGAGGCCCGAAGTCAGCTCCAAATGGGAAAGGTGCTTAGGCTTCCAGACTTCCAGGGCAGGAATCCCGGATTTTAAGAGATCATCTGCTCCAATGTGGTTTTTTCATTAAAATATTTGTTTTCAAATGAAAGGATTTGCTTTTGCATCAGAGGCATTTCTGGATATACACAACCTCTCTCCCCAACCCTGTAAACATTCCCTCTTAACAAAGAAAAATACTTAAGCAAAAGCAACCAACCAAGTGGCTCTCATCTGCCAGCTTATGCAACATTCTGCCCCCATACTCCCCCACCTCTCCAAAGAAACCAACCCAGTTATTCAATAAGAAGGGTACTTCCAGTGCAGATGAGGGAAGGTGTTTAGGCTCATCACCTGGAAGGGCCAGTAGCAGAGCCCTTTGAGACCATCAAATCCAATCCCATCATTTATTTATTTAATTCTTTAGGGTTGGGGCAATGAGGGTTAAGTGACTTGCCCAGGGTCACACAGCTAGTGTCAAGTGTCTGAGGCCGGATTTGAACTCAGGTCCTCCTGAATCCAGGGCCAGTGCTTTATCCACTGTGCCACCTAGCTGCCCCCTGACCCCATCATTTTAAAGAAGGGCAAGCTCCAAGCCAGAGACTGGTTATAAAGACTGAGACTGAAGCCCAGAGAACAGACATTAGAAATAAAGAATCTTGGGGAAAATATCATAGCCATTTGAGCCTCATGGGTAAAAAGATGAGGTTCTAGAGCTCCAGATGGGCGAAGGTCCATAGGGCCCCTGGGAGTCAAGCTTGGAAGCAAGAACCAGATGGGGGAAGAGCATGGAAATCAAGGGGCTCACACTAAAGGTGCCAGCCATTCTGGTGGGATCAGGGTGGGCTCGGCGGAGCAGGATGAGCAAGGTCACTGTAAGAGGCTTGCTTAAAGTCAAGCTATAGTCACAAGGCCTTTCATAGCGAGGTGTGGGCTCATGCTTTCTTTTCTGTGACTTCATAGGAAGAAACATAATGCAATTGACTGGGGAGGTACTAGATTAATAAACCTGAGTCAGAGAAGGTTCTAGCATGGGGGCATTGAAGATTACAGTGCCTAGAGCTTTGGGTCTGGAGTCAAGATGACCTGAGTTCAAATCCTGCATTAGACATTTTCTAACCACGTGACCCTGGGCAAGTCACCTTATCTCTGCCTATTTCAGCTCCCTGAACTGTAAACCGAGGGTGACAATAACAGCATCTACCTATGACTGTAGCTGTGAGGATCCAGTACTTTACAGTGCTTTGTGGACTTTAAAGTGGCCTATAAATGCGAAGTAAAAGTAGTCTTCCTTTAGAAAAAGGATACTATAGGTTAGGGCTGTCTCAAAGTGCTCAGACAAATAAATAAAGAAGGCTTTTATCACACAGGGTGTCAGGGCTGTAGTTAGTGCCCTAATTGGAGTACACATTGAAGTCCAGTTCTTGCCTCTGAGGCCCAGAAAGTAGAGACTCTTAGTATCACAGACTTAGCAACTACAGGATCCAATCCCTGTCATTCTATACAAAGGGAAACCGAGGCCTGTCATAGTTGGAATCACAGCACCGCACACAGTGCCTCCAGAGCATTGATTGGTTGGCTCTCTAAACTGTATTTTGTTCTTGTTCAGTTATTTTTCAGTCATGTCCGACCTTCTGTGACCCCATTTGGGATTTTCTTGGCAAAGATCCTGGAGCTGTTGGTCATTTCCTTCTCCAGCTCATTTTACAAATGAGGAAACTGAGGCAAACAGGGTGAAGTGACTTGTCCAGGGTCACACAGCTAGTAAGTGTCTAAAAATCTTTCTGACTCCAGGCCCAGTGCTCTGTCCACTCTATCCACTGTACCACTTAGCAGCCCCTAAACTGTATAGGCCCCTCTCAACAGTTCGTGTACTGTCACAGGCTTTGGGGATAACTGAAGAATAGACAAATCAATTATAAAGGGCATTGATGACCTGCCACAGAAGGCTTTGTCAATGTCCACAGGCCCTGCCTCCTCAGCTCTGCCTCTCACAAGCCTTGTCTATATATGTATATAACAGACAACAGTAAACATGAGCATTTTCACATAGAAAGAACATATAAAAGGATTGTATATGAAATAAAACCATTATAGACAGCCTTCATTTTTCAAAGTCTCTATATTAAATATAACACAGTAATTTCAACATTAGCGTGGCTTTATCACTACCTCAGCTACAGAAACAGATGGACAAAAACCTCTCTAACAAACATACAGGGGCAGCTCCAACAAATCCCCATGGTGCTCATATCTGAAAACCTCTCCTTTTACATTCTAGGCCATTATCATCTATATGCCAAGGGGTAGGCACCCTGTGCCATCATCATCCTCTCAAGACCCGATCGGTTGGCGTGCCCATCCGAGGTGCGGTTTTCAAAAATGATTTTCTTCTTGAGAATGTCTTAATCATTTAATAATTGTTCTGCATTGATTGGAAAAGTTGTCACATGACCTATTGTGTTTATAGCTTTCATAATACTGAACCAGCCCTACATTCCTAGTATAAATCCAACCTGGTCATAGTATAGAATTTTTTACTATGTTGCTTACCCTGTTAACTAACATTTTCTTCAATATTTTTGCATTAATACTCATTTAAAATATTGGTCTATTATTTTCTTACATTTCTTTCTCCCTGGTTTAGGCCTCAGCACCTAGAAGGAATTTGGTAGAATCCCTACTTTGCCTGCTTTTGCAAACAATTTCTGTAATATTCTAATTAGTTGTTCTTTTAAAAGTTTGCTAGGGGCAGCTAGGTGGCGCAGTGGATAAAGCACTGGTCCTGGATTCAGGAGTACCTGAATTCAAATCCGGCCTCAGACACTTGTCACTTACCAGCTGTGTGACCCTGGGCAAGTCACTTAACCCTCATTGCCCCCCCCCCCCAAAAAAAAAAAAGTTTGGTAGAATTCACTTCCTTTTGTTTTTTGTTTTTGCAAGGCAATGGGGGTTAAGTGACTTGCCCAGGGTCACACAGCTAGTAAGTGTCAAGTGTCTGAGGCCGGATTTGAACTCAGGTCCTCCTGAATCCAGGGCCAGCGCTTTAACCACTGTGCCATCTAGCTGCCCCATAGAATTCACTTCCAAATACATCTGGTTCTGGTTTTTTCCTGCTTTGGAAATTCCTTTGTGGTTTGTTCTATTTGTTTTTCTGAGATAAGATAGTTTAAATTCTCTATTTTTCTGTTATTATGAATATTTTTTATTTTTATAAATATTCATCTATTTCAGTTGTCATCAACTGTGTTGGCAAATAATTAGATAACAGTTTCTAGTAATTTTCTCTTCATTTGTTGTTGTGAATTCTTTTTCTTATTTTTATATTTGAAATTTGATTTTCCTCTCTTTAAAAAAATCAGATTGGGGCAGCTAGGTGGCACAGTGGATAGAGCACCGGCCCTGGAGTCAGGAGTACCTGAGTTCAAATCCGGCCTCAGACACTTAACACTTACTAGCTGTGTGACCCTGGGCAAGTCACTTAACCCCAATTGCCTCACTAAAACAAAAACAAAAACAAAAAAACCAAGAAAAAAAAATCAGATTAATAGCTTTATTTTATTAGCTTTTAAAATAGCTTCTATTTTAATCAATCCTTTTTTTTCATTTTTATCCCTTTGATATTTTAGAATTTTTATTTCATGTTTAGTTTGGATTTTTCTCTTTGTTGATTTTTAAAATTCTTTTTTTGTTCTGTTTTAGTTCTATGTCCAATTCATGTGTTCTTTCTCTCTTTTGCGGATGAAAAAATGTTTAAGAGATCTACATTTTCCCCAAAGGATCTGTTTGGCTACATCCTCCAAGGTTTAGTATGTTATTTTATTGTTATTTTATTTGATGAAATTATCAATTGTTTCTATGATTTGTTCTTTGCTCTACCAAGTCTATAGGATTATGTAATTTAGTCTCTCATTCTTGGAGACTAAATAGTCTTTGAATTTTTAATCATTTCCTTAATGGTCTTCTACTGAGTATAATTTTTGGTGCATGGTGGTCAGTAAAAGGATGTGTTTAATGTTTCTACTTTTCTGCATTTCTTTATGAGGTTTTTAGCAAGGGAGCTCAGGTCCTTCGTGCTGTATGTTTTACAAATGATGATGAGATGTTTTCTAGTGGCTACTAATAGATTAATTCAGATAGAAAGCATTACAGAAATGAACAATCAGTTTTCACGAAACCCTTTGTTTCAGAACTAGGCCTGATTTGTGCCCAAATGACTGTTCATAGTTAATTTTCATAAAGGTGCATGCACAGATGAGATATTCTTTCCTATTCCCATCCAATAATTACCCGACACATAGTAATATTTGTTTATCTTCCTTCCTTGCTTCCTCCCTCCCTTCCTCCCTCCCTCCCTCCATCCCTCTCTTCCTTCCTTCCTCTATTCCTTCTTCTTTTCCACCTTTCCTTCCTCCCTTCCACCCTTTCTTCCCTCCTTCCTTCCTTCCTTCCTTCCTTCCTTCCTTCCTTCCTTCCTTCCTTCCTTCCTTCCTTCCTTCCTTCCTTCCTTCCTTCCTTCCTTCTCTTCCCATCCACCCTTCAAAAGTAAAGTTTATCTTGCTTATGACTGTATACTGTTTCAACCTTCCCCTGGTTTCCTCCTGTTTCCCTGTGGAACATAATGTATTTCTACCCCAAATTCTTTGCCTGTGTGTGTGCATTTGTGTACACACTCATGCACATATGTTTGGTCCTCCTTCGTTCAGTTCAGATAAGTTCATGACACGGTCACTCCTCCCATCCTTTCCTACATGTTTGCAAACTCTTGCACACTCCAATTATAAGACATAGTGGGTTCTTCCCTTGTCTTCAGCAAATTTTCTCTACGAAAACCAACAAAACAGAACAGAACCACACTGGGGCCTCCTTATTTTTCTTCTTTCTTTTCTTTTCTTTTTTTCTTTCTTTCTTCCTAAGCAGAGCAATGAGGGTTAAGTGACTTGCCCAGGGTCACACAGCTAGTAAGTGTCAAGTGTCTGAATCTGGATTTGAACTCAGGTCTTCCTAGTGGCCAGTGCCACTATGCCACCTAGCTGCCCGCCTCCTTATTTTTCTTAACTCTCTCTGTGACCCTTGAAGACAGTGGGAATCTGAAGAGACTTTTATCTCTTCTCCCTTAATTAGAATGTACTATTAGAATGTGTTTCATTACCCTCCCTTGACTCCTGTGTTTGCATTTCAAAGTTTCTGGCTCTTTCATCAGGAATGCTTGAAAGTCCTCCATTCTATTAAAGAGCCCTTTCCTTCCTTATAGTTTTATACTCAGTTTGTGAGGGTGATTTATTTTGAATTAAAAATATCATCCTAAGAATTTTCTTCCTTTGTAGTAGAGATGTGATTTTCGACTGTGCCATATTTGTTCTTTGAAAAAGAGTTGAGGGGCAGCTAGGTGGTGCAGTGGATAAAGCACCAGCCCTGGATTCAGGAGGACCTGAGTTCAAATCTGGCCTCAGATACTTGACACTTACTAGCTGTGTGACCCTGGGGAAGTCACTTAGCCCTCCTTGCCCTGCAAAAAAAAAAAAAAAAAGAAAAGAAAAGAAAAAGAGTTGAAAGCTCTGGATTTTGTCTATGGTATTCCTTGTTTTCTTTTTTTTTTAGTTTGGGGTTTATTTCAGGAGGTGATTGGTGGATTCTTAATATTTTTACTTTGCCTTCTGCTTCTAATAGATCTGGGCAGATTTCTTTTATGATTTCTTGACATATGGTATCCAGGTTTTTTGTTTGGTCTTAGTTTTCAGGGAGTACAGTGATTCTTAAATTCTCTCTCATGGATCTGTCTTCTGGGTCACCTGTTTTTTCTTTTGTCTTTTTTTTTTTGAGAGGCAATGGGGGTTAAGTGACTTGCCCAGGGTCACACAGCTAGTGTCAAGTGTCTGAGGCTGGATTTGAACTCAGGTACTCCTGAATCCAGGGCCAGTGCTTTATCCACTGCGCCATCTAGCTGCCCCTCACCTGTTTTTGAAAGTAGATACCTCCCATTTCCACCCATTTTTTCAATCTTTTGACTGAGCTAATATTTCTGTTTTTTTGTGGAGTCTACTAATAGGCTCAGGTTTTCTGCTTTCTCTTCTAAGCTGTTAATTTTCCTTCTACTTCTCTCCTCCAGAGCTCTTATTTCAGTTCTAATGAATACCCTCATTTCGAGCTACTGCAGGCTTTGGGTTAGTTTATCAGAGCTCAGGCTTAGCTTCCTTGGTATGACCCTTTCCTGGCAATTGGAAGCTTTGGGCCTATTTACTGGTGTTCACACTGGTGTATTGGCTTCATTTTGTGAAGTTCTGGCCTGGATGGATGGAGCAGATTACTTTACCTCTGTTTCTCTTTCATTTTTGACATTAAAAAGCACATTGGTACAGAGTGAGTTGTAAATCAAAGGCTTTGTAAATGGTAGGTTTTATAAGCAGGAGAGAGAGAGAATGAGAGTGATTGAGAGGAAGAGAGAAAGGGAGAGAGAGAGGAGAGAGAGAGAGAGAGAACAAGCTTTGTAAACTGTAGAGGATGGAGTAATAATAGATAGCCTTGTAAATGGTACAGGGTTTTGTAATCAGTAGAGGGCTACAGAGCAACTTGTAAATGACAACCAACTTTGACACCTATAGAAGGCAGTGTAAATGATTAAAAGTGTAAAAGGCTACCTAAGTTAGTCTTTTCCTGAAAAAGGATATCCTTTACAACATACCTGGAATGTGCTCATCCATCCCCCCCTAATAAAAGGAGCCCTGCCAGCTTCTGAGTCAGCCCATTTCCCTTTAGGGTAGCACCAATTGTCAGGAAGCTTCTCTTTACCTCATATATCCTTGCCTATTCTCTGGAATACCTTCCCCATGGGTGACACACTTAACTTTCATCTTCAGCCTTTTCCTTTCTCATTTTTTCCATTTTCTGAGACTCACTGAGTCCTGGCTCCATCCTCTTGACATGGTATCCTTGGCTGCCATTTCCCGCTCCCCATTGTTGTTTCCAAGCTCTCCCTCTACCGTTATCATTCAGCAACCTCCTCCTTAGAGGTTCATTTCATCCATATTTATCTCTCAATCAAAAATCTGGTAGCTGTTGTCTGTTGACATTCAGCATACTCTGCTTTTTCCTCAATAGACGGGCGCAATGTGTGGGTCACAGTCTTTCTCTCCTCCTCAACCTCCCTCAGGTTCCAACCTCTGAGTTCCTCAGTTTACTTATTTCCTACAACATACTCCTCCATCTTAACTCTACCATACATAGAGATGGTCATATCCTTGATGATGAGAATGCCAATGATAAAAATAATAATAGCCTTTCTGTAGCACTCTAAAGGTAGGCTGTGCACACACATGTGCACGCACACACACAAACTCTTTATGTCTTTGACCCTTGCCATCTGAAGTTCCATTCTCTGATCTTAGTCTTTGACCGCTATATCTTTCTCTCGGCCTCACAACCCCTAACCCATATCACCTCCCACCCCCACCTTAAACTCCTTATCCCCTCCAGGATCAAGTAGAAAATGCTCTGGTTGGCATTGAAAGCCCTTCTCAACTTGCCTTCCCCTGCCTTGTTCCCCTCTGTTTCCTCTGGGATCCAGGGACACTGACCTTCTTGCTGTTCCTCCATCTCCTGATTCTAGGTGTTTCCCTGGCTGTGCCTATGCCTGGAATTTTCATGTTCCTCATCTCCGGCTCCTGGCTTCTCTGGCTTCCTTCAGGTCTCAGCTAAACTCCCACTTCCTGCATGGAGCCCTTTAACCTTTGTGCTTGTGCCTTCTCTCTGATGATCTGAAATTTATCCTTCTAGAGCTTGTTTGTACCTTGTTGTTTGCATGTTGTCTCCCCCCCCCCTAGACTGTGAGCTCCTTAAGGGCAGGGATAATTTTTTGCCTTCCTTTGTATCCCCAGGGCTTAGCCCAGTGACTTCACTGACTTTACATTAAGCCCCATTTTTCCTCTCTTCAACTTCCACTCACTGTTCCTAATCCTACAGTCTTTGGCTAAGCAGGGAATGTATAATCCTGCTTCTACTTGACAATGCCATAAATTCCTGTAACTATGGGAAGATGCCTGTCAGGCCCTCTCTGAATCTTCTCACCTCACTCTTGTATGAGTCTGGAGCACCCTTCTGGCTGTTTGCCTCTGCCCTCAAGTGGCTCACAGTCTAACAAGGGAGACAACATGTAAAAAAGTATGCGAACAAAATAATAGATATCGATTTATATATACATATGTTTATATAATACATATTGATTAAATATCGAAACACATTAATTGTATAAATGTATGTTTATATTTACATAAATGAATATTTATATAAATAGATTTTATTTGTTTTATTTTGTTTTGTTTTTGTTTTTTTGGTGAGGCAGTTGGGGTTAAGTGACTTGCCCAGGGTCACACAGCTAGTGTCAATTGTCTAAGGCCAGATTTGAACTCAGGTACTTCTGACTCCAGGGCCATTACCCTATCCACTGTACCACCTAGCTGCCCCTTAAAGAGATTTTATATATACAAAATATATAGAGTTTCGAGATTTATTCTATATAATCTATATTTTATCTCCATCTAGATGTAGATGATGCATATGATCTATGGGAGATAATCAGCAGAGTCAAGAAAAGCAATGGAATGAAGGGGGGGGTCAGGAAAGGCTTCTCTCACAAGGTGGCATTTTAGCTGAGCTTTGAAGGCAGCCAGGGTGGTCAGGAGGCAGTGGGGAGGAGGGAGAGCACAGCCAGGGAAAAGGCCCAGACTAGGGAGGTGGCATGTCTTCTGTCCAAGAAGCAGCAGTTTCAAGGCTCTCTTCCTCTCTCCACATGACCTCTGGAGAGTTATCCGTATTCAATTTGATCTTCTTAGATTTGGCTTCATGTTCAAGGAAGTCAATCACCTTGAAAATCTGGATCCCATCTTTTCCCTGAGTTGAGCTTTGTGTCATCTGCCTTTGACCAAGTCATTGATACCAACGCCAAAGAGTGCTGGGCCTGACACAGATCTCCCTTCCCTGGAACCATTAACGCTGACCCTTTGGATTTCATCATTTAACCAGTCCCGATTCCACCTCATTATTCTTTCCATTTTTTCCACAAGAATAACCTGAGAGACTCAATCAGATGCTTTGCTAAAATTCACAGCATTCCCTTGCTCTAGGAATCTTGTCTCAAAAAGGAAATAAGGTCAATGTAGCGTGAAGCCACAATGCCTCTTTGGGCTCATCGCTTCCTTTTCTAGGTGTTCTATTATCTCTTTGATAACATATGCTCATTCAGTAAATGGATGAATACCTTCTCCAGTTTTTCCAGAATCAGCCAAACCCACTGGTTTCCCTTGTCTTCCCCCTTTTATGGATCAGGACATTTTCCCTCTGCCCAGCCCATACCCCCTCTTCCATTCTCCATACTCTTTCACAGATCACTGATGGGCCCAGTGATTCCATATGCCCGTTCTTTTAGCACCCTGGGATTGAGTTCATTGAGCCCCGTGACATGAACTCAGCACAACTAACTAGATGCCAGCTCCCACTGAACTATTTTCTAACTATTCTTTTCATTCCAAAGATCATGTTCCTTGGTAGAACCAACGTGTGGTATAAGAGCTGGAGCCTCTCTCTGCTGTTGCTCTCATCAGCCCCACCCTCACCCCCACTGAGCACTAAGACAGACCCTGTGCATGCCCAGTCTCAGCTCATTCTGTGCTTTGGCAGTTATGGCTTCGTTCTTTTTTTTTCTTTTTTGTGGGGCAGTGGGGGTTAAGTGACTTGCCCAGGGTCACACAGCTAGTAAGTGTCAAGTGTCTGAGACTGGATTTGAACTCAGGTCCTTGTGAATCCAGGGCCAGTGCTTTATCCACTGTGCCACCTAGCTGCCCCCCTTTTTTAAAAATTATTTTTAGTTATTTATTTTTCCCCCCTCAGGGCAATGAGGGTTAAGTGACTTGCCCAGGGTCACACAGCTAGTAAGTATCAAGTGTCTGAGGCTAGATTTGAACACAGGTCCTCCTGAATCCAGGGCTGGTGCTTTATCCACTGCATCACCTAGCTGCCCTCTATGGCTTCATTCTTATAGGATCTTGCCACACCTTGTGTTACTTGTCTTTATTTTCCAGGGCAGAGGACAGTAGAGAGCATTCATTTTAAGCTGTTGAGTTCATTGCAAAACGTTTTGTAATATCTGGAGATATTTGTAAACTGTAATGATAGGGTAGGGGGTGATGTAAATAATGAAGAGATTTGTAAACATTGGAGGGTTCGGTGAGTTGTAGAGGGCATTGTGGATGGTTGAGGATGTCTCATAGAAGATGACAACAGAGCTGAGCCCTGATAGACAGCATCAGTATAGGTGGAGAGGAATCTTCTTATGATATGTTGGGGAGCTGGGCAGGGCAGGCATGAGAAGACATGGCTTGAGTGGTTGGTTGGGTCCAGTCTATGGAGGGTCCTCGGAGGACTGAGTTGTTTGAATTCAATCCTGTGGGTCATGAAGAACCATGAAGAGCTTCTTGGGTGGGGTAGGACTGGTGGAGAAAGCAACATTTTAGAAGGATGAAAGTGAACATGGTGGGGCATCTAGGTGGCGCAGTGGATAAAGCACCGGCCCTGAATTCAGGAGGACCTGAATTCAAATCTGGCCTCAGATACTTGACATTTACTAGCTGTGTGACCCTGGGCAAGTCACTTAACCTTCATTGCCCCACAAAACAAAACAAAAGGAAAGTGAACACAGACTTAAAGACTAGGACTATGGTTAGAGCTCACTGAGTCCAATTCCCTCATTTTACAGAGCGAGAAACCAAGGAAACCCAGATCTGGGAAGGGATGAGGCCTAAGGTCACAGCAAGAATGGATGGCAGACCTCCCATTCGTGTTTCCTGCCTCAACACAGGGTTCTTTCTCTTGCTTCCCTGCCTCTCATCTAAGGAGATTCTCTCATTTACTCAATCACTCGTCCACTCACTTTTCCCACTCACTGCCCTCTTGCCCCATTGGCTCTTCAGTCAGTCCCTATTGTATGTAGGACCCTGTGCTGGGGGTAAGTGGCAGGGGGTGGTGGGGAGGTGGAAGAAAGGCAACACTACTTCCTGGCAGGCCCGTCAGCCAGCAGAACACAAGTACCTACTGTATGCACAGGCTCCTGTTGGGTGGCAGCACTTTAGGCATTCCAGGAGTGGTTTGCAGGCCTGCTCTGCAGTGCTGCTTCATGGTTTTGGCCCATGTAGCTTGGCCTGACCAACCCTAGATTTCCTCCCTCCTCCTCTGTCCTCCTCTGTTCTTCTCCCTTGGCCCAGCTTGGCTCCCCTGTTGGGCTCTGGGCTCGTGGCCAATGATGGGGTGGAGAGGCAGTGACATCAGCATCGCTGGGGACAGCCAAGGATGGAGGCAGCTGGGGACGGTGGGGGCTCCTGGGAGGAGGTGAGAAGGAAGGAGGCGGCCCTGGACTCTCTCTTTTCTGCCACTGCTGGAGAAGAGGTAGGTGATGCCCACACCCTTTGCCTGGAGGTAGGGACCCATCCTGCCTTGCTTGGGGCCTGGGGGGCCAAGGAGTTCGGGAGCCTGGAGAGTGGGGACAATGGGGGGGTCTTCTCTCTCATCTGTGACATCTGGAGAAAGAGGACGAGATGATGCCAGAGACCCTTCTGGCTCTTTGATAGATGAGACTGACAGAGTACCAGTTGGGTGCTCAGGAGCCCTGGAAGCTTTGCCTCTGGTCCCAACCAGACTGTTGCTCACTGTCTGTGTGATCTGCCTGGGTCTCGGGTTCCTTCTTTAGAAAAGAAGAGCTTAGAGAGACTAGATGGTCCCTGAGGTCCCTTCTAGCACTAAAAATGATGACTCCATGACATTCCTGGGGAGTGAGCCAGGGGGTGGAATTACACCCTTGTCCACATGCAGATGAGTTCAGGCTCTGAGATGTGGGCCCCTGGGGGCCGGTAGCTCTCTCCAGAGACCTTACCACAAAGAAGGTGATTCAGACAGCCAAAAAGAACAGGTGGTTAAGCTGAGTAGATGCTGATCCGAAGGCCAAGGATGTGTGTAGTAGTGAGCAAGAGTGGGGGGGGGGCTCAGGAAAGGGGGAAGGATTGGGGGCCAGGCCCTCTCTTCTTAGTCCCTGCTCTGTGATAAGGGGAAGGTGCAAAGTGCCTTGCATGTGCTGATGTCTTGTGGAATGGCAGCCCTTTAAGGGTGGGGACTGGCTTCTGCTTTGGTCTCTCTCACACAGTACATGGAAAAGAGAAGATATGTAGAGAAGGCTTGTGGGATCAAGGGGTGGAATTGGAAGGCAGGAGGCCACACAAATGCTTCAGCCTTGCAGCATTTCCTCCTGGGGCCCTTTGGGACCCCCAGACTCAGCAGCTAAAAACCTAGCCTGACCCTAGGCTGCATTCACAGGCACATGATTCATGCCCACAGTGGGAAAGGCAAGAATCTCTCTCGCCCCTCTGCAGCCTCCAAGGGCATCTGCGCCAACTTGTACCTGAGCAGGAAGCGCTCTGGGGTGGGCAGCCGTGAGGGCCAGGGAGCATCTCCTTGCATCAGGCCAATGTCTCCCTCCCTCCATGAGCAAATGAGATGATGTGTGGAAAGTGCTTTGCAATCCTTGTAATCAGCAAGAATTGCTTTTTGTTGTTTCCTGGGCCTGGTCAGAGCCCAGCTGGAAGAGTGGGCCTAGTTTGCATGTCACATTTTTTTTGGAGACACCGACAAGCTGCAGTGCGGACAGGGAGGGGACTAGAGGCCTAGCCACATGAGGAGCAGTCTGGAGAGAAGATGATGTGTGTGTGCACGTGCATATGTGTGTACGTGGATGTGTGTATATGCACATGTACATGACGGGGTTTGCACTTGTGTGCACACCAGTGTCTGTGATTATGGACTTTGTCTTCAAGTATTCAAAAGTTTGTCAGATCGAAGAGGAACCAGCCTTGTTTTGCTTGGTAGATCCATGAGCATGGTGGGTAGGGGGGTGGGAATTGTAAAGCTACAGATTATAGCTGGATGTCAGGAAGAACTTTCCAATAATCTGAGTTGCTCAGAGGGATGACAGCGCTATCCTGGGAGCTGGTAAAGGGCATCCCTCCTCAGTGGAGCTTTTCAGGTAGGGCTTTGTAGAGGGAGGAAATTCCCGTTGGAGGCTGGGTTTCTGAGCTCACTCCCTGCTCTGCAGTCCTCTGCTTTTCTCATTTGGTGGAACAGGCCTCAGTCTTATAGTTAGGGCTGTGTGGGTTCTGATCCTGGCATTGGCGCTTACTTTCTGCATGACCTTGGGCAAGGCTCTTCCATCAGGTTTTCCTGCAGGACCTGGCCTGCCCCCCTTCCTTTGCAGGCTCATTTTGAGTCAAGTGCTTTGTAAACTGTCAAAGCGGGAGCTCTTATTAGGATTATGGGTGTCTAGGCTTGGATCCAAGCTCAGCAGGAAGGTCTCCTCTCTTCGCTTCTGCTGGGGTTGCAGATACTGCTTGGGCAATTGTCAAGTGCTAAAGAAACGCCAGCCAAGACGGGCTTGGACACAGAAGGCCCTACAGAGTGCATTCCCAGCTCGGAGTCTCACCACCCACCCGCTACCCACCCGGGTGCCACCTTGAACGTTTCCGTCTAGGTGGCTCCTTTGCCTCATCTGTAAAGTAATCAGGTTGGACTCCAGGAGCTGTAGGGGCCTTTCCAAGGTGTGACATTGGCAGGTCAGAGTTCTTGGGGCCCCTCCCTGCAGCATTGCCATTTTATGACTTGGTATCCCTACCAACTAAGCTAGCTCCCAGCTCTGGCATTCTGTGCTGCAGTCGGCTATGGCTAACTCACTCTGTTCCCTCTTCCTTCAGGAGGCTGTGACATACCACTCCCGCTGACCATGTCTGACAGTGCAGATAGTGAGGAGAAGCCCCCAGCCCCTCCGCTGAGAATGAACAGCAACAACCGTGACTCCTCAGCCCTCAACCACACCTCCAAGCCCCTGCCCGTGGCCCCCGAGGAGAAGAACAAGAAAGCTCGTCTCCGCTCCATCTTCCCTGGAGGAGGGGACAAAAGTAATGTATTGGGGGCTTGTCCCTTCTCTCTGGGTTTCTCTGTGGGCTCCTAGGAAATGGTCTTTAGGCTGAGGTTCTCTTGTCTTTGTGAGAGTGTTCAGGGTTTCCTAGGGTGGGAAGGCTGGGCTTTGAGCTGTCATTTTGTGAGAGGAGGACCGGCACAGGGAACAAAAGAGGTCTGGCCTTGAGTACCAGTTTGGTCTCCAACACTATCCAGGTGACCTTGTTCACAGGGCCTCAGTTTCCATCAAATGTGAAATGGAGATTATCATTACAGAAAGAATAAGCATAGTGTGAAGTGCTCTGGGTTTGGAGTCCAGAGAGCTAGGTTTGAATGCTGCCTCTGTGATTCATTACCTGTGTGACCTTGGGCATGTCACTTCCTTACCTTGGGCCAGTTTCCTTCTGTACAAACTGAAGGGTTGGGATTGAAGATTTCTTCTAGTTCAAAATCCTGGGGTCCCTCCATAACATAATTTTAAAAAATTATCTTATTTTTATTAAAAACCTTTTTTTCACCATGCTCATTTCTGAATATATTTCTTCCCCTCCCTTCCCCCAACCATCCCCTGCAAGAAACATTTCAATAGAAAGTAACAAAGCAAACTGAACCCATACATCAGCTGTGCTTGCTGATACATACAACGTTCTATACCCATAGTCCCCAACTTTTTCAGTGGAGGGAGTGAGGCTCTTCTCCAGGGCCAAGCTTGGCCTTGGTGATTAGATGTTCATTGTGCATATTCAGTGGGTGCTTTCAAGGCTGACCACTCACAGGCTCTTGAGAGAACTGAAAGGGACCTTGGACCATCAGGCCCCACCCCTCCTAAGCTCCCATCCAGCCACAGACAGGTGGTCCTAAGGCAGCCCCTTGCCATTCATCAGCATGGTTTTGTCCACCATTTAAGCCACTGCCCTCAAGTTTGTAATTGACCTCTCTCTTCCTGTTATAAGGGTTAAATGAGAGAATTCATTTCAACAAATATTGCTTAAAGAATAATGATTGTTTCTCCTTCCAACTCTCAAAATGTCAGATCTGGATAGGAACCTAGAGCTAATTTCATTTGTGGGGAAGCTGAGACCCAGGGGCTAGGGAAGGGGCTTGCCCCAGGTCACATGGCTCATCAGGGCAGAAGGAGTAAACTGAGGCTCAGGGAAAGGAAGAGATTTTCCCTTGGTTACACAGCAAGTGAGGTCCCTCAAACCCAGGGAGCCTTACTTCCCATCCAGGGCTCTTTTAGATTCTTCATGACACAACTCCCGAATAAACAGGGAATCCTGTTAGGATGGGGTACAGGGAGCTGGGGAAATGGAGGGTGAACAAGGGTGCCGGAACCCCCAGGGATTGTTCATTCCTTCCTTCATTCATTCAACAAACATGAATTCAGCAGCTAGTGACTGCAAAGTCTCACCCTCCTTCTCCAGCGTGAATGCTGTTTCGGGAGGAGAGTGAGTGGGAGGATTGGCACTGGAGAACTGGGCCCATGAGGGGCTGGTGAATTTTCTCAGTGTCTGGGCTCATGCCCTGGGTGTTCCATCAGTTTTGCCAGAGGGTGTTAAGTATAAGGTGGGTGGGTAGGTGGTGCCTTGGTGAAGCTGTGGATCAGTAGAGCACTGGGCCTAGTCAGGAAGACCTTTGTTCAAATCCAGCCTCAGACACTTCTTTGGCTTCATGATCTTGGACTGAGTCACTTAACCTCTGTCTGCCTCAGTGTACTCAATTGTAAAATGGGTAGCAGCAGCCTCTACCTCCAGGGTTATTGTGAGGATCGAATGAGATGATATGTAAAAGTGCTTAGCACAGGGCCTGCCACGTAGCAAGTACTGTATCAATACTTATTCCCTTATACCTCTAAGATAGTTTGTGATGGTCAGGGATTCAGCCCTGGGCTGTGTATGCAAGTAGGCACGTTCTTTAGATATTGTTACAGTGGGAAGGGGTGTGACAGGGATGGCTTTGACGTCTGACACCTGAAAT
Organism: Dromiciops gliroides; assembly: GCF_019393635.1. Lineage (NCBI taxonomy): Eukaryota > Metazoa > Chordata > Mammalia > Microbiotheria > Microbiotheriidae > Dromiciops > Dromiciops gliroides. The sequence continues at coordinate 5,475,938 of NC_057867.1, forward strand.
TGACTCCTGGCTCTGCTGCTTAGAACGTATGTCTCGTTTGGGCTGTTACTCCACCGTGGGCCTCAGTTTCCTTCTTTGTAAACACTGGGCCTTTTGAGTTCTGGACCCTTGGTCCTATAATGCAAAGTCTACTTTCTCTTCCCCGTTATAGCCCTTCAGATACACTGTGCCCCACCCTCCTTGCCTTCTCTAGGCTAAACACTCTCCATGCATTTACTCATTAATTCAACAAATATTTATTAAATGCTTACTGTGTGCAAAAAGCCTAATCCCTGTCTTGGTGCCAGTTCCCCAGATATTGACTGCAGAGATCACATCCCTCATTCCCAAACTCTAAGTCATCTCTTCTCTAAGCTAAATACCCCCAATTTGTTCTTTTGTTCAATGACTCTTTATTAGCTGAGGGGGAGACACAAAGGGGCATAAGACGTAGTCCCTGCCCTCAAGTTTATAATCTTGTAAACAAGACCAGACAAGGAAACGAGTAACTATGATGTAAATGACTATGTCACATCTGAGAGGAGTGCTGGTCACTTAGGGAGTGGGAGTTCATGGGAGGACAGGAGATTGGTCCCCCTTCCTGTTTGGGCTGCTGCTGTCAGTGATGTGATGGTAACTGGAGAAATGAGAGAAATGAGTTTCCCTGACCAGGAACAGGTAGGTGGGAGTCTTCAAACCCCAGACTCTCTGAGTAGGAGGGGAGCTCAGAGATGCCTAGTCCAGCCTGTCATTCGGATTCAGGGCCTGCTTGAACACCTCCAATTACAGGGGACTCCCTCCCGCCAAAGGCAGCCCATTGCATTGTGGGACAGCTTCAATCATTAGTAAGGTCTTTCTTCTTTCAAGCCCAAACCTGCCCCCTGTCACCCCTCAGAAGTTCAAAGGAGAAAGGAAGGTTAGATGGGCGACCCATACCATAACCAGAGTCATTGAGACTCCAGCGATGGGCACCCTACCACCTCCAAGGTGGCCCATGCTCCTTTGGGGAAGCTCTCATTAGGAGGGTTTTCCTTAGATGGAGGTGGCATTTCTCTGTCATTCCCTCATTCTTCTAGTTCTGTCCTAACTTTACAGTTGCTCAACTTGCTCATTTCCCATGACCTCCTCCTCCACCCCACCTCAACTACACCCAAAGATGGTCATACCCTTAATTTTGCCATCACTCACAATGTTCCCCCTCCATGTTCATGAAAGTCTTTTATCAGATCATTCCATCTTTCCTTCTCTTCTTTATCCTCCCCATGACCTCCATTTCCTCTATCCCATTTTTTCCTAGGTCCTCACCCCTTCACTGGCTATACTCTCATCCTTTCCCTATCTTGATGCACCAGTTTAACTCTATACTGTCCTCTACATCCAAGTCCTTTGTGCCGCCTTGCTCTGTTGCTGATAATATCTGGTCAAGACCCAACCTTTGATTTCTTCTGCCAGCTACACCTTTTACTTCTACTCATGTGCTGCTGAACCCAGCTCTGGGTCCACTAAAAATTTATTGTATATATAATCTCAACTGGGCCCTCACTGCAGCAAGGCAGGCCTTTTATACCTCCCTAATTGATTCATTATTCAACTCCTCACAAGTATAATGTCCTCTGTCTGACTTTGAAATCTCTTCATGATCTGGTACCCTCCCCCCATTCCAGTCTTCTTACAACTTCTTTCCCTCTTCCCCCCCCCCCCAAGCACACTTCCACCCAGTGACTCTAACACCTTTGCTGCTACTTGAACAAGACCCTCCATCTCCTAAGTCTGTGATTTCCTGGACGCATCAAGTCTTCTCTTCTTTGTAAGCTCAGTAGGTCAGAAATGATTAATCTTCTTTGCCAAGATGCACCAATCTGGTTGGAGCCTTGGGAATATGGTTGGCTGATGGCCTTTGGGAGCTCAGACCCCCTACTGGTGACGGTAGGGGAGGAGAAGTTGGGCCTAGGTGGCCCCTGGGGAGAAAACAGCAAAAGTCTTTCCCCAAAAACAAGATGGTGGATCAAGGTCATGCCCAGAGTTCATTCCATTTCCACCAACACTTATTAATTATCTACTAGGTGTAAAAAAAGACACTTGACACTGCTGAATAGTTGCTAATCTACATCTATTGAGGGGTTCCCTACATCAATGAACGGATAGGTTTGGACCAAAATGATTGTGGAAAAGCTCTGCAAAGATGCAAACCAATCTCACTCCAGCTTACAATTGAACACATCATTGTATATACATGTGAGTGAGTTAGGTCTTCCCTCCTTTTGGCAGAGAGGCAGCATGACACTCCAAACCCTTGAGCAGCGTCTTGTTGCCCAGAGTCACCTCCTCCACAGTCTAGTGCTTTCATATCCCTAGCTTTACTGCCTTAGATCCCTTTGCTCCATGGGCTCCAAGCTCTCTCACTCCACTAGAGTACTCTGGCCTGTGGGCCCCCATTTGCTTGTCTTTTCTTCCACTCTTCCTTATGCACAGAATGTCCTTCATCCTTTCTTTACCTTGGAATTCCTACACATCCTTTCAAACCCAACTCCAATGCTGCCTCCTCCAGAAAGCCTGTCCTGATTGCCCCTGGCCAGTAACAACCTTTCCTTTTGGACTACACATAGAATGTTGTTTGCACCTCCCAAATGCATAGTGTTTTCTTCATGCCCCCTATTTATATTATCTTATTTCTCAATGACCACCCCCCCAACTAAATGCTTTCTTGTAACAGAGAGTAACAAAGACCAAGAGTTATTCCAAACCCATCCACAGATAGGGCACATCTTGCAATGCGTGCTGCATTCAGTCCCTCTTGTTCCCTGGAAGGAACACCTCAGCATCAGGCCTCTGGGGTTGGGCTTGGTCATTGTGCTGGCCCCATTTTATCATGTAATTTTGGTTGTGCTCACTAGCCAGCCATGTTGGCGCTGCCTCCCACCCGCTGCTAGGCCCATGAACACCAGGACTGAGGCTTTTCTATGCTTTGTGTCTCTTTCAGGAAACTCCTAGGGCTCTGTGTGTGGTTAGCACGGAGGTGATTTTGATGAATGAAACCCCTCCCCCCACATTCTAGACTACTTTCTCAAGGGCAGAAATGAAATAATCTTTTTACCCCTCCTGGAGTCCAGTTCAGTGCTCCACCCAGAGGGAGTGTTTAATAAGTGTTTGATGAGTGAATGAATGAATGAATGAATGAATGAATGAATGAATGAACAAAGGAACAAATAAGTTGGCCAGAAGAGAATGTCACGGACAAAGGCAAATTCCAGACCAAACGTACCAGGAAAAGCCTATGTTCTTAGTGCTAGGAGAATCCCCAAGCCCTTCTTTTATGGATAAGAGACTTGGCCAGAGAGGGACGTATTTGAAATCACACAGGAGGTAAGTAGCCAAGCCTGAGGGAGAGCACACTTTCAGGTACGGTGGGGGTTGCTCAGGGCAGGCTTCTTATAGGGGGCAGCCCCTGAGCTGATCTTTTCGATTCCATTGTAGAACTTAACATTTACCATATTAGTTACATGTTTCCATATCTCAAAAGATCCATGGCATGGGTCCTTTCAACAGTCTAGGCATTGGCCTAGATTGCTGGACCTCCAGGACTCAGTAGTTCCAAAACAGTTCCAAGACAATCTGTCCTCTGTGCCCAGGCTTCTAGTGGTGGGCCTCTCAGGCCTGAGCTAGGCTGGTTTACTAGTCACCATTGCTGGGCTGTTTTCAAAGCTTGGTTAGCTCAAGCCCCACTTGAATTAGAAGGAAAGGGAGGACTCCAGTGGATGATCTATCACACACACACACACACACACATACACACACACACACACACACACACACACATATATGCTTGTATCTTTACTGTGAAACTTGAGAGAACATCTCTTTCATTTCAGATAAAGATGGCTTGTTCCTTATCATCATTGCTTTCTTGAAAATTCATAAGATTTAAGTTCCCACTTTAGACCTCAAATTAGCTTTTAGAGATGCCACATTTGGCAGGGAGCAAGGGGTGTCTGGGAAGGGCACCTTATTTGTGGACCCATCTTATATTCAAGTCAGAAGACTTGAGTTTAAATCTCAAGTTGGATACTTAGTGGCCGGGAGACCCTTTGCAAGTCACTTTTTTTTTTCTACTCGATACCAGACTATGGGATGTACATTTATGTAATTGAATCTAGATGATACCAGAGTGTATGGTATAACAGAAAGACCCCATGGGTAGAATTGCTTGTCTCCTGTTTTCAAATGCATGTGTGTGGCATAGGAATTAGGGGAAGCAAGGCCTTGAGGAGTGCCTATAGCCCTCTCCCGTTGGCCCAAGATTTGACTTAGAGTATTGAATTGGCACCTTGAAAGGCGGGGAAAGCCTGGCTCTGAGAGGAGGAGGAGTGGAACAGGAAAGAAACAAGGGGGACTGATGGGTGAAGTGGTGCTTGGGTGGAGAGCTGCTAAGTGATGCCTTGGACTTTGGACATTGGGCAACGGACTATGGAGTGGTTGAGTGAGCTGTTTTCTCCACTGTGGGTAGAGAGTTATTGTTCTTTGTCATTCTTAGACATTTCAATCAATCAATCAATCAATAATTAAGTACCTACTAAATGCCAGGCATACAAGAAGAGTTAAAAGATAATCCCTGCCCTCAAGGAGTTTATAATCTAATGGAAGAGACAACATGCATACAAATATATACAAAGCAAGCTCTACACAGGATAAATAGGAAATAACTAACCGAAGGAAGGAAGACAGAGCTGAGATCTGGAGGGTCTTGTTCATGGGACAGCCCAGGGACCAGTGTCACTGGATTGAGGAGAACTTGGCAGGGTGTGAGAAGACTGGAATGGGAGGAGTGGGCATTGAATGCTAAACAAAGCATTTGGAATTTGTTCCTGGAGGTTATTGACTAGAGGGGAGATTACATGATCACCTGAACTTTAGGAAAATCACTTTAGTGGCAGAATGTAAAATGGATTGGAAGGGGGAGTGATTTGATGTAGGTGGATTCCCCCCACCCACCCAGCAGCTATGGAAATAACCTAGGCATGAGGTAGTAAGGGCCTGTATCGAGGGGATGGCAGTGTCAGAGGAGAGAAGGGGACATGTTTGACAGACACGGGCCTTGGCCACAGCTTGGATGGGGGGCAGAGCTAGAGAGAGTGAGGACTCTGGGATGATTCCTAGAGTGTGAGTCTGAGGGTCTGAGAAGAGGCTGGGGACATCCCTGACGGTAATAGGGGAGGTGGGGATGGGAGTGGGAAGAGGGTTTGGAGAGGAAGATCACAAGTTTTCTTTCGGACATGTTGAGTTTAAGATGCCTGCTGGACGCCCATTTCGCATTTGGAGATGAAAGACTGGAAGGCTGTAGAGAGGTTGGGGCAGGATGGGTAGATTTGAGAATCATCAGCATAGAGACAGTCATTAAAACCATGGGAGCTGAGGAGATCCCTCATGAAGTAGGACAGAGGGAGAAGAGCAAAGGGCCTAGGACAGAGCCTGGAGGGACACCTGTGGTTAAGAGGGCATGATGTAGAGGAGGATCCAGCAAAGGAGACAGAGAAGGGGTGCTCAGAGAGGGGGGAGGAGAATGGGATGTCCTGAAAACCCATAGACAAGAGCGTATCGAGGAGAGAGTAACCAGCAGTGTCACAGGTTACAGAGAAGGGAGGTCAAGGAGGAAAAGGCCATTGGATTCAGCAACTAAGGGATCATTAGCGACTTGGCTAAATACAATGTCACCCCATTCATTGGTACAGACTTATCCTTTTCTGTCTTGTGAACCCATAGATACTAAAGAAATATAAGTGGTTGGTATTTTCTTCCTCCTCCTCCTCCTCCCCGTCATCATTATTAACGAAAGTGCTGCAGGGAAGTTGTTGAAAAGCCTCCCCAGGATTGTGAGTCTTGTTTTCAATGCCCCTCCCCTCTGCTTGGTATAATGGCAGCATTGCCAATGGAACTAGAGTCATTCGAGACCATGGAGCCGGATGTCCTCATCTCCTAGAAAGGAGAGGATGTGGGGCCTTAGAATGTCAGCGCTTGGACGGGGGGGCCTCAGGTTCATCTACTCTAACCTTCCACCTTCCATCTTCCCAAAGTGGGCAGTTCAATAACCATGCATTTTATTCTGCTAGACCATAAGGGAAAGACGAAGATAAATAAGGCATAGGCCTTGCATTCAGTGAATTCCCCATCTAGTTGGGCAGGGGAAGAAGGCATGGACCCAGATGAACACAATGGGAAATGGAATATTGTAGATGTATTAGGAGATTTAAGAACAAGGGTAAATTACCCATCTTGGTCAAAAAGAGTTACTGTGTGCCACTAACAAAATTTAAGCACTTACTACATGTCAGGCACTGTGTTAAGAACTGGGGATACAAAGAAAGGCAAAAAGACAGTCCTGGCCCTCCATGACATCTCTAAGGGACAGACAAGAAGACATGGCTGGGATAATGTGGTGATAATTAGTAGAATACAGCTACCCCACGATGGTCCCTTTCTCCCTGTCCCTTCCTGCCCATAAATCTGAGAATCATCCCCACCTCCTTCCCAGGGTGATTGGGTGAATTAAATGTGAAAATACAATTAAATGCCTACTGTGTGTGAACAGTCCCTTGAGGCTGGATGCAAATCACTTTGTAACAAGAGAGAGAGACAGACAGACAGACAGACAGACAGACAGACAGACACCCAGACACCCAGAGAGAGAGAGAGAGAGAAACCAAGACCCACATGGACATATATTAGCGTGATTATAGTTGGTTCTGCTTGGGATCTTAATTTTGCAGTGCCTCCCAAACTAATACTGTTGCTGCTTCTGCTACTAAAACTCCCATGGCCTCTCTCTTGCTTTCTCCCCCCATCAGCAGCTGCCGTGGAGTACCCCAGGGACTGTGCTTGCTTTGTTAGGGTTTAGTCTTTTTAGCTGGGCTTTGGCGGAAGGCAGAGAGTACGTGCCCACCACATGTGGGAGTGATGAAAAGCTGGACCACAGAATCAGGACCCAGAACAGGAGGTTGGGCTGAATCAAATAGAAAATTGGATTGGCCAGAAGGGGCCGTTGTGAAGGAAGGTGGCCCAAGGCTGCTGGTCAGTATCTTGGCACAAGACCTAGAGAACAGGAGGAGGTTCTTAGCCGAAGGGGCTTGGCATGGGATGAGTTGCTGTCCCTGGTATACTTAGCCTGGGGAAGGGAGTAGCAGAATGAAGGAATGCAAAGCCCATTTATTAGGTGCTCACTGTGTGCCAAGGACGGTGCCAGATACAGGGGCTACAACAGAAAAGGTCTAACAGTCCCTGCCCTCAAGGAAGCCACACTCTAATTGGGGGAAGAGAAGGGAACAAGCTTTTGGAGAGGGCCTTGGATCATAGTGGCAGTTAAGATGACCCTAATGGTGGATGGGAAGGCACCAGAAGGAATTGAATTGTTGACTCATCCAAACCTTGTGAGCAGTCAGGCAGCCTTGGTGAAGGCAGGTGACAAGGCAGGAGGGCCCCTTGATGTTAGCAGCTCTTCCTAGCACTCATCTGACCCACATGGGTTCTGGGACAGCCTCGGGCAGAAGAACAAGGTGGTGGTGGTGGTGGGAGGGGGCTCAAGGCAGGGTAGTTTCCCGTCCTGGGGTGGCAGTATTTGGGAGATGGATCGAACCTGTGTCTATTTGTCCCTAGGACAAAAGGAGGTTCAATAGATGGAAGTCAAAGATTTAGGTTTGATGTCATGAAAACCTTCCTAACATTGAGGGCCACCCCCACACTGGGATGGACTGTCCCCACACTGGGATGGCCACCCCAGAAGTCCTGGAGTGCTTCATGCAGAGGCTGGCTGACTGCTTGTCAGTTATTGATATCAGTCTGGGGATCTTGGTTAGGGTGGGGGTCATCAGAGGTGCCCTCTGAACTCCCCTTCAACTTGGAGAGGCTGTGATTGTTATTATTGCAAGCCCTAGACAGACCTGGCTTGATTGCTGGAAATCCAACTTCTTATTTCTAGTGATTTTTCACAGCAAGACCACTTGGCTTGGGTAAAGGTGAAGCCTCCTGAGCAGAGATGTCATCAGACTCCAGCAAGAGAAAGTTGTTTCTTGGGTGACCTTGTGCGAGTCCTTTCCCACTTGGGGCTTTGGTTTCCTAGTTAGATTCCTTCCTGTCATGGCATTCGCACTTTCCGCATGCCAAGTTCTATCATGTGATATTCCCAGGCCCCCTTTAGTCCATGGTCTCTATTCCTGTGAGTTTGTGATTATTCTTGATCATGGCCAACAATCAGCACCCCCCCCCCCCGCCATTCTCTTTTTCCTTCCTCTAGCCAATAAGAAGAAAGAAAAGGAACGGCCGGAGATCTCTCTTCCTTCTGATTTTGAGCATACGATTCACGTGGGGTTTGATGCCGTCACTGGAGAATTCACTGTAAGTAATTCCTTCCCATCTTCCTGCTCCCCTCCCTTCTCAGAGCACATATTGTTGTGTACTTGAGTCCCCATAATACTCCAGGATGCATAATGCCAGGGACCTTGTTGAAAAGGGGTCGAGAAGTGAATGGGACACGGGGAAGTGGAGGCAGGGGGCATAGTCAAACGCTAAGAAGTTGGCAGGGCAAGAGAGGAAAGATATAAGAAAATATCTTGGGGGTGCAGGGCTAAGAGGAGGGTTCTCCCCGCCCCCCCAGGATGGAAGAGACCTTTGCAGGCTTGTGGGCAGCAGGGAAGGTGCCAGGAGATAGGGAGAAACCAGATACCATATACATCCATAGATGAGAAAGGATGGGATGGAGGAGACAGCGCCAAGGCTTGGCCTTGGTAAGGAAAAAGGCTACCTCTTTGGAGCCCTTCGGATGTTCTGCCAGTGTAGCTTGGAGGCTCCTCTGGGCCCAAAGGGAGCTCAAGTTTTCCAAGGACCCACAGAGGGATCCCATTCCATTTTCATACAACTCTCCCCCATCATCCCTTGCTCTTTCTGCCCACTCTCTTCTATGGCCCACAACACTCTAGACCAGGGGTTGGCAAATGCGGCCTGTGGACCATACCCAAATGGAAGAGCCATTCTTAACTCCCAGGCCAGACAAAAGCAGGTAGTAGGCTGGATTGGGCTCGTGGGCCAGAGTTGGCTGACCTCTCTTGGCCCCTCCCTGGAAATGTCAGGGCTCAAACAGAACAGGACATCAGAGAGGCTGCATGACTTTTGGACCTGGTGGGTGGCAGGCCTACAGAGGGTCCCCAGGGCAACATACCACTGAGCACCTGGATTGCTGTGTCTAGTTCATATTATCCCAGACTTAGAGCTAGAAGGGACCTTAGTGGCCAAGCCCCTGATTTTGCAGATGGATAAACTGAGGTCAATTCAATTCACATTTATTAAGTGCTTATTATGTGCAACACCCTGTGCCAGGGCTAGCAAGGGAAAACAGAGCTGAGGAGACATAGTTTCTGTTTAAAACCCTGAGGGGAGAGAAAGCGGAGACATGGCTGCAAGGATAAGCCAAGTTAGTAAGTGAGGAGGAGTTGCCCGAGTAGCCTGGATGTTGGAGCTTGCTGGAGGTGCTATCAGGGAGAGCTTTATGGAAGAGGAGGCACCCACACTGGGCTGTGCAGGAAGGGGAGGATTTCAGTGGCAGAGGTGGCGGCCTCGACGTCCATCCCCCACACAGGAGAAGATGCCCATAACCTGAGAATTGCTTGGGGTGATTGTGAAGGTTCTTTCTAGCCCGGAGAGTCTGGGATGCTCGGTCCCTTCCTTTCCTCATCTATTAGAGAAGGATAGTACCCATACCACCTACCTCCTGGAGGTGTTGTGAGGAAGCAATATAATAGTATAATTATGCTTATCCAAATCTTTAGGCCTTTCCAGGTACCTTCCTGTCAGTAGGAGTGAATGAATCAGAAGGGATCATGGGAATCATAGATTTAGTGCCAGAAGGGGCCTTGGAGTTCATCTAGTTTAACTCCTTTCCTTTAAAAACAGAAAACAGGCCCAGAGAGGGCACGAACCTTGCTCCAGGCCCCTCAGCCAATAACTGACAGAACAGGACTGAAACCCAGGGCCCCGACTTGCAATCCAGGGCCCAGAGCCTTCATGGCAGCTTGATCACCCACCTGGAGTCAGGGGGCCTGGTTTTCACTCTGGCCTTTGCCATTTTCTGGCTGGGTGATCCCTGAGCAAGTCACTTCCCTTGCCTTGGCCTCAGTTCTTCCTCTGAAAAATAAGCATGACAATTCCTGTACTGCCTGCCTCAGTCGACTGCAGTGGGCACAGCACTTGATAGACCTTCCCAGGCTTTCCCAGGTTCCTTGGGGTTGATATCAGAGTGCTAAGATGCCCACCCCCCTCACTGGGTGATGGTGCTCCTGGCCCCCCCAGCTTGCTTATTACTATCTGCTTTCTTAGGGTACTCACTTTTGTAATGATTCTGACTGTCCCAGAGGTCGCTGGAAGACCTCTTATTTCTTTGGCCCTGGGAGGTTTGGACAGTATTCTATCTATTTCTTTGGCCCTGGGAGATTTTGAAAGTATGATGTCTGAACCACAGCTTAAGCAAGGAGAGTAAATTTAGAATTTTCCCTTTTATGGATGAGCAAACTGAGGTGCAGAGAGGAAGAATGACTTGCCCAGAGTTCCCTAGCAAGTAAGGGTCAGAGCTAAGATTTGAATCAGAGACTCGACCAAAAGTTTTTCCATGATGCCATGTTGTTGCTTTTAAGCCCAGCTTCCCATTGGCCATCCTAATTTGGGGATCAGGAGCCCCATTGGGAGAAACCCAGTGATTTTGTAGACCCAAACCCATCTCCTGTGGGCAGTTCTAAGGGTCAGGCTTCTCAAGTGAGGAGCAGGCTTGGATCAGCAGCAGTGGGCTCTGGCAGCTAGAGTGTAGGTCTAGGAAGGCCTAAGCTTCAGAACCCACGTAGTGTGTGACTCTGGGCCAATTACTTCTCCTCTCAGCCTTAGTTCTTCTCTTTGAAATGGGGAGAATGATAGTGATATCAGGAGGCTCACATGAGGTCATGTTTGGAAAGTACTTGGTGAACTCTAAAGGCCCCTAGAAATGGCTGCCCTTATTGCGGGTCACATGTACTCTTGGGTTTCCCTCCAAACTGTGTGGCTGCGCCCCAGGGCCCTAAGAGCTGCCCCGCCTTAGGCTGAGAATGTGGCAGATTAGAACCTCACTTGGGGCCCTGTATGGATCCTAGGTTTGGGTTCTGGCTTTTCTGACCTTAGAGTCCAAAGGAGTGCTTGGTGCCTAGCCAAAAAATCATTTTCTTGTGCCCAGAGAGGGGCTTGTGGGGGTGGCCAGGGTGGGGGGCTGTGCTGGCCTTAAGGCTCAACTCAATTCAAGTCAACAAATCTTGAGGAAGCTCCTGTTGTGTGTAAGCCCCTGTACTCAGCGCTGGGGTTGCAAAGATGGGGACTGAGAGAGTGCCTGCCCTCAGGGAGTTTGCAGTCTGGTAGGGGTGCTACAATATGGAAGGTCTGACTGGGCTAAGGAGAGCTCTAGACAAAGTATCAGAGGAGCTTCTGAGGAGGGAGCAGAGGGCAAGGGAAGGAGGAGAGGCCTTCTGCCAGGCAGGGTGACACAGGCCCAGAGATGGGAGGGTGAATTAGGGGATTCTGTGGAATGCAGTGGTGTGAGAACAGACTTCCTTGAACTGGAGTGGTGGGCAGGCCACCCAGTTGGATCAGCACCCCACTGAGAGAGGCCTTGAATTCCAGGATGAGGTGGCCAGGCCAGGTTCGCACCATGGATTGGGCGGCAGGAGGCTTCTGGGCCTTTCAGGGTTGTGCCGATGCCTTCTTCTCACTGGTCTTCCCATTGGGGAAATGAGCTGCTGTTGTGTCGAGATGAGCTTTTAAGTGCCAAGGACTTTCCCGTCCCCAGCCTACCTTGATAAGGGGTCCAGACAGATTTGGCCGTGGGGCCTTGGTATGCTGAATGTGAGTCAGAAGCATGTGATGTGGTAGCCAGGTGTGTGAGCTAATGGGATCTTGGGCCACATCGAGAGGCCTGGCTCCCAGGGAGCCAGAGGCCCGGTATCCTCTGCCCAGGGAAGGTCAGAGCTGGAAGTCACTGTTCAATTTAGGAGATGGAAGAGGGTCCAGAGGAGGGTGGCCAGGCTGGGGGAGGGCCTGTTTAGTCTGGGGAAGAGAAGGCTTAGAGCAGTGTTCAAGTATTTGGAGCCATACCACACAGAAGGAAGATTTGACGGCTTTTGCTTTTTTGAGCTGAGGCTAGGAGCAACAGGTAGGAGAGACTGAGACAGACAGAGAGGTGAACTTCAGCATGCTGTGAGGAGAAACTTTCAAACCATCAGAAGGCCCAGTCCACAAGTGAGAGGTAGTAAGTTCTCCGTCCCTGGAGATATCCAAGTGGAGGCTAGGGCAGGTTTGCTGGGGAGGAGGTTGTTGCTTAGCTGAGGGTGGGCCAGTGCCAGTGCCAAATGTCTATGCTTTTGGAAATATTTGTGTCCATGTGCCACCTGCCAGGGAGACAGTTCCCCTTTGACCATCCATTCACACCACTGGCGTGAAGCAGGATTTGGCCCACGGTGTGTGTGAATGGACTCTGTCTCTGTGGGCATTGCTTGTCTTCTTTTCATCTTCCAGCTGGAAAGGAGGCTGGAGAGGCTCGATGGGCAGAGAGCCAGGCTTCCCGGCTGGGGGATTTGGGCTTCAGGGCCCTCCTGGCAGAGGAGGTCTTCATCAGGCTAGGCACAAGAGGCACTGGTCCTTTCTCTGCTCCCTGGGCCTGAGAGGAGGGTCAGGGGAGTTTGTGAGGTCATTTTTCTGTTCTGGGCCACATGAAGGGGCCAGGCTCGATGATTTCCAGGCACCTGTCTGGCTCACGTGGTCTCAGACTTGGGAGAAGCACACAGCTGCTTGGTTGGATTCTCCTTGTGCTCCAGGGTCAGAGGTCACTGCATGGTGGAGTTGAAGGGAGCCTCAGAGAAGATCCAGTCCAACCCCGTCATGTTACAGGGGAGGACATGGAGGCAGCCCAGAGGAGGAGGACTAAGCCTTAGGCTTCTCGATCCAAGCGGTGCAGTAGCGTGTGGGCCAGGCTTGGAGTCAGGGCCTGGGTTCCGATTCCAGCTCTGTCACTTACTCCCATGATCCTGGGCAACACTTTCCCTCTCTGGGCCTCAGTTTCTTCCTCTGTAAGATGACAGGTTTGGACTAGATGACCTCACTGATTCTGATTGAGTGTGAACCCCTCATTTTACAGATGGGGAGACCGAGCACTGAGCCCAGGGCACTGCACATAGTAGGTGCTTGATAATTATCTTTATTGAATTGAATTGAGTTGCTTTGCAGCTAGAATTTTTTTACAAACCTGTTTTATTGATGCTCTTTTCCAACCAAAGTGCTGTCACTCCCCAATAACCACTCCCTTCCTCCCCCTTCCCACCCAGAGAGCCCTCCCTTGTAACAAAGTACATCAAGGCAAAGCAATCCTTCCGTTTGCCGGGGCTGCCGGTGTAGGCCTCATCCAGTGTGCCGAGGGGCTCGAGGCACGGGTCAGCATCTGTCCCCTGAAGTGGCTTTCAGTATGGCTTTGATCTTGGCTGTACTGGTTCTAACTCTAAGCTCAGAGCTGCCTGGGGCCCCACCCACCCACCCACCCCGTCATCGCCCTGAGGCAGGAGTCAGAGGAGGGGGGGGGGACCGGGAGCGGGGTGGGGGGAAGTTGGGGTTGGGCTCTCTGGCCAAAGAGCAGTACCGGAATGGGTTCAGGGCCACCATGGAACTCCCTGCCCCTGCCCTGGGCCTCCCTTTGCTTCCCCTTTGCCCCCTGGCTTCCCTGTGCCCCCATCCCCAAGCCAACCGAGCCAAGGTGCCCGGAGTTGGGCCACCCTCTGGGAGCCCAGAGCTCTCTTTTTCTCTCGGAATGGCTGCTGCTGCTGCTGCTGCTGTTACCGCTGCCGCTACCGCTGCCGCTACCGCTGCCGCTACTGCTGCCGCTGCCGTTGGTGGGGGTCACAATGAGGAGAACCATGGCAACAGTGATGACGATGATGACGGCAACGGTGAGTCCCCCTGGTTGCTCTGCAGGGAATCCCTGAGCAGTGGGCAAGGCTTCTCCAGACATCCAACATCACCAAGCTGGAACAGAAGAGAAACCCGCAGGCTGTGCTGGACGTCCTCAAGTTCTACGACTCTAAGGAGACCGTCAACAATCAGAAATACATGAGCTTTACTTCTGGAGGTGAGCAGCCCGTCCTGGGTGAGTCTGGGGAGCCATGGCGGACGGTCAGGGTGTGGGATGCCAGAGGACCCTGGGGGTGGGGCAGAGAAAGACAGAAATAGAGGGGGAGGTAGAAGAAGGGGAAGTCATGGGTTCTCTTCCCAATCCTACCATGAGGACATGCCTTGGGTGGCTAGGTGGGGGTGGGGGTGGGGTTCTCAGTCTCCTTTCCTCCAAAGTAAGACAGGCCTGCCTTTGGTCCCCTCAGTGTCCTCTCCTGAGCTCAGTAAACTTTCTCTTACCTCCACTGGCTCCCATAAGGCCATGCCTTCAGGCTGGGGACCTCCCCTTTTCCCTGTCTCCATGGGTGTAGGGCTCCCAGCTTCCCATCCGCTTCCTGGGAGCAGGTTCAGAAGGCCTGGGACCTACTAGTTGGGCTTACGGCTGGGTCTACCTACCTCTCTATGGCTCCCCTTTTGGGCCCTGGGGGCCAAACCAGAAGAAATGGGGAAAGTTGCTGAGGCAAATTTGGGGCTCAGTGTCAGGTGTGAGCTGAACTGCCCATGTGTGTGGAATGGGGAGGAGAGTTCTCTGCCTCCAGGTGACTTCAAGCAGAGGCTGGCTGACCACTAAGGGGATTTCTTTTGGGCAATGCTGAGGACCAATCCTGAGCTTCTGTGATGCAGTGAGCAAGGCTGGCACAGGGCGCTGAGCCCTCTCCCCATGCCTACAGTGCAGATGTAGGTGGGGCAAGGTCTCCAGCCTACTCTCATTGCCTCCAAAGTAAGGATGGCCTGGGTCCAGCCTCTTCTGGTCTCTCTCCAGAGAACAGATGCCCTTCCCCCACAGTCTCTCCTAAGGCCCTTTCATTAGCTTCTCCTGACCAGGGAGGATACCCCAAGGGGGCAAGGTCCGGGGTACCAAGCAGCTCTTGGAACTTTTGAAAAAAGGTTTTATTGATTCTTCCTTCCCCACAATGTCAATGTCATTCCCCAATACAATCCTCACGAAGTGAAAGAAGCTGACACTTTGGCCTTGGCCAACACCTCTGATCCAAAGCCTGTTTGCTGAGAGGCAGGAATTCTGATTGAGCATCAGCCCCCTGAATTCATAGCTGCTCACTGCTTTGGCTTCCTCTAAACTTGTATGGGACCACACCCTTTTTACACCCTCTCCTATCCAGCTCTTCCATCCTTAGGGGCCCTAGCTTATTCCCGAATCTGGGATGGAGCAGCCTTCTTGGCTCCCAGCCTGGGGTGTCTGTTTCTCTCTCTGTCTCTGCCTGCTGTTGCAGACCTCCACATCCCTCTCACCCTTGTGGGTGACTAGAGAAGGAAAGAGGAGAGCAGGCTGGTGAGCTTGGAGAAGGGAGTGCTCAGAGGCCCTCTCCTGTGGAGGAGGGATTCAGCTGGTTGGCTCTGCTCGGCCCTCGAGATAACCAGGAGTAAAGAATAGGGGGAAGCCGCCCAGTGGTTCGATATTAGAAAATAGGACCATTCCCTCCTAAGTAGGGCTGAGCTCAGAAGGCAGAGTGGGCTGGGGTTTGACCCCTGCCAGGTGCCCTGTGTGTTCAGCTGGGGATTGTGCTGGCTGGCCTTGGGCCCTAGTCCAAGCTTCTTTGTGAATGGCCCCAAGGAGGGAGAATGCGCCCGTTCCCTCCCCTCTCAGCACACTCAGTGCAGTGAAGGAAGCTTTGAGGTGGCCTGGCCTCCTGGTGGGCCAAGCAGACCCAGGAGTCTTTGAAAGCTGAAGGAGACATGTGAGACCTTCAAGTCCCAATCAATTCCTTAGTCCCCTTATGTGGCAGACAGCTTCTCCTTGGGGGAGAGGTAGGGAAGCTCCTGCCCAGGCCACTCCGGGATGACTCTCACTGCAGAGAACATCCTGCTGACATCCAGCACAGATCTGCCCCCTCTGTACCTTCCCTCCACGGCTTCTGGTTTTCCCTCTGGGGCTCAACATTCAAAAAGCACTTAGCAAGCACCTGTTGTGGGTCCTGCTCCGCCCCCCCAGATAAGGAGGCAGCTTTCCTCAGTTTCCCCTGGGCGGGCAGGGCTGAGTGATGTCTCTGCTTTGTTTTTGCTCCTTGCAGATAGAAGTGCTCATGGGTACTTAGCAGCCCATCCTTCGGTAAGCAACCACTGGGACTGTTCCACCTTATCTTCATTTCTGCTGGGATGGGTACAAAAGAATTTAGGTGTAGAACCACAAAGACCTTAGGGCTGGGGTTGGAAAACCCTTAGCGATTCGGGAGTCCGTGAGGCCCAGACAGGGGCATGTATCCTGGGAGCGGCCAGATTTCTCAGCCAGGGGTTGACCACCTTGTAGACCCGCCATGCCTGAGGCCTCCAATGGTGGAGCTGGAAGGGCCCTTAGGGACTGTCTAGTCCAGCTCCCTTATTTTATCTTGTAATATTTTAGGGGGGCTTTGGGTTGATGTTTTCATATCCAGCCTGCAATAGCACCTCCCCCTGCCCCCGCCTCCTCGCCCCACCATTACAAAGGGAAGCACTTGGACCAAACAAATGGGCCTGTCCGCCATAGCACAACCATGATGCCCCATCTGTCTCCCGAGATGACCAACCCCTTTTATTGAGGGGCTCAGAGACAAAGTTACACACTGAATCTGGTAGATCTAGGCTGGAGGCCACGTCTCCTTGAGCCCAACTTAGTGTACTCAGAAGCTCTTCCATGGAGCTAGCTAGAATGCTGACCTCACAGGGGGCTGGTTGAGGCTGAGCTCTGCTTGGCCATGGTCATCCCATGGCCAGAGCCCCCTTGGAGATTCCACTTCAGCATCTTAGAGATGTGCCTTGATTCATCCTGATGCTCTGGCCTGTTATAGCTGCAACCACTGGCTTACCACGGCTGCCTAGTAAGCCTTCACTAGAGTGAAGCCCGTGTACTTGAGCGCATTTGTAAATCAGTGTGACAAATTCACGTTTCTTGTTTCACATTTCTATTGCATTGTTTATCATAGGACCCAGGACCCTGAGAGTTGGAACGGACCTCAGAGGTCATCCAGTCTAACCTCCTACCTAGGGCTGAAACTTTCCAATAGGCGGTCAGCTGGCCGGCCGTGAAGGGGAAGTCTCTACCTCCTGGCATAGCCTGTCCCATTTCTGGACATCCCCGATTGCTAGGAAACTTTTCCTGATGTTCAGTCGCAGTCTCTCCCCCGTAGCTGCCCCTGCCCACTTTGGGCCTGATTCCTCTTCCCCATGCCAGCCCTTCACATCTTTGCATGTGTTTGATTTCCATTGTGAACCTCACAGCCCCAGTGCATGGCAATAACTCAGTTCTTAGGGGTGAATCAGGATTCACGTAGCAGGGCCCATATTAAGGAGGCGAATGTGTGTTAACCGCGGCTGACAGCCACTCTGGGGTAAGATGCTATTGTCAATGATCCACAGCAGACTTTGATTCCAAGACCAGCTTCCCTCTGTTACCTGGATACCTCAGCTGCCGAGGGAGTGAAGGCTCAGGTAAACATTGGAATCAAACCATATAGCCCGAGGATGGCTAAGCTAGAAGGGACTCGAGAGACCATCTCGTTCACTTTCTTGCTCACTAATATGAGACACAATCTAGAGCAAGATTGAAAGAACTCAAAACACCTAAGTATGGCAAGGTACCCCCACTCACTGACCTTTCGTGGTTCATAGAATGACAGAATGTCATTCATTCATTCATTCATTCAGCCAGTACAACAATGTGCCTACTCTATGCAGACTCCAAGCTGGGTGAGAGGCCAAATCTTGAGGCAGTGTGATGGTGGAGGCAAGATCGCTGGACCAGGAGTCAGGGGAGACCTGAGTTCAAATCCCACTCCTGACTAACAAGGAGTGTGTCCTTGGGCAAATCGTTCAATCTCTCAGAGCCTCAGTTTCCTCATCTGTAAAATAGGGCTAGCGATGCCCATAGCACTCACCTCAGGGCGTTGTTGAAAGGGTCAATTTTGAGAGTGCATGTAAAACCTTCAGGGGCTCTCCTGAGGTAAGGCTTGGAGCTTCAACACAAACCCAATATTAAATACGTGTGTCTGAGGGATGGAAAACCACAAGGGCTCTGGAGGAGAAGGGCATGAGCACCCAGGGAGATCAGTGACAGCTTCTTGGAGAGCATGGCCTTTGAGGGGAATAGAGGGCACAGAGATGGGAGAGCCCAGGGTGGCCTTGGGAACAGAGAGGGACTAAGTCTAGTTGGATCACACCATGCATCTAAGGGAGAGGGAGGGCCTTGAATGCCTGGCAGAGGTAGAGGGGCCCTGAGAGACCCTTGAGTCCAACCCCCCTCATATTACAGAGGGGGAAACTGAGGCCAAGGGAGGGAAAATGAGATCACATTTGTAAAGCATTTTGCAAACCTGAACGTGCTATAAAAATGCTTCTTATCACAGTTATCATCCAGTCATTTCTGTAGTTGTAGATGTGGGATTAGAAACCCAAGTCTTCTGACTTTCAGGCCAGGACTCTCTTCTCTTTCTTGGTGCTGCCTCCCATATTAAATGGCTTTGCTGTTTTTAAACTCAAAGAGAATTAGTCATGCTAGTTCCTTTTGGGGAAAAAAATTCCCTTTTAACTTCCCATGCTTGTTTTATGTAATTGCTCTAAGCACCCTGTTGTTTCTAAGCTCTGTGTTTAGCCTCTCTCCATACTTTGGGCAAGTCCCGTTTGGGCACATGTTGCAGTGGAACAAACCATGAAGTAGGAGTTAGGAGACCTGGATGCCCAAGCTCTGGCACTGACTTGCTCTGTGTCCTTGGACAGATCTCTTCCTTTTGAAGGCCTCAGTTTGCCCCCTCTGTAACATGAGGTGGTTGGACTAAAGGGTCTCTGACAGTTCTGACAATCTCTCATTCTATGAACTGTGAAAGGCCAGGTGTACCTCATCGTACTTAGGTATTTGTAGTTCTTTTAATCTTGCTCTAGATTGTGTCTCATATTGGTGAATGGGATTCATCCATTGGGAAGGGGGTGGACTTGGGGGTCTCTAAGGCCCCTTCTGGCTCAGATGTTTTTTAATTCTATATTTTGAATCCAATGTTAAAATGACATGTCAATCCACTTGCAAAAATTAATGCCTATGGGCCAGCATGTCTGTTGAAATGTATAATTGCCCCCATTAGAAGAAGAAAGATAGGGAATGGTTTCACACTGAGCACTTAGATGACGTTTGCATTGGTAGAGTACAAAAACAGCATCCGAACCTCCCTTGGCTCCCCCGGTGTCCGAAGAAGAAGATGAAGATGAGGAAGAGGAAGAAGAGGAGGAGAATGAGCCCCCACCAGTAATCGCGCCCCGCCCCGAGCACACAAAATCTGTAAGTTGTCCTGACAGATGTTTCCCCTCCTTGAGCCCTGATTGGACACCTCCCATGTACCCAGGCCTGTGGGAGGTCCTCTAGAGATCAATGTGTGACCCTTTCTGGTTCTTCCCCCAGCTCCTCTTTGCCCTTGGTTAGCCTGGTCCTTGGATGACCCGATCCCATGCCAGGCCTGTCCTCGGAAGTTTTCTGGTCTGGTAGGAGCTAATAGAAGAGAGTGAGACCTCAGGGTCACTGCCACACTCAAATGTGGGTTTCCTCACTGGAGCTGTGGAGAGAGTAGTGTCTGGGCCACCTATTCCCTGGGGTCGTTGTAGGACACAAATGAGAGATGGCATGTAAAATGCCCTGTTAATATGTGAGGAAATGCTGGACAAGAGATGTTAAGTGACTTTGCTAAGGTCACACAGCCAACAGGTGTTGATGTTCAGAGAAGGGAAGCGGTCAGCATGGGCTGGAGCAGGCTAGGAGGAATTCTGGAGGGTTGGAGTTGTGAGCCAGGTCAGGTCAGGGAGGCTTGGGAGAGGCAGAGAGGTTGGAACTTGGGGATTTCCTAGAGAACAGACCAAAGGAGAGAGGTAGGAACAAGGGCCTGGGGGAAGGGAGTTGGGAGGGGGTTCTTTTGACCCAGCATATCTTTCTTTTTCCTTTTTTTTGCGGGACAATGAGGGTTAAATGACAGCTAGTAAGTGTCAAGTGTCTGAGGCTGGATTTGAACTCAGGTTTTCCTGAATCCAGAGCTGGCGCTTTATCCACTGTGCCACCTAGCTGCCCCCCAGCATACCTTTCTTTAAAAAAAGTTTTCTTAGTGTTTTTTTAAACGTAGTTATCCCCCCCCCCCCCCCCGCCAAAAAAAATCTTCCCAAGTACAGTTTAGCAAAATCTAGGTCGGGTAACGCATGCCTTATTCTGTACTTATAGTCCACCACCTCTCTGATGAGACGGGGGAGGAAGGCCGATGGGCTCCTAGGTCACTGGTTAGAAGGGACCTCAGAGCACCTTGGTTGGCAGCAGATTTTTCCAAAGCCAGACCACTTGATACCAATCGTGTCTTTAGAAAGCCCCCCCCCCTTTGTCCAGCCCTGGGATTGTGTAGTCACTTCCCCAGGAAACGCCTCTTATCATGGTGGTTCCACACGTCTTGCAGATTTATACACGTTCTGTGATGGATGCTGCTCTGCCCGTGGCTACCCCCAAGGAGGCTTCTGCCCCCACAGCAGAGAACTCACCCTCCAACACTCTGTATCGGAATGCTGACCGGCAGAGGAAGAAGTCTAAGATGACAGATGAGGAGATCCTGGAAAAGCTGAGTGAGTGCTTGCCCCCCCATCCCCCCCGGCTCTCTGGCTCTCTCTCGGTCTGGCTGGCTCTTTTGGAGGGGGTGGGGAGGAACAGACGTTTGTCACTCAGGTTGTAACCTGCTGGCCTGAGAGTCCCAACCTCCTCCTCTTTGGAGCTGAGAGGGACCCCAGAGGGGCCATAGGGTCATGGGATTTAGAGACGAAGGAGGAAACCGAGGCCCAAAGGAGGTCGTAGGGCCAGCGATTGTGTCGGAGGGGACCTCAGAGTTCGTTTGCTTGAGGTCCCCTCCCTTACGTCCCAGACAAGGAAGCTGAAGTCTACAGAGGGGACTTCGGAGATCGTGTAGTTCAGGGGTCAGCAAACTGATCTGGCCCCTCCCCTGTCCCTGTCCCTGCCCCTGTTTCCCCCCCCCCCCCCCGCCCTCGCCCCCCTCCATTGTCTGTTTTTGAACAGCCTGCAAGCTGAGGATGGTTTGGAGATTTTTAAATCCAAGAAAACTGAATTTAAAAATGTCAAAACCATTCTTAGCTGGTGATGTGCAAAAACAGGCACCGGCCACACTTGGCCCATGGGAAGTCGTTTGCTGACCCCTGATTTATTCTAACCCTCTTATTTTACAGATGAGGAAACTGAGTCTCAGAGAGGTAGAGTGACTTGTCCATGCTCATACAGGTAGTAAGCAGCAGAGCCAGGATTTGAACCCAGGTCCTTCGACTCCTTATCCAGCTACCCCAACGCTCTTGCCCAAGGTCACACAGCTAGTGAATAGCAGAGCTGGGATGGACTCCAAATTCAATGCTCTTTCCGCTAGCCCTCCTCTATTCCAACCCATAGTCCAAATAGGAATCCTCTGTAACATTCCCAACAAATGCTCATTCAGCCTCTACTTGCAGACTTCAGGGACGGGGAACTCACTACCCTTCTAGGAAGTCCATTCCACTTTGGGATGGCTCCAGCTGAGAGGAAGTTTTTCCTTCTATGGAGCCCAAGTCTTTAACCCCATTGCTCCCTGTGCTTCCCCTTGGGGCCAAGCAAATCAATGGACCTCGAGTGACAGGATCGAAATGAGGCCGTCCTGAGCCAAACCCAGAGCCCGAGACTCCTGCCTTTTGCTCTCCAGTGTAGACCAGCCGTTGCAACTGCTCCCATTTCCCAGAGGAGCAGCCTGAGGCCCTGAACAAGGCACTCATTCCCCCGGGTGGTCCCCCAGCCAGGCAGTGACCCCTTAGGGGTTTCGGGGCCTCATTCCCCTGTGCTGTTGACCAGCCTTTGGCCTTCGTCCTTTGTCTCCCTCCTAGGAAGCATTGTGAGCATTGGGGATCCCAAGAAGAAATACACGAGGTTTGAAAAAATTGGCCAAGGGTGAGTGAATCCCTGCGATCCTGTGGGGAGTGTGTGTGTGTGTGTGTGTGTGTGTGTGTGTCTCTGTCTGTATGTTCACGTGTGTCTCTGTGTGCATGTATGTCTGTGTATGTTTGTATGTGTCTGTGTCTGTGCGTGTATGTATGTATAAGTTCGTGTGTGTTTGTGTATGCGTTTGCATGTGTATGTGTATGTCTGTGTCTCTGTGTGTATACGTTCGTGTGTGTCTGTGTGTGTGACAGGGTTGGGCAGGCAGGCTGGAGGAACAGGCGATCCATGCACATGGAACTCACTCGAGGCTATTTGGGGCAAAGGGATGAGCAGGCTCTGAGGGAGGTTGGGATGTGGGGTGGTTGTCTGAGTGCCTGGGCATCAGAGCAGGTGCTGAGAACAGAGCCAGCCAGGAGGACCCAGGCCAGGTCTGTCACTTATTAGCTGGGAGACCATGGGCAGATCACTTCATCACCATGGGCCCATTGCTCCGAACCTCCCCTTGTGGCCAGCATGGGCTTCCTGAGCTGTCAAAAGATGATCTCCAAGATCCCACCCACCCTAAGTCCCGGGATGGTTTCAGACTGGCCACACAGGTGTCTGGCCCCCTTCCCTGGGCAGGCCCCTGCTGGCGGCATCTGGCCTCCAGCCACCCTGCGCTTTTCTTGGCTTGCCCCTCTCCTGTCTCCTGGGGCCCTCTCCCCTCCCCATCCACTGTTTCCACTGCTGCAGCCTCGCCATGCTTTGGGGCCTGGTGGAGACGCTTCCTCCTTTCCTGATCTGCCGAGATGAAAGAGCTCAGTACTTCCTTCCTCTCCCCTTCCTATGGAATCCCTGTCCATATTCCTCCTTCCTCCCAAGCAGACAAAGGGAGGGTGTGGGAAGTCAGTGGTACTGTCCTGAGAATGGGCACTCAGCAGGCAGAGTCAATCTAGGTCACTCCCATAAGCATTCATTAAGTACATCCTATGTGCCAGGCACTATCCCAGGCACTGGACACAGACAAAGACCCAAATCATGTCTACCTTAAAAGAAATCACATTCTATCTGCAGAAAACACCACATACACAGGGAAGTCACTTGAGCATGATTTCTGAGCACTAGAGGGATGAGGGAAGTGGCCCCTCAGCTGGGCCTTGAAGGAAATTGGGAGTTCCAAGGGGCAGAGGTGAGGAGAGATACCGTGGCAGGGCTGGGAAAGATGGAATCTTGTGTCTCACCACGTTGGCTGGGGAATTGAGAGCGTCAGGTGTAACAATGTGGGATCAGCCCGGAAAGTCTGGGGGGAGCCAGACGGAGGACTTTATATTCATCCCGCATGCACTAGGGAGCCCCTGAAGCTTCTTGAACAGAGGAGTGTTTCAGTTGGATGATCACTTTGGCAGAATAGCGAGGAGAGAGACCCTTGGAGTAGTCTAGGGAGAGGTGCCTCCGTGTGGAGGGGATGAATGTGGACATAGGAGATAACCTAGAGGGAGAAGCCCAAGGCACCCCATGTATGGCCGACCTTGGCTGGCTGTCCTGGGCCTCCCTTCCTTCACCTTCTGAGGCCCCTTCCAGCTTGGACTCACTGGTCTTGTGACTTGGCGACTGACTAGATGTGGGGGAGTGAGGGAGGAGGAAGAACGTGAACCCCAGGACTGAGACCCTGAATGACGGCGGTGCTCTGTAAATGTCAGCGATTGATCGCTTGCTTGCTGTTTTTGTGGAGGTTTTTTGTGGGGCAATGAGGGTTAAGTGACTTGCCCAGGGTCACAACAGCTAGTAAGTGCCAAGTGTCTGAGGCTGGATTTGAACTCAGGTCCTCCTGAATCCAGGACCAGTGCTTTATCCACTGTGCCACCTAGCTGCCCCACACTCACTACTAATAAAGCCCCCAGTGGCCAGGCCTCCAGGCTGCTGCTGACTTCACTCCGAGCACTCTCCTAGGCAGAATAGTTAACATGTTCTTAAGTCGTGATCACTGACAAAACAGGAAGTCCAGCCCTGGGTTGTACAGACTACAGAAGTGTAAGTGTTCACCCAGAAAACTGAACAGTGGACTGAGCTGGCTCCAGCACACTCCACTAGTGCCTGTCTTGCCAGCCAGAGGGATATTAGGAGGCAAAGAAAGTTCTGATTGAACATCTACTGTGTGCAGGGAGAGAGAGAGAGAGCTTAGCTAAGATGAGGAGCCTGCCTTCAGGAGGCTCACAGTTTAAGACACTCACATAGCAGCTTTGGGAAATCACTCCTGGTGTGAGAACTCCCTCCACCACTGGAGGGGTGAGAGGTGAGGGGTGAAGGGTAGAGATAGCAGGGTTGGAGAAGCTGTGGTCCCAGCTTTGCTCCTTCTTATCCCTTCAATTACAGAGGAGAAAGAAGGACTTGTGAACAGGGCTTTGCCCCAAGCACTCTCCATCACTCCTTTTCCTTCCAAGAGGCAGAAATGCCAACAATTGGGCCCAGTCTCCTTGGTCACTAATTAAGCCCTTTTCTCCATTCTCTCCAATCCCCAGGGCATCAGGTACTGTCTATACTGCATTGGATATCGCCACAGGACAAGAGGTAAGTGCTACCATCAAACTAGTCTGCAAGGAGCCCAGGCCCGCCTGGCCAAGGCCCCCATGCCAGCCCTCTCTCCAGAGATGTTGGGATTGTTTTGGAAGCTGATGGGGAGGGGGGGCCCTCCTGGATCACATTCATGCTTGGGTCTCCGATGTCCTCTCAGGTGGCCATAAAGCAGATGAACCTCCAGCAACAGCCCAAGAAGGAATTAATTATTAACGAGATTCTGGTCATGAGGGAAAATAAGAACCCCAACATTGTGAATTATTTAGACAGGTAAGCACTTCTCTGCTGGGGGCTGTGGTGGTGGGCGGGCCCTTTGTAGAGAGCCCTCAAGGTGAGGCTCCAGCAGGTCAAGTCACTTGCCGTAGGGCATCACAGCTAGTGGTGGTACCTCCAGTCCCTGGGTCACGTAGGCTCTCATTTTGGCACCTACAGTTCAGTGAACCAGCGCCCCACATGTGGAGAGGCCTTGGCCCCAAACCTATATGCTCATGAGGAGGCTGCTTAGCTCCTGGTAGTGCTCTCTCCACACTTGGCATCACAGCCAGGGGCTCTCTCGGATTGGGTCAGGAGATGGGCAGCCCCAGGGAAGGGCCCAGGGGAAGTGAAAATCATCCTGGGGAGGAGGTTTGTTGCCCACGGGCACAGCTGCAAGGCTCCGTGTCCTAAGTGGGCAAATTTCCCATACGGTTAGGCTAAGGCTTGGCCCCCTGCTCAGCTAGTGTTCCCCCATGGCCACTGGTAGTGTGGGCCATGATGGGGAGGGCCCAAGTGGCCTTTGCTTTAGTGACCCAGGTAAGTTCCTGGCTGGGAAGCCCTTAAAGATGAAGGGGGTGGGGCATCTGCCGTCTAGCAGCAAAGCACTCTACAGGCCACCCCTGCTTCCTGGGCCTGAGGCTCTCCATTTAGCGCCTCCTATCCTGACAATATCGTGGTTATCAGCTGGGGAGAATCTGCCAGTTTTGAGCTCAGTGCTTCTCATTGGCTGTGGGTCCTTCTTCCTCCAGGCTTCACTTACCTTTTTTTTGGGGGGGGGGCGGGCAATGAGGGTTAATTGACTTGCCCAGGGTCACACAAATAGTGTCAAGTGTCTGAGGCTGGATTTGAACTCAGGTCCTCCTGAATCCAGGGCTGGTGCTTTATCCACTGTGCCAACTAGCTACCCTTTCGCTTACCTTCTGTATGAGAGGATGGGGTCTTGTACTGGTTTATCAGTTAGGCACGAGCCCAGCATGGGAAGGGAGCCCCGAGACCATTAGGCCAACCCTTTCTTATGACACAGTGGGAGTTGGAGGCTCTGTGCTCAGCCTGTGGGCACCCACTCATACAGCTGCTCCAAGAGAAGTGAGAAGGCCTCAGAATGGCCTGGGGTGGTCTGGGACAAACATAGCTGGGAAGCTAGGCCCAGCCATATCTTTGCACCACATCCAGGCCTTGCCTGTATCTCCAACTCTCCCTCATGATCATGTAGTCAGTTCACTAGTTTAAAGGCTGGATTCAGAAAGCTGGCTGCTGCCAGGTCCTACAAGAGAAGGGAGGCCAGTGCCCACCTCAGCCTCCTTGATGTTGGTAACAGTGGGAGAGGGACCTGCCCATCAATTCACAGCAGCTCTTTGGACTCCAGGCCCAATACCTGTATTTGCCCCAGGATATCGCTAGATGCTCTTCATGTGTAACATGCCCATATGAAGAATTCAGACTGAGCTGGAATTACACTACCACGGTTCACTGCCTGCTTCCGGGGATTCATTGTCCTGACCTTCCCTCCTTCCCGTTTCCTCTGCTCTCTTAACCACTGGGGCCATGTGGCTTTCCAGCTTGTCCGTAGCATCATTCTAGAGCATAAGACCTGAGTTGTCAGACTGTAAAAGGACCTTCGAGGTCATTTAGTCCCTTTTACAGATGAGGAAATTGAGGCCAGTTAAGTATCAGATAGGAGATTTAGATCCAGGTTCTTTGAGCCTCGATCCAGTTGTCCTGGCCTCATGGGGTGGGAGTTGGGGGGGCGTTCCCTTAGCTCCGTCCCTTCCTTTGCTCCTCACAGCTACTTAGTGGGTGATGAGCTGTGGGTAGTGATGGAGTACCTGGCTGGTGGTTCTCTGACTGACGTCGTCACGGAGACTTGTATGGATGAAGGCCAGATAGCAGCCGTCTGCCGAGAGGTAAGAGGTTAAGACATGCCCCAAGGGAGGGGAGTCCTCGGCCTTGGAAGTGCTGGCCTCTGAGGACCTTGCAGGCCAACGGACCGACCATGGACACCAGAGCGTGGAGTCTCCTCCAGGGTATCTGGGCCCCACCCCCACTTCTCACCCTGATTCTTACCATCCCCTTGGCCGGGCTTTTTGGGTGCCAGTGGTGTACCCAGCTGGGGATGGTCGGGATTGGGTCCAACCCAGAACATGCTTTGAGCCCTCTGACTAACAGGATGCTTTTGGTTCAGTGTCTCCAGGCCTTGGATTTCTTGCATTCCAACCAAGTCATCCACAGAGACATTAAGAGTGACAACATTCTTCTCGGGATGGATGGCTCCGTCAAACTGAGTAGGTGCCCAGGGGGTGTGGGCCTCCCTCAATGGGAGGAGCCAGAGTGGAGAAGCTGGCGGCTCTGGGGCCTCGGCGAGGGCATCGCGTCGTTCCGTGTCCAGGCATCCCACTCTAAGGCACTTCCATTCAGGAGGCAGATAGATACAGAGACAAAAATGGAACAGAGCCTGCCCTCAGGGAGCTTCTGCTCACGAAATATAGGACTGGCCAGCTTCTGTTGCTCCATGTGCTTCTGTAGTAGGCCAGCACGGTAGTCCTGGATGAGCCATGATCGAGCCCACGGTACTGGGAAACCCTCCTCATATTGCCCAGAGAATCTCCCCACCACTCTGTACTGGGGTCCCTCAGGCAGCTCCCCTTGTGCAGGAAAGTCGGGGGTCTTCCTCAGCTCCCTTTGGCCAGGCGACCTCAGAAGGGGCCCTCAGTGGCCCAGAGCAGAGGAGAGGGGACAAGAGGGGAAGCCTTCACTTTTCCCGGCCTCAGTTTCCTCATCTGTAAATAGGAATAATTGTATGTCCACCTCCCAGCGAGGTAGAGGAAACTCTCGGTGAGGAACCTTCCCCTTCCAAGGAAGGGTGGCATAGCCAAGGGCTTCCTTTGTGGCCCAGCCTCTTGGAGAGTTGTTGGTGTTGAGTTCATTCCTAGGCCTGCTCAGGAAACACTGGCAGAAGCCACTAAATGGCTGGGTGGGGGGGCATCCAAACTCCAAGAGGATCCCAAGGAAAGGGAGTAGTGAGCCCTCGAAATGGCCGCTCATGGAAACGATGGGCCAAAGTCTGCCAGCTCGTTCATCCCTCCTAGTCAGTGTGTGTCACAAGTAGGATTTGAACTCACCCCTTGGTGGCTTTTTCTCCACTGGGCCACCATGCTTCTCCTGGGTAGAGGATCATTACAAACAGCCTCCACCTGAGCCCAGAGTGAGCTCCCTTTCCTGCCTGCTGCCTGCTGAGGGGCATCCCTATCATGTTCTGGAAGTTTTCCTTTGAGTGCATGGGTAGGGGAGGGACCCTTTCACAGCCAGGCCTGGGTCTAACACTGTCCTCTTCTCCACAGCGGATTTTGGGTTTTGTGCCCAGATCACCCCCGAACAAAGCAAAAGGAGTACCATGGTGGGGACCCCCTACTGGATGGCTCCTGAAGTGGTGACAAGGAAGGCCTATGGCCCTAAAGTGGATATCTGGTCCCTTGGGATCATGGCCATAGAAATGGTGGAGGGTGAACCCCCATACCTGAATGAAAATCCGCTCCGGGTAAGAGGGATAAGGATCCCCCTTCTGCCACCCCACCCCCAGCTCAGGGGTTGGGCAGGGCCCTGGATGACTAAGGCTGCTTCCCCCACAAGGGCTCCCTGTACCTTTTCCTAAAGCCCTGAGCAGCATTTCTTCGCCGTAGGTCAGACTGGGGTCCCCTGAACAACATCATTATTTGACTCCATGTATTTCAGGTCCAGAAGGTACCTCAGAGCTAGCACATATACTCTCCCTGGCCTAGCCCTAACTGCCTGTGGAACCAGGGTCCGGTTCTTGGCCTTCTCTTGGCCTCAGTTTTCTCCCCTGTTAAGTTGAGTGGCCTGGATGAGCTGGCTTCTACGGGCCTGGCAGCTCAGCCAGTCGGCTAAGCCCTGGAGTCTGGGCTCAGTGAGGGCAGAGAGCTCTGGTGTCCAAGGGACTGGCCAGCGCCTGGGGGAGGATGATCTTTTTCAGTCTGAGAGGCTGTTGGAGGGGAGGCTTACGGCAGTGGAGCCACAGCCCCTTGGACATTTTGCAGACTCTGGCCTTAGTCGGAGAGAGAGAGAGAGAGTCCAGTCTGGGGTCAATGGGTCACAGCCTCCTGCTCTGGGGAGAGGGGCAGGCCCCAGGCTCAGCCTGTGCCCAGAGATTCAGGCTCCCTGTGTGGGACTTTGCCTTGGTGTTTGCAAGCTCCTGTGCCCACAGGGATGCAGCTCAGGGAGGCTCCCTCGAGACCCTGTTCCCATGACTGCCTCCTGAGTCAGATGGTTCCCTTTGGTCCCAACCTGGGAACTGAAGCAGGGACAGGTAGGAGGTTTCCTGTGGAGCATCGTGCCCCAGGATGCTTAGTGCCCCCCTGCCAACTGCTAGAGACGAGAGGACCAGACCAAATCTCTCACCTAGATCAGGCCAAGCAGGCCCGAAGGGGAAGCCAACTCTCCTAGGATGGAACACCTCAAGCAGGCTCATGTTGGGGGGGAGGCAATTAGAGAGAAGATGGGAAGGGGTGGAAGGGCAGCTCTAAGAGAAATGGAACCTCCCCCCCACACACCCCCACACACCCCCACCCCATCTCAATCCCCTGGCTCTTCTAAGTGCTGGGCCTCAGTTTCGATTCTGGCTCTGCTATGGATCACATGACCTTAGACATACCCCTTTTCCTCCCTGAATCTCAGTTTCCTTCTATGTAAAAGGAGGAGCTTGGCCTAGCTGGCTTCTGAGGTCCCTTCCAGATCCTTCTGGGTAGTGGAGAAGGGCCTGTTTGTTTGCATTCCCAGCCCCCACTGTGGTGCTCTGCACACGGCTAGTACTTGCTGAGCCGTTGGTGGATTGGACCGATATGGTGGAAGCCAGCAGTGGAGCCTGCCTTCGGTACCCTTTGCAAACTGGAGGCCCTTGGGCCAATCATGTCGGGCCTTCTCCCTTGCTTTCCTCACTGGGGTTGGGCTCACTCAGAGGGACTGGCTCCTTGGCCTAACTGTCTCCTGTCTCTGCCCAGGCCTTGTACCTCATAGCTACTAATGGCACCCCGGAGCTCCAGAATCCTGAGAGACTGTCTCCTGTGTTCCGAGACTTTTTAAACCGCTGCCTGGAGATGGATGTGGACCGGCGAGGCTCTGCCAAGGAGCTTTTGCAGGTAGAACAAAGAGAAGGATGATGGGAAGGATGGCAGGGCCCCCTTGGCTGCCTTCTCGCTGGCCAGATCTGTTCCTGGCAGACACTTGTAGCTCAAGGGATTGATCCGGGGAGGCTCTGTTTGCAAAGTGGGGTCTTGGTTCTAGAAAAGCTTTGGGCGGCAAAGTCCTTTGGCCTATGTGACTGTGGCCACGTCCCTTGCCCTCAGTGGGCAGGCAGCAGTTTCCCACTCTGTAAAGGGAAGGTGGCAGACTGCTTTTTCTCCAATAGCTGTGATGCCATGTGTGATCTGTCCAGCCCTAAATGCCGTCATCCCATTTTGTAGTGACTCAGCGGCCTCAACTTCTGCTTTGGCTGTTCTAAGCTTGGCTAGTGACTAGAGCTGAAGGACCCAAGAGCTGAAAGGTACCTTCGAGGCATTCCTCTGCCTCCCATTTCTGAGATGGGCAAATTGAGGTCCAGAAAATATCAAAGGGTCACAGGAACATCGAGTTAGACTTAACAATGTCTTTAGTGTTCAGCAAGTCCAGCCCCCTCATTTCATAGAGGAAGAAACTGAGGCCCCAAAAGGAGACCTGATTGGCTCAAAGTCACATGTGTAGGAAGGAGGGCTTTGGCCCCAGCCTCTTTGGCTCCCACTGTACTCCACTGTACCCTCTCAATGGGATCCTGGAGCTGGGGCTGGGAGAGCCATCCTGAGGATCCAGGCTTCCTGACTCCCAGTCATGTGTTCTGTCTTCTTGGTCCCCATTTAAAAAAATCTTCCCAAGGAGACTCATGCAGGGCTTGGTGTCTTGAGTGCCCGACATCCCTATGGACTCAGAGAAAGTGCACTGATGTCCAAGTTCATCTGTGGGAGTGAGGCCTTGCAGTGGCAAGTCTTTGTCTCAGAGGTTCTGAAGCCATGGTTTTTTAATTCCGGGACTTTAGGGAATGTGTTGAGACTCCCGTGTTCAGATTTCGGGGGACCTGCTGCTACCAGATTTAGCCACCAGCTAGCCAGCCGTTTGTTTTTCAGTGCCAACAGGCCACGGCCCCGGCCTCGCTGAGCCTTTAGCCTTTGGTCAGTTAGACCAAGCGAGAGGACAAAGTCTCTATATCTGGTTAGACTGGCACCCCTGGGTTCCCACAGAGGGCTCCTGGAGTCTTCTCTCAGAAGTCACACCCATGTGGCCAACACATAGTTTGGGGCCTAGTAACTGACGGCTTTGCTGCCATCATCTCCCAGGCCAGCCAGCTGCCTTCAATGGTGAGAGTACATAGGCTGACTTCAAGGGTTCTAGCCCAGGCAAAAGGGTCAGAACTGAAGAAAGCAGGATAAGGAGTCAGTCAGAGGTGTGTGTGTGTGTGTGTGTGTGTGTGTGTGTGTGTAGCAGCAGCAGCAAGGGGAAATTGATGTCAGGTTTGGATCACATAGAGTTAGGGCACCAATGGCCTTCCAAGTAGAGATGTCGAACCCAGAAATAACTCACTGGAACTAGAGACAGATTTGGGGGCTGTCCATATGGATGGGATCCTTGTAGTCTGAGAGTAGAGAGAGGGTGGAGAGAGAAGAGCAGAGTCCTGTCAGTTGACCTTTGGGGGATGTCTGTGAAAAGCAGGGCTTAGGCATAGGAGGTAAACTGGCAGCAGAGAAGAGAGTTCTCAGTCAGCAGTGCCCCAAGCTGCTGAGGCGCCAACGAGGTAGGAAGACTAGACCGGCCACTGAGTTTGGCAGCCATGAGGGTGACTCCTCCCAGGTAAACTCAACTCACAAGTCAGTGAAAATTAGGGTCTGACTGGTCCAGACCTTTGCCCTGGGGTTCCAGCGCAGAGTTGGTGTTAACTTCTGGGAAGCCATAGAAATCTCAAGGGCAAATCCCCAGAACACTGACTTTGGAGTCAGAGGAGACACGTTCAAATCCTGCTGCTGTCTCTTTCTACCTACATGATCTTGGCCAAGTCCCTTACCCTCCCTGGATCTCAGTTTCCCCATCTGTTAAATGAGGGGGTTGGACCAGATAGCCTCCTAGGTCCCCCCCAGCTCTCAGTCTCTGCTCCTATGGCTTTGCATCAGCTGAGGACCCAGGTGCATTAATGCATCATCATGTCCCGGCACAGAACAGAATGTTCCAGAGTGTTCCAAATGGAACAGAATGGAACCTAGCAGAATGGCCTGTGGCGTCCCAGTAATACTCAATCTTTTCCTTTTTTATTGCAGCATCCATTTTTAAAACTAGCCAAGCCTCTCTCCAGTCTGACTCCTCTGATCCTTGCTGCGAAAGAAGCAATTAAGAACAGCAGCCGCTAGTGAGGAGAGGGAGGGCCTTCACCCGCCCCAGCCCTGGCGTGTGTAGAGCCGGACCCCCGAGACTCTGTAGGACAGACAGACAGACACACAACAAACCTACTTTGGATGTCCCCAGTGTAAGGGGCGTAAGGCTTGGGGGCTGAGCCTGCCTTCCTGGGAATGGAGCCTTCTCCCCCCACCCCAGTCACATCCCTTTAGCATCTGGAGCCAGTTCAAGGCTGCAGGGGGCTCTGGGGGAAGCAGCTCCTGGCTGTTGCCTCCAGCTGCCCAGTAGCCAGGAGCCGCTTTCCACCACGGGCCGGCTGCCCGTGCACTTCCTTGTCAAATGCCTGGCTTGTCGCTTTTCCCAGTGTCTGGTCTGCTTGGGCATTAGAGAAGGAAGAAAGAGTCCCTCCGGTTCTCTAATGGCTCCTGCCCATCTGCCCACCTGGCTCTCATTCCCACATTCAGTTTCCCTGTGGTAGAATAGACAGAAAGTCATGGCTTGGCTGTCTGTCCTCCATGAGGCAGAATGAGTGTGTTGTGAATGACCTCAGCCCTTGAACCCGGCTTCCCTTCTCCTTCCTCTTCTCCTCCCCTCAGCCCCTCCAAGTTTGGGGCCTCCTCCCTTGGGTCAACTCAGTGTGTCTTACTCTTGGTCTGCATTTGCCTTGGGAAAGTTAGCTTGTCGCATTTATTTTATTTTTTAAAGGCAAAAGATAAGTAAGTGTGTTCAGGAAGGTCTGGTTTGGGGGTTGCATTTTCTGCTTGCTTCCCCCACCCCTACCCCGTGGCTTCCCATGCTCCCAGATGCCTGGAAAAGGTTGCAGAGAGTCACATGGCAGAACTTGTTCCTGCTGCCCCCCCAAATTTATCCCTGGAAAGCTGCTCCCGGGGCTACCAGAAAGATCTCCATGCTACCTCTTGACTCCTTCCATGTGTGGTGGCACTTAGGGACCTAGCCTCTGCCCACCCTCCTGATGGGGCTGAATCGTTTTTATTCTGACAATAATTGTGATTTTTTTAAATAATAAAAAGATCTGGTGAGGAGAGAACTGGTTAGCACTCGCTGTGCTAGTGAGCTGGGGCAGCATCTTTGCTGCTGGCTTCGTGTCCCTTTGAGAACTGGCCATCAGCTAGGGAGAATGTGGGTGCTGCTCCCCTACTCCAGGATCTCCACAGGCAGGTTTCAGTTAGGGTGTGTGCCATGTTGACCATTTGGCAACTTTGAATTCTAAGAACCTGCCCACATGCCTCGGAGGGAATCTGTTAAACAATTTCACTTGAGAAGCCCACTGAGGCATGGGTGACACTCTTTCACGGGCTCTCCCCAAAGACTCAGCTACTGGTACTTTTTGCTTTCCTGGAAGGAAGGGATGGAAGGAGTGAAGAGAGGAGGAAGAAAGGAGAGAAAGGAAAGGCTTTGCTACTTTTTTTGAGCTCATTGGCATCTTGAAAAGATTTGGACAGTTGGCTTTCTGAGTCCTTGAAAAACGCATGGTTTTTGTTGTAGTAGGTCAGGCATGGGAAGAAAATGTGTCTGAATTCAGGCTAGGAAGTAAAGGGGTAAGTGAGGGTTTCTTAGTCTGTGAACCTCTTCCTGTCATTATGAAGGTCTACCCATCTTTCCATTCATCCACTTACCCACTCATCTACCCATCTATCCATCCAGTCACCCATCAATCCGTTCTTCCATTTACTCATGTACCCATTCATCTACTCCACCATCTATCCATTTATCCAGCCTTCCTTCCATCTACTCACAGAATCACAGACTCAGAGTAGACTACTTAGTGGTCATCTAGCTCAACCTATACCCAAAAGGAATCCCCACTGTAACATACCTGACATGTCATCCATTAACAACACAAATAAACATTTATTAAGTACCTACTATGTGCAGGGCTCTGTGCTAGGCAGTGGGGATACAAAGACAAAAAAAAAAATCCATCTATCCATTTGTCAATCCAACCACGTACCTACTCACCCATTTAACCCAATCTTCCATTCAGCTATCTATCCATCTATCTGTTCACCTGGCTCACTCACCTACCTACTCATCCATCCATCCATCCATCCATCCATTCATAAGTCCCATCCATGATCCACCCAACCACTGATCCATTCATTCCCTTTCCAATTCTCTCTTCCAATGTTCTCATTTCTTTTCCACTTTTTCCTTAAGCAATCTCATTCCATTTATAAAAATATTTTTAAGACTCTGCTTTAAACTCTTGCTTCTTCCAGGAATTCTAGTTTGTGTCCATACTGTGTTTTTCTCTGAGCCTTTGCCTATAGATGTTTTGGAGTCACTCTCCTCTTCTGCATTTGTATCTCGAGCATTCTTGCCACCATGATAGCTCATTATAGTGGAATTCTTTTTTTGTTTACTTATTCTTTCAGCCTTCTTCCTGACTTCGAATGTGATGCACGGCTGGGCTCTGCTGCACTTTTATCCATTCATCCACCCATCCAATCTCCCATTCACTCATTCTTCTGTCTATCCTACCCATCTGTTTATCTATTAATTTGTCTGTCCCATCTATTCTCCATTCGTATGTCCACTCACCTATCCCTCTACTAATCTGTCCATGATCTATCTATCCACCCATCTATCCACTGACCCATTCACTCATCCATTCATTGATCCACCCACATATCCATCCATCCATCCACCCATCCATATCATTATCTCTGACTGACCCTTCATCCATCCATTCATTCCTCTACCCACACACTCCCGCTATCCCCCTGAAATGAAAACACTGCCTGTGGGGAGTGTAGCCTAAGCCCATGGGCTCAGTTGTCCCACTGGGGAGGTGATTTTGGTTCCCTAATTTCCCACGTGAATATAAAGTTAGGGGGACTTTGACCTCCCAGGAAACATACAAAGGAGAGAAGCAACATACAAGGCCAGTCCCTTGTGTGGAGCAGCCTATGTGTATGCTGGGCCCTGGGGGATAAGATGGCTGGGCCAGGGCTTTTCCAGACAGCTGTTTGAGCTAATGAGAGGCCTTAATTTTTCTTTCAGTTGACAATATGTATTTGTATTCCTCAGTGATAGATGTCAGTTGTTTCCAGAGGCAGAAGTCACTGTTAGTTTGCAGTGGAGGGGTGGGTGTGCTATCCTTGGGGGGGCAGTGGGGAGCCCTGACCTGGGTTGACCAGAAAGAATAATTCATGTCCTTTGTGTGCCTTCGGGGCCTTTCCTTAGGGTCACTGCATGTAGAGAAATGGCTCTTCTTCTGGGTTCTCCCAGGTCCTTTCTGACCCCTGCTGGGCCACTGAGGCCTGTAGGCATGCTCTCCCAGCAGACTAATGAAGATACCATGCTGATCAGCCATTTGCTCAGACCCCTCTTCCATGATGTTGGACAGCTACTTAGACTTTGAAGAAGTATTACTGCTAAGCTGTTTCTCTTGCCAAAAGTCTGCTGAAGGACTAGTGTATGAAACGTTTGACCATCCATTCCTCTATAGGGCAAAGACCTTTTCCCCTTTCCCCACCTCTTTCAATAGTTCCTTAAATCCCTTCTGAATCTGCCGGGCTCTTTCCTGTGATGCCAGGGCCTCTCCCATCCGGGTGCCTTGGGGGGATCCTGAATCAGCCAGGGGGTGGGCAGAAGCAGGAGGGGCAGAGAGGGGCGAGGAGCACAATAGAGATGACTGGAGAGAAAAAAAGAACCTTGATGTTTTCCTGTGAATTAGTGAGTTGTTGCTTCCCTGCAGTGGTCACAGGTTGGCCATCATGATGTCTGGTGTCGGCCATCATGGTGGACAACGGCTACGCTCGCGGGCCCTGCCTGTTCGTCCTTGTCAATTTCTGTGTGTCTGTGCTCTTTCACTGGCCGCTGACTGGCCGTATATGAAGACTTGAGTCAAATATTTATTCTTTGATTGTCTAATTTAGATTCCTTTCTGGTGAGCTTATTCTACTTTACCATTGGGTCTTCACACCCATCCCTCTCTATTAGGGATGAACTTCTTGTCGCCCAAGTTTCCTGAGAATTGGAGAGCTTCTTATTTTGCAGGAGGATCTTTGGAATTCGATGAGCCTGTAACAAGCCAATTTCTTTGCCCATTGGGTTGTTCATTCTGCCTGAGTCAGGGAGTCAGAGAACATTAGAGATAGAGGGGATTAGAGAGCTCATCTAGTCCAGCCCCACCATTTTACAGAGGAGGAAACTGAGGTCCAAGGACGCACAGCAAGTTAGTGGCAGAGTCAGAGACTTGAACCCAGGCCTTCTGACCCCCAGTCCAGGGCTCTCTCACACCATTCTTCCCTTCCAGACACTGCCGAAGCTCTTTTCAGAGGTGTAGACAAGAGGTCCACAGTGCAGCCCGCTAGACCAAGCTTCTGGAATGCTCTATTCAGCAGGTGGCTTGGTGGTGTGGGCTGCACCCTGAGAGGCACACATGTTGTGCCCATCATTGGCCACTGAGGGACGATGAGCCCAGGCTTGTTGGCTCTTCAGAAACTGGGCCCTGAGGTTGGAGGGCAGAGGGGCTTGGGTTCTCAGAGGCACGGGACAGAAGGGACCATCAGTCCAAGTGACGATCCTGGGGCCTGAGAGGACAAATGATGTGGGGGGTTCTGCCATCCATCTGCAATGCTAAGGGGCAGTGCCAAGGTTACTGGCCCCTCCTGTCCCTGCAGCCAAGAGCTCCCATTTCTTATTCATCCAGGCAGGGTACTTCCCTTCATCCCAGATAGTCAAGTCAGAAGTGAAGGCATGGGACTGCAGGCTGAGTGGATAAACATTGGCAGATGGCAAATGACACTGGCAGAGGGAGCTTGCTGGCACTCCAGCATGTTTGGCTGGGGTTGCTTTGAGGTGCCCGCCATGGGCTGGCAGTTCTCCTGGCTTAGCACAGCAGGCAGAATTTCTAGAAAGACTGTGTGTGTACGCGCGCGCGTGCGCACGTGTATGCATGTATGCTCGCTCCCTGCTCACTCACCAAAATGGTTGTAGGCTTGGCGGTGGGATGGCTTGTTTCCCCAGCAGCACAAATCTGCCCCTCCATGCCTTGTCATCCTGGCTGATTCCTAGCCATGACTTTCTGAAAAGCCCCCGTAGGGCAACGTCCCCAACCTTCTGGAGTCTCTTCTCGTCTGCCAGGCCCCGAGCTGGTGTTGCGGCTGCCCATCTGGGAGCCTTGGCGCTCGCGATGTGACTGGCCCATTCTCTTTCTTGGCCTTTTTTGGGATCCTTGGCCGTTCAGCCTACTGCTCACGTGCAAGTCAATGCTGATTCCGTTCCTCTGTGGCCCCTGACCTTTGGGTCATCCACTGTTTGCATTCTTTTGAGAACATGGGGTTTCGCCTCCCAGGAGGACTTTGGGCTTTTGCATCAGTGAGGAGCTTCTTTGGAAGAAGATTTCATCTTGGCAGGGCTTCAGTGGGAACGAACACTCCCTGGAGAACACTGCACACCCTCTTAGTAGGGTTCCAGCGATGTGTATGTGACGGGCCCTCTCCCCGGCTGTGCCCTGTCCCCTGGCTAGGCTCCATCCCTCAAGGCTCAGCCAGCAGTGGCTGCCCCATGGCTGGCCTGGCAGGGGCAGGTGATGAGGCAAAGGAGGCAGGGGTTCACGTTGTGAGGAGAGCCAGCATGAGCTGCAGAGCAGGCCGAGATGAGCAGGAAAAGCAGAGATTCTGAGCCTGGCAGGCTTCAGGCCCAAAGTAGACCCCTCCCAGCATGCACTGCAGAGTGGCTGGGGAAGGGAATGGGTCTGGTCACTCCATCAGGGAGGTGCCCCTTTTGGTGCTTTAGGATGACTTTCCCCAAAGGGCAAGGCCTTGAAAAAGAGGTTCCTTGATGAGAATGCCCCTTCTGTTGGAACTCTCCCTCCCTCCCAAGCTTATGATCCCATCATCCTCAGTGGGGCCAGCCTTGGTGACTGGGAAGCTTGTCCATAGACAATGCCCTTCGGCAGTCCGTTTCAGTGGGCCTCTTCCACGCTCGGGCACCATCTGCTGGCACCTGGAGATGTTGGATGGCGGCTCCTTCAGCCCAAGCAATTGCTCCAGGGCACAGATTGGCAAGGCCAGAGCCTAGGCGCTCCACACCTTCTGGTCTAGAGGGTTAAGCTTGCAATGTAGCCTCAAAGTGAGTGAAGGCCAGTAGCCATCCCCACCTGAAGTCCCACTTTCTGTTTGCTAGTGAGCCACAGGCCTGGTAAGGCTGGTAAAAACAAACCCTCCAGGGGTGGGGGTGGGGGGTGGGGGGTGGGGCTGGGAGTGGGGGTGGAGGGAGTGGGGGGTGGGGGGAGGAGTTACAGTCCAGATGGGCTGATCTGCTGATAGTTGGCCTGGTTA
The DNA here is from genome assembly GCF_019393635.1 of Dromiciops gliroides. Taxonomy (NCBI): domain Eukaryota; kingdom Metazoa; phylum Chordata; class Mammalia; order Microbiotheria; family Microbiotheriidae; genus Dromiciops; species Dromiciops gliroides. The sequence goes on from NC_057867.1 coordinate 5,514,587, forward strand.
GCTGGTTATCAGTTGGGTGAGGGGCCTCGCTTTTCTTGGGGGTATGTGTGGGGGGGGAGGGGCTGGCTTGGAGCTGGCTATAGGCTGCTTCTGCCCTGGGCTGGGGAGGCTTGTCCAGATTCTACGCATGACCCCTCCCAGCCCAGGCTCTGCCCGCTTTGGCTTCTAGGCTGGCATGACTTGGGAAAGAAGGTGCTCAGTCTGTGGGGGATGCCCACAGGGAGCCATCACCCAGGCCACCTGTGCCACAGATCTCTGAGTACCTGCCTGCCCTGGGCTCAGTGGCCCCTGGGGGGAGGGGGGAGGGAAGGGTGTGGGGAACAGAGGATCATGGGATGTCAGAGCTGGAAGGGACCTCAGAGAAGATCTAGTTCAATTCCTTCATTTTATAGAGGAGAAAACCAAGGGCCCAGAGAGGGGAAGGGACAGGCTGAGCCCCAGTCCTCAGATTCCCAATCCATGTGCTCCGTCAGAATCCTGTGACTTGTTAGTGGTTTGAGCATACATTGTAATCTCAGCCCTCCTTGGTGGGCTCCTGGCCTAACTCTCCCAAGCCCCACGCAGGGCCACGTGAGCAGTGCCCAGCCCTGCCTTGGCCCGGGGCTTGAAGGGGCCGTTGGTTGGCCTAGCTAGGGATCAACTTCATCCACAAGTGTCCTGTCCCGTCCTGTCCTGTCCTGTCTTGTCCTGTCCCATGAAGCCCCGCTCTCCCTCTTCCCATGCCAGGCGATGCCGGGCGGGTGGGGTGGGCGGGGCTGGGGAGCAGGGGACGGGGCCCAATGTGAACTTTGACGTTGTGCTTGAAGCACTGGAGGTTGACTGGCTCGTGCATGACTGTATCTTGCGTGTAACAAATATTGCCGTTTGAAGCTTGGACCTCCAGTCCTGTGAATAAAAATGACCTGAACTGCAACTGCTCGCTACGTGTTGTCTTCTCTGTTGCTCCTGGGCTGCCTCCTCCCCTTGCCCCTGCCTTGGCCTTGCCCCTGCCCTGGTTCCCACCGGCAAAGGTGATGCCACCTCCCCGGGCCGGCCAAGGGGTATCCATGGCTTGCCTCAGCCCCGTGGCCCGTGTGAAGTGCCTCCAGTGTGTGCACGTGGCTGGAGAGAGAGCTTCCATGTTTGTGGCGCACCAGCTTCACTTGGACATGCCATCAGTACCTCCAACTTGACATGCCCAACATAGAAGCCGTCCCCCTCCCCTGCCGCCGCCCAAGGTGATGGTAGTGTAGCCCAGTGGCTAGAGTGCTAGATGTGCAGGCGGGAAGACCTGGGTTTGAATTCCATCGCTGACAGGCAAGTTGCTTCCCCTCTCTGAGTCTCAGTTTCTCCATCTGGAAAATGGGGAAAATATTTGTAGTTCTGATCTCATAGAGTGGTTAAGAAATGGTAATGAAATGATGCAGGTGCTCTGCAAACTTTAAGGTGCTATCAAATCATCGATTGTAATTATTGTTCTGAGACACTACCATCCTTCCAGCCTCCTAGGTTTGGGATCTCCCAGTCATCCTCAACTCTTCCATTCCCCACCCCTGTCTACCCAGAGGCCTTTGCACAGGCTGCCCCCCATGCCAGGAGTGTGCTCCCTCCTTACCCTGCCTCTGAGAAGCTCTAGTTCAGGCTCGGGTGGCCTGTATTTGTCACTTTGTTCAAGTCCTCTTCTGCTGATCTTGTTTATACTGTGAGAGTTTGACCCCTGATCAACTGAGTCCCTCCCCCTCCACATTTTGAAATGGACTGTAAGGGGCAAGTAACAGAGACAATGAGATGTAAAGGTGTGGCCCCTTTCAGATCTTGGGTGCTTGCACTGGTCAGGCGGAAAACTGCCCTTTTCAAAGCTTGAGTTTATTCACAAGGCCCCTAGTCTTGGCGATCCTCAGTGGGGTTCCTTTCCCTTTCATATGCAAATGAACCACTCAAACTTGAACGCCCTTTACAATCTCTGAACACCAGACTCTGGGCCTGCCAGGTGCCCTTTCCTCTACCTCGGGCTAGAGGGAGGGGGATGGGGGGCGGGGGGACTGAGGATTGGAATGTGGAGGACTCTGCTGGCACTGGAGCCCATGATGAAAGAGCAAGAACCCAGCTCTTGAAGGTCTTATCAGTGAAGTTCCCATTCTTCAGGGAAGCAGTTTCTCTCCCCATCCCGCTTCCCATTGGCAGAAGTACATGGCATTACCCTGTGGGGTTGAGTCTGTCTTCGAGAGAGGCCAGGAGTCCGAGTCTGTCCACTGGAACTCAGATCTGATAGGCCCAAGGAGGCCTGAGACTCCTGCTGATCCCAGGGAATAGGCCCCAGTCCATTCTGAAAGTGGATCCCAGCACTCTAGGTGAGGATGTCAGATGAGCTCAAAGGTAGAGGTGGGAACAGAACAAACACCCTGCATCAGAGTGACGTTCAGTGGCACAGGAACCAGCAGGGTTCACACGGTCACATTCATTTACCATCAACCAGTGGAGCAGAGGCCAAAATTAGTGGCCCTTGAGCTCTGCAGTCAGAAGTGAGTTGTGACTGCTCACCCAGACCTTGGCCACGTGTTCCCCACCCGTGTGTTTCCACTTGTGAGTGCTGTGTGTCCACTCTTCTCACTGATGCTGTATGTGTTTGTGGTAAAGCACACTCAAGGTTGATGGGGGGAGATGTTGGCTACTGTTTTTACTATGCCATTCCAGTCAATTCCTTGACTTTGAGCTAATTGTGACCTCTGGCTGACTGCAGATGGTACCAGTTGGGGGCTGGTGAGAACTTTGAACCTGGGGTAATGGTCCTCTTGAGGACCCTACTGTGAGTGTGAGATGGGGAGGGGGAGAGGTAGAGGTGGGCAGGTATCCCAGAAAGACACTAAATTACTCATCTACCTACATGTTGCATCACCTCCCCACTCCAGCCAATGTAAACTCCTTCAGGGCAGGCATTGATTGGTTAATTTCTGCATTTGTATCTTTGGTCCCTAAAGAAATGACTTAACAAATGTTTGTTGAATTGAATTTCTTCTCTAGAATCCTTGACCGATGGCAACCCTCCCATCTTTATTTTTATGTTATTGAAATTGTCTGTTTATGATAATTAGCTAGCCTTTCTATGAGGTTTTAAAGCTGCTGAAGCACATTACACAGATCATCTCAGCTGAATTCTTCCAACAACCCCATGCTAGTGTTATCACTTTACAGATGAAGAAACTAAGGTAAACTAATGGGGGGGGGAACTTAAGAGGCAATATGACCCCAGGTCTTCCTGATTCCAGGTTCACACTCTCCCTACCATGCCAGCCAGCCAGCTGCCTCAGGTCTCCTCCCTCTAAATCCAGAATTCTTTCCAGGGCAGCCCCTCGAGGAGGGGGTGGGGTAGGGAATTGTGGTCAGCTGAGGGGTTATATGTACCTTTCCCCGAGAGACACACACACACACACACACACACACACACTAGGTGTCTCTGCTTCGGAGAACTGGAAGGGAGAGAAGGCCATAGGAGGCCCAGAGCGGGGAGGGTTGGAAGGCTGGAGGGGGAGGCCAGCACAGATAGGCCCTGAAAGCCCAGCAAGGGTAATAAGCAAGAACTCTTTTCCCCAGTCAGTATCCTGTGACCTTCTCCAAGGTCCTGTACGCGCACTGCCCTCCAGAAATTCAGTGGGCTGGGGGTTGGGGGAGGGAGGCCCGAGAGAGTCTGCCCACAGCCGAGGGGTGCTGAGCCCGTGGCTACTGGGGTGGGGGTGGCTGCCAGAGACCAAGAACCAGCCTGCTGCTCTTCCCCCACCGCAGGGCTCTCAGGTGCGTGACAACACTGCCATCTTCAGGCCAAATCAGGGAGTTGCATCCCTACCCACTCACTGAAAAATCAAATTATTTTTTTAAATTGTTGAAAAAAATCAAAGGCAGGCTTATGGAATGGCTGAGTTGGAAGGGTCCCTGGGGATCACCTGCTCCAAGCCCGCTATTTCCCAGCAGAGCTTTGCCCAGTTTGCTTAGTCCTCGAACCAGTGGAGGCTGAGGCCCAGCTTGGGTTTGGGGGCCTTTCTGCACTTGCCCTTTGTACAAAATCACTGAGATTGGCTAGTCCTCAGTGGCCCCTAACAGACACTTTTGGCAGTTGAGGGGCTCACTCCATTTCAAATCCTCCCATTCCACTTTTTAACACTTAAACTGTTGGGAAGCTTCTTCATTTTGGGGCCCCAATCCATCTCTGCCCATTCACTTATTCCTCCTTGCTCATAGGGTCTGGGCCGACTGAATGCCTCGACTCGGCCGGCCGTAACGGGCCCTTATCCAAAGCAGGCATCATGTAAGGCCTCTGCCTGGTGGGAATGGTTTGTCCCTTTGGCCAATGGCCAAGGTGGGGAGGGATGTGGGAGGCAGTGGAAAGGATACTCAATATGGATCTGAGGTCCTGTCACAGTTCCCTCCCTTCTTTCCTGTATGACTCAGTTACCTCATCTGTCCCCCTCCTTTCTGTGGCCACCATCTAAGGTCCTGCCTCCAAAGAGGGGAACAGGAATTGGCATGGCTCAGTTGTGTGCATCTGGTAGTGGCTCACAACTGCAGAAGCTCACGGACAAAGGCATGGAGGTGGAGAATGATACTTGGGGAAAGACAAATACTCCCTTCATCTTCTGCTCTGGTCAGACCATGGTCTCTGGATCCCCAGTGGCACAGTGCCTGGCACAAGCATTTACTGGTTGGTTGATGGTGCTCAGTTCTGGGGGCCACATTTGGAGGAAGAAAGCGACCAGAGTGGGTAAGGGTCTGGAGTCCATGTTGAAGTAATTAGGGCTGTTTAGCCTGGAGAAGCTTGGGGGGGGGCGGCATTCTGCAAAGAGGTCCAAATTCCTGTTCTTAGATGCATTTCTTTTTTTTTTTTTTTTTTTTTTGGTGAGGCAGTTGGGGTTAAGTGACTTACCCAGGGTCACACAGCTAGTAAGTGTCAAGGGTCTGAGGCCGGATTTGAACTCAGGTCCTCCTGACTCCAGGGCCGGTGCTCTATCCACTGTGCCACCCAGCTGCTCTAGACACATTTCTTAAATGCTTACTTCATGTCCCCTTCTGCCCCCAGGCTCAAGGACTAGCTTTTCCTTTCCCCTTTCCCCCATCCCCAGAAGCGCAAAACCAAATAAAGGGCCAGATTCTTGATGTGGGAAGTGGCGCTTAATTAGTGTTCATTGACAGAGCAAAATGAGTGAATTCATAGGTTTTTATTGAAAGCAGAGCAGGATAGTGTGGGGAAGCATTGCCTGGGGTTGAGAAGGAAGAGGGGAGCAGGGATGGCAGGACAAGGGACGGTCCAGCTGGGCTGCCTTCCACGTTGACCCTTGTGTCTCCAAAGCCTCAGAGCCCAGGGCACGTGGTGTGTGATGGATGGACACTGGGCAATGCAGGACTAGATAGCAGACCCTATATACCCATCCCAACTGCTGCCAGTGACTGGTCCCCATTGTTCCCCCTCCCCTTCTACAACCCAGGCCTGCAAGACAAAGAGAGATTAAAGCTATTTTGCAAAGACAGGGCAACCCCCCCTTCCCAGGTGACCCACTTGGCATGGCTTTGGGCCCAGCAGTGCCAGCTTGCCCTCTCTGTGGCAATGCCTGCCTTCTATACTGCCCAGGTGATCTCTGGGCATCGCTGCTTGTGCCTCCACTTTTCTCACTCAAGGGATGCTGGAGCTCAGTCATGGGGTCTAAACCATTTCACGGAGGTGTGAAACTGAGGTCCCCAGAGGGGAAAGAACTGGGCCCTTGCCGCTGGTCAGATATGAGAAAGCCAGATTTACCCCAGGGCTTCCTACTCTGGGACCAGTGTTTGCCTCCCAACTAATGACTTGCCTGATGTCACACAGAAAATAGGTGGCCTCCAGACTCCCGGTTCCAGCCTCTTTCCTGCCTCCCAGTATTGCCTCCAAAGACCAGCTGAAAGATTACTACTCTAGTGAGACCCAACTGGGATCAGCTCCTGGGTGACAGCCGCCCCAGAGGCCAGAGGACCCAAGTGGGAGCCAGGAAGGCCTGGCGAGGCCTGGCGAGGGCCTTTCTAGGCCTCAGCAGCCTCATCTGTGAAATGGTGATGACATGGGGGTAGTGATAAGCCCTGTCACTGTGCAGTGTAAGCCCTATGTAAATGTCAGTTATTACTATTATTTCCCATCCCCCTCCTTCCTATGTGCCCCCCAAGCCTTGGAGGAACTCCTGCCATCTGCGGTCCACGGTGCCTTGGCACGAGGGCCACCCTTTTCTTTCTTCCAGTGAATGGCCACAGTAGTACTCCCTGGTTCACTACCTTGCAAGGCGGTTTCAAAGCTAGCTTTGTTAGTACGGGTGTAAGCGCTTTGCCCAGCCCCCAAGCTCATGGGGTGGCCCAGGCCCGCCCTGCCCTGGTAGCTGCCACAATCACCAGGACAAGGCCAGGTGGGCTGCTTGGCACTGGGGGCTTTTCAAAAGATTTGGGGCTGATCAGCAAGCGTGGCTCAGGTGGGTTATCACCTGCTCATCTCTCCAGCCCAGCTGAGCAGAAGCAGCCTGGAGTCTTCTCCCCTCCCCCCTCCCCCCTCTCCCTCCCCCGTCTCCCCACCCTATCTCTCCTCCCCCTGGCCCTGCACAGAGAAAACCAAAGACTCTGCCTGGGAAGATGCCAGAGGGAGGCTGGGGCCAGGCTTTCAGAGCTCCAAGAGGTCATCGGTGGACACCACCTTGAGGCTGAGGTGCCCACTCACAGGTGGGGCATCTGGAGCACCCTTATCCCGAAGCTGGAGGGTCCTCAGCTCCCGGGAGTCGCTGGGCTCCCCTACCAGGGTCACTTGCCCCAGGAATCGGTCACACAGGAGGTTTTTGCTCCAGACCTGAAGGCGTGAGGATGGAGGCATGTGAGGCCTTGGCGCTTGGACCTCGTTCTGTCACGGGGCACTCGGGCATGATGGGATGCCTTGGCTGCCGCCCCTGCCCTCCCTTCTCACCTGTACTATGATGGGCTCTTTGATATTCTTGCGGTAGAATATAGCCTGGGCATCAAAAATGGCATCGATGGTTTCTTTCTGGACGGGAGTGCAGACGCTTTCCTTCCCACACTTGATGATGAGGTAGGGGTTAGCACCTGAAACAAAGCTCATGTGATCTGTCTGTCCTGGGGCCTGGTATCACTGGGGGGGGGCAGCCATAGTGGGGGGGCACCTCCCTACTTTGGCCTCTGGCCTTGTCTATGCCCCAGCTCTGGCCGCAAGCCTGCATTTGAGTTTTAGTTTTGCCATGAACTTGCTGTGTGATTTGGCCAAGGCCCTCTCCCTCTCTGGGCCTCAGTGTTCTCCATCGTAACATCAGAGTGTCAGATCAGGACGTTTTGGTGACACCGTAAGCTTCCCTGCAGTCCCCACTTCCCATAGGTTCACATTGGGCCCTCCATGGGCCCCGGACTTTCCCATTCTTGGGCACAAGCCAGAACAAAGCTGCCCCAGCTGCTGGCAGCAGCCTGGCTAGAAGGAGTCGCTTGTTGGCAGGGAAGGAGCTGCTAGCCCTGGGCAGCACGTGGGCAGCTGCCGCTGGTGGCCATTGTGCACGGTCCCCAGGGAGCTGGGGACAGACAGCAGCAGCTCCAGCCACAGTTATTGGCAGCTGCTCCAGAGGCCTTGAGGCAAAGGCTGGGCAGAGAGCCCAACCTCCCAAAAGTGGGTGCTGCCCTTGGCTGGATCTCGGCCAGAGGCAGGGCACTGCTGGTCAGCCATCCAGCCACCCACCTACCCATGGCTTCTGATGCCAACTGCTTCCTCCCCTCCCCAGCCTGGCCCCAGATTCCTAGACTGCCAGAGCTGGAAGGAATTGTTGAGACACTCTAACCCAACCCCCTCATTGTACAGAGGAAGAAACAGGCTCTGACTTACCCAGGTTCATAGAGTTCCTAAGTAGGAGGCAGATGGGATATAATAAAGATCTGGGTTCTAATCCTGCCTCTGACACATACTCGCTTTGAGACCATGCTCAAGTCATTTAACCTTTTGGACCCTCAGTTTTCTCATCCAGGAAATGGGTATAATCTTGTAGCACCTATGTCACTGGGCTTTTGTGAGATTCAAATGTGATAAAGGATACCTTTTTGGGATGCTCTGCAGAAGTCAGCTGCCACTATCATTAAGAAGCAAAGCTACCACATGCAGGCCAGTATAGCCTCCTCTCTGATGCTGCCCCCCACCCCCACCCCCTTCCTCTGCTGCTGAGGCCTGGGGCCAATGACCAAACCCTGCTCCTGCCCAGGCTGCTGGCAGAACGGGGCCCCAATTCAAAGGCCATCCCCAGGGCCCGTGTTGCCTGCCACCCTGTTGCCCACCGCCCCGTTGCCCGTCACCCCGTACTTCTTGAGCCACTCTGTCTAGCTAGTCCCTCCACGCTGTGAATGCTCAGCTGGGTGACACGCTGGGGATAGCCGCACAGAAAGCTCTCACACCCGAGCTCGGGCTTGTCCAGAGCGAGCTCCCTACAAGGGAATGAGAAGCCGGGTTAAAATCTTGCCACTCTGAGGCTCACTGGCCTTTGCAAGGCCTGATCTCCTAGACTGGCAGCTCCAAGCTCCGAGCTCCAAGGGACTGCTGAAGTCATCGAATCCTGCCCTTTTACTGAGGCTCAGGAAGGGGACATTCCCTGGCTCTGGACCTGAGCTCCCATCTCTCCCGTGGCTCTTCTACCACCCCTCTCATTTTCAGAGGCTCATGCCCTGGCTTTGCGTCCTCCTCTGCCCACTTACTTACTGTCTCTGGGCCTTAGGGTTGGACCAAGGGGGTTGGAAGGGCACCTGAGCTCCGAGGGCACGTCGGTGAACAGTCTTAGCATGAACTCGCTGATGTCTCCGGGCTGGAACAGGGTGGGGATGATGACGTAACGGCCCTTCTTCAAGATGGTTCTCAGAAACACGGTGCGCGTGTCCACATAGGTGGAGCCTGCCACCCTCTCCTGGACCTGCAGCTGATGGAGACGGTACTCGCGATTGAGCTCCACCTGGGGAGAGGGACAGAAAGCGTCAGGCCCAGTGCGCACAGGAACGGGGAAAGAAGCCTGGCTGAGGGAGGGCCCCAGGCGCCCTTACCCGGAAGATCTCAAAGCCAATGATGTAGTTGTCTCCTCTGCCATCCTTGCGGTAAGGACGCTGGTCACGCTGCTGCAGGGAGATGAGAACTTTGTCCTCTTCCTTATTGACGTTGAAGACGTACTAAGGGGAGATGAAGAAGAGGCACCTTGGTCAGTGGTTGCCGAGCCAAGTCCAAAGCGGCCTGGCACAGGGGCAGCTCCTCAGCTGACTTCCTGTGTGTCCCTGGGCCAGGCACTTTCTCTCTCGGGGCTACCCTTCTCTCACAGGGCTTGCTGGGAGCAAAGTGCTCTGGGACCAGTGGGCCTCAGTGGACCTATGGGAGTGGGCAATCATCTCTTTCTCCTTCCCGGGCCTCGGTTTCTTCCTCTGTCATGGGAAGAGTTTGGACAATATGGCCTCTAAAGTCCCTCCCAGTCTGACATTCTGTGGTTTAGATTTGGGGCCAGGCAGGCTCTCAACGCCAGCGAACTGGCTGTGGAATCTCCGGTTAAACACTGGGCCACGGTGAGAGGAGAGTGTTATCACGCCCTCTCCCCCCACTCTGCTCTGGCCCCAGGAGAACAGGAAAACAGGCAGAGATCACAGGACCCCAAGGAAATCAGTTAGCTCATCAGATGGTGTCTGTGAGTCACAGTGGCTGAAAAAGGTGGCCCCCTTAGGGTCCTCTAGCCACAAGCCTCTCCAAACTGAGTCAGGCTGGCTCTTGGCCAGTGGGCAGATGGCCCATCATTTGGCCTGCACTCAAGGCCTGTCTAGCTTGCAAGGAGTTGCTAGAGCCTGGGGTGCCCTTATGCCAATGGCAAGGTATTGGGGGGAGGACATCAGTCCATACCCACAGGACCAGGAAGGGCTTACTGGCTCAGACTGCCTGCATGGATGGCAGGGGCTTCCTGGCAAACAGAACCAGTCCAAACCTGATTTCTCTTAGGAAAAACCTAGTGTGGTGCTCTTGGATAGCCAGCTTGCCTAGCTGTGGCCAAGTGGGCCAATCCTATGTATAGGCCAAGATGGCAAAGACAGCCAGAGGCCATATATCTCCAGCAGCCCAAGCATTCCCAGAGCCCAGGGCACTGTGCTTTCCGATGGGCACTCCTGGAACCGAAGGGATGGGAGGAAGAGCCAAAGATGATCAGTTATCCCCATAGCCCCTCCTCTCCAGCTGTTGCCAATGACATTTGATGGGAGCAGGGGGAAACTGAGGCCCAGAGATAGGAAGATTGTTTAGAACAAAAACTGTCAGAGCTGTAGGAATCTCAGAGATTATTTAGTGGGAACCCCTTGTTTTCCAGAGAGGGCCAAATCTTTAGAACAAAGAGTGTCAGAGCTGAGAGTTCCTCCCAAGAGCATCCAGTCCAAAGCATTCTTTTTAGTGAGAAGAGCATGGAGGTTCAGAGAGGGCCAGGCCCTCTGCCAAGGTCCACAGCCAACTTGAAATGCATAATGGTGAAGATGGCTCTTGGACAGGGGACAAGCAGACAGGCCTGCTGGGTGTTAGTAGGTTGAGTGGGCAAACAATGCCAAGGCAGGAGCAGATTTGAGACCTCCCAAGGGGGAAAGAGGGGAGAGAAAGGTTGAGATGAAGGGAACCGGAGTAGAGCCACAGTCTCTTGGGCTAGTTTCAAAAACGTGGGAAAAGATCAGGGGGCAGTTTGTAAACAAACCAAGCAGGGGGTTGGGGAGGGGGGTATCCGGCCTAGATCATCCTTCCAGGATGCTTTGTGTCCTGCCCCTCCACCCCTGCACCCTGCCTGCTGGAAAATGAGCTGTCTACTCCTCTCTGTCCCCAGGACCTACAAGGACAGGCACGTGTGCATGTGCGCGTGCGCGCGCGCACACACACACACACACAGGTGCATACACACAGATGCACACAGACGCCCACAGCCTAGGACACTCATACACACGGCTACATATATGCCTTGATGAACACATTCACAACGACACAGTCACAGCATTTCAGAGTCTAAGTCAGCTAGGCCCCACCCAAGAATCCCCCTTTACCAGCCTCTGCTTAAGGACCTCCCAGCATGGGGAGCCTCTCCCACTTGAGGCCAGCTTTCACCATTAGCAAGTTCTTCCTGGTGTCCTTCCCAGAGCTGCCTCTTCCCCCCACCCCTCCCCCCTTGCTCCTGGCTCAGCCTGCTGGGGCCTAACAGAGTCTAACCTCTCCTCCCCATGTCACCCCTTGGGATCCTCGAAGCTAGCCAGCATCTCTTCTTTGGGCTCTGCTGCCCCCAAGTCCTGGGCCCGCCAATGAGCTCTGGAGGGAGCTGACTGCATTTCAAAGGCCCCAGCTGCCTCAGCGCAAGCTGGAGGATGCCACTAGGGCCATGTCACCTGGCCTCTATCTTCTCTGCTCCCTCTGGTATGTGTGTGGGGGAGTAGAGGGCAGGCAGAAGGGCCTTTGTGGACAGCCTGTACTCCAAGGGGTCTGATGGGCTGATCCCAGCTTGGCCGGGGCCTTCTTGGCTGCGTCAGTCCCTGCTAGATCTATGTGTGCAGCTGCTCAGGGTACAGAGGCAGCCGGGAGTGGGGGAGGGGCCCCTTCATGGGCTACGTGTGTCACCTGGGCCAAGCTGCTTCCCTTCCCTGGGCTTTGGTTTCCTTCTTTGGCAAACAAAGGCTCTTCCAGCTCTGAGTTCTCTGAGCTCAGAACAGGCCGCTCCTGCCCTCCGTCCATTTTAGAGAGTGGAAAGCTACCCAGCCATGAGCTTAGCTTGGCCACCATCACAAGGCAGGCCATTGGACTGCTGTTAATTGGCTTTCCTACCATTTACCTGTCCTCCCCTCTTCCACTGTGGCTCCTGGTTCTGTCCCTGGACCCAATCCCTCCTCCATGGGCTGGTGCTAAGCAGCAATGCCCCACCCCCCACCCCAGGGCTTGGTCTCTGGTCCCCTCTCCATCCTGGTCATACTCCTCTGAATCTCCTCTACCTCTGTCATGGCCTTCCTCAGAGTTGACTGTAGCACTTCATGGGGAACCTGGTGAGGCAGAGGATGGTGAGCCTGCCCCTTCCCCATTCTGGACACCCTGCCTCTTACAACATAGCTTCACATCACATTTGTTTTTTGGCTGTTGTGGTCATACGATTGGCTCATATTGAGCTTGTGGTCCACTGGGACCCCCTAGATCTTTCTCCACTGGAATGTGAATACCTCCAGGTAAAGTGGCACCCCACTTAAGAGGCTTTACTCCATCAGGTCACTGGAATATAGAAAACCAGCCTGCAAATACACTGGAGTTTTGGGCATGAAAGTGTCCAGGCCCCTAGGTGGTTGGCCTAGCCTTAGAAGTATGACATTCTGCTTTAGAACTTGCAAGGTCCTGGGATACAACTGACTATTTTCTATAAGACTCCTTGGTCAGCCCAAGTGGAATAGCAGTGGGTCTTTCCAAGTGATCCCCCTGTCCCCAGGCTGCCTGAAGCAGGCCCGAGAGCAGAGAGCAAAGGAGGGCAGCCCACCGTAAAGGCCACCGGGGGCCACACAGAAGAGGAAGGGTGTGCCCATTATGCCTGTCAGGATGGCTGAGGGCCCGAGAAGGGGGCCATGATGCTGGGTTAGGCAAGGGGCTCCAACCTGGGGGTTCTGCAGGAAAGTAGCACGGTTGTTGAAGCAGCCTCCAGCACGATTGATCAGAGGGTCCTCATCGTGCAGCCAAGCCCCTCGCACGGTGGCCTTCTCCCAGGTCTTATGGATGCTGAAGATGGAGGTGTTCAGATTGCGGCAGACGTCCACATCGGTGAAATTGTTGCACCAGTCATCAAAGGCCATCCTAAGGGGGAGAGCCGTGGGATGGGAGTGATGATGCTGGCTGGCTCAGCGGCTCAGCAAATCAGAGCACCAGAGGATTTAGGCCTGGGAGGGATCTTACAAACTGTCTAGTCCAATCAGCTCCTGTTGCCACCCACTTAAAGAATGCATGCCTCATTCTATACCCATAGTGCTCCACTTTTATGGACCAGTGACATGCATTTCCTTATTTATTCTCTAGAGCCAAGATAGACCATTAGAAGTACCCAGCATGACTAGTTCATTTTATAGAGAAAGAAACTGAGGCCTAGGGATGGGAAGGGGCTTGTCTTATGGCATCAGAGAGAGTGGGGATTACAACCCAAGCCCTTTGACTTCCAATCTAACACTCTTTCCTTTGCTGAGCTGTGGGGGATGGCCCTAAGGCTAAATCAGCATCCACTAGCAGGAGGTAGGAGGAAGTGCCTTGGGTGCACACCCTGGCATTCACTGGCTCTGTGACCTTGGGCCCAGGCCCTTCTCCATGCTGGGACTCAGCCTCATCCTCTGTAAGGGGATGAGCTTGGACCACAGGCACTCAGAGGGTGCTGTGTCTAGAATAGTAATCCTTACCCACTTCCTGTCTAGGGGTGCCTTGAGGGGGCTAGGACAGTTTAGTGGTTCTGGGGTCTGGGATAGGGCCTGGGGACCTCAGCTTTTCCTTCTACCTTGGCCTCAGAGCTGATGCCATCATCCCCACTCTCCTGGGCCCGACTGCTGACCTTGCCTCCAGTCTTTCCCCAGTCTTCCCTGATCCCACCAATCCTGAGAAGGCACCCCAACCCCCTACCCACAGCCTTGGGATTGAAGATACTCCTTTCTAAGGCCCATCACAGGCTGCTTCCTGCCCACCTTTCAGAGCCCTCCTTTCTGAACTTGGCCAGAAGGTTTTCCCTGAGTGGCACAGAGTACAATGGCTAGAGGGTCCTGGACTCTGAGTCAGGAAGCCTTGGGCTTGAGTCCTACCTCAGATGCCCACTAGCTACGGTACCATCAGCAAATCCCTATGTCTGGCACACTGCGGTATGGCAAGATCAAGTGAGGGAACATCTCTAAGCTCCACAGAAATGTAGGATAGTGGCTAGAGGTGGGGCTGGGAGTCAGAAAGTCCCAAGTTCAAATTGTTCCTCAGATACACCCTAGCTGTGTGATCCTGGGCAAGTCATTTACCCTCTTTGCCTTGGCTTCTTCATCTTAAAAAGAAGGATAAAAAGAGCACCTACCCCAGTCAGTCAGTCATTCAATGAGCATTTATTAAGCACCTACTATGTGTCAGACACTGTGCTAAGCCCTGAGGATACAAGGAAAGGCAAAACCAGTTTCTATTTCAAGGAGTTCACAGCCCAATAGCAGAAACAACATACAGACAATTAGACATATACAAGATATATATATATATATATATATATATATATATATAAACAGATGAAAGGTAATCTCAGAGTGGAAGGCACTAGCAGTGGGGAGATTTGAAGGAAGTCAAGGAAAATAAGGGGCAAAGATGAGAAGGGAGAACCTTTCAGGCCTGGGACACAGCCAGTGCAAAGGTGTGGAGACTAGAAACATGTAGAGATCCCTGGATTGAAGAGTATGTGTCAGGGAGGGAGGTGCAAGAAGACTGGAAAGGGAGGAGGGGGCCGGGTTATGAAGGACTTTGAATGCCAAACAGAGCATTTTGATTTGATCTTGAAAGCAATAGGGAGCCACTGAAGTTTATTGAGTAAGGGGTTGACCTGTGTTTTGATGGTTGATGGACTGGAGTCAGGGGGAGACTTGAGGCACACAGAGCCACCAAACAGAGGTTAGGTGACTTGCCCAGGGTCACACAGCTAGTAAGTATCTGAGGTTGAATTCGAACTCAGGTCTTCCTGACTCTAGGCCCAGAGCTCTGTCCACTGAGCCATGTTGTTGCCTTCCGGAAGGCCCCATTCCTCACCAGAACTCTCCATCATCCGTCACATTGAGTCCCATGTTCTTCCTCTCCACTTCACTCACTCTTTGCCACTCCTCAGAGCTGAAGGACAGAGAATGGAGGGATTAGGTTTGTGGGGGCTCTGGCATCAGCCCATGGCAGAGGGGATGGGCCCACTCATCCCCAGGAAGGCCTGATGCATTTCTCGCAAAGGGACCTGGCTGTCTCCATGCCTTACCACCTAGAATGTCAGAGCCAGAAGGGGCCTTAGGACATAACACTGAGGATGCTGGACCTGACAGCTTCCCTCAAAATGGAGCCTCAGTTTTCAGTGCTGGAGGGAGCCCCAGTGAGCATGTAGTTCCTTTTTCAGATGATGGACCTGTTTTGAATTCCACAGAGTGCAAGTGAGACCCTGTGGAACCCAAGGCATTGACCCTGGGCCTAGGAGGGGATGAGAACGTAGGTCAACTAGAGCTTCTGCTCTCAGGGAGTCCATAGTCACCAGGGGAAGAAATGATGGGCCTAGGGTACTTCATGGGCCGCTTTGGGAGTCAAGCTGAAGAGGTTGAGAAAGAGCACTGGAGTCAAGTGCTAGCAGTGTGACTGTGGGCAAATCATATCACTTCTCTGGGCCTCAGTTAACCTTTTTTGTAAATGGATCCTAGGGGTGTTGTGAGGAGAGTGTAATGTGGAAAATGGTGGAGAAACGGGAGCAATTTGACTGTCTGGGGCCACATGGAGGCCCAGGGCAGAGGGCTCTGGGCAGAGGCTCACCTGTCACTCCAGGGCCCGGTCCACTCCCGCTTTCCCCATGGGTTCCTCATCCGGATCATGAACAGCTTTTCAGCCTTGAAGAAAGCCAGGAGTCGCTCTCCAAGACGCAGCTTGCGGATATCAGTGACTGAGTATGCGTGGCCTCTCACAAGGCCCTGCTCCGTGGTCCCTTGACGCTCACTGGCAATGTCAGGCTACAAGCCAGAGAACCCAGAAGGGCACAGGGAGTTAGGCCTCATCCTGACAGTCCGCCCTCCATCCCTGACCACCTCCCCCACCCCACCCCACCACACACACACACACACACACACACACACACGATCACACTCACACCCACATACGATCACACTCACACCCACAGACACAGACGATCACACTCACACCCACACACGCTCAAACACTTGCTTATATACACACACATGCTCACACACATGCTCACACACATGCACATACAGACATGCTCATGCTCACACACACACACACACACACACACCCCTCCCGCTCTGATCTCTATTCTCTATCCAGCACCTCTGTTGTGTCATGGTGGTAGGGCAGGAGCCTCTGCTGGGACCAGGGAAGCCTGGAGAATAGAGGTCCCAGGCCGAGCTAGGCTTGCTATACGGAAACCTTCCCAAAGGGCTCTGGGATGCCTCCTCACAGGAGGGGCCAGAATCTGAGAGAAAGAATGGCTCTTCTGGGCTGGTCAGTCTCATTCTGGGATGGTCACTGCTCTGGGTCTGGGCTGCATCCAGAAGCCTGGCACGAGCAAACATCTGGCTTTCAGGCCAGCCTTATGCCGCTGCTTACCTTGTGCCAAGGAAGGGGGTGGTGGCCAGACTTATCTCAGTGGATCTAGGGGTGGGTGAGCCTGGCGCAGCACCCTTGATGCCCAGGCCCTGGCTGGGGTCAGCCCTGCCCCTCATCCTGGCATTCCTAGGAGGCCACATTTGGCAAGAACAAGGTCCCACCGATTGACCAGCTGCCCCTTCCCTATTTGGGTCCTTGTGGTCATTCACTCATGCACACATTCATCGAAGCAGGCCAGGACTGGAGGTCATCCGTGCCTGGCAGTGCCCGTGGAACAATGTACCAGGATGGAGCAGCTGATGAGGCCCCCTCGATTGTGGGCCTTGAGCAGGTCCTCAAAGAGTTTGGTCTGCTCCAGGAGGTGCTTGCCGTAGTTGCCCTTCCTCAGGTCGATGGATTCCGACACGGCTCCAGTGAAGTCTGTGATGGCGTCTGCGGTACTCCCACCGTCCAGAGCCTCGTAACAGCCAGCCAGCCTGGGAGCAGAAGTTGGAGGCCGAGGGGAGACACAAGCAGAGGAAAGGAGACGATTGATTGGTGACAGGCCCCTTCCTCCACAGGGAGGCCTGGGTA
Organism: Dromiciops gliroides; assembly: GCF_019393635.1. Lineage (NCBI taxonomy): Eukaryota > Metazoa > Chordata > Mammalia > Microbiotheria > Microbiotheriidae > Dromiciops > Dromiciops gliroides. Next base: position 5,531,502 of record NC_057867.1, read on the forward strand.
ATTGTGCCCTAAGGTGCCAGGATGTGTGAATTGGAGGCCTCAGAGGCCAGACCCCACATCCTTATAGGATAGCCCAGGCTGTGGCACTCCCAGCACAGTTCAAGCTGCTAAACCCTGTCTGCCCTCTGCCTTGTCCTTTGTTTGTTGAGGGATGGAACCCCATGCTATCTGAGGGCTCTTTCCAGCTCACATGGTCTATGACATAGAGCGTCTTGCCCTGATTGAGCCTCAGTTTCCCCTTGCATACAATGAAGGCATTAGGGACCCGGGGAGAGGTCAGTGCTGAACATCTGGAAGTTTGTGTCTTAGCTCCTGCCCAGCTTCTGCTCACATGCAGGTGTTTGAGCAAGAATGAAACCTAGGGTACAGGGGGGCTCCCATGTGCTTGGCAAGCCTCCTCAGCCTCTGCTCTCCCCTGTCTAGCCTCCCAGAAGGGCTTACTTGGCGTAGGCCTTCTCTAGCAGGGCACTCCAGAATTCATTGGGAACATTGGAGTGGCAGAAGATCAGCTCCCCATTGATGGTGGGCAGACGGTCATCAATCACCACATCAGTCCAGTCGCCAAAATGCCAGAAGCGGAAGTGGAATATTCCGGCATATTTCTCAGGCTTTCGGGAGTCCCAGTCCTGTTCCTTCGCCTCAGGAATCACCTGGGCACAAAAGATTGGCAAAAACAACAGCTGGTACCCCTCCTGTCATGCCAATATACCTGTGAGGAGACTACAGCCACCCCTGGGCACCATAGCCATCCTTGGGCTGCCTTGGCTGTGGCCCCAGGCACCACTGACCAGGATGCCAAGAAATGACTCCCAGCCAGAGACAGGGAAGGGCTGTGCCGAACGTGAGGACATAATCCTGAGCACTGGTACTGCTGGGCACCCGAGGACAGAGACAGGCCCATGGCTGCAAGGGTCCCTGTGCATCTAGGCCCCTTACTGGCTCACCCATTCATTCACTTACTCATTTCTTCGCTTATTCACTGGCTCATTTTTTCCTTAACTCACTACCATATATGTGCCGAGGGCTCTAGATTAGTCTGCCCCTCAGCCTCTGGGCTGTGGCACTCCCCCAACTTCTCTCCCAGTTTCTCCTCCCAGCCCCCCTGGGGACAGTGTGGATGCAGCCTCCTCCTGGACCCCTTGGCTTCGGCCTTGGCGAGAGCAAGAGAGCAGCTGGTCCCCATCACGGGGCAAAGCCCATCATGGGCTGGAAGGGGCTCTGACAACATGTGCATGCCGTTCCATGGCCAAGGCTCTTAATTACCTTTTTCCAGAGACATTCTTGGAGGGCCAGACAAGAGCAGGCTGCTACGAACCAGCAATTTCCCAGCTTCCCTTGATGTAAGTCATGGGAGCTGATCCCCCCCACAAACAGGTGTGGGTTGTCGCAGATGTCCTAGAACAAAAGCAGCTCTGTGAGGGGGCAGGAGAGGCAGCGAGCCTCCCTCACCTCCTTTCACGCCTTCAGAAGTGTGCAGAGGAGGGAGGAAGTGAATGAGGAAACAGATGAGTAGCTTCATGAGTGAGTGGCTGCATGAGTGTGAATGAGTGAATGGAGGAGGAAATGAGCGTGTGTGAGTGGGGGAGCAACAAGATGAGTTAGAGAGTTCACCTGGGGAAACTGAGGCCTGGGGAACAGACTTGCCCAAGGGCACCCAGCGGTCAGTTATGAACCCTAGGCCCACATTCTTGCTTCTGAGGCTGCATAGCTGGCTAGGTGGATGGGGGCAGGGCACAAGTTGTGGGAAGTGGGTAAATAGCTAATGCCACCCAGGACACAAAATGGCCCCTCGGTGGCTAAATTTTTCAAAGGATCAAGTGGGGCCACTGCCTCTACCTTTTCCTCCTTCCTCCCTTCTCTTCTTCTGGTCTTTTTGGCTATGCTTCTGTGTGGGCTTGGGGAGGAATGTGGTGGGGGCAGGCGGTGGCAGTGGGCAGTAGGCAGTGGCAGCATGTGGCCCTTGGTGGCGGGTGGCCTTCGGTGGCGGGTGGCCTTTGACAGTGGGTGGCTCTTGACAGCAGAGCATCAGGGCCCCAGAACACAGATGGGTCATTTCACTGGGGGCCACCCACCTTCCCAGACTGGGGGTCAAGGGACACAGATCACCCTCATATATTTCCATGGCTCGGTTAGTCAGGGCTACGGAAGGGAGGCCCTTCGAGCCTGCCAGTTATGCTGGCCCAGCTGTGGTGCTCCAGAGCCAGACTGTTTGTCAAATGGCTTCCGGGGATGGCGGGAAGTTACAAGAATCCAAAAGTATATTAGTGAGCAGACTGAGCCAAGCCCTCCTTTAGACAGAAAACTGGGGCCACTGGGCTGGCCTGGCCACTCTCTTCTGGAGATAGCCTCAGAATAGAAGTGAGAGGCGTTCCAGGGACCACTGGGGGGCAGAAGTGGTCAGTGGGCCAGGGGAGAGTGTTGGGAGGCTTCACTTTGCTGATTGGGAAAACAAGGGTGCTGGACTTAATGACCCCGTGAGTCTTTCCGGGGCTGACATTCTGGGATTCTGTTTGAGAGAGGCAGGAGCTGGGGCTCAGACGGGGGCCAGACTTGCCCTGGAAGGCCCTTCTGGGAACAGGCCCAGCCTCGGCCATTATCGGCAGGTGGCTTGGCCTGGCTTGAGGAAGTGAGGGTAGACAGACAGGGGCTGGGTTTGGGAGGGAGCTTCCCTGATGGAGCCTTGAGCCTCTTCTCACAGGCAGCTAGGCACAGATACACTCAACCATGTGTCTGCCTCCCTTCCATCCAGGTGATCTTTCTCATCCCATCACTGTTTTCAAGGGCTGAGCAGAAGGGGCCCTGGGTGGGAGCTTGGGCGCTGCCAGGGAGCTCAGTCAATCTCTGTTCTTGAGTCGGACCCTGGCACTGACTCTTGTATTGAATGGTCTCTGTCTCTCTCTCTCACACACTCACATAGGCTCATTGGGTTAGAGAATCATAAAATAAGAACTAGAAGGGCCGTTTGAGGACCCCTGTACACTCCCCCACATTCATGCACACACACACACAGATATTTTCACACCCAGTCACTCACGCTCAATCTGTCCCTACTCACTCATCCACATGCACATTCATACACACACACATGTGCTTCCACCTCTGCACTCTCACACATACCCACTTGCCCACTCACACCACAGAGTTCTTCTATGCCCAGAGCCATGAAGAGGATGGGCACTGGTAGCCCCAGCCCAGAGCCTGTAAACAGCATCTGGGGCCAAACCTGAGGCAACGTTCAAGAAGTAGCTGATAGGGGAAGGAGGGAGGACACCCAGAGTCTGGGGCTCTGCCAACCCTGTGGGTTTGGTCCCACTTGGGTGGGAGTGATGAGATCCCAGACTGAGAATGTGACCTTTTCTCTTGGAAGTGAGGCTCCCATCCAGTTGAGAGAGGTGGAGAATGATAGGATTTCAGAACTGGAAAGGACATTAGAGGTCTGACTCTAGCCCCTTGTTTTTACATATGGGGAAACTAAGGCTCAGCAGGGGAAGGAGCTTGGGTTTTTAGAGCTCATCAAGGCCAATCCCCCTCATTTTCTTCTGGCATTATTTGAAGCTATTTGGAGGGGTCTGGAGAGAGATCTAGGGAAGTCACTGTCTTTTCTCTGCCATCTTGGCTCCATCCCCTTCCCCCTCATTTTCTAAGGCAACCAGCTGTTCCTCCCTAGGGGAGACTCTCTCTTCCCCTCCTGGACTCCCTCTCCATGATTCATGCCTTCAAGAAGTCCCCAGTTCACATTCCCTTCCAACTTCCTTCCAGGTGAATGGGGCAGAATGCATCTGAGTCAGGGAGCTGCAAACTTCCCATGATGGGGCCTTGGCCAAGGCCTTTCCCTCTCTGGCCCTTGGTTTTCTTCTCTCTCAAATGAAGGCCTGATGTCTGGGATCTGAATCTGAATCCTCTGATCTCTAGGAGCATTAGCATGGGGCCTGTCTGAGAGAGGGGACACAGGAAGCAGCAGGAAAGGGGTTCAGATGAGAGCAGGAGGCCTCTGTGGGAATTCATTCTGTGACAGACCATGACAGACTGGGTCATTCATTCATTCAGGAAAACAAATTCAAATCTTGCCTTACTAGCTGTGAACCCCATGACAAGTCACTGAACTGTTGTCTGTCTCAGTTTCCTCATCTGTAAAATGAGGATCATAATAACGGCTACCTCCTAGGGTTGTTGGTGAGGATCAAATGAGATAATATTTGTAAAGTTATGGAAATGTTAAAATTATTATTATTATTATTATTCTCTTGTCTGATTAATGTTAAAAATATGATATTATATATATATATATATATATGTAAAGCACCCACTGTGTGCTTAACCAAAGTTAAGCTAGTCAGGATCCCTGTCCTCTTGGAGTTCGTAGTGGGGAGGGGGAGAGGGAGGGAAACAAGATGACCTATTAGCTAAGCAGAGAAAGTAGCTCTTTGCATCCCCCCTCAACTCCAAAATGTTCTCTTCCCTGCTCCTCCCTGAAATGAGTGTTCTCCCTCTGGTCTGGCCTGGCCTGGCCTGGCCTTGGAGTCGGCCTCTTCAGCAGAGCCTCGCCCTGTCCAGGGCCCCTAGGCCTCAGCCTTCAGCAGTGTCCAAGGACGTGGGGGCCAAGCCAAGCTCCAAACATTTCAATGCAGGCAGCCCTCAAGCATTATTGTTATTAATATTATGCCTCTCATTCTCACTGCTTCCTGTTGTTAGTATTATTGTTGTTCAAATGAGCGGCAGCATGGTGTAGTGGATGGAATGTCAGCCTTGGAACCAGAAGGCCTGGGTCCAATCCGCCCCCCCCCCCACGAACACTCACTAGGTATGGGGCCCTGAGCGGAGGTGCTGATGAGTCACCAGTGTCTGTTGGTGGAAGGTGGTGGGGACTTTTGGACCCCTGACAGGATGCCAAAGTCCTCTTTGCCTCTGGGTGATGATGCCAAGATAGAGGGAGGGGTTTGGAAGAAGGAGGGGGAGCAGAGGAAGGGCTGGGAAGCAGGCTCTGCTTTTGCTTGGGGGAATGGATTCTTTGTGGCTCACGTTTTGTTTTTTGGGTTTTTTTTGTTGTTGTTTTTACAGGCAATGGGGGTTAAGTGACTTGCCCAGGGTCACACAGCTAGTAAGTGTCAAGTGTCTGAGTCTAGATTTGAACTCAGGTACTCCTGAATCCAGGGCCGGTGCTTTATCCACTGCGCCACCTAGCCGCCCCCCTGTGGCTCACGTTTTGTGGAGAGAGGTGGGCCCTGGCCAGCCCTAAGGACAGCCTCAGAGAGCCATCAGCTACCTTGCTGGGGCCTGGGCTCTGGCCTCTGCATTCCCAGTAAAGGTAGAGTGAAAAGGGCCCTACTCCTAGGGACTTCTGAGCTAGCTGGGTGACCTGGATAAATCTCTTGCCCTCTCAGGGTTGCCTCAGTTTCCTCCTCTGTGAAATGAGAGAGTCAGATTCCATGGCTTCTGCAGTCCCTCCTAGTTGGGGACTTGCACTCTGACCCCAGGACAAAGAATAGCTTTGGGCCCCAAAGTCTTGGGGGGAGCCTGAATCTCTCATCACACCACAGTCCCCCAGGGAGAGCTCTGATTGGCCATGACTGTCCCCTGCCTGGTCTGTGCCAGAGGGCAGCAGCCCCCACTGATCCCTGGGCCCAGCTGCAGGCAGTCAGGAGGGGAGCCTGGGCCTGGGTCTGCGCCTTTCACATCTGGGCCCAGGCTTAAGCAATGTGCTTTAACTCAGCCTTGACCTGGGTTAGCAGAGCTCCTGCCTGGGCCCCCTAGACACTGAGCAGAGCCAGCAGCAGTGTGGGAGCCAAGCACTTACTCATCTCTTCTCAGCCCCTGGGGTCCTGGGGAAGTCAGGGCTGGATGGGGGCGTGGCCAAGGGAAGCAAGCCCTGTAGACCCACTGCCCTACTAGGAAGCAAGGCCACATTCTGTCCCCTTTGGGCCAAGGCTGCCCTGCCCTGAAGCTGGGCCCTCACCTCTGGGGGGAACCTGGCCCTGCCCCCTCCCCAAGGCCCTATCACTCATTACATCTACTCTTCACTGTCCCTGCGCATGTGCTGGCCACCTGGGCAATAAAGTCTCCATTTTTTCCCTTTGGACTTCCAGGGAGGTCAGGGGTAGGATTTTTTTTTGTGGGGCAATGAGGGTTAAGTGACTTGCCCAGAGTCACACGGCTAGTAAGTATCAAGTGTCTGAGGCCATATTTGAACTCAAGTCCTCCTGAATCCAGGGCCAGTGCTTAATCCACTGCACCACCTAGCTGCCCCCTAGGGGCATTGCCTATATCTCCCTCTCTGGCCTTTCTCTCAGGCAATGTAGTCAGCACCAGGTGTTGGTGAGATACTGTATGCAAAGGACTTAAAAGGCTGGTCCCATGAACACCACACTACCGCCCATCATTGCTATTGTCATTGCCACCAATAAGTCACCAATGTTTTTTGGCCCTCTGGCCCAGGACTGTGCTCTAGCTTGTGGAATCTTGGGCTCTTGTCATCTCTCTCCCTAGGCTGGGGATTCCCTGGGGAGGGTGGCAGCTTCTTCAGCCAACCCTCCAATGGCGTCAACTCGAGGTGGTGGCCCCCTGGAAATTTCTACCAGTCCATCCACTTATTTCTTTTTGGTGCTGACTTCTCTCATCAGCTTGGATCCTATCTCATCAGATCTCATAAAAAAGCTAGAAGGGACCCCAGAAGTCATTGGGCCCAATGCCCTTATTTGACAGAGGAGAAAAGTGAGGCCCACAGTTGTAGCCAGGATCCAAAGATTGGTCCTCTGTACATTCTCCCATACTGAGACCCTAAGTGTTACTGAATTAAAGGGGCCAAGGGGCCAAGTGGATTTGGTCCAGGCTCTGCCGTCATCTTTGTTCCGGTCCTTGGAGTTTCAAGGTCAATGATCATGTATTTGTATCTCCAGAAAGGGGGGGGGTTGGGTTTCCTGTCAGCCATTTTTTTTTCGGGGCAATGAGGGTTAAGTGCCTCGCCCAGGGTCACACAGCTAGTAAGTGTCAAGTGTCTGAGGGCAGATTTGAACTCAGGTCCTCCTGACTCCCGGGCCTGTGTTTATCCACTGCAGCGCCATCTAGCTGCCCCCTCCTGACAGCCATTTTTAACAGGACCCCATTGCTTGATCACCCCCTCCCTCCACTAGAAGTAAGCTCTTTGAGGACTGGGCAGTGAACAGAAATTCATTTTGGGGACTACGACCCTGTCTCCTGGCAAAGCAGAAGTAGCTTCTTTTCTTTCCTATCTTTGCCACGGCCTGACCTTGGCACCTCCTGGCCACAGGTTGTTAGCTGCGGCTCGCTAACATGCCACCTTCTCTGAATGATTACCTTGGGACGCTTCCATTCCACTGGGCCTGGCAGGCGGCGACTGAAGAAGAGAGACTCATTCCCAGCGAGGAATTCTGGGTCCTCGAAGAGCCGGCGCTCTCGAAGGCACTCCTGCTTGATATCATGGTACTTCTGGCCTTTAAAAGGCTTCACCACAGCAAGCATGACTTTGATTTCTAGCTAGAAAGAAAGCAACATGTGCAGACACTTAGTGAGTAGGCTGGGCTGAGACTGAACAGAAGATGCTGGAAGCCAGGACACACAAGACTCATACAATACTGGGCTGAAGAGATGCTAACTCATCTCCTGGTGTATACTTGGCTGTGTGACCTTGGATGATTCATTTTATGTGTTTTTTTGTTTGTTTGTTTTTGGTGAGGCAATGGGGGTTAAGTGACTTGCCCAGGGTCACACAGCTAGTAAGTGTTAAGTGTCTGAGGCCGGATTGGAACTCAGGTCCTCATGACTCCAGGGCCAGTGCTCTACCCACTGCACCACCTAGCTGCCCCTGGAAAATTCATTTTTACCTCTGAGTGCCCTGGACAGTCCTCTAAGACTCAAAGTTTCAGAGCAGGTGTCGATGTGCACTGGTAGAGGGACTTTGTGGGAAAAATCATAGGACCAGGTTAAAAAAAAAGCGGGGGGGGGGCAGCTAGATGGCGCAATGGATAGAGCACTGGCCCTGGAGTCAGGAGTACCTGAGTTCAAATCCGGCCTCAGACACTTAACACTTACTAGCTGTGTGACCCTGGGCAAGTCACTTAACCCCAATTGCCTCACTAAAAAAAAAAACCCAGCAGGGGAGGTGGTTAACTCACAGAGCTCTTCAGAAGCTCATTTGAGATGCCTCTAAAGTGCTACAGAAATGCTGGTCAGCTATTATCAGGCAGCCTCAAATGCATGTCAGGCCAGTGCTGGTCGGGAGCTGTGATGGGGCACAGTCCTTCCATTTACATGGGAAGCTACATCTCCCATAGTAGAGATATTATTCATCCCCATTTAACAGATGAGCGTAAAGGGCATCTTCTGAATGACTGTGCATGTGCTAGTTAGAAACAGACTAGCAATTAGCCTCAAAAGAGTAGGAGAGGGGCAGCCAGCTGGCGAAGTGGATAAAGCACCGGCCCTGGATTCAGGAGGATCTGAGTTCAAATCCAGCCTCAGACACTTGACACTTACTAGCTGTGTGACCCTGGGCAAGTCACTTAACCCCCATTGCCCCGCAAAAAAACACACACAAAAAGAGCAGGACAGATGGCTAGAACTAGCCCGCCAAGGTCAGTCGAGCAATCCTTTTTTCCCAATAAGAGGGAGGGCATGAAAACGAAATGAGCAAATTGTAGGGAAGATGGAGTCTTATGTTTTAGGCATGCAAGCACAGCCACTGTCTATCTCATGGACTCCAGAATTCCTATATGGCTGGCCCATAGAGTATGGAACTGTTCTGCGTAAACAACTGGCCCACAGTTATTAGGGAAGCTCTTTCACAACTTTTGAGGATGTCAGTCTGCAAGGTGTCTTATTTTTAAACAGCTTTGGAGTGATAATAAGGCTCTTTGGAGCCAGTGCTCGCTTCCCAAAAATAGGCTGCCAATGGTCATTCATCCCCACTGGACACACAATCAGGTGAAATTTACACATTCCCTAGGAATGTCTCCCATTATGTGGGCTCACAACATGGTAATATAAATTCAGGGATATATATCCTTGTCCAGAAACTGCTTAATGTTGAGACAAGCTTGCTAATAGAGAGCTTAGTTTTACTTAATATTGCTATAAATCCTTTCGGAGCTGATAGAAATGGGCAATGGTCTTCCTGCTAAATTACCATGTGTCAAGGGCAGCCATTTGAATGAGTGAACCTTCTCTATTAGGCATGAGATTTTCCAATAAGCAGATCATTCCAGCTACTATTCATATTTGCTGGATGATCTCAATATTGGTTCAGATTGAGACTTGTACTGAGACCCATTTCTGGCAAACCTGTCAAATCTTCATGCACTAGACACATAGGAAGGGTAGATGCAAGTCTATGATTTTCTCATGTGTATTGTTGAATTTATATTCTTAGATAACTGCTAATGCATAGATTATTAGTGGCAACTCTCCATAAAAGAAGGGTTAGAAAGCCTCTAGCCACTCACCCAAAGTCCCGTTCCAAGCCTTCTCACCTGGTTCCAACGTAGCTGAAGTGAGTTATCTCTGAGCTGGTCTCCGAGATATGGCCAGTGACCAGCACCAGACCACATGGCCTCTCTCCCTTGACTCCACTCTTGAGGCTTGGGGACTAGCCAGAGCCAACCATGAAGGGGGCAGGGGACATATAGGTCCCACCCCTCCCTGCCCTTCCTCCTTCCTAATCTCTCTGACCTAATTCCGCCCCCCCCCCCCAACATGACATGATGGGGGAGGAGGGGTAACAGATCCTTCCAACCCCTTGCTTTGCCTGGTGCGGCAGAGTGGAGAGAGCACCAGACCTGTAGTCTGGCAGACCTGAATTCAAAATCTGGCCTCAGATACTTCCTAGCTGCATGACCCTGGGCAAGTCACTTAATGTGTTTGCCTCAGTTTCTTTAAAGAACAGGGATAATAATATTGCATTTAAAGCATGTTCATTCATTCAGCAAACATTTATTATTATTTTTAAGTATTTTATTCTTTTCCAGTTACATGTAAAGATAGTTTTCAACATTTGTTTTCATAGGGTTTTTAAGTTTCAAATTTTTCTCCCTCCCTCCCTTTCCTCCCCCCTTCCCAAGACAGAAAGCAATCTGATAGAGGTTATATATGTACAATCACATCAGACATATTTCTGCATTAGTCATGCTGTGAAAGAAGAATCAGAGTACAAGGGGAAAACCTCAAAAACGAAAAAAACCAGCCAAAAAGTAGAAACAGTCTCGTTCAATCTCAGCAAACATTTATTAAGCGCTTACTATGTGCCAGGTACCTTCTCTACAATTTATAGTCTCAGGGAGATGCTTGGGGCAAGCTGATGATCATTATGGAAGGGTGCTTAATGACTTGTGGGGGAAACCAGATTATATTTACCACTGCTGACCCAGTACAAGCAGAAGAGCCGATTGCCTCCAACACTCCTTATCCTGACCCTTCGGGCTAACCAGGCCCTTCTTTTACTTGGCAATGTTGCCAAGACCCAGCACTTTGAGGGAGCTCAAGAGGCTGCTGGGAAGATGACTCTGGAGCTACACCGTGTTGACCCCTGGGAAAAGCCCTCTAGCCGGGACTCCAGAGGGGCTTCAAAAGCCTTCCCTCTGAGGGCAGCTAGGTGGTGCAGTAGATAAAGCACTGGCCTTGGACTCAGGAGGACCTGAGTTCAAATCCAGCCTTAGACGCTTGACACTAGTTGTGTGACCCTGGGCAAGTCACTTAACCCTCATTGCCCTGAAAAAAAAAAAAGCCTTCCCTCTGCTGCCAGCTGGTTGATGGCTGCCCTGCTTCCCCACTTCTCCTGCTGAGCTAGCTCTTCGACACAGATGCTTGTTTCTTCACACCACTGAGCTGGGATACAAGTATATACGGGGGGGGGGGGGGGCAGCTAGGTGGCGCAGTGGGTAAAGCACCGGCCCTGGATTCAGGAGGACATGAGTTCAAATCTGGCCTCAGACACTTGACACTTACTAGCTGTGTGACCCTGGGCAAGTCACTTAACCCCCATTGCCTGCCCAAAACAAAACAAAACAAAACAAAATAAAACAAAAAACAAGTGTATACGTGTGTGATGTGGTGTGGAGTGTGTATGTGTGTGTGTGTGTGTCTGTGGTGCGTGGTGTGTGTATACTATGTGTGTGTGTATCCTACATGGGGTGTGTCTGTGTAGTGTGTGTGGTGTACATGTAGCGTGTGTGTGTCCTGTGTGCGGTGTATATGTCCCATGTGCTGCGTGTGTGCTGCGTGTGTGCTGCGTGTGTGCTGTGTGTGTCCCATGTGCTGCATGTGGAGCCCAGTGCCTACCCATCCCAGAGGGAGCCCCAGCATTGGCCTCAGTCCCTGCCAAAACCAGGCGAGGCTGGGCTTCTTGATAGTGTGGGAGCCCAAGGGACCACAGACAATGGAGGTCAGAGGGTTTGGCTCAGAATGTGGCCTCAGCCACTTGGTAACTGGCTGATTTGGGGCCTCTTGTGCTTCCCCTGGGTAAAAAAGGAAGGGACTGGACCAGATGTTTTCTCTAAATCTGTGAGCTCTTGAATAAAGGACTTCCCCTCCTTGCGCCTCAGTTTCTTCATCTGTAAGCTGAGGGCCTGATGGGGCTTCATAGAGTTTAGAGCTGCAAGGGGCTTTCTTCACATCTCATTTTACAGATGAGGAAACTGAGGCCCCTAGAGGGGGATGGGACTTGCCCAGGTCACACAGCTAGGGTGTGGCAGAGCTGGGACTGGAATCAAGTCCCCAGTGTGCCATCCAGGGCTCACCCGCCTTCCTCTGGGGGTGGTTTCTCTCTCCTCGAAAGCATTCCTAGATGTTCTCTTTCATAGTTTCCTTGCTTTCCCCTCCAGGAATGGCCCAGAGAGGTTCCGTTGGACCCAAGGCTTTTCCTAAGGGGAGTTGATTGCCCCCAGGGGTTAATCGTGCCACTCCCCCAACTGGGAATCTAGCTGGGGAGAATAGCCCCTACAGGGCCCTCAAAGCCATGACAGAGAAAACAAATGGGAGGGGGGGAAGAGGAGGGGAGGAAGAGACCTCGAAAAGAGACCTTGGTCCTTGGAACACAAGGTCCTTGGGGGGTGGGGGACGGGGGGTGGGAGTGGAGCGCACCCCCCGAGATGCCTCAAAGCTCCTATGGGGGGCCTGCCTAGGGAGCCGGCTGCCTGGGCACTGAACTAGGGGAACGGAAGGGCGACAAGCCCTATGCTGTGACCAGAGCTTGAAGCCACTGAGATCCCTCTGCCCAATTTTGGCTTTCTCCGGGATGGAAATAGAGGCGGGAGGGAAGAGAGGCTGAGGCTCCAGGCAGGCATGACTGAGCCCTAGAGAGAGGCCCGCCCCCTCGTTTAGAGATGGAGAAACTGAGGCACAGAGAGGAATGTTGGCAGGGCCAGGAGTGGAACCCAGGGCGCCTGGCTCTGGGGCCAAAGCTCTTTCTCCTGAAGCATGTTTTGACACACTTCCCAAACACCAGACACTAAGGAGATCCCGGATTCCTGACTTCTCTGGGACCTTAGCTTCTAGATGCTACCTCCTAAGCCCTGAGCTCCTGCCATGCCGCGAGCTCTGCTCGGCTCTGCACTTCCCAGCTGGTTAGGGATGGGGAGAGTGGGCTGGGGTGTCTTGGATGCAGAGGGGGACACTCAGTAGGGAGCAGGAGTCCAGCCCTGGCAGCAGCAGCACAAGATGAAGATGGGAGAGAGAGAGAGAGAGGGACAGAGAGAGAGAGAGAGGGACAGAGAGAGAGAGAGAGAGAGAGAGAGAGAGAGAGAGACAGAGAAAGAGACAGAGACAGAGACAGAGATGGAGACAGAGAGAGAGACAGAGAGATAGAGACAGGGACACAGAGAAAGACAGAGAGAGACAGAGACAGACAAAAACAGAGACACACAGACAGACAGAGAGACATAGAGAGAGACAGAGACAGAGACAGAGGGAGAGAGACAGAGACAGAGAGAGAGAGAGACAGAGAGAAGCAGAGAGACAGAGACACAAAGAGAGGGATATATAGAAAGACAGAGAGATAGAGACAGGGACACAGAGAAAGACAGAGAGATAGAAACAGAGAAAGACAGAGACAGACAAAAACAGAGAGAGACATACAGAGAGACAGAGACAGAGACAGAGACAGAGAAACAGAGAGAGACAGAGACAGAGATAGAGACAGAGACAAAGACACAAAGAGAGAGACAGATAGACAGAAACAGAGAGACATAGAGACAGAGAGATAGAGACAGGAACACAGAGAGAGAGAGACAGAGAGATAGAAACAGAGAAAGATAGAGAAACAGAGACAAAAACCAGAGAGAGAGACAGAGACAGAGAGACAGACATAGAGAGAGACAGAGAAACAGAGAGACAGAGACAGAGAGAGGTAAAGACAGAAGCAGAGAGACAGAGACAGAGAGAGACAGAGAGATAGAAACAGGAACACAGAGAGAGACAGAGAGATAGAAACAGAGAAAGACAGAGAGAAACAGAGAGACAGACAAAAACAGAGAGACAGAGACAGAGAAACAGAGAGAGACAGAGAGAGATAGAGACAGAGAGAAGCAGAGAGACAGAGAGAAACAGAGACAGAGAGATAGAGACAGGAACAGAGAGAGACAGAGATAGAAACAGAAAGACAGAGAAACAGAGAGACAGACAAAAACAGAGAGAGAGACAGAGAAACAGAGACAGAGATAGAGAAACAGAGACAGAGATAGAGAAAGAGACAGAGAGAAGCAGAGAGAGGGCTACAGAGACACAAAGAGAGACAGAGAGAAACAGAGAGACAGAGATGGAGACAGGGACAGAGAGAGACAGAGAGATAGAAACAGAAAGACTGAGAGAAACAGAGAGAGAGACAGAGAGAAGCAGAGAGAGAGATAGAGACAGGGACAGAGAGAGAGACAGAGATAGAAACAGAAACAGAGACAGACAAAAACAGAGAGAGAGAGACAAAAACAGAGATAGAGAGACAGAGAGACAGAGATAGAAACAGAGAAAGACAGAAACAGACAGAGACAAAAACAGAGAGACAGACAAAAACAGAGAGAGAGAGAGACAGAGAGACAGAGAGAGACAGAGCGAGCTCACACTTGGGAATCAGGGAGCCCCGCCGCTGCCGTCGCTGCCGCCGCCGGCTTTGGAATCGGAATGTAGGAGGCTCCAATTCCCTTGTTCTCTCTGGACCTGCTTTAGGAATCTATACAATAAGAATGGGGGCATTGGACCCGATGGGATTTCTACGGGTCCTTCACCCTCTAAACCTCGTGCTGGGAGCGCACGGAAGGTGGCGATGAGGTGGCCCTGGGAGGTGTGGGGGGGGAGGCGGGGAGGATCCAGTCGCGTTTGTTGGGGCTCCCTAGTTCTCAGGAGCACGGCCACAGGCTACTCAGGAGAGGCAGTTGATGGGGCTGCAAGTTCCCTGCCTCTCTCTTAATGCATCGGGGAGTGTTGAATCTAGCTTCCATCCCCGGGGTTCTGCTGCTTACCACCGGGGCGCCCTTGGGCAAATCACTTCCTCTCTCTGGGCCTCAGTTTCCTCACCTGCAAACTGAGGGAGTTGGACTGCCTGGGTCCCTGCCAGCTTCAAGTCCCTGCTCCTAAGAGCCTGTGGAGGCATCTTCTTGTCTGCTCGCTCCCCCAGAGGAAACCTCCACAGGCTCCTAGATGGAGAGCCAGGAGGAGCCAGCTAATGGAATCTCTTCATTTGGTTCTAGTCGCCCAAACGGTCAATTGCAGAGTAGGGACTTGACCCTGGAGTGCCTCCCGCCTCCTAGCCCTTGGCAGCGCGCTGCAGTATTGACCAGCGGCTGGCCTGGGGCCCAGAGATCACCCTCACTACCTGTCTGCCACAGAAGCACAGTCCAGAGATTGGCTTCTTTCGGCTGGTCCTAGCAGCGGTGCCGATCTCAGCAATGCTGTCCAGCCTTGCCCTGTCCAACCAGCAGCTGCCTGACTACCATCTGAGCCTGGCACTTCCCTGGAGAGCCGGGATGGCATGGGGAGAGCCCTTTGCCCAGGGTCCTCAGGACTTACCTGGTTTCGGAACCCTCTGGTCTGGACAGTCTGCAAAGTCACAGGAAACTTCCCCCGTTGAGGCAGGGATTGCTGCTGTGAGCTTGACAACTCTTTGGGCTGTACCAAGCTCTCAGTGCAGGGGGAAGCTCTGCTCAGCAACTTTGGGAACGTTGTCCAGCGCAGGCAGCCAGGAATTGATCTTGAGTCATAAGGGAGAGGGGGAAGGCGTTCCCGTGTTCCCGTGTCCCTGCCTCCTTGCATTCTTGACATTGGGCCAACTGGGATGCCCCCCTGGCTGGGGGCAGGGCTGGGCCAGCTGCTTTGGGGACTGAGATCTGCTAAGAGAGCAAGAAAAAGAGATAGAAAGAGAGAAAGAAAAAGAAAGAAAGAAGGAAAGAAAGAAAAGGCAGGAAGAAAGAAAGAGTGATAACTGGCATTCACATAACAAATAAAATCCTAATGTCAGCCTCCCAATGACTTGAGGAGGTTGGTGTGACAGCCATTAGTATCCCCATATTACAGAGCAGGAAACTGAGGTTCAGAGAGAAGTGACTTGTCCAGGGTCATACAGCTAGTGAGGGGCTCCAATCCCCTTGTCCTCTGGACCTGCTTTATAAATCTATAAAATGAGAATGGGGGGCATTGGACTGCATGGGACCATCACACTCTAAAGCTCATGATAGGAGAGAATGGTGGTTGGTGATAGGGTGGCCCTAGGAGTTGGTCTCAGAAACTGAGGCCCTGCTGCTAGTATGGGGGCAGAGATAAGCTAAACAGCTAGCTCTTCCTACTCTAGCTTGGGGCATGCTTCTTTTCAAGAAAGAAAGACAGGGACCAATGGGGATTTCTCCCGTCCTTTGCCATGGGAGCACAGGATAGGATAAGAAGGGAGTCTTCTCTTCTCCAGGCTCAACATTTCCAGTCTCTTCTCTAAGTGTTCCTCCTATGACAAGGACTCGAGGACCTTTGGTGGTGTCAGGTTGCATCCCTTGGGTCTGGGGGCTAAGAGCCCTGTCTTATTTACCTGTTTGTGGACTCAATTTGGGCTCTTGGTTGGGATGAGAGGAAAAGAGGCCCCACAGCCTACCAGGCCACCAAGTCCTCAGAAGGCGTCCTCAGTGGCTGAAAGCAAGACAAGGATTGGGCAAATACCGAAAGGGGCCCAGGGATGGTCTGAGAGAGAAGGAAGGATTCATTTCTGAGGTCCTGAGGGGAATCATGGGTTAAGCTAGGCTGGTGGGGGGGCGGGGAGAGAGAGACACAGAGAGAGACAGAGACAGAGAGACAGAGAGAAAGACAGAGACAGACAGAGACAGAGACAGAGACACAGAGACAGACAGAGACAGAGAGAGAAAGACAGAGACAGAGAGAGACAGAGACAGAGACACAGAGACAGACAGAGACAGAGAGAGAAAGAGACAGAGACACAGAGACAGACAGAGACAGAGAGTGAGAGACAGAGAGACAGAGAGACAGACAGAGACAGACAGAGATAGATGGAAACAGAGAGAGACAGAGAGACAGAGACAGAAAGACAGACATAGAGACAGAGTCAGAGAGAGACAGAGACAGACAGAGACAGAGAGACAGAGAGACAGAGCACCTTGGGAATCTTTGGGCCATGTGGTCTGGAATTGGGTTGATTTCCCTCATTCCTTCAGCTGGGGATCTTTTCCTGGCTTGCTGTCAATTCCCTAGACAACATAGTCTTGTCTGGAATGTCTGCATGGTAAACGGGAAAGAGTAGGAGGTTTCAAGGCAGAAGACCAGAGTTCAAATCGCGCTTTGCTAGCTCAGGTTGAGCCCTGATTGCAGACCCTCTGAGCCAAGCTCATGTGGCCTGGAAGGGACTGGGACCAAAGCCCCTTGCCCACTCAGTCCTCCAATTGCTTCAAAGGACTGTTGGCATTTGGCCACTAGGGACAGTAAGGTCTCTTTTCACTAGGTGGCAGTGTAGTGACCAGTTAGCTGGACCTCAGACCTGAAGGGCTCAAAGACTATCTCACCCATCCCTTTCAATGTACAAAGAGGGAAACTGAGGCCTTGAAATGGGGAGGGATCTTCCCCAGGCTATACCAGAAGTCAGCAGTAGAGCTGGTCCTGGAATCCAGGTCCCACACCAGACTGTTCCACACCTGGCCTGAATGACCTTGGATGAGTCCCTGGTTGGGGGTCCCCATGCCTTTAGTTGATTTTTGTGTGGTCTTGGGTTTTTTTGTTTGTTTGGTTTTTTTGCGGGACAATTGAGATTAAGTGACTTGCCTAGGGTCACACAGCTAGTAAGTGTTAAGTGTCTGAGGCTGGATTTGAACTCAGGTCCCCCTGACTCCAGGGCTACTGTGCCACCTGGCTGCCCCTTGTGTGGTCTTGTGATCAGATGATGGATTGTGACTGGGGAGCCTGGGAAAGACTCAGGGGGGACCTGCCCATGGTCTTCAAGTTTTTGAGGACTGTCATGTGGGGTTAGCCTCGTGCTTGGCCCCAGAGGGCAGGACTAGGAGTTCTGGGGTGGAGGTGGGGTGGAGGAGAAGCATGGCAAAGAGACAGATTAAAAAAAAATTTTTTTTGGCAGGTTAATGAGGGTTAAGTGACTTGCCCAGGTTCACACAGCTAGTAAGTGTCAAGTGTCTGAGGCCAGATTTGAACTCAGGTCCTCCTGAATCCAGGGCCAGTGCTTTATCTACTGTGCCACCTAGCTGCCCCCAAATATTTTATTTTTATTTATTTACCTATCTATCTATCTATTCATTGATTCATTGATTCATTTACTCATTCACTCATTTATCTATTTATCTATCTATCTATCTATCTATTTTTTGTGGGGCAATGAGGGTTAATTGACTTGCCCAGGGCCACACAGCTAGTAAGTGTTAAGTGTCTGAGGCTGGATTTGAACTCAGGTCCTCCTGAATCCAGGGCCAGTGCTCTATCCACTGCACCACTTAGCTGCCCCTCAAAGAGACAGATTTAGGCCTAGTGTCAGAAACCCAGAGGGACCC
Organism: Dromiciops gliroides; assembly: GCF_019393635.1. Lineage (NCBI taxonomy): Eukaryota > Metazoa > Chordata > Mammalia > Microbiotheria > Microbiotheriidae > Dromiciops > Dromiciops gliroides. The sequence goes on from NC_057867.1 coordinate 5,549,486, forward strand.
AGGAGTGGACTGGACTACCTTGGGATGCAGTCAGCTTTCCCTCATTCCCTGGGGGTCTCCAAGTGGAAGTTGGGTGGTCATCCCTTAAGGATTCCTAAGGGATTCTTGTCCAAGTATAGGTTGGACTAAATAGGGTTGCGCTCCCAACCCAGCCCTGAGATTCCATGATTGTGTGAAGGCAGAGCAGATTTATAGGAGTCTGAGGACTTGAGTTCAATTCCCACCTTTTATACTTAATAACTGCAAGCAAGTCCCTTGCCTCAGTTTCCTCATCTGTAAAAAGACCTGGAGAAGGAAGTGGCCAATCACTCCAGTATCTCTGACATGACTGATCAACTAAACAACAACAAAATCCTTTCACTTCCCTTGACTCAGTTTCCTCATCTGTAAAATGTTAGCTGGACTCTGAGGTCCCTTCCAGCTCTGAACAAGGGTGTTCTGATCCTATGAACCTACCAATGCTAGGGGACCTCAAAGGCCCATGCCAGACTAGTAAGTGTTGGCTTCCAAAGGAGACATTGCCAGGGACCCTTCCCTTACCCCTCCTTTCAGCCCCACCCCATCTCTTCCTCTCTCCTTCCTTTGAGCTCTCCTGACCTCCCCTCCTCCTTCCCTCTTCCCTTCCCTTCTTTATTCTCTCTGAGTATTTCTCTTTTCTTTTCTTTTCTTTTTTTTTTTTGGTGAGGCAGTTGGAGTTAAATGATTTGCCCAGAGTCACACAGCTAGTAAGTGTCAAGTGTCTGAGGTCGGATTTGAACTCAGGTCCTCCTGAATCCAAAGCCGGTGCTTTATCCACTGTGCCACCTAGCTGCCCCTCTCTCTGAGTATTCCTGACTCTGACACTTAGTATCAGTGTGACCTTAGTCAAGTCATTTCAACTATTTGTGTTCTTATCTGTAACATGAAGGGATTGAATTAAACGACCTCCAAGGTCCCTTTCAGCTCAAAATATATGAGCCTCCCTCCCACCTTCCTCTCCTCTTTCCCACCTTTGTGAGTCCCCCTCTTTCCACTCCCAGCCTGAGGCCTCCTCCACTGGTGTGTGCCTTTCTCCCTTCCACGAGGCTTGTCTGTGGCTCCCGTAAACCTAAGCAAAGGACCCCCTGCCCCTGGGGGCAAGGAAGAGGGAGACTTCTGTGTGACCTAAGTCTATGTGACTGTGAGGCCCCTAAGCATGCTGGGTGTCACTCAGCTGTCTGCAAAATCAGGGTGTTTGCTCTGGAGGGCCTTCTTCCCACTCTTCTTCCCTCTCTTGGGCTTCTCCTTCTTCTGCTAGCTCCAGGCCTCAGCCCCAGAGCAGCTTGTGCAGGCCCCCAGGAGAGGGAGAAAAAGGGGAGTGGGCAGAGAGCAGCTTCTGGTCAGCTCTTCCCTGCTGCTGCAGCCAGGGGTTTCTTTCTCTTGAGGCCTGGGCCCAGGCCCTGGGAAGCCATGTCAGCCAGGGGGCCCAAGGGAGCTTGGCTGCCTCTGTGCTCTTGGTCCCAAAGGCCATGTGGGGGGACAGGGGCCGGGCTGGGGGCCTGGCTGGAGTTTGCTCTTTCATGCTGGGCAAGGGGGGCACCTGAGGCAGCCCCTCTGCCTTTTTCACTGCATGAGTAGATGGTAGTTCTAGTGAGGCTTAGAAATTGTGTAGGTTACTGGGCTATGCCTCACAGCCCAGACAGCCTACATTTAGGTTAAAAACATCAATGGCACCAATGCAGCCCTTCAAAGAAGTGAATTAGGCAGCCTCTGGATCAAGAGGAAGAGAATCCAGCTCCCTGCCTGGGGCCTCTGGCTGGCAGCTCTCATTTGCTGTGGGAGGCCATGGGGAGCTCTGCTCTGGGATGGGGGCATTGAGCAGGGCAGTAAGCTTCCTCTTCTCCACCCCCTATCAGGACAGATTGGAGAGGAGGCAGGAGGCAGGAGACAGGGAGGCCCAGGGAGACAGGGGGAGGCTCGGGGAGGCTCTGGTCTAGGTGAGTGGGTTGGACATCCATCAAAGAGGTCAGACCTAGAAGGAACCTTGGAGGTCACTGAGTCCAACCCTCTCATTTGACAGAGGGAGAAACAGAGGCACAGACAGAGGAGCCCCGAGTGCCCAGTGAGCTAACAGTGGAGGCAGGCTTCAAAGCCAGGTCCTCGGACTCCCAAACGACCTTGCCTGTCATCTGCTTTCATCAGTCATGATCCAGGGAGGATCCCTCCCATCGTTAACCCATCTTCTCTGATCCTGGGGCCCCTGGGACAAAACCTTGGGCCTAGAGGAACAAACCATGGCAGTCCTTGCCGCTTCCAGGGAGTACAAGGCAGCCCCCCTGTTTACCAAGGCAGAATTCAGGGCCACTCAACTGCTCTGTCCCAGCTTTTAGAAAAATGACAATGTCCTTGGGGTTTGTCTGGGTCCCTTCCCTCTCCCTGGCCCCAGGTTCAGGTACTGAGCAATCACGCAGCAAGTTCCCTCCATCCTCTCTCCCCCCTAAAAAAAATACCTCCTCTAGTTCCAAGGCCAGGCTCTTCTGTCAGTCCCTCCCTCCCTCCCTCTCTCCCTCCCTCTCAACATGAGGGAGCAGCGGTGTTGGCCTGGGCTCTCTCTCCAACTTAGGGGCATCTAGGGCTTAAACGAGAGTGTTCCCTTGGGAAGGGAGGCCCTGGCTCTGTGGAAGGGCATTGCAACTCCCAGCCAGCAACTGGGGAGGTTAGAGGAAGGATTGGGAGCAGAGGGGGCCTTCTCAGAGCCTTCAAATCTTGCCGTGGCTAAGACTGGCCCTGGTGGGGAGTCAGCGTCTTAACCACGGAAAGAGACAGCCATTGAATCTCTGCCCAGCTCTCACTGGGCACACCTGGAGCCCAGGGGCTGCCAAACATAGCACCTTGCTCAGTGGGGGGCACAGTATTCACCGGCCTTCAGCATCTTCCTCCATGGAGGGGGGAAGGGTTAGACTCTCCAGCCCCCAGGATGGCCCCAGTGATGAAAAAGGGGGGGATCAGCCAGAACTCTGGAAACCAAGTTTTATTTTTGGAAAATGACATTACACACACCTTGCCAATGTACACGGAAATGAGAAAACGAGGAGGAACAGACATCGTGAGCAAAAGCCCGCATCCGAGCAACGTCTGGCTGTTCTTTCAGGGTAGAAGACGCCATGTTGGTCGGTCTTCAAGTTTACCTTTTGGCCACAGGCATCTGAACACAACATTGACTGGATGGAGGGAGCTACTCTAGACCTTGAAGGCCCCCGGCCCCAAACACCCCTCATCCTCTAGTGAAACAGAGAGACAGAGGCCTTTGGCCACAGGAAGCAGAAAGTGACCAGTCCCAGGGGTCTTCTGTAGAGAGAAGTGGGGGGGGCCCAAAGCGAGGATCAGCCCCTCCTAATGGCTATGTTTGAAAGCAAATCTGCATCCAGTTGCAGTTCTGTTTGGTATAGAGCTAGCAGGCCCCCCACCCCCCACCCCCAAGGTCCTTGTTGTCGGCATCCATCTGCTTTCCTAATACCTAGCGGTGAAGAACCTGAGGCCAAGCTGATCCTCTGAAGCTGTTGGAAAGGTCTGGAAGCTCTGATGTCCCCCCAGGGCCCCTCACAGTCTGGCGGGGAGGCTGAGAGCGATGACATCCGGGGACCACGCACAGTCCTCCAATCTTATCAAAAGGTGAAAGGTGGCTCAGCTCGCCCAAGGTTTTACCATCAATCCCAGGGTTCCTGGTGAAGAGTCCAATGGCAGTGAGGACGATCTTTTGTTTTGTTTTCTTTTTTTGCCCACATAGATTGATCTCAGATCCGTAATTTATGGCCAGAGACAGCCTGGGGCTAAGGAAGGGGGAGGAGGGGAGAGGGACAAGAGAAAAAGAGAAGACTTCTTTTTCAGAAGTCACCAACAAGGTCGCTGAGGAATGAGATGTATGGTACCATGCACTGACTCTCCAAAGCTACAGTCTCTAACACTAACTTTACAGCCCCAGTATCTCTAATGGTGCTGGGGCTCCCTACTGCCCTTAATTCCACCCACCCACCCCCTTTAAAATGGCCACAGAGACGGTTTCTGTACAAGCTGACTGGTGCAAGGAGGAGGTGACCAGAATGCTTCAAAGACCTCGCCACATGCGAGACATCCAGAACGTGGCTTTGTGGCCCCCCCATGAAGCAGCTGCTTCCAGGGAAGCTGGGGTCACCATCTTCGAGCTGCCATTTGAGACAGGGCAAGAGCACGCCATCTTGGTACCACCATCTCCTGCTTGCCCACCTCCCTTGATGACACAAACGGACACAGGAGAGGCATACAAAAGGGCAGGCCCCTCGACTTGCCTCTCCACCGGCCACACATGGCCGGCTCGGAGACTGTGGGCCTACAAGTAGTCTTAATTTAATTAATTTTTAAATTAATGTCTTTATACAAAGTGTACTTTGTTAAATACTTTTTGCATTGCAATCAACCCCCAAATCCTATTGAACCCTAAATACAACTCAATTCTTACACTTGGCGTGCCCCTCCCACCCCGCCCCACCCGCAATGTGGCTCTGTACAGATGGCTTAAAGTATGCCAGCTAAACTTTAAACCTCATCCCCCAACCCAATCCCCTCCCTCTGTTCCCTGCCCCCCCTCCCTCCCCCCCCCCAAATGACAATCAAATACACACTATGGGCTCTCAGGTATATCATATTGCAGCTTTGTTAACTATGAGCAAATTGAAAAAGACCAAGGGGCTGTGAGAAGATGGTAAGGATCCATGGATGGGCTTTCTGTTCAGCTGTTTGCACACTTCTCTGTTCCACAAAATGGTGGACCGGCCTGGTCAGCCAGGAGGGATGTGCGCAGGCCCAAGGGCCGACAGGGAAGGAAGAGGCTGTTCCTGAGCTAGCTGGATGAGAATGAGGATGAGTAAACAGAGAAAATTGTGGCGGAGGAAAGGGGGGCAGATGTCTGCGCCCCCGTGTGTGTGTGTGCGTGTGTGTGTATGTTGGGGTGTCTGGGGCGAGGCAGGGTGTGGCAGGGGACCATCAGATGCCTCACAGGCCCTCTAATTTGGGAGTTGTGAAGCATGGGGAGAAGATGACCTGTTTTGGCCAGGGAAGGGATTCTATTCTGCCCAGGCTCTCCTGAACCCCTGGTGTCCCCTGGATCACAAACGGCCCGGTGCTCTTGGCCCTGGTGGGAATGCTATGCTCTCCAGGGCTCTCCAAGCAGAGAACGGCCTCCGAAGGGCCAGTCTTGAGCCTGGGAGATGCTGAGCTCAGATGCTTGGGGGTGGATAGCCAGGCAGTGCTGGGCCAGAGAAGGATGCCGGAAGGAGTTTAAGAAGAGGTCACAGGTCACATTGGACCTCGTGCTGCTGCAGCAGCTGGGATTTTGAGTTCTGGCTTAAGCCATTCCTCCTTCTGCCCAGTTGGGCTGGGAACAGGAAGACACAGGGGCAGGAATTGTAACAAGAGTGTGCAATGCACTCTGCAGCTACTCCTCATGGTCCTTGCACTGGAACCTTCTGTTAGAAGCCTGGAGGGAAGGCTTAGGGGGACCATCTCATGTTGCTATCTCCAGCTCTGGGCCTTTCCCAGCCATCCCTAGACCTCTCTCTGGTTGTGAGCTGGGGGAGGCTGAGGCCTGCAGGTTTGTCCGAGGAGGTCTTAGGCCAGCCTTCCTGACTGCCAAGGAGGCAGGTGCATATTACAGGTCCTCAAGGGACCTTTGACCTGGTTCTTTGACCAGGAGGAAGTATTGGTGAGATAGAGCCATACAGGTGTGCACCTGTACCAGATCCCGGGGTCAGGGAGAAGAGAAGGAGGGGGCACCTTCACCAGGACCCCAGGGAGCAGAAGTGCTCCTGGGTGACTGAGAGGGAGGCAGACAGAGAGGAAGGAGTCCAGGACTAGCCTTAGAGGCTTCCAAGTCCAAAGCCCGAGAAGAGACACAGGCAAGCAGAGGGCTCCTCTAGGAGGGGAACTCAGAGAGGGTCATGGTAATGAGGGCAATGCAGAGAGAATGGGGGCAGGGAGGACAAAGAGAGGGATGTGTGCAGAGTAGGGATCCAGAGAGAGGGGGCGTGTGAGCCACAGGGGGACATAAAGGGAGGGAGGGACAGCAAGTAGTGGATACAGAGAGTGACAGCCCAGAGAATCTAGTGGGGGCTCAGAGAGAGTGGTAGTCACAGGGTACAAAGAGAACCCAGAAGCAAAGAGAATGTGGGTACAGTAGAGAGTGCATATGATGTGGTCAGTACCCAAAATTGAAGGCACAGAGAGAATGGGGTAGATGGAGAGAGAGGGGGAAGCTGGGGTGCAGAGAAAGCAGGGCCCAGAGAATGGGGGTCCAGAGAGAGTGGGCAGTCACAGGAAGAAGAGTGGATAGAGGACAGGACCACAGAGAGAACATGGTTGATGGGACTATACAGAACCTTGCAGGTATAGGGAGGAGGCTAAAAGCACAAAGAGGAAGGTAAGCATGTAGATGGAGGAGTGAATGACTGGGCACTGAAGACTCTAAAAGGGAGCAAGGTGCTCATTGTCAAAGCTTTGGTGACTTTGCCCAGATTTGATGGCCCTCCCAACTCCCTTGGCCCAAAGGTAGCACAGGATTGGCCGTAGAGATTGAGGCTGCCTAGACCCCTAAACCTCATTAGGTCAGATGGCTCCTCACAGCTATAGGCAGATGGACAGGGCATGGATTTAACTCCTTTCCCAGTGCCTTCTGGGAGCAGTCACTAAGGAGGCCAAGTGGGGTCTGAGAGAAGCAGCCAAGATTAGCCACCAAAGGAAGGGCTCCAGCTACTAATGGCCCCAACCAGTCTTGCAAAGAAAGATTTCAAAGCTCCCTAAAAGGTGTAGGGGCATCTCTTGGCTGTGGCTCTTCTGCCTTCTTCCTTTCCTGTTCTAAGAGCAAGGGTGCATTTGGATGGGAGATAACAGCTAGTCTGTCCAGGCCCCAGACTTGGGGCTATGAGAGTTGAGCACATACTTCTCCCAGAAGAGGGCCAGGCCTCATGCTCCTTTGGCCTCTTGTCCCCAAGGGCCACTTGGGGCTCCTTGGGCCCTCCCTTGCCTTCCTGATGGGCCCACTCTATCCCTCTACTTCCCCTGAATGGTTGTACTGTACTTCCTCAGCAGGGTTGGACCTTGCTCCCTCTGCTTGATGGCATTGGGGTTCCAAGATGCAACATCTCTCAGAAAGCCAGGGGAGGGAAAGCTAAGTGTATAGGAGAGGGCCCTGCTGGGATCCAGGACACCTCACTTCTGGCCCCAACCCTGCCACCCTTGTGGACAAAGGCCTTTTCATTCTCTATACCATGAGGGCATTGGATGAGATCATTTCACAAACCCCTAACAGCACTAATGTTCTCTAGCCCAAGGTCCCTTCTAGGCTAGCGCTGACATGTCATATATTATATTCTTTCATGTTACGCCATGGTATAGCCCAAGGTCCCTCTCAAGTTGGAGTTTCTACGTGCGTGCCCAAAGGTCATTCCAGCTGTAACATTCTGTGTCTACAGGGGCCCCAAAGGTCCCACAGAGCCACACGATAGCCTCTGCTTTGCTTTGCTAATGATGGCCTCAGAGAAGGCCCTTTCCCATCACCTTTCCATTCCCAGGCCCCCTATTTAACCTCACCTAGGAAATCATTCCTCTCCTCTCCATCTGCCCCTCTCCCCGTGCATTTCCTTTTTCTTTGACCCTATGTCTATTTCTGCAGGAAGTCAGAATGAGCAATGGCCATTATGTCATATACATGGGGAAGTGGGACAAGAGAGAGGCTAAGAGGAATGGAGGCAGCAGATGCTTTCTGAAGCCCTGGGTGTCTGCTGACTGTGAAGAAAATAGCACGAGGGACCTTAGAGATAAAGCAGATGAGGCCAGGACGGGCCCAGCCGACACAGAGGGCCCTCAAAGGGTTTTCAAACAGATACTCAGAAGTACAGTGTGGGGGGGTCACAGTGACAAGTTGTTTATAGCCTCAAACCTAAAAGAGAAATTCAAAAGAGGGGACAGTTGCACATGAGCACATTTATCCCCAAATCACGTGCAACTTCCCCTGCCTGGGCCCCAGTTTCCTTGACTGTAAATGAAGGAATTGGACTAGCTGACCTTTTATGTTCCTTCCAGATATTAAAAAATCCCATGTATTGCTGCATTCTATTAGCTAATATCTCATCTAGTATTTTTGCATCTCTATTAGAGGAATTGGCCTTCAGTTTTCAATTTCATTGTTATCTTTGGCAGATTTTAAGATGAAGGCCGTCTTGGCATCATAAAGGGTAGTATACCATCTTAATCTATAATTAGGAAGCATCTGAACAAAATGGGGATTATTTGTACTTGGGAAGCTGGAAAGAATTCAGCAGGCACACCGTCGGGGCTGAGGGAGCCTTGGAAACTCCTTGGGCAGCTGGGTCTAGCAGGGGCACAAGCTTAGGAGAAACAGGGGAGAGAAGGAATTCCTTAGGGACTGACTGATGATACTGGCCCAGGAACACCAGAAGAGAGTGGAGATCACAAAGGATGTGGGCCTGTCTCTGCCCCACAGAGGGCCTAAGGAGGCCTGGTCTTCCCTGATGGTAACAGCACAAGCGAAGCTTCTGTCTGCCTGGACACTGGATCATTGGCTCCATGGAGCTAGTTAAGGCAAGATGAGCCTGGGCCTGTGGTTTGAGAACTTTGGGCTCCATACTAGTAAAAAGAAATACCAGGATTCTGGTGGGAGCCCACCAGAGACTGAGAAGGAGATGACCAGCGGGCAGAAGCCCTGCATGTGAGGCCAGGGGGGTCTGGGGATGGGGCTACTGCTTTAGACCCTTGAGGGGTGACCCACCAAATGGAGAACAGGAGTATGAAAGTCTTCTTCCAAAGAAATTACAATGAGCTCCTAGGAGGAATGCAAGGGGAGTGGCCAGGGAATCCTTCAACTTCCCAGAAGAAAAGAGAGAAGGAGGAAGAAGGGAAGAGACCCTTGACCTTTATGCTACCAGAAGGTTCAACAGGAGAGTGGAGGGCGTGTCCATCATGCATTGTCTTGGCTCCAGCAGCAGGGCCAGTCTTGAGCTTGACTTGGGTAATTTTGAGTCAGGGGTTGGGGGTTCAAATCTTGACTCTGCTGCCTACTCCCTGGGTGATGTTGGACAAATTATTTCCTCCCTTTGGGCCTCAGGTCCCTCATCTTCAAATGAGAGGGTTGGATGAAATGAGTTCTAAGGTCTCCTTCAGCTCAGATGTGCTAAGATCCTAAGATCCAAGTCACACTTCTGCCATAGTGTCCCCTACCACAGCACCGTGTGTCCCATCTTGTGTCCACGTCAGTAGTCAGCAGCCCAGACTGAGGTGGCCTGCAGAGGACACTTGATGGTGACACAGTTACACACACACACACACACAGACACACACACACAGACACACACACACAACTGGCTTGCTCCAGGTATGGTGGAGGAATGACCCAGAGTCATTCAGTAGCCAAGCCAAGCCATGCCATGCCATGCCATTCAAACCTTCCCTATCCCTTCTAACACACAGGGAAATGGTGGTGGAGTCAGGTGTGACTTCAGATCTCAGTTGAGAAGGCCTCATGACTTCTCAGGGGAGCTCCAGCCTCAAAGCCCAAAGGCTGGGCCAAATCAGGCATCCAAGGTGAAGAGGAGCAATGTCTTCTCTGTTTGGGTGGCAATGGGAAGGACTGAGGATGCAGTGGGAATGGTAGGCCCCGCTGGCATTGGGTGTTCCAGCTCAATGGTTACAAAGCTCATTTGAAGGCTGATCCCACTGTGTGGGCCTTGGCTGTTCTTGGCATCTCCAGAAGGCAGTTTGGCAGTGACAGCATCATCGCTAAACTCTCATCCTTTTGTGGTTCGGAAGGTTGTTGTTGGTGGTGGGTTTTTTTTCATTTTCTGCACATTTTTTTTTAGACAAAAGAAAAAGGCCCAGCTTATAAAAAAAGGAGCAGGAAGAGTTTACTCCTGAAACACAGACATGAGGTTTTTGTTTTTGCTTGTTTACAAAAAGGAGATTGAGTTCTTGCTATAAAATGCGACTGAAAGATGTCAGCCCTGAAAACAAATTCTCACAGTGTTTTCAGTGTTGGTGGTTCGCAAAGGCATTCAACAGAAGACATGGAGATAGCCCGATACCATCACTGACAAGAGGATGAACATGGCCCTCAGGAATGGATGCTTCAAGTCCCTTGGCTCCAGCTGATCAGGTTGGCTCATGGATTCCTGCTTGGCTCAGTGGAGGAGGTGAAGGAGTTGACCCCACTCTCCAAAGCCTACCAGATATGGCTCTTGCTTTGGTGGGCTAGGCTAGGAATCCTTCTGGTGTGGTCACCTTCACTCAGTACGGTGCTCTCACCCTGCTAGGTGATGGCACTAGTACAAGTCACTGGCTTCCCTGCTCACCCTGCCTCCTTGGCATCCCAAATTGGTGTCAGATGTCAGGTTGGGGCTCTGTCAGAGGGGCAAGCTGAGAGATGACCAGCATCAGCTCCTACCCCTGGCAGCCTTCTTCAGACAAGGAGATCAGGGGCACTTTTTGCCCAGTTGAGGATTCACCAAGGATTTTTTGCTCCAGATTCCCTTTCCCCCCACCCCCTGCCCCCAGCCACATTTTCGGTGTGACTTGTATGAGCTACCCTCCTTGGAAGGCAATCTATAGCACTAGAATAAGACTAGCATGAACCCCGTGGGGGTTCAGGAATTTCACAGAAGGTCCATGGAACGGCACATATCACATCCCCATCAAATTACTCAACAAATGGTATCCATCTAACCTCCTTACTTGATAACTGTGGATTTGTGGCCCAGAGGAGGAATCACAGAAAACAAAAACCCATGTTAACTCTGCGTCCTTTTTCTTTTTTTTCTTTCTTTCTTTCTCTCTCTTTTTTTGAAACTTGAAAGCAATAATCGCCCTATTGGACACTCTAGCAGAAGTACCATACTGTATAGGAGGAAAGTGGAAAGTTGGCCTCTGGATGCGGGGCATCGTCTTCTCTTCACATCGAATCTCCCAGGGAGTCGGAGTCGTCCAAGGACAGAGGCAGGTACAGGTCCTGGAAGAAGAAAAGGAGCCAGTGTTAACTTGCCTTCACACCAGACATGTGAACCTAGGACAGGCCTAGGTCCCAGTGCTGGCTCTGCCACTTAACTCACCATGGGACCTTGGAGCCCATTCCCTTCTCGGCCGTAAAATGGGAAACTGGATTAGATGATGGCTAAGGCTTCTTCTAGCTCTGACACTGTGGGATTGTGGGATCCTATGGCCCTCCCTAGCCATCCTTGGTCTTCAGAGTTCCTTTCTGGAAAGTAAGGGGGCACTCCAGTTCCTCCCAGCACTAACACTCTATGATCACATTATACCAGAATCATAGAATCTCAGAGCTGCAGGAGACCTCAGAGGCACACCTAGAGCAAACTCTATGCATGCAGGAAGACGATGAGCCGGTGTCCAGCCTCTACTTGAAGAGTCCTTAGGGTGCACATGGGGGAGGAGGAGTCCATTGCTTCCCTAGGCAGCCCATCCCACCTTGGTTAGAAAGTACGTCCTGACATCAAAGCTTGGATTTTCTTCTGTGTAACTCATCTCCACTGGGAGATGAGGTCTTCTCTCTGGAGCCAAGTAGAGTAAGCGTGGATCCTCTTCCACATGTCAACCTTTGTATACTGGAAGAAAGCTATTATGTACAACTCAAAACTTCTACCCAAGTAAAACTTCCTCGGCCACATCTTCACGTCCTTTGCCATCTTGGTTGCTCTCCTCTGCAAGCATCCCAGACAAATAGAATATGTACAGGGAGGGGGATGCCCCCCCCAATTAGCAGTACTACCCCCTTTTTGGTATTAGCTTTCTCACACCCTTCTCCATGCTATGAGATAAGGACCTTCCTTATTGGTCTCTGTCCTAGACAGGTAGCTATAGAGGAGAACCAGGGAGAAAATGAGAACTTCAAGGCTGTTGATGCAAGATGGGTTGGGTCACTTTGGGACAACAGAAAGAGATCTAAAGTCCCTTACCCCTCCAGGGCCTCAGTTTCTTCCTCTGGGAAATAAAGGGATCGAATGAGATGGTTACTAAGGGCCCTTATCATTCTAATAACATGTAGAATATTGATGAATGGATAAATACTTGTTGACTGATAAGTGGCTATTTTCCTTCCTTGGTTCATCTAAGTAAAAAACAATGGGGGGGTAATTCTGTCAAGTTCCTGGGGGGGGGGAACGTTTGACACTTTTAGAAGAGCTTTCTGATGAAGGCAGAGTGTCCAGTAAGTGTGCCAGCATCACGTGCCCTTGAGTCTTGGCATTTTCCTCGGCCGTGTGTAGAACTACCCCTCCAATCTGTGTCCCATATTCTGGGGGATATGTAGAGACAACTCTAAGAATCACAGACCTTTTTAGTTTCTGTCAATGTCTCATTCCTCCTTAAGTGCCATTGTTTAAGGTGCTAATGGGTCTAGAGTAGGCTTTTGCAGCAAGCAAAGTGGCTCATGGAAGCCCATCCATCCCTTTCCTGTTTACTCATACAGGGATGGCTAGATAGGGTTCAACCACCCATCTTTGCCAGTCTGGACAGCTTCTGAGCAAAGCCAAGTTGGCCACTGAGCACAAGCAAGTACTCCATTCTCCAGGGCTGGCATGTCTGGAAGCTGAGCAGGCCCGTGGCTTTAGAGTGGCTGTGTGGGAGTATAAAGAAGGACACAATGACCCGTCAGCCTGCTTTCTGGAGTCCCCTGAACATCAGCTTTCTGTACAAAGGCATTCGGGCTTATGCTGCAGAGTGGCACCATATTGCTAGCCATGTAGTTTGAGGGATTCCTTTGTAGAATCCCGTTAGAGGGGGGATTCACATGGAAGCCCCCCAATTATGTTTCTTGACTGACCCAAAGGTTACATTTGAAAAGCTCAATCCAAGGCCCTGGCCAATGAATCTATGTGACAGAAATCGAAGGGGATCCTGATGGCCTCAAGCATATCTATACAGGGTAGCTAGGTGGTGCAGTGGATAGAGCACCAGCCCTGGAGTCAGGAGGACCTGAGTTCAAATCCGACCTCAGACACTTAACACTTACCAGCTGTGTGACCCTAGGCAAGTCACTTAACCCCAATTGCCTCACTAAAAAAAACCCAAAACAAACATATCTGTACTGAGCTCTTGCCAGCAATGTCCTCAGTCACTAGAAAGGCCCGCTCTGCAGTGTCTGTGGATCTGTTTAGGCTGCGGCCTGAGGATGCAGCACAGATGGATCCTAGTCTAGTCATGGTTTGGGAAGCTGAAGTTTGGGGACTTTCCACTTATCCTCCAACTCAGCGTTTTTGCCTGTCCATATCTTTCTGGATCCTTCCTCTGGGGCCACCATACTGGCTGTTTTCTAAGCCCATGTCATCTGAAAATTTTACATGTGCCATCTATGTCTTCATCTATCTCCCTGATAAAGGGACAGCTGCTACGGAATGTGCTACCACACACATCATACTGCCCAGGTCCCTGAGGTCACCTGTATGTGTCTTCAGGATGACAACAGGTCCCCAGATCGGATTTCTGGAAGCTGAATTGGGATTGGACTTGTTGCTGGATGAAGCAGGAAGCCTGGTCCAGTATGAGGAAGCCAGGGCAAACATCACCTCCACTTTCCTGCCCTGGACCAGGAAGACCTACGCTAAGGAGCTGATTGCTAGTTGGGTCCCCAAGGTGACCAGCAGAAGTCGTGGGGATGCCAGGACTTTGTCTTCTTTTTAAAAAATCGATTTCTTTACAACCGATTGGCGTCTTTTGTTTGGAGACTACTGACACTTCCCAACAAACACCCCAATAAAGCTCCCTAAAAAGGTAGATTTCTTCCAAAGCATTAAGCCAAAGCATCTGAGTACAACTGTGGTTGACAAGGCACTATCACTGTCTATTTGGGGAGTTTACCAGTTGTTCCCAGCAAGGAAGGATTTGCGCCAGCAGACATCACCCCTTGCTTCATTGTTATACTCATTCTACATATTGTTCTTTGGCCTTCACCTTCTTCACCCTACATCACTCCATACAAGGCTTCCCCTATTTCTCTGAATCTTTCATGGTGTTGCAAGATTCCATTCCATTTATCTGCCACAATTTGGTAAGCCATTGGCAAACTATGTGAGACACAGACTTTGTTCCCAGATTTCTGTGATCATAGACTGTGCTACTAAAAATCTCTGTGTACATGGGGGTCTTTGATTGCTTTCAATAACCTCTTTGGGATACGGTCCCCAGAGTGGGATCTCTAGGTCAAAGTTACAATGAACAGTTTTTTTCTTACATAATCATTCCTGATCATTTTCCAGAGTGGTTGGCACAATGCTCCGGTTTTTCTTCCCACAGCCCCTCTGACAACGAGTTTTCCCATTTTTTTCCTTTGCAACTTTGATGGCCACACGGTGAGACCTCAGGAATACTTCTGCTTGCCAACCTCTGTTTATTCACGCTTCTGAACACTTTTTTCCCTGATGGTTGTTGACGATTCCTGCTTCTTCACCTTCATTTTCTGCTTGCCTGAGACCACCCACCCCCGGCCAGAGCAGGCCTCTGGGCCAGGGGCCAACAGCTCCCTTCCTTTGGCTCATAATTGGAAAGCAACTGGTGGCCAGAGGCCCAAAGAACCAATCAGAGCAAGTGGGTGGCTGTGGTACCTGCTGGAATTCCTGGGCCTGGCCCAAAGGCTGTGGAGACAGATGAGGAGATTGTGCGGTATTGGTGTCGTTGAGATGGAATGGGAACAGCATTCCCACCTGGCCAGGTAAATAAAGCACAAGGGGGTTTAGTAAGGTATAAGAGACATAATACCTTGTGCTTCCGGAGGCTCCCAGGGCTGGTGGGGGTCGAAATGGGCGACTGCTTGGACTTGGGGGTGGACAGCTGGCTGCTAGACGTCCCGTTGGCTATCCCAAGAGAACAGAAAAGGCGGTCCAAAGTCAGTAGCGTTGCAAGTACCAGGGATTCTCTGTGCTTGCCACTGCCTCATCCCTCTCCCAAGGATACCCAGAAGTCAATCATACATAAGCCCTCCCTTCCCCAACAGGCAAGACTGGGCCTCTGCCCCACTGTCATTGTCTATGTGTCAGTTAACCAAGCCCCTTTCATTTCCCACCCAGATCATGGAAAGCAAATGTGAAGTGATGGGGAAAGGACTCCTGTGCTCATGAAAAGGGGAGAGCAGGAAGCAGCCTCTTGTTCTCCCTTTCTTAGGAGAAGGATGGGGCTGCCAGGGGAAGGGAGTATTCCCACTGGGAGGCCCCAGAGATGTTACCGACTGGCTGGGGCCTGGAACAATGGGGCCTCTCATTTGGGAGGTAGCGCAGTCTTTGGGGGAAATGATGGTCACAGCTTCCATGACTGCAGGAAGGGCTCTGTGGTCCAACAGTGTGGAGGCCTCCCTTCTCGTTTGAGCCTAGCTTCTGCCTTGCTGCGTGGCCTGGGGACTGGACACTGACCCTCTCTAAGCCTCCCTCCCTGGTTGTCAGCAGAAACTGGGATAATGAATGAAAAGGACCTTGTAACTGTGAAGGACTTTGCAAGTAAATGTAAGGGATCATTAATAATAACACGAAGCCAACATCAAAGAGTAAATTCTCAAATTATGAAATGATAAGCTTGCGAAAGACAGGGGCCTAGTAGAGGAGAGAGGATGAGATCAAAATTATGTAGGAACAGGCCAGAGGCCATCAGCCCCATTTTCCTGTCTTGTGCTGACCCTCGTCTCCCCCTGCTATACATCCTTCTTTCTGTCAACAGTCTTACCATCCTCCCAGCCTCTTGGCTTCCCAGCCTTGGCACCTCCCTTACCTGACACATTCAATTAGTTGTCATATCCTGCTAATTTCTCCATCCACATCTCTCAAATAGGGCCCCTTCTCTTCACTCCTAGAGCTGCCACCTTCATCAGGCCTTCTTCATTGTTTCTCAGCTCCATTATTGAACCAGTCTCCCAGTTGACCTTCCATCCTCAAGTCTCTCTACTCCAATCTATTATCTACATAGTCACCAAAGTGATTCTCCTAAAGCTCATGCCTGATCATGTCACTGTCCTACTCAGTAAACCCCAGTGGCTCCCTATTGCTGCCTTTAGAATCATATATAGTTTGGCATTTAAGGCTTTTTATAATCTGGCTCTATCCTACATTTCCATTCTACTTACATGATGCTTCCTCCTCCTCCTCCTCCTCCTCCTCCTCCCCTAATTGGCCTCTTGGCTGTTCCTCACACATGACCCTCTGTTTCCCCTTCCCATGCCTTTGCACTGTCTGTCCTCCATGCCTGGCATGCCATTCTTCCTCATCTCAGCTTCCTGGCTCTGCTGGCTTCTTTCAGGGCTCACTTTCTGAGCCAGGAGCCATCCTGCTTGCTCTCCTAGGAGCCACAGATTTCAAACCTAAAGGAACTTAGAGGGCATCTGGCCCAATCTGCTCATTTTACAGATGAGGAAATTGAGATCCAGAAAGGGGAAAGGGGAAAGGATTTGTTCTTGTGGCAAAGCTAGGATTCTAACCTAGGTCTTGGTTTTAAATTCAGCCCTCTTTTTGATTTTCCACTGGGATTTCTTTGTTTGGTTGGGGTTTTTTTGCGGGGCAATGATGGTTAAGTGACTTGCCCAGGGTCACACAGCTAGTAAGTGTCAAGTGTCTGAGGCCGTATTTGAACTCAGGTCCTCCTGAATTCAGAGCCGGTGCTTTATCCACTGCGCCACCTAGCTGCCCCTGGGCTTTCTTCACAACCTGGCCTTGAAGCTCTCAGAGGCACTGTAGGTTGCCACAGAGGATCTGAGTTTGAATTCTATTGCTGTCACTTATGATTTGTGACTTAGAAGAAGTTACTTAATCTCTCTGGGCTTCAGTTTCCTCCTTTGGAAAAGTCAGGCTTGGATTCGATTGCATCAAAGGTTCCTTCAAATTCTTAATCTATGGTCCTGTGAGCTTGAAGCAACTGCTTAGGAAAGCCTGCTAATGGCAGGGGAGACAATAGGGAAGAAAAGATGAGAGAAGAGGAGAGGAGAGAAGAAAGAAATGAAGAAGAGAGAAGAGTAGAGAAAGGAAGAGAGAAGAGGGGAAAAGAGAAGAAGAGAATAGGAGGGAAGAGAAGAGAAAGAGAGAGAAGAAAGAAGAGAAGAGAAGAGGAGGAGAGAAGATGAAAGAAGAAAAGAGAAGAAAGGAGAGGAGAGGAGAAGAGAAGAAAGATGAGAGAAAGGAAGAGAGAAGAGGGGAAAAGAGAAGAAGAGAAGAGAAGAGAAGAGAAGAGAAGAGGAGGGAAGAGAAGAGAAAGAGAGAGAAGAAAGAAGAGAAGAGGAGGAGAGAAGATGAGAGAAGAAAAGAGAAGAAAGGAGAGGAGAGGAGAGGAGAAGAAAGATGAGAGAAGAGAAGAGAGAAGAGGAAAGAAGAGAAGAAGAGAGGAGAGAAGGAAAGAGAAGAAAGAGGAGAGGAGAAGAGAAGAGGAGAGAAGAGGAAAGAAGAGAAGAAGAGAGAAGAGGAGAGGAGAGAAGGGAATGAGCAAAGAGCAGAAAGTCCAGGCCTCTTAGCTGCCTATGCCATCGGTGCCCTTGGCCTTTCCTGGGACACGGAATGTTTGCTCTGAATTGCATTGGCACATGGTGGCTGGGGGTGACCATTCTCCCACATGGCTGACTCCAGCTCCCATCTCCATGTTGCAGCAATGGCTCACAGAATGGAATCCCCTCCAGGGCTGCCAGCTGTTGGTGCAGATAGGTCCCCCTTCCTTGCTAGTCCCCACTTTGCAGGGCTGTGCCCCCTTCAGTACAGGGGTGTTCTCCACCTCCTCTGGCTGGGAGTGTTGGGCACTAGGCAAAGTCAGCCCTCTTTGCTAACCACCACACTTGACTTTCCAGTAATTTTGGCTTATCACTCTGGGCTGTCTGGCCTTTATCTGGAATCTCCTTCCCTAGTGGGGGCAGCTCTCATTCAGGGCCTGGTCACTTTCCAGCAAGCCCTCCTTTATTTGGAAATGACCCAGAACTGGATTTATGCCTGCAGATATGGACACTCTGATCCTCGGATTCCCTAGTAGGGGAAGGAGGCAAGAAGAAATAGCTTGTCCTCCAAAGTCAAGGATCCTCAGATCAGAAATTTAAAGCTGGAAGGGACATTAGAGGTCATGAAGTCCAGCCTTCTTAGAGGGGAAGTAACCTGTCCAAGGTCCTGAAGTTAATAAGGGTCAGAACCAGGATTTGGACCAATCCAGCAAGAATGTGTCATACCCCCTGTGCCACACTGATCCCCGGGGTGGATGGGATGGTTCCAGAATCTCTTTAAGCCTAGGTGAGAGGACTATTCCAAACAAAGATCCCTGGATGCCAGAGTAACCTGTCTGTCTTTCTTGGTGGCCTCACAGACTGGGAGTTGGTCCAGAGGAGACATCTTTAGGGTCATTGCATGTATCCCAGATGGGGAACTGTCTCTAGCTTTGAGGAGCCTCTTGAAGAGGCTGTGAGGCCACCAAATCTTGTAGCTATATGCATAGGCAGGCTCTCCAGTATACCCTCTTTCCTAATGCCATTGAGGATGGGCACTGACTCTGTTATCTGTGTTCCCTAAAGTGCCAACCTTTCAGCTTTATGGGGGAGGAGCTGTGTGCTTGTGATTGAGGGACAATTTAATGACTTTTTCCTTAGGAGTAATATATTAGGGACAGCTAGGTGGCGCAGTGGATAGAGCACCGGCCCTGGATTCAGGAGGACCTGAGTTCAAATCCGACCTCAGACACTTAACACTTACTAGCTGTGTGACTCTGGGCAAGTCACTTAACCCCAATTGCCTCACAGAAAAAAAGAAAAGAAAAGAAAGGAGTAATATATTACTTGGGGCTACTTGGAAACCCCCAGCGGGGTGTCAGCCTTCCTCTTACAATCACCTCCAAGCTTCCCAATCAAAAGTAGTGTGGAGAAGCAGGATTGCCCCATAGAAGCCCTGGTGTATGAGGGGAAAGACAAATGAGTGACTAAGACAGTTAAAGTTACTACTAAATCAGACCTTAGACAGGGTGGGGTGATGCCAAGGCTTCATGGAGGGAGGCGCAGAATCATGGGATGGGACAGAACTCAAAGCTGGAAGAGACTAATGGCAAGGTGAGGTGTAAGGCTCTGCCAATGCAAAAACCCTGGCAGCTTCTTTGTGCCCAGTACTGTGTGTGCTGTCTGAGGAACCACCTGGCTGAACACAGCCAGCACCTGGGAGTAAGGGGCCAGGAAACCAGTGCTCCTCTGTAGGAAATAAAAGCCAGTGGTTCCCAGAATGGAGCCCAAGACTCTAGGGCACCAGAAGGACTATCACCTCTCACTGTCTTGAGACCACTCCTCATTTAATGCATCCTAAACTCCTAATTGTCATTTTGGCCACCACCACATGCTGTTGACTCACATTAAACATGTGGGCTACTAAGATTCCCAGATCTTTCTTCAGCTGAAGCTCTGTCTAGCTATATCTTCCCCAACCAGCATTTTTTAGCTTTTTGTTTTTCCCTTTTAGATTTCACTTTCTTAGATTGAGCCCATCAAGATTTTTGTTGCTTTTATAGTTTTTGCAAATTTGGTAACTATGCCATCTATGTCTTTATCTGAGTCAGTGATAAAATTCAGCACAGGGTCAAGCACAGATCTGTGGGATACCACACTGGAGACCTCCTTACAAGCTCATATTGAGCTATCGTCTGAGCTTGGCAGCTTGGACAGTTCCATGCCATCTAACTGCTACTCTTCTCTACAAGAATTCCCCAAGGGATTTGGCCAAATGCCTTGCTAAAATCTAGGGAAACTATATTGACAGCATTCCTCTGATTTACCTGTTGGGTGACCATGGCAGAAAGGGAAAGGAGATGAGCCTAGCATGATCTGCTCTTCCTGAAGCCAGGAGAGCTCTTGGGGATCCCTGCTCCCTTTTCTGGGAGTCCACAAAGCAGCCCTTTAAAAGACAATCTAGGACTTTGCCAGGAGCCAAAGCCAAGTTCACTGGCCTGGAGCACATAGATGCTGCTTGCTTCTCAATAATGGAAGTCAACTCATTGGTCTTTCACTAGACCTGTCCCAGCCCTCCACAGTCTTCTAACATTTCAATTCAATTCAATTTGAGTCAATTTAACAAGTGCTTATTACATGCCTGTGATGTGCCAGGCACTGTGCCAGGTGTTTGGGATGCAAAGACAAAGACTCGCCTTGCTCACTGCCAGCTTTTTGTTAGAACCCTGGGGTGTAATCTGGAAATGTGAACTCCTTAAGGGCATCTAGATGAGACAGCATGGCCTAGTGGAGAGAGCCCTGGACTTGAGGCAGGAAGACATGGTTGTTCCACTACTGCACTGGATGTGTACTAGCTGTGTGACCCTGGGCAAATCCTGTGCTATTTCTGTTTTTTGTTTTTTGTTTTTTGCAGGGCAATGAGGGTTAAGTGACTTGCCCAGGGTCACACAGCTAGTAAGTGTCAAGTGTCTGAGGCCGGATTTGAACTCAGGTACTCCTGAATCCAGGGCCAGTCTTTACCACTGCGCCATCTAACTGCCCCCATCCTGTGCTATTTCTATGCCGCAGTTTCCTCCTCTGTAAAATGAAGGAGCTCGGGGGTCGAGTATAGAGTTCAAGGGCTCAGATAGGGGTTTAGTTTGCACAGAATGGAGATGCTGTGAGGGGGAGTCAGGTGGAATAAGTCTGGGACTGTGCTTTAGGAACGTGTATTTTCACAACCTTGCAAATGATGGATTGAAGAAGCAAGAGCCTAGAAGCTAGGAGACAATTTGGGACACTGCTGAGAGGTGATGAGTGAAATCCTTCCCAGTCACTGTTGAGTATAAGAGCACCTGCCATGGGAGTAGGGTCCACTACTCTGGTGGTGGCCAGGTGAAAGAAAAGGGAGCAGATGTAAGAATCAATAAGACTTTAAAAAAAAGAATCAATAAGACTGGGCAACTGATTGGCTATGTGTGTGGGGGTAGGGTAAGGGAGGTGTGGGAAGAGAGAGGGGGATGGGCAGCTGCAACACCTACTGGGAAGAATCAACAACTCAGAGAATTGCGTGGTTGGGCACACTACCTCAGCAGGAAAGTGAGGGAGGGGAGATGGGAGAGTAAGAGACCAAGTAGACTGGCGGGGAGAAAGATGCCATTCGGGTCTTCCCCACTCGAGAAGGGCTGTATAGTCACTCTGGACATCAGTCCTTCTCAAGCCCTGGCTCAGGCTGAGGGGGTGGGGTCTGAGCTGGTGGCACTGGGGTGGTGATGGGCAGATCGGCAGGCACTGTCTGCCTTTCTGAGTCTGCTTTGCTAATTGCCTCTGCTGCCTAGAAATGCTTTTGTCTCTTTCTCTCTCCAACCCTTCCATTAGGGAAGAGGGAGATGGTGGGCTGGAAGCGATCCCTTCCAGAGTTGATCATAGGCTTCTGGGGCCACACTCAACCATAGGTTGTCAGATTATGCCATTGTTGAAGGTAGTATTTTAATTGGAGATGGGTTCTCTGGAATGGGCTGAGGGTAGCTATTAATCCTTTGACTAAGGGAGGGAAATAAAGGACCTGCTACAAACACATTTTTGAGATTAGCCCAGCTCTGTTTTTCTTTCTTTCTTTCTTTCTTTCTTTCTTTCTTTCTTTCTTTCTTTCTTTCTTTCTTTCTTTCTTTCTTTCTTTCTTTCTTTCTTTCTTTCTTTCTTTCTTTCTTTCTCTCTCTCTCTTTCTTCCTTTCTTTCTTTCTTCCTTCCTTCCTTCCTTTCTTTCTTGGTGAGGCAATTGGGGTTAAGTGACTTGCACAGGGTCACACAGCTAGTAAGTGTCAAGTGTCTGAGGCCGGATTTGAACTCAGTTCTCCTGAATCCAGGGCCGCTGCTCTATCCACTGTGCCACCTAGCTGCCCCACAGGTTAACCCAGATCTGTTTTTAAGAGGATGAATTTCCCTGAGGAAAATGATTGGTGTCTCTCAGAGGATGGAGGAGGGACAGGATTTTGTGACTCGTTTTTCTGTCCTGTGCATTCTGGGTCAGGAAGCAACCTACCCACTCTGGTGATTTGGACCTACACTGAAACGTTTCTGGAAAGAGATGCATGGGAGGAACACTCCCCAACGTAAAGAGATTATTTTAGGAGACTCCCTTCCAAGCATAACATTCAAAAGGGCATTGACAATCATTTGGCCAAGATGACAAGATGAACCTATTTCTCTGGCCAGTCTGGAGAGAGAGGCCCTCAACAGGCTACTGACTGAGCGAAACCCACTCTGCATTCCGGCTCCTGATGCTGGGCTCTCTTCCCATTCCAGCTATAGCTCTCAGATTTCTCTTTTTACACCCACTTTCCTTGAGGGCTCAGCTCTTTTTGTAGCCAAATCTTCATCTCCAGCCCTGACCTCTCTTTTGGGTACCGGCCCTATATCTCTAACTGCTGTTTAAACATTTCCTCTATGGACAAAGTAAAACCACCCCCTTCTACTACTACTGTCTTACCATGCCCCTATCTCCTTTCCAGAAATCTAGGCTATATACCTTGGACTCATCTTGAATTCCTCCTTTTTCTCACTTCTCACCCACGTGGTTATTTATTACTTTATTCAATTTCTGCTTTCAAAACCCTTTTGTCTTTCTTTTCATTCCCACTGCCACCACTCTGGTCCAGGCATCATCACCCCTTGGTCTCATCCAGAACCCAGATAAGGGCAGCTAGGCTGGTGAAGGGCCTTGGGTCCATGCCATAGGAGGATGGGTTGAAGAAACTGGGGCTGCTTAGCCCAAATGAGGGGAGACCTGCTGGTGCTGGGGGAGAGGTAGGTGGGTAGGGCTATTTTATGTAGGGGCAATTAGCTTTATGCCGCTTGGTCCCAGAGGACAGAAGTAGGAACAATTCAATTCAACAACACTGACTAGAAGTTGCAGAGACAGATTTTTGTCTCAAAATCTCCTAACAATAGGGGCAGCTAGGTGGCGCAGTGGATAAAGCACTGGCGCTGGATTCAGGAGGACCTGAGTTCAAATCCGGCCTCAGACACTTGACACTTACTAGCTGTGTGACCCTGGGCAAGTCACTTAATCCTCATTGCCCTGCAAAAATATGCCCTAACAAGTAGAGGTGCCAAAAATAGAGGGAGTGCCTTCCCTTTTGCTTGAGGTCTTTGATCCCAGGCTGCATGACCTCTTCTTGGGGTGACTGTAGATAAGTTGATTTTCATTCAGGTTTGGGATGCACCAAGTGACTGCTTCCAACCCTTCCAGTTTGGAGAATCTATGCTTGGTACAGTGTGAAAGTTGCCTAGCGAACATCTAGCCCAACCCCCTAATTTTACAAATGAGGAAACCGAGGCCTAGAGAAGTTGACTGACTTGTCCAAGGTCACAGAGCCAGCCCATTGCAGAACTTGGCTCTTATTTCACACTGGTTCTATTGCTGGTCTTCACAAATTTTATCCAAGTGTGTGAGATTCAGTGATGATGTGCAAGGCATAGCTGAGAAAATGGCCCAATACCTTCCCATTGCCATATATAAACCTGTATACATGAAACTCTCAACAGAATTTGCATGCATGGGTTAGTTTTTGGTCTGCACAGTCAGGCAAAGCATTAGTTAAGTACATCTACTCCTTCATTCAACAAACACTGAATGCCTACTGAATACCCAGTCCTTTGGGGACTGTGGTGATGTTGGTGGTAGTTCTGATGGCAAGGAAAGGGCTGGATTTCCTGAGTGGGTGCATCAGAGGGCCCACTCTAGGGGAGTGGCTTGGAGCCATGTCTTCCTGTCTTGGGAACATTTAATATTGGGAATATTTACTGAATTTTGTCACAGGATTGTGTGGTTCGGTTGGTACCACAGAGACACATCTAGCATCCAGTGGCAATGCACCCTCAGGCATGCAAAAGGTAGCCCTCTGTGGGCAGAGTCAGCATGCACAGCAAAGGAAAAGTTACTTACCATCTTGGTCGTTACCTGAGTCAGCCGGAGACTTGCTTCTGCGCACAGGGCCGGGACTTTTTGCTGAGCTCTTTTGAGTCTTGGGAGATGACTTGGTGCCAGTGTTGGCAGGCGGGGCCCCCTTCATGACTCGACACTCTGGGGGGAAAGCACCCAAGTTACTGGCATCTATTGTGAAAGAGTCCAGGGTTAGGATGCCCCCCTGTTCCTCTGAGCCAAACACTGACTCCATCGCAGCCCCTTGCCCAGGCCTAGATGTGCTCAGGGACTTGGCCAACATCACAACTAGAAGGTGATTTCCAACTCTGTAGATGGGAGAGAGACCCTAGGGATGCTCCAAATTGGCACAATTGAATGGTTTGTTAACAGAATAACCCACAGGATTTGGAATGGTAAAGGCCCACAGGGACGCAGACCTGGGCTTAGTGGAGAGGGATGACTACAAGCAAAGCAGACTCCACAAGAAGCCCGGGCTAACAGACGATGGAGCCCCAGCAGAGCAACTTGCTGGGGATGCTGGGTGGGGCCTGAGAGCAGCACCAGCTGAGCTTGACCGCTGTGGTTCGGGTTCAAGCTTTCTGTCTTCCTTATGCTTCCCAAGAAGGCTTATTCAGATTCTTAGGGCTTAGGTTTCAGTTCCTGCTCTGTCACTTACCAACTGTGGGACCTTGGCCAAGTAATTTGCCCATTCCACTTCTAAATCTGTGCTCCTCAGATCCCTTCTAGGCTCATATCTAGGTTTGCTCTCCTTCCTTCCGGTTCCCTGTGAAGCCCTAAACCCCCCTTCTTGGCTGAAGTTAGGAAAGAGGAGACTGGTCCATAACTATCCTGGGAGAACTGGGCGTGGGCTAATCCTGGTGGTTAGTTATGGAGTGAGGGGAATGGCCGGGAAGGAAGGTTGCAGGTCCCAACACCTCAGGTTTGCACTGCTGATGGGAGTGAGTGGGTAGGGTGGGGAGAAGGGTAAGATGGATTTAGCCAGCAGTTTCATACCCATCCTCTCCCACAGTCCAGCATCCTTCCAAAGCCACTTTATGTCGCTCTGTCACCCAAGTGAGCCCACAGAAATCTCAAGTGCTAAAAGGGGAAACAAAGGCATGACAAGGACTCCAAGCCATAGGGGCCATCCGTGCTCACCATTCTCATCCAGGGAGAAGTCGTCCTGGGCATAGCGGAACTTTTCAGGACCACAGGCAATAAATACATCATCATCACCAAAGAAATCATGGAGGCAGGTCACCTGAAGAGAAATCAAGCCACATCTGTTGGTGGGACACCCGCTGGGGGCAGCTGGAAGGACCCCAATCTTCCCTGACCCCTTCACAGACAACTGTCAGGTCAGAAGGGACCTCAGAGGCCACTGAGTCCAACCACTCTGCCGAGCGGTCACCCAGACTGTGTCTGAGGACTTCCAGGGAGGGAGGGCCCTGCTTCCCAAGTCATTTCATCTGACTCTTGGGGTCAGGAAGCTTTTCCCCACAGTCACAGCCTAAATCTGTCTCTCTGTGCCCTCCTTCCACCATTCCTGACTCTGGCCCCTGGGGCCTCTTCCACAAGGCACCAAGCACGGCCCTTTCCCAAGCCTTCCCTTTTCTAGGTTAAGAATACCTGATTTCTCCATCTTCTCTTAGGGCAAGGACTTGAGGCCTCTCACAGTGTTGGTTGCCTTCCATATTATCAACCAACCAACCAACCAACCAACCAACAAGCACTTATTAAGCACCCCCCAAGTGCCTGGCACTGTGCTAGTTCTAGGGAAGTGAAGCCAAAGAATGAAAGAGTCCCTGCCCCCAAGGAGCCACTTTCTTTGGGCAGAAACATAGGAGTGAATATGAAATATATAAGAAGAAAATACAAAGAAATGTGAGCGAGGGAAGGATTAGCAGCTAACTTTGCTGTTCTATGTGTCGGACCCGGGCAAATTACTTGTCTCCGCTGAGCCTCAGTTTTCCTATTGGTCCAATGGAGATGTTAGTTCTCATAGCCCTACTAGCAGGGGTCTAAGAGGTCACTGAGTACACTGCCCTTCATTGATAGAGGGGGAAACTGAGTTCCAGAGGGGGCAGGGGTAGGTGTCAGAGCAGGGATTTGGACCCAGTTCTACCAATTCCATACTCAGAATGCTTCCCATCGTGCCATTGTGTCTCTACCCTGATTCTGGAGGTTGCATATAGGAAAGTAGGCTGCTCACTTCACTGACTTCCAGTACAGGAGTGCAGGTGGGAGAAGATCACACGAATACAGCTTCCTAGTATTCCCAAACTAACATAGTCAAGTTGTCCAGTTGATCTTTCCTCTACCACCTCTCCCCCTGAAGAGGCTCCCTCTTCCTAGGAATCCTTGACCCTTGCATAGCTAGTACTTTATGTTTTAGTTCAGCTAGTACTAAATATTTTAGTTTAGAAAACATTTCCCAGTCTATGAAGTCTATTCACATTCATTCCCTCCTAATTTTTCCTCCTCCTAACAGGCCCATGAGAGAGGTAGGGCAGGACAGGAACCACCAGCCTTATATTATCAAGGAGCAAGCTGAAGCCAAGAGAGTGGAAAGGAGGTGCCTAAGTAAGCAGAGGGACCAAGACTCAAAGGGTCTCTTGACTCCCCATCCAATGCCCTTTATTCTCTATCCTAACTTTAAGAACACCAGTCATCAGGGGCAGCTAGATGGCGCAGTGGATAAAGCACCAGCCCTGGAGTCAGGAGTACCTGAATTCAAATCCGACCTCAGACACTTAACACTTACTAGCTGTGTGACCCTGGGCAAGTCACTTAACTCCAATTGCCTCACTAAAAACAAACAAACAAACAAACAAAAAGAACACCAGTTATCACCACAATGACATGTCTAATCTAATTTGGGGTCGGCTGTGCTCTGGGGCTAGTGAAAAAATCTAGAGCACAAGCTGGACATGAGTCAACAGTGCAATATGGCAGCTAGAAAAAAGGCAATGGAGTCTTCCATTGCATTAAGAAAATCAAAGTGGCCAGGGCAGCGTTCATGTTGCTGCCAGCTTCCCGAGTCAGAGCACATCTGGACATGATGTTGTAGTCAGTTCTGGGGCCAACTTTGAGGAAGGACCCAGAGGAAAGTTATCAAGATGATGGCAAACAATCCCATCAAAGCACTGTTGAAGGACTTGTGAATGGTGATCCCAAGAGAAGAGAAGATTTGAGGAAGGGGCATGGTTCCTAGCTATAGGTCATTCACTGAAGGGCTAGCATATGGGAGAGGGGAGAGCCTTGTTCTGCTTGGGTCCCAAGGGCAGAGCTAGTAGCAGTAACGCGTGTATTTGTGTGTGTATGTGTGTTCAAGAACACCACCACTGTCTTCCCATACATGAAGGATTGTCCTGGGGTAGGGGGCGTAGACTGGTCTTTCTCCCCTCCCCTCCCCTCTTGGGTGCAAGGGGCAAGGGGCAAGGGGCAAGGGGCAAGGGGCAAGGGGAAGGGCAATGGGTTTTCCAGAAGTAGATTTGAGCTCGAGATGAGGGAGATTTCCTAACAATCAGAATTGAGCTGAATAGAATCGGCTGCCTCGGGAGAGAGTGAGTTGCCCATCACTGGCTGTCCTTGAGGAAGCTGGTCATCCCCCACTCCCATCTGGGATGTTATAGAGGGGATCCCTGTTGGGGTACACATTGGCCTACATGTGACCTCTCTGTACCCTGTTGGGGCAGGGGCACACTTTTGAACTCAGAGTCCTCTTCCTGCTCCATGATCAGGTAATATCACATGATCTAGCTTGGGCCAGAGGGAGTTTGTTTTCTGGTCTCTTTTGGCTGTCACATCTGCCACCCTAACTTACAGTTCTAGCACAAATGGGAGATAATATTTCTTTGGCCACATGTCAGCTAAATTATAAAGGGACTTTCTTCTAGCCTCCTGGCTTTGCTGTTGCCCACAGGCAAAGCCCCCTTTAAGATGAAAGAACAGCAATCCTACCCTCTTCCCAACTAATTAGTCTGCCATGGGCACTGGATTGGGCCATTTCTAAATGACTGACTTATTAGTCATTTGGAGTAGTAATCCCTGGGATTGGAGGATTTCAAGCTGGAAAATGAGGGCTAGCAAGCCAGAGCCTAGAGATTGGGACCTGGGTCCTTGGTCTCCCAGGCCAGCTTCAAGCTTGAAGACAGTTCTCCTGTTCTCCCTGAGTCTTCTCTTCTCTAGGCTATAGACCCATGACTCCTTCAACTGATTCTCACATGGCCTGGACTTCAAGCCCTTTAGCATCCTGGTTGTCCTCCCTGGACATTCTCCAAATGTGGTCTTCAGATCTGAGCCTAATACTCTGGATGTGGTCTGATAAGGCAGAGGACAGTGACATCGTCACCTGCCTAGCCCTGCAAGCTTTGCCCCTCCCTTTGGTCTGGTACTTAGGATCCTCTGTGGTTTGACCCAAGGGGTCTTCCCAACCTCATCTCCCACTATTTCTCTTTTCCAGAGTCTATGCTCCAGCTAAATGGGATGACAGGCACAACTGGCATTGGCTGACCGTTCAACCATCTATACCCCTAGATACCCTGGCCTCTGTCCTGCATGCCTAGTTGCCAGACCCCTGCCTCACACTGACCTGTGGGCAGTAATGGGGCTTCTAACCCTTAGGCTGACTGTCTCCAATCCCAAAGCCCTGCTTGACACAGGACTGAACCTTTCCTGGCCTTTCCCATGACCTAGCATGCTGGAGTCACTGTCTGCTAGGTTCTGTTATGCCCTGGATTCTTTGGCTCTCTGGCCAGCTGGCAAAGCCAGCTTTGACACCCCTCAGCCAGAGCCTTCTTGGAGCATCAGCATGAGTAAAGTCAGAAGGTCACTGGGTCGCTGCATTTGGAGGCAGAGCATCTGGTTGTGATTCCTAACTTTGCTACTTCCTACCTGGGGGACCTTGGATAATTCATATCCCCTTTCTGAGCCTCAGTTTTCTCTTCTATAAAGTGACAGGGTTGGAGCAGTCAGTCATCAAGTGCCTGCCATGTGCCAGGGGTACAAAGAAAGGCAAAAAAAAGTCCTTTCCATGTCTTTCCCCTCCCGCTCCAGTCCCACTCATATGGAGTCCAGCCCAGCCCTGGGCCATATACACAGGGGTGTATGGGGAGCATCGTGGAATTGACATGGGCAGTACTCCTGCCATGTGGATGGGAGAGGCTGAAAGTATCCCAGAGGCACAGCAGCTGCAGCGTGCACACAGACTGCCATTGTCCTTTGCCAGAAGTTGGGGGGGGGGGCTGATCACTTCCCCTTTCTTTATCCTCCCAGGAAAGACTGGCTAATGTGAGTGCTCATTTGCCATGGCGATGCTCCCTTCCACGCAGGCGCAAGCGGCATCCTGCGTCAGGGCCCGGCCCCCTCCCCTCCCTGCTCTGCGGCTGAGCCACTGCAGTCTTTCAGACAAAGAGCCTGATGGCGGCTATCTCAGTGACCTCATCAGTGGTTGAGGCAGCAGCCTGATTAGCATCTCCACAGAGCCCCAGGACTACACTACATTCAACCTCCCTCCTCCTTAGCCCCAAGCCCATTGAAAGAGGTCAATCTGCCCATCCCAGCATGAAGAGCCCCTCTGAGCTCTTGGGTAATTGTTAGTCCTTCACAAGGCAGGCCAGGGCAGACCTGGTTTACCTGGGCTTGGGCTTGGGGGGCAGGTACCTGGCAGCCAGATAGCCTTTTCCACATTGGAGTATAGTGCCAGCTGGCCAGAGTGGAAGAGCCACACATCCTCAGCAGGTCAGCGGGCTGGCCTGCCCTCCATGGATAGACTGGGCCAGCCCCCCATCAGAGGGAGCACTTGTTGCTTAATCATTTAATTCATGTATTTGGGACCCCCTTGGGGGTTTTCCTTGGCAAAGATACTGGAGGGATTTGCCATTTCCTTCCCCAGTTCATTTTATGGATGAGGAAACTGAGGCAAATAGGGTGAAGTGACTTGCCCAGGGTCACCCATCTCGTAAGTGTCTAAGACTAGAATTGAACTCAGGTCCTCCCAACTCCAGGGCTGGCACTCTACCCATTACACCACCTAGTTGTCCCAGAGGGAACAAAGCCCCACAGAATAGTCTGGCCATAACCATGTGTAAAGGCCCCCTTAAATACTGGGAGAGCTACTTTGAAGCCAAGTAGGCTCCACATTCTATAGAATCTATTTGCTCTTTTACTGCATCACTCTCTGCTATCAGGGCTATTGATAATTCTCATATGTAGCTTGTGCTCCTGTTGCCACCTGGGCTCCCTGCCCATTTAACCAATAGTCCCTGTCTTTATGCAGAGCTACTAGCAAAACAAACAAACGTTGGCTGAGCCTGGGATACTATTAACTTATCTGATGCCCAGACTGACTCAGATTGCTTTCTAAGGTCATTTTTGATCTGTCCCTCCTGAGGTGGAGCCCTGACTTGATTGAGGATGGCAGTGTCAGAAAGCAACCAGGAGGGCAGCTATAGGCTAGATGGAACTAGCCCCAGAAGTTAAAGAGCTCCTGGATACTCAGAAGACCAAACTCAAAAGAAAACGAATGCCTTGGTTTCAGGAATCCTCTCCTAGCCCTCCCCCAACCCAGTTACCCATCTAGTTGTCTTCTGAGGTAGGGGTCAGTCCCAGCTTGCTAGGTTCCCTGAGCCTGTCCTGCAGACAGCTGTATGGGAGAGAGCTACCTCAATGGCATGCCCTGAGGGTTACAGAGTCGAGTCCAGGATTCATCTCATATTTGGGGGTACTTAAAATGAAGGGCTTAGACTTGGTGCTCCACGTGGTTCTTTTCACCTTAAAGTCCTATGATTCTATCACATGATCTGGGAAAGTCATTCAGAAAGGCACTGGGCCACAGTCAACCTCACTTCAATGACCATATTGAATAATACCATCACGCTGTTTATCAGATTCATTAGCCTACCTGCCTGACTTCTTCCCAGTTCCCTATCTTTCTTCCTTTCCCCTTCCCCTGCCTGGTGAAAAACACCACAACCAAAGGGCTTCCTAGGTGGCAGGACCTGAACTTATTCTCTCCTTTGCTTTCCCTGACACTACCTTGATACGCTGGCCGAGTTCAGCACCATGGACAGTGCTGATGGGCGGCAAACTGGTCTTTTGAATCAGGCAGTGGAGGAAGAGGACCACTCCCTGTCCAGACAAAGAATCAACTGTTTCTAAAGTTCTGGCTCTAGGCAGACCCAGGGAATCATCCACCTTTTGGAAACTACAGAAATTTTAGGGGTGGGATTAGAAGCATATCCGGCTTTTAAGGAAGCCAGCCACAAGACTGAAGGAGGATGCTGGTTTGAAATCTAATCCCTCTATTGGATGGGAGAGGCAGTGTAGTGTAGTGGAAGAAGTCTCAGGCCCCAGATTCGAATCCCAGCTCTGCCACTGTGTGACCTTGAGCAAGTCCTTTGCCCTCTCTAGATTTCATTTTCTTCCTCTGTAAAATGAGGGGCCTGGAATAGATTATCTCTAATGAAGCCCCTTCTAGCCCTAAATCCAATGACTCGAGTCCTTTGATGGCTGTGCTTCTCCATACTTTTGTCCTCACTTGCAACACTTTGCTCCTGGCTGGATGCACTGCCTCCTACTGGTCCACTCTCTCTGATCACATTGTTAATGGGGGCCAGGGTGAGGGGGGGAGGATAGAGAGAAACCCTTTCCTTCTCCCAAGAATGTTTCCCTCTCAGGAACCTGGATCCTGCTCTGGAATCCACTAGGACTTGACAGGCTACTATATTTATACATAGGCCCAGAGGGGCATATGGTTGTGTCAATCAGTCACAAAATGTTATCTGTGTGGTATCATTTTTGCTTTTGTCCAATGGCCTAAAAAGCCTTAGGACTCTCAAATTAAGGGCTTATCCCTATATTTGTAGGAAGGCTCCTTCACACTTGGTGTTCTGTTGGCTGATGGATTCAAATGAGCCATCTGAAACTTCTGTGATCTCATTCGTTGGCAGGGAGTTCCCTACCCTTCCACATCAAATAGGGTTCTTTCAGTGGCGATGTATATCATTCAGTGATGTATAGAAGCAAGACACTTCATGGGAAAAGGCCTTTGAAGACAGCATTCTGCTCTAGAGACTCAAAAGCTCTTTAATAATCAACGAACCAGCACAGTGACATCTCCCATTTGCTTCAGTTTTCAGGAAATTGCAAAATGGTGGAAGAATCGGCCAGTTGCTGAATGTGGCTTGCAATAGCCTGTTTGGACCCTACTTATGCCTTCATGGAGGGTAGCCTTGATTCCTGTGTAGGTGACTCACTTAAAGGTTTGTTTGAGATGGGACCTGCCTTGGAGAATTGGATGACATCAGTTTCCACAGACCCACATTTAGACAGGGAGGTCAGGGCATCTCTGAGCCTGTTGGACATTAAGGGCTCACATCACAAGGCTTTAGGTTTGAGTATTAACCTTTCAGGGGCAGCTAGGTGGTGCGGTGGATAGAGTGCTGTCCCTGAATTCAAATCCAGCCTCAGACACTAACTGTGTGACCCTGGGCAAGTCACTTAACCCTTTTGGCCTCAGTTTCCTCATCTGTAAAATTGTTCTAGTATCTTTGCCAAGAAAACCCCAAATGGGATCACAAAGAGTTGGACATAACTGAAATGACTCAACACCAACAAATTGCCCTTTCAGGCAGTGAATGCAAGAAGTAGACCACCCCCTGGGACATTCTAAGCAGGGGCACTCTAGAAGGCTGGGATGAGCAGATCATTCCCAAGCTCGTTGTTTTCAATGTACCCCAGCAGAAAAAGGGAAGGGAGCACTCAAGAGGGGACAGCTCCTTTGCCTCTACCAGGCAGAGAACCCCCCAACTTGGTCTCAAAATTGCCCCAGAATGAAAGCAAGGTTTTCAAACTTCATCTAGGCAACAGTGGCTGACTTTGATTGTTTTTGTTCCAGCAAGTCCTATTTCTCCAAGAAGTTTGACTTGGATTTGGCGCCCTGTGATTAACCAAGACAAGAGCAAGACAAAGACAGCATCCGCCCAGCTGTTCCACACCGACAGGCCTGACCTTCCCAGCTGAGGGAGGGCTCTTTGTGCTAGGAAAGTGGTTGCCTAGCAACCAGGCCTTGCAGCTGCCAGCCTCTGAATGCTGAAAGCATGACTTATGGAAAGGAATAGCGCAGAAGAAAAGGGTGGGGGTGGGGCCTTGGCCATTCAGCTTTATTTTGGGACCAAAGGATAGGTCTGAATGCCCAGACCTTACCCCAATTCCTCATCCTTCCCATGGGGAGCCTCGTGCTAGAATGCATTGTGTGTTTGCATCCCTCCCTTCATTCCCACCACCCCTGCCACTCTCCAGAGCCTCATTGCAGTGGCTAATGCACAATCAACGAGGGAGGGGGGAATTTGATTAGTGGGTTGGGGGAAGGGGGTCTTGGACAATGCCAAGGAACAGCACACACATTCATTCACCAGACCTCCCTTTGGGTTCTGGAGGGGAACATCAGTTGTCTCATTGTATAGCTAAGGAAACCAAGGTATGGAATTAGAGTCTCAGGGTTGGCACCTGAACAAGAATCTCCACTTTAACTTAAAGATGTATGGTGACTGGGAACCCAGGATATCCTGAACAAGTCCATTCCACACTTAGAAAGCTCTGACTCTCAGGAAGGTTTTCCTTCTATCAAGCCTAAATTTACCTTTCTGAAGCTTCAGTTCAAGGGCAGATAGGTGGTACAGTGGATAGAGCACTGGGCCTGGAGTCAGGAAGACCTGAGTTCAAATCTAGCCTCAGACACTAGCTGTATGACCCTGGGCAAGTCAATTCACCCCATTTAACTCCATTTCCTCATCTGTAAAATGAGCTGGAGAAGGAAATGGCCAACCACTCCAGTATCTTTGCCAAGAAAACCAAGTTAGCCAGAATCACTGGTTAAGATAGGCAGCTGCGGGCAGCTAGATGGCGCAGTGGATAGAGCACCGGCCCTGGAGTCAAGAGGTCCTGAGTTCAAACCCGGCCTTAGACACTTAACACTTACTAGCTGTGTGACCCTAGGCAAGTCACTTAACCCCAATTGCCTCACAAAAAAGATAGGCAGCTGCCAAATGGCTCTCGGGACTGGACTCAAGAGGCAAGGCAATTCCTTGTACCAATACAGGTTGGCATCTTCTCTGTCACTTCTGCTCTTAGCTGCACTGAGATATGAAGTGGCTGCCTCAGAATGTCAGAGAAGGGACTCGAACCCAGATCTCCCTGTCCCTGACACCTGCTTTCTATCTACTCTGCCATATTACATCTCAAAATCATGACAATTTGGGAGCCTGTAAGTGCCCATGGTGCCATCTTCCAGAGAGGTAGCCCATGACTGGCCATGGATTCTCCTCAGCCTGTGCTTTCATACAAAGTGGGTGACCTTTCTCTCCAACAGAAAGGATGAGCATTCTCATCCGTGTTCCTGACTTGGAACTCCCTGTCCACCCCAGACCCCCCAGCCTCTGCAGTCTGGCAGGCTTCCTGTAGCTAAGGGAGACAATGTCTGTCTTATGATAGGCGGGTCTGTCTTAATTATCACAAAAATAGCTGCAGATGCAAACTTAACTTTGGACTTGTCAGCTAATTGCTAATCTAGATCTCTCCCTCCCCATCCTTTTCTTTATCCATCTCCCCACAATACCCACATGCACACTTCTTCTGGGACCCAGGAAGAAGAGGCTTGCCAGATCTTCCCAGTAATGAATCTGGCTTACTTCATGGTTTGGAGAAAACGTCACAAATCTACAAGCTAGTTCCAGTGTCTTGGCAAGGGGGACCCCAAGCCCTTTGCCCCTTCTACCTCATGGTAAGGATATAGCATGTTGTGGGGACAGCTGTTTGGCCATCATTTCTACAAGCCTGGCTCCCCTCAACTTGGAGCAGTTGGCATTGAGACCTAGAGGGGGTATCCCTTGTTCTCCAGATACTCAGAGGCTGGAGGTGGGGAGTGGGAATATTGGTGGCAGCCCTTTGGCAAACCCCAGAGAGCCTTTGTCACTACAAAGCTTGCAGTCTTTGGCAGAGGGCCTCAATAGAGGTAATTTCTTTCTATCAGAGTTGTTCAGCAAGGTCACTGGCTTCCTTGAAAGCTATGTAGTTTCTTTTTTTATTTTTAGGTGAGGCAATTGGGGTTAAGTGACTTGCCCAGGGTCACACAGCTAGTAAGTGTTAAGTGTCTGAGGCCAGATTTGAACTCAGGTCCTCCTGACTCCAAGGCCGGTGCTTTATCCACTGTACCACCTGGCTGCCCCCAGATAGGGAGTTTCTTATCTCTGGCGGTGTTCAAGGAGAGGTCACCTCTCAGGAGTACCACATCCTTCAGTGCTCACATCACAGGATCGTGGGGGAAAAGGCACCTTTAGAGGCCACTGAGTATAACCCCCTCATTTGACAGAGGAGGAAACTGGGGAAGAAAGAGGTGAAGTGACTTGCCCAGGGTCTTATAGGTAGTAAGCATTTGAGTCCGGATTTGAACTAAGGTTTTCCTGACTCCAAGCCCAGCACTCTATCCACTGTGTTACATAACTGGCTCAGATACCTTGTTCTCCATGAAGCCTTCCCTGATCTTGCCCCCAGTCAAAATGATCTCACCCCCCTCAAATTTCTCACAACCCTTTACCTCTTGCTCTCTTGTGCTCTTCTCTCATTATTCCCTGTAGCATAGTTATTTTTATTTATTTTCTCCCCATTATATTATAAACTTAAGAGTGAAGTACCTGTGTCTGAGCTTTGTAATCTGAGTGTTGGGTATGGTGCCTTGAATACAGTTGGCACTTAATGATTGTATATTGACTGACTGAGGGTTGTCCAGATGGCCTTGGTGTCCCTATCATCATGGGATCCTGACATTGAACCCTGAAGGAGGAGGGAGTTATTCTTAGAGTCAGATCATATTCCAGCCAAATGCCAGAAAGTTACACCCCTTTCCTCTCAATATTCCATAGCTTTCTTCTGACCTCTGTTAATGGCCAATTGGAGTTGCTCTGCCTATCTTCAGAGAGAGGGGGGGAGAAGAGAGAGACAGAGGAGAGAGAGGAGAGGAAAAAGAAAGAAATGAAAAAAGAGAAAGAAAGAGAGGAGGGGGAGAGGAGAGAGAAAGAGGAGAGAGAAATAGAGAAGCAAGGAAAGAGAAAGAAGAGAGAGGAGAGAGAAATAGAGAGAGAGGAAAGAGAAAGAGGAGAGAGAGGGGAGAGGAGAGAGAAATAGAGAAGAGAGGAAAGAGAAAGAAGAGAGAGGAAATAGAAGTAAAGAAGACAGGAAAGACAAAAAGGAGAGAGGAGAGAGAAATAGAGAAGAGAGGAAAGAGAAAGAGGAGAGAGAGGAGGAGAGAGAAACAAGAGAGAGAAAGAGAAGAGAGGGAAGGAGAAGAGAGAGAAAGAGAAGAGAAAGAAGAAGAAAAAGAGAAGAGAAATAAAGAAGAGAGAGAGGAGAGGAGAGGAGAGGAGAGAGAAACAAGAGAGAGAAAGAGAAGAGAGAGAAA
Source organism: Dromiciops gliroides (assembly GCF_019393635.1). Classification (NCBI taxonomy): domain Eukaryota; kingdom Metazoa; phylum Chordata; class Mammalia; order Microbiotheria; family Microbiotheriidae; genus Dromiciops; species Dromiciops gliroides. The sequence goes on from NC_057867.1 coordinate 5,585,786, forward strand.
GGGAGGAGAAAGAGGAAAAAAGAAGAGGGGAAAGAGAAAGAGGAAAGAGAGAGGAGAGGAGAGAGAGAGATTCATCCTGCCCACCCCAACCTGGCTGACTTTTTTTTTACTGTGTACCCTTCACCATGAGGGCAATCAGGCATTTATTTGCTGGTCTCACTGTTATCTTGTTCTCAGGACGACTAACTGAGCCACATCTCCCCGCGGGTGACCTCCAGGTGAAGGAACAACTGCTTCCTGCCAAGGGCGATTTCCCTCAGCAGACTCCCTTCTGATTGCTTTGGCCTCTCCAAGCACCTGGCTGCTTTGGTCAGGTTCTTGACTTCCTCCAGTTTCGTTCTGTTTCAGTTCACTCCTCATGGCCTGCAGCCATCAATATGCTTCTCTGCCACCTTTCAGAACTCACCAGGCAAACTGCTTGGTGCCCCTCACCGAACCTGGGCCCTTAAACCACGTTTCCAAATTATGAGCACAGGGTCCTTTTTGTCTCCAGCAGAAGAGACATACAACTAGGGAGGAAAGGCAATCTGTGTGCCTTTCTGTCATGGACCAACTCAATTCAATTTCACAAGCACTTATTGAGCACCTATGTGACTGGCACCGTGCTGGGCTCCATGGATATGAAGAAAAGAATGAAATGGACCCTGCCTTCAAGGAGCTTACATTCCACTGGGATAGCCAGGCATAGTCATCCACCCAGGGAGCCCCTACTTCTTAGAATAACAACATTCTCACCTTCATTTTAGGCCCCTAAGGCTGCCCCTTTCTTTCATAGTTCAGATTTTTTTTGGCGGAGAATGAGGGTTAAGTGACTTGCCCAGGGTCACACAGCTAGTAAGTGTCAAGTGTCTGAGGCCAGATTTTAACTCAGGTCCTCCTGAATCCAGGGCTGGTGCTTTATCCACTGTGCCACCTAGCTGTCCCTTCAGTTCAGATATATACATTTAATCAGGTCGGGTACAAATGGAAGAAACAAAAATGTAGCCTAGGGGGTGCCATGGACAAGGGGGCCTGGGGCTCTGGCTCCTCGTGCATCATCCCTCCATTTTAGCCCAGGCATAATGTCATAAAATGAGGGAGCCTGGTGTCATCAACAGTGGGGTATCTATATTTAGAGCTGGCAAGGACTGTGCAGATCACCTAGCACACTTCTACTCCCACTCCCATTTGACACTTCAGGAAACTGATGTGCAGACACTGCTCTCCATGTTGTGAGTGTTGACTCATCTCCCTCTTGAAGAAGATGAAGGAACTAGGAAGACCTGTCCATGGTCCAGGTGGTTAGGAAAAATGAAAAGCTCCCAAAGGAAACAGAAGGGTTCAATGGGAAAATAAGTGGTCTGAGGTGGAGGAGGGGAGACTGCCAGGGTGATGGAGTATGGAAGATTGTTACAAAGAGGCCAAAGAGGAGAGAAGATACCTATACAAGGAGAGCTTCAAAACAGATCTTAGGTTCTTCTTGAGGAGGAAGGAGCTGCTTATCCTCCCAAGAATGCTAGAATAGTGCCTCAGAAACTATTGGGGGAAAGATCACCATGAAAAGGGGAGAGGAAGAGGAAACGAGCAATAAAAGTTGGTGAGCCCCTCTCTGTTGACTTGAAAACAACAACCGAGAGGTCTGTTGTCTTCTTGAGGCATGGATGCAAGACATGACAAAGAAACTCTGAAGACTTAACAAGCTGGATGACAACTACCCACTTCAGGTGATCCATGTGGGTACAAATGACACTGACAGAAAGAAGCAAAAGAAGTATTACCAGTGATTATGACATTTTGAGCATGAAACTTGAGACATCAGGTTATAGGCTATGTTTTCTTTGCCCATCAGAGGCAAGGGATATCAAAAGATAAAAATTAATTTGGGAAGTGAACAGCTGGCTAAGAAGATAATATCTGAGAACTGGCTTTAGCTTTCTGAATTGTGGCTTTTAATAAAGGTTTGACAGATGCCTGGCCAGGGATAAAGTACACCTTTTGGAGGCTGGTAAGACTATGTTTTTCAGAGGTCTTGCAAGTCTAATCAAAGAGACTTTAAACTAAAAAGGATGAAAGAGAGAGATGCCTGCCTGAATATTTCCACAAAGTTAGATACTATAGAGAGTAGTCACAAAGAAAAAGACTAATAGTTCAGACACCCACAAATTCATAGGAGCAAAACCCCAAAACTGACCCTATGTCCCCAAGTGTTTATCCACAGATGTCTGAAGTTTATTCACCAAACAAAAGGAACTAGAGTTCCTAATGTAAGGGAGGATATTTTACCTCCTAGGGATCCCCTGAGACTTGTTGGAATGAGTTTATCTTCTTAATTTGTAATAGTACTCCACCCCCTTTTTCTTTTTGAAACTCATGTGAGGAAATCCAAGAACAAGAGGGTAGAGTATTTGGGTGAATGTCAAAGCAGGGATAAACAGAAGTGATAGTGCCATTGGAATATACTACAGACCACCAGGACAGAAAGAGGAAATCAATGAAGAAAGCAGAACATGATGCCAGAACAGACATATGATGTAGTAGCAAGTAGGGAGGTAGGACTTAAATTATCCAGACATCTGCTAGAATTCTCTTTATGCCAGAAGCAAAGTAACTCATACTTTTTGGACTTGCTTTAGGATAATTTTGTCCTTCAAAAAGTGGAGGAACCAACAAAGGGAAATTCTATTCTGGATCTGATCCTCACAAATAGAGAAGAGCTGGGGGCAGGGGTAGAAATGATAGGAACCCTAGGGAGGAGTGAACACCCTATCCTAGAATTTGTGATAGAAGAGAGAAAAACCCATACGTAATCTGACAGGCCCTTTCCTTTTGGAAAGCAAATTTCAAAGAATTCAGAGGAAAGATTGAATGGAATCTCATGGAGTAACATTTTTCAGGGGAAATCAGCCAGGAGGGATAGGAATGGTACAAAAATGGAATTCTGAACAAAGGGAAATAATTCTAATGAGGAAAAAAAAGGAGGATTCATTTGAAAGGACCAATGTGGGTGCTTAGGAAACTCACCGACAACCTTAGATTTAAAAAGAAATGTGCAGAAGTTAGAAAAAGAGCCAGGTAACAGAAGATGAATATAAAAGTATGACACAGTTTCTTGAAAATAGTGTCAAGAAAGCTAAAGCACAGAGTGAGCTGAGGCTGGTGAGGGATCAAAGCACAACAAAAAGGATTTTTTTAAAAGTTATATTGGGAGAGAAAGGAGGAAGAAGGAATGGACCCTATACCTGGAGTGGATGGGATGATGAAAATCGCCAAGCTATTAAATTATTCTTTTCCTTTCCTTCTTTTTTTGCAGGGCAATGAGGGTTAAGTGACTTGCCCAGGGTCACATAGCTATCAAGTGTCAAGTGTCTGAGGCCGCATTTGAACTCAGGTCCTTCTGAATCCAGAGCCGGTGCTTTATCCACTGCAGCGCCACCTAGCTGCTCTAAATTATTCTTTTCAAAGAAGAATGGCTTCCCTACACTGGAGAGGACAGAGCAAAACTGTCTAACAGAAACTTGATCTCCAGGATAAGTAAGGAGAGGGTATCAAGTCACTGGGCCCAGATGAACTCCCATCCTCAGGTACCTCTTTCAGTACCTTTTTCACTGACAGTTGTGGCTGCTGAGCCACAAGTGTGTGAAAGATCCTGGGATCCTCATACTATTCTTGTGGAAAAGAGGCAGAGATGTATCCCTAGACAATAATGTTGGGTTTAGAACTGGTGGGATGGCCTGACTTAGAGTAGTTGTTATTGGCTCACTGTGAATGGGCCAGCAGGTCTCTAGTGGAGTGCCCTAGGGATTTGTGCTTAGCTCTAGGTCGTTTCACATTTTTGGTCAATGACTTGGATAAAGGCATTGATGATAATACATTCATTGAGTAGGAGACTCAGGTGGGAGGAAGTGGTAACCCACTGGATGGTGGATTCGGGATCCACAGTGTTCTTGCCAGGTCAGAACTTTGGGCTGAGACTTTTTTTTGCTGGGCAATGAGGGTTAAGTGACTTGCCCAGGGTCACCCAGCTAGTGGGTGTCAAGTGTCTGAGGCAGGATTTGAACTCAGGTCCTCCTGAATCCAGGGTCGGTGCTTTATCCACTCCACCACCTAACTGCCCCTGAGCTGAAACTTAACAAAATTAAATCCAACAGTTTAAGTGTCAAGTCTCATATGTTGTGTGAGAAGGATCAGCCTCACAAGTATAAGAAGGGTGTGGCACGAACAGACAGCAGTTGTTTTGAAAAGGATCTGGGTGTTTTAGTGGACTACAAACTTCATATAAATCAGCAATGTGTGATGTGGTGGCCCAGAAATTAAATAAGAGCTTGAGGCATTCAGGGGGTGCCACAGTACCCAGAGTGCTGGGCCTAGAATCAGCAAGACTTGTGTTCAAATCCTGTCTCAAACATTTCTTAACTGTGTGATCCTGGACAAGTCATTTCACCTCGGTTTCCTCACCTGAAGTAAGAGCACTTACCTCGCAGAGTTGTTGGAAGGATCAGTGGAATGGGCTGCTTTTAGAAGTAGCGAGTGGACTCCCCCTTCTTGGAGGTCTTCAAACAGAGGCTGCTTGACTATTTGTGGGGTATACTAGAGTGGAGATTCCCCTCAGGTGTTGGTTGAGCTAGATGATTGCTGAGATCCTTCTTAATACCCCAATTCTATGATTCATGGAGAGGTGAAGTGACCTGCCCAGTGTCCCAAATGTAGTGAATGACAGAGTCAGGATTTGAATCCAGACCATTTGAGTCCAAATCTGTGTCAATGGCTGAGGATGGGTGTGGGAACTGGTGCAAGTGATTATTGCCCCTGCAGAGCCCAGGGTATAGGGGACCTAGACAAGATTGAGTGACACAGACCGACACCCATATATGCCCTGGGGTAGGATTCTCATAAACAGGGCACTGCTGGGCAAGTCACTTAGAGTCTCTGGGCCTCAGTCCTTCTTTGATGTGATGGATGGTACCAATACCTGCCAATCATGGTTGTAGGGAGCCTCAAAAGACAAGTTTTGTCTAAAGCATTTCCCAAAGGTTAAAGCTTGCTATGGACACCATTTTCACAACCAGCAGCAATGGTAGGGTCCATCTTGCAGTGGTGAATGTCTTATGTGTCTAATGAGCTAGAGTGCTGTATGAGATGATTGTCAAGGGTCTTTCCAGCTCTAAATCTGGGGTTCCTATGAGTGGGGTGAGGAAAACAAAGCTAAGGGAATTTGCTGCTAAGATCCTGACCAGAGCTCCCAGGCCCCTGGCTTAGCCTGCTCACTAGCCAGGCAGCCTCTCCCATCCATTGACCGGACACCTCATGGGCATGGGGTGGGGGAAGGTAGGTACTGTGGTTCCCTTAGGGCTCCTGACAAAGTAGGGGCCAGGGGGCTTCTGGGCCCAGTCACCTACCTGCTTCCCATCCAGCGTATACAGCTTTTTGACCACCCCAGTCTCCAGTTTGATGGCCTCAGTGATGTCTGTGAGGACTTGCTCGAAGGAGTGGGCCGTCTTCTTATTCAAGAGCACCCGCACAGCCTTGCGGGGCTTCACCCCACTGCGGATGATGGTCACCAGCTTGGGCCGAACAAAGTCCTTGTTCTCCCTAGCCTGGGCACTATGGCTGCTGGCCAGGGACTGGGGAGCTTTCAGATTGGCCGAAGTCTTCACGTTGACCGACCAGTTGGGGTTGGCATTCTTGGCATACTCCACCTTCTTGAAGAAATTGTCTGAGGAGCACACATAGCTTTCACCTAGAGGCAAAACCAGTAGGTCAGGCAAAGCCAGAGACTCCAACAAATGGGTGTGGGCTTGGAGGAGGACCTCGCAGAGCCCAAGCTGACTAACATAAAAGGCATCCCATAGCTCAGTTTGGCCCTAAGAGCAAGTCTGTTGGTGGAGATCTTAGCAGGTTACTGGTCAAAAGTCACCAGCCAAATGTGGTTTGAGGCAGGGATGGAGGGAATAAAGGGAGGATGAAGGGAGGGAGGAAAAGAAGCAGGGATAGAAGGGAGAGCAAAAAGATCAGGAGGGAAGGAAGGGATGGAGAGAAGAAGAAATGGGAGATGGAGAGAAGAGGGAGGAAGGGATGACGGGAGGGGAAAGAAGGAGGGAGGAAGAGAGGAAGGCACCCTGCCCAACACCACTAGAAGTAGAGACAGCTGGGAGAGTGGTGGGGGGAGCTCTAGGTCTGGAATCAGGAAGACCTCAGGTCAATCCGCCTGCAGACACTTGGGCAACCTGTAATTACCAAAGTTTCCCCAACTTTACAAAGGGGATGATAATAATAAGAGCACCCACCTTGCAGGGGTTTTGTGAGGATCCAATGAGCTCATACTTGTAAAGTGCTTAGCACAGTGCCTGGCACATAGTAGGCCCTCTATAAATGGTTATTCCCTTTCCCTTCATCCAGAGAAGTTGGGCTTTGGATATGTAGGGGTCATAAAAACCTCAAATAACAATGAATTCTTGTTTTTTTTTTAAGTGAGGCAATTGGGGTTAAGTGACTTGCCCAGGGTCACACAGCTAGTAAGTGTTAAGTGTCTGAGGCCGGATTTGAACTCAGGTACTCCTGACTCCAGGGCCGGTGCTCTATCCACTGCGCCATCTAGATGCCCCATAACAATGAATTCTTAACAGATATAAGAAGGCACGTCATGAGGTGCTTGCCCCATCTCAGTGGGCCTGGCCTGGCCTTCCTGGGGTATGGCATCATCCCCCAATGTGAGGCCTACTATGTGCAAGGTCCTGCACCAGGATCTGGGGCTACAAAGACAAAATGAAAGAGTCGCTCCCCTCCAGGGTGGTGCTAAGATCTCACCCCAAGGTCATGTGACTTATCCCACACAGACCAAGTCAGACTTTGCCATAAGAAATGCCCTGTGGAACATAACAATGGTAAGAGCAACCAGCATCTAGAGCCCTTGACTTATGCCCATTATCTCATTAGCTCAGCCCAGAGCTTTGTCCCTGAACAGCATGGCATCTGCAAAGACCAGAAATGGGCCTCTCCCTGTGTGTTAACACCAAACCATCTGGATTTAGCCTAAAGCCGTTGGCACAGATGCCAGCCCTTCAAACCCAAGGAGACAAGGCCATTCTGCTGGGGTACTCATCACTCTGCAATCCCACAGGGCCCTTTGTCTGTGACATGTTAGGAAGGAGGCAGAGGAGCTGGATTTGAATCCTGGACCTGTAACTGTATAATTAATGTAGGGGGAGTTTGGACCAAGGGAATGTCATCCTCTGATCCTATGACCCCTTATATTATTTCCTCAGTTCTGCTCCCTTTCATAGTCTCTGGGGCAAATATTGACTACACTTTGGGGAGCTCGCATGATACCTAGTGAGGTGGAGATGGAATGTTGCCCAAGTCTCACCGGGAGGGGCACCGGCTTATCTTCTTTGGGCCCGGGACCCTTGGTGCTGACCTGTACATAGGGAGAGCCCCCCCCACCCGGGTCTCAGCACCATAAACCCACTCCCAGAAACTATGAGGGTAGCGGCAGCAGCAGCTGCTGCAGATAGCGCCAACCACTTTTAGTGGGGCTGGGCAAAAGTAGGCAGGAGGCCAAGCTTGTCTTGGGCACTTGCCCCCACTTAGGCTGTTTCTCCTTCCACTCTTGGCCCAGCCCTTGGAAAGAATGTAACTCCCCTCCCCAGGGGAGTCTTTAGGAGGTGTTCGGCAGGAAGGAGGAATAACTGCCCACCTGAAGAGCCCTCCCTTGGTCTTGGCTCCGGTGGGGGGAGTGGCCATCTAATCTGGACCAAATGGGCCCCCCCCCCAGCTTGAGCTCCCTGTGCAGGCCTTAGGAAGAGCTACACCTTTCCACAGCTGTTTCCCATCCGGCCACAGCTGGCAGGGATTAGGTCCCTGGGGAGGAGGTTGTTAACCGGGAGAGAGGAAGCACAGTCATGAGGCAGCAAGAAGGAGGAGGGGCTGGGCAAGGGCCTTTCCCTCCAGGGGGCTGCCAAGTTGGCGAGTACCTGAAGGAGGGTATGGGGAGGACACATGGTGATTGCTTGTAGGCCCTGGGGATGCTTGATATGGACAAAGGTGTCTCTTGGGGAACTTTGGGAGGAGCGATCTCTTGGCAGGGACATGTTAGGAAGGAGGCAGAGGAGCTATAACTTCCCTCCTTCTATAACTTCTATAACTTCTATAACTTCTATAACTTCTATAACTTCCCTCCTTCTCGGAGGTTTTACCATTCCATTCCCCACCGCATGTATATGTACACATACATCTACCCCTTTATTAAATGGTCATCTCCATTATGCTTCCCAGGTATCTGTTGGTATTGCCCTGTCTCAGCAGATAGAAGCCACCCCAGAGTGTGATGGGCCTTAATTGTGGGGAACAAAGAAGTTGTAGGAGGAGATAGGAGTCAATGAGCCCAGGAGTAGTGGGGGCAGTCAGTGGCACTCTGGATACACAGGTCTGTAAATACGGCACATGTTCAAGAACCATCTAGAACCTACTCACTGGCTCTCATTTTCATCCCAAGTCAGACACAGTCCCCAGACCCAGTGCTGGAGTGATCCAACACACAGCAGAGGCTCCATGGTGAGGTCCTGTTGTCATCGTTACTGAGCCATTGGCTAGGGTTAGTAAAACAATGGACAACAGCATCACGACGAATGGCCAACTGGACTTCCAAAGGGCTTTCCCATCAGTTGCCTCCTAATCTCACAGTTGCCTTGGGCAGAAGGGAAGATGGGCTTGATGATTCTCATTTTGGAGGCAGAGAGCAGCCAGATGGCCTGGTTAGTGGCACTCCTGATTCTTTGGGTCTGAGGAACGTTTCGGCAGGGAGACTAGAGAAGAGAACACTGGTCAAATGGATGCTAGGGTTTCAAGTTAATTCAGTTGAACAACAAGAAGCATTTATTAAGCGCCTTCTATTTACAAGGCCTTTTGCTAGGTGCCGGGGCTACAAAGATGGAAAGCTTTCCAGAGTACCTGCCTACAAGGAGATTACAATCTAATAGGGTGGCCAGTAGACAAGTCTACAGAGAAGTACCATACAAGGTAGGCTGTGATGAAGGTAAAGCTGAGATCCAGACAGGGTACTTTATGAAAATTCAAGGAGGGACTTCCCCCTTTCATCTGGGGAGGGGGCCAGTCAGGAAAACCCTCAGGGAGGAGGCAGCTCCTAAGCTGAGCCAGGGAGGCAGAGAGGAATTCCAACAGGGAACAATGACAGTGGGTGAATGAGGGGGACAGTGAGTTGTCTAGTTTGGTTGGAATATAGAATGTGTGAAGGGAAATAAAAGAAGGGTGGAGCCAGCCTGTGGAGGGAAGACCTAGAATGCTAAGCTAAGTAGTCTGGCTTTTCCTGAAAAAGAAGAATGAATTACTGACATTTAATGAGTGTGTGGTCGGGGTGAGTGAAGGAGGGTGACATAGTCAGATTTGGACCTTAGGAGGACTATTTTGGCAGCTGAATGGAAGATGGAGCCGAGTGGAAAGAGACTAGAGGCAGGGGGACCAACCAGGAGGCTCCTATAATAGGAAAGGTATAAGGTGAGGGCCTGCCCCAGGGTGGTGACTGGGAGTGGGGAGGAGACAGATTTCAGACATGTCGGGCAGGGGTAGAATCATTTGGACTGGCAGCTGATTGGATGTAGGGGACAAGGAAAAGGAGAGCCAAAGATGACTGAGGGAGGTTTTGTTTCTGGGTTAATGTCAGGATAGTGGTGGTGACAGAAATAGGAAATTTGGAGGAGGGCCAGGTATCTGGGGAGATGAGTTTATATGGAACCCTTGAGTCTGAGCTGTAGGTGAGCTGTATAGGTGGAGATGTTCAGCAGGCAATTATAAATTCAGTGTAACTTGTATTTGGGGCCAGGGAGGGTAGTATAGGAAAGGCTAAGAGCTTTAATCAGTAGAATGAAAGATCCTTGAGGACAGGGACTATTTTGTGTTTGTATATCCCCCTCCACAGTGTTTGGCACATAGTAGGCACTTAATAAATGCTTCTTACTGAAGAGGCTGGTCCTGATGAAGACTGTGGCTCATTGAACAAGGTACAACCTGACCCAGATCAGAAGAGTGGATTAGAAGGGCCAGTGATGGGGGGCAGCTAGATGGCGCAGTGGTTAAAGCGCTGGCCCTGGATTCAGGAGTACCTGAGTTCAAATCCAGCCTCAGACACTTAACACTTACTAGCTGTGTGGCCCTGGGCAGGTCACTTAACCCCCATTGCCCCGAAAAAAAAAAAAAAAAAGGGCCAGTGCTGGGGGCAGCTAGGTGGCGCAGTGGATAAAGCACCAGCCCTGGATTCAGGAGGACCTGAGTTCAAATCCGGTCTCAGACACTTGACACTTACTAGCTGTGTGACCCTGGGCAAGTCACTTAACTCCCATTGCCCTGCAAAAAAAAGAAGGGCCAGTGCTTTGATGTTAGTATCTACTCGATAGATTTTAAAGAAGGGATCCAGTTGGAACAGAACCAGGAATGAATATCCAAAATCCAGCTTTCCAAATCTGACATATCGTATACATCAAAGCTCTGAAAAGCCTATAGACATTCAAACGTGCAGGCTGTAAGTATCCCTCCCCACCCTTCAGCTCACTCTTATTGGCCCTCACTGTTAGCATTTGCACGCCCCTACACAAGGTGTTGGGGCGCTCCTTGGGGCAGGGCAACTGCAGTATGGAACCTGTTATGTGAATTTCAGTGACCTTCAAAAGACCCAATGGAATGGAAGAGAAAGAACACAAATTGTTGTCTCTAACCCAAGCATACTAGTGGCCTCAGTTGGCTCTTTCCATGATAATAGAAGACTTGGGTATTAGGGTACCATTGGCCTCTGGCCATCCCATGTTTTAGCAGCTGAATGAGCCACACGTAGGTCTAAGGTGAGGAGCCAGAGCCAACAATGGCTATGGGTATTGGCAAATCATTGAGCAGACCCAATTCAATCCCAAGTAGATTCATTTGAGAACAAGGAGGTTCCACAGCAACTAGGAATGGGGGAGTAGAGAAGGGCTCCAGGCTACAACCCTTTCACACTGGCATCCATCATCGATGATCTCCCCTGAATTCTGCTTGCTCGCTCCTATCTCTCCACCACTCCAAGGGCCCAACTGGTTCCTGAGCAGGGCATTTTACAAAAGAGATGCTTCTGCCAACTAATGGAACTAACAGTTCTACCACTGCAGGCATGAGGAAATGCTGCCCAAGCCCCTGATGCCAAAGTTAATTCAGTGCTAGCCTTCCCACCAAAGGATTCTCCCAAAGACCTAGACTGGTACAAAGAGGAATGGAGTGGCTGGCTGCCAAAGTCCCAGAGACACAGAGTCACCCTGTTGGGCCAGTTGTATCCATCTCACCAAGTAAGTAGCTCTCATGGGCCAGGCTCACCACCATGATGACCAGAAAAGCCCTTCCCTTCACATGGTAACTGAGCTCAGACCTTTTTCTGCTGCTCTCCCAAGGGAAGTCAGGCCTTCTGCCTTAAGGCCTAGGTCTAAGAGTAACAGGGAGGTTCTGGGGGCACTCTGAATGTCAGCTAAATGAACTGCTTTCTATTTGAAGGGGCTGGGCTAGGCCCTGGAGGCTCCACTCTGTTTCCCCAGAGAAAATCAATTCTATTCTCCCCACTGGTTGGGAGTTTCCCTTTGAAACCTATATATGGATAAAGTTGAATCTGTCCTCTATAAAGGCATATTGATAAAGCAGAATCAGAAGAACTCTCTTCACAGCCAGTGCCCCACCCCAACAAATCTTTGAAATACAGAGCTCTGATCACATTAGCCTTTGGCTCAAAAACCCTGCAGTGGTTCCCACCTGCCTATTGAGTAAAGTCCATACTTCTTGGCCTGGCATTCAAGGCCCTCTATAATGGGGTTTTAATCAGCCTTTTCAGCCTTCTCTTCTACTTCTCCCTACCATTTATTTTACATTTGAGCCAAGCTGGACGACACTTGATTCCCTAATATTGTCTTGTCCATTAGCCATACGGTCCCCCATGCTTAGAATAGACCTCTTCTTGACCTTGTCCCCTGCTCTGCTTGTTGAAGGCCAAGGTTCAGCTCAGGAGCCTCCTCCTCCACGAAGCCTTCCCTGATTGCTCCCTCTTTGCACTGTGCTGTCCACTTCTCTTGTTCTGCCTCGCATTTATTTATTTAGGTTCCTATCTTAACTTCCCATTAGGGAATAAGCTTCTTGAGGGTAAGGACTATCATTTTCCACCTCTGGATCCCCAAGAAAGGACACAATACCCTGTACCTAGTAGGCACTTAAGTCCTCTCCTCTTGATTCTGTGGCCCCCTTGTCCTGTTTCCATTCTTCTCTTGCCAAGCCTCAGTGCTGGGTTCCTCTCACCAGTGGCCTTCTCTAGTCCTCTTAAAGTTACCGAAGGAGGCTGGAGGTAGTCCCACAAAATCCAACCTCACTTTGTCCTTGACTGCACAAAGACAGTCCTTTTATTTCTTTTTTTCCTTTTTTTTTTATCCTGAGTATTTCATTATTTTTCAGTTATGTGTAAAGCTAGTTTTCAACATTCGTTTTCATCCTTTTATTTCTTCCTAGCCAGTTTTCCATCTCCCACCCCACAGAAATTCTGGCAAGGCTTCTCTTCCTTCCTCAAGCCCCTATATCACCTCCTCCTCCCTCTCTTAGCTTAGGACCTCATCTCTTACTTTACAGAAAAAATTGAGGCTTTCTCCCATTCTCTCCATCTCCAAATCCCTTGACTTTGTTTCCCTATCTTTCTTCCTTTCCCCCAGGCTTTGACAAAAAGTTCCCATCTCCTTGCCAAGGCAAACTCCTATACAAGCCTTAGATCCCCATGCCCTCTCCTCCTCTCTAGCAGACTGTGTCCTCAATTATTTCTCCTCCAAATCTTCAACCTCTCCCTATCAACTGTTTCCTTTCGCAGAGCTTTCAAATATGCCCAAGTCTGCCCATTCCTTAAATATATCTTCAATATACTGGCATCCCCTTCACCTCTCACACTAGGTCATTCCTTCATTTCCCCATTAATCTGTTTGGGAACAAGTGTCTACACTTATTCTCTCATTTACTCTTCAACCTTCAGCAATCTGGTTTTCACTCAACTGACACTGTCCTTTCCAAAGTTACCAATGATTTCTTTTCTTTCTTTTTTTTTTTGTTCTGAGGCAATGAGGGTTAAGTGACTTACCCAGAGTCACACAGTTAGTAAGTGTCAAGTGTCTGAGGCCGGATTTGAACTCAGGTCCTCCTGAATCCAGGGCCAGTGCTTTATCCACTGTGCCACCTAGCTGCCCCCTCAATGATTTCTTAATTGGCAATCTATTCTCAGTCCTCATCTTTGACCCAGCAGCCTCCTACTTAACCGAAGCTCTTTGTCGGGTGTCCTTTTCTGCCTTGCCATCCGCATCTTGCTCCCTGACTGCAGGTGTTTCCATGGTTTCTGTTGTGTCCCTTCTTTTCTTCTCCCTCTACATTTTCTCTCTCGGTAACCTCATTGGCTGCCACCATTGCGCTATCACCTTTGTGCAGATGCCTCCCAGATACATCTCTTTGTCCCACCCCCTTCTCTCCCTTGAACTTCACCAAATGCCCATTAGACATTTTGAACCGGATGTCCCAGAGACATCTTAAACTCAGTCTCTCTCCAGCTGAACTCCTTGTCTTCCTGCCCTCTTCTACACCTTCCTGTTTTTGTCAAAGGCACAACCATCTTTCCAGTGTCTGAGGCTCATAATCTCAGCACCATCCCGGATCCCTTTCTCTCACCTCACATACCTAGTCAGCTTCCGAATCTTGCCTTTTCCACCTTCACAACATCTCTCACGTCCAACTCCTCTCCACTCATATAGCTGCCACCTTAGGTCCTCGCCACTTCTCGCCTGAATGATTGCAGCAGCCTCCTAAGTCTCCCCCTGTTCCACCCACCCTAATCACTATGACCAAAGTGATTTTCCTTAAGGGTTTCCTTAAGGTTAAAATATAAATTCTTCTCTTAAGCTCTTAAAGTCCTACACGACCCGGCCCTGAGGAGTCCCTGTCTTTCTTTAAGACACAGATCAAGCATCATCTTCTGAATCTCTTCCTGGTCCCCTCCCCCTGTCTCCCCCAAATGGTAGAGTCCTACCTCTCAAACCACCTTGTATTTTACTACTTCATATATATTTTCATTAATTCACTTTGTTTCTGTTCACTATATGCTCATAAATGTACTAGTTGTCTTTCCCATTAGGATTCTAGGTCTTTGTGAGTACAGCGGATTTCATTCTTTGTCTTGCAGATTCAGTGCACAGAACACTGTCTGGCACATAGTAGATGATTAATAGACACTCATTGATTGATTGTTGAATTGAATTGTTGCCTCAGATGGTCACAAAGAAAACTTTTGAACCAAGCAAGTTTTTTTATTCAAAGGTAAACCCAGTATTTCCCATTTTCTGTTGGGTGGGTGGGGCTGCCTGGGATATCTTAGCCAGCTAGAAATGCAAGCTGTCGAGAGCCCTCAAAATGTGCTCTTAGGCAAAGCCCCAAATTCCAACGGGAATTCAGCTGGTGGTGGTCAGGTGCATCAGTTCCTATCTTAGTCGGAACAGATTTAGTGAAATGCCAGGCATAGCCAGGGCTTTTAGTGGCATTTCTACAGACTGTATATAGCACATCAGCTTCAGGGACACACCCTGAGGGGGGTTTTTGTAAGCTATAAGTGAGCAGAGAGCCAGCCCACAGCCGGTTCATGGACTGACCCTGCACATATGCAGAGAGCTAAGACCAGAGGTGGAGGAAGAAGGAGATGAGTTACAACTGGGGAGTTAAAGAACACTTACAATGAGCCCAAGCTTTGCCCTAAACCAAAAAACCTTTTTTAGTACCAACGTTCTTCCAAAGATTCTATATGGTGGCTGTTACTAACCATAGAACACCCCCATGATCTCTAAAGACCCAGAATTATGGCTCACTCAAAAGGTAATAGAGAGACACATGATTGGGGGAAGGAGTTAATAGACTGCAACTTAGAACCAGTAATGAATGACACCCAAAAAGTCACACAAAAGGCATCCTCAAAGAGATGCATGGCTAGAAAGGGAGGTGGACAGGTCATGTGGCCAGAGTAAGAAATAATTGATAGACATGCTAAGTATGGGGCACCGGTACCCCCAGAATGCTAAGAGGCCCATAGGATCTAAGGGTCCAAGCATCTTAGATGAGTCTTGTATGGAGGATTCTGAGAGGGCCTGAACAAGAGTCCCACAGGATGAGAAGGTGTGGCTTGGGTCAGAAATGTACCATTGGAGGAAGGACCTACATCAACGAGAATGTCCTGAGGATGAGCAATGAATGACCCCTCTCCCGAGAGTGTGACCCTTTGAGAACTCATCCAAGGAATTGTTTCCATTGAGCTGGAACTCACAAAATGGCATCCCATTGGAATTAAAGGGGACCTGGGCACCCTAACACTTTTGCGGTTGACATGTATTATCCCCACCATCTACTCTTCCAAATAACCTTGGAATTCCAGAGCTGCAAAGGATCTTAGATGTCATTTAGGCCAAGCCATACCCGAAGTGGTCATCTTTGACATCCTCTACAAATGGTCGTCTAGTTTCCATTTGAAGTCCTCCCATGACAATACAATAGCCGGCTCTCTAGCTCCTGAGGCAGTCCATTGCTGGACAGCTCCAATGGTTAAGAACCCCAGTCTAGCTAGGTTGCAGGCATGAGTGGATACCATTGTTGCCTATGGCATTGATATACAGACAGACCTTCTGTTTGACCACCCACATTTCCCCATCTTCTTCTGAAGAAATAGAACCTCAAGCCCAAGGATCATTTCCCACTAAATACCATGACCCAAGCATCATGGTCTACTGGAAAGAATACTGGAGTCATAGGACCTCAGTTCCAAACTTGGCTCTGCTACTGAATGGCTGTGTGAACTTAAGTAAGTCCCTCCCCCTCTTTGGGCCTCAGTTTCCCCCTCTGTAAAATGGGGGAAATGGACTAGATGACCACAAAGTTCCCTTCCAGCTCTAGACCCAGGATCCTCTGATCTTTTGTTACCTTCCTCCAGCTCCTCCATGCTCCCAATCTTGCGGCCTCCATCAATGGTATAGATGTAACGCACTCCCTGAGGGAGGTTGATGTTGTCGGACAGGGAGCGGGTCAGGTCAGCCAGCAAGGCGTCGAAGCTTCGAAAGCGGTCAGTGGACACGGCGTACACGATGCCCTTGAAGTAGCGGTCTCCGTTTCGGTAGAAGCGGACCTTCTTGGCCTTCTTCTCATTGCTCAGAGCCTGCAAGGTCCGGGTCCGGTAGAAGCTGCAGTGGGCGCTGTGGGTAGGGCTGGGAAGCCCATTCAGCCGGGCCCCTCGCATGTTCCTGGATGCCTTGTCTCTTTCGTCAAAGTGTCCAAAATCCAGTTCCATATTGTGGTGGACCTCCGAGACCTGAGGAGGACAGAGTTGGGGGGGGGGGAAGAAATGGGAAGAAAAAGCCAAACGAGATGAGAGAAGAAAGACTGCAAGTGTGAGTCAGGCCAGGGCCCCAGCTCTAGCAGGAGATCTTGCCCTTCTTTGCTCTTCTCTCTTGCTCTTTCAGGAGCTCTTTGGGGAGGGCGATGTGTATCCCCTTGGACAGTGTTTCAAGGAGAGAGAATCTGCTCCCGGCCCCAACCTTCCCAGCAAGTGGCTCATATCAAGTTGAAATTCGAGGCAGATGTTCGGGCCCCACCCCCCACCAACAGCTGTAAAGTAATCCACACCCCCAGCTCAGTTTCCCTGGACAGAAGGGTCCCTTGTCTGGAGTGAAGGAAGCGGTCTCTCAGAGGGATGCCCTGCTTTTTCTCACCCCCCCAAATGCTATTCATGGCATGCTCCCCCAGGATGTGAGCAGATCTGCTTGGAAAAGGCACAGTCCTTGGAGAACAGGCTCGGCCTTTGTGCTGGTGGGCTGGGCACACCCTCTTCCCCCCCCCCCCCCGCCACCCCAGTCTGCCTGGCAATTGCCAAATCCCACTGACATTTCTAGGCAGTGGCTGCAAAGGGGATTTGGGGGACAGGTTGGGAACTCCGGGAGCAAAAGATTTTAGCCCTAGCTAAGGCTGAGGGGATTTCATTGGGAAGCATCATCGCCAGTGGCTGGGAGCCCCAGGAAGCAAGGCATGCACACCTTTCATTGTTCTGAGCACCAAGTAGTGAGCAGTGGCTGAGGGATGGAGATCTGGCTTCTGGACCCCCCCCTCCCCGCTTTGGGCAAAGCCAGGGTCAACCACCCCCCCCTACACACACACACCTCCCCAGCACCCCCTCCCCCCCAGGCCCTGGAAAAGGCTAGCCTCTTCACACCTCCTTGGAGGCCAGGAAAAAGGAAGGGGATAGAGAATGAAGATGGGCTGCTCATGGAGCCCTGGGGACTGGGGAGGGGGGAGGGGGTTGGCAGGTGGGGCCCCAATCATACCCATCCCCAATAAGCCAGGGAGATGGGAGGGGGTGCTTACCATTGCCTCCCCGCACCCCACAGCCCATTACAATGCAAAAGACCCCCCCATCCTTCCCACTCCTCAGGAACCTTCCTCCCCCCACACCTACTGCCCCCCACTCCCCCTTTCCCCCTTTACTCATCATCTTAAACTCACGTCCCACCTCCGCGCGCTACAAACAAAGAGACAGCCAACTCACTTTTTCCACAAGAAAATCCCAGGTAGAAGCTGGGGGTTGCAATCCTGACAGAATGAAAGGGGAGAGAGAGAGACACCCCCCGGGTGGATGGAGGGATAGGGGGACACAAAGGGACAAGCAGACAGGACAGAACAGACCAACAGACCAACGGCTTTTTGCCTCGTGTTTCCCCCCTCGGACATCTGTTACACGCTGCCGGGAAAGAAAGCAGCGCGCGCAGGGAGTCAGAGCAGCACTCACCAGGGCTGGGCTGTTGGGTGGAGATGCTGAGAGAAAGAAACCCTCTGCCTTTGTTGTCTGAGCTCCGAGCAAGGAATTCCTGCCAGGGTGGAGAGATGCCTTCTAGGTCCTAGTGCCTTGCCCAACTGCTCCCCAGGAACTGGGGCCCACTGATTCTCCCCTCCCCCCACCCTGCTTAATCACATCCTTTTTCCTTTATCCCTAGGGAAAGCTGGGGAGAGACCCACTCCCACCCAAGTTGTATTCATTAATTAATAGCTGGGAAGGCGTTGCTTTTTAAGCCTACGGGAATACTCAGGGATCACAAGGCTGGCCCCAAGGCTTGAGGGAGGTGGATGGATGAGGGGTGGGCATGAAACGAGAAATGATGTTGGCCACATGTAGACCTAATCTGCCTTTGGGTGGTAGGGTGGTGTCCCTCATCTCAATTCAGCCAAGCCAGGCCTCAGAAAATCTCTGTTCATAACCCTTGGGGGTCCCAGTCAAAGTGGTGATGCCTTTTTGCCCCTGTGGCTGACCACTGGTTTGTTTTGACAAAGGCCAGTGGAGTAGGAGAAGGGGCAGTAGGAAGGAGATGTGGGAAGACATAAGAGGAGTGAGTGACTGTCCTACTGGAAGGGTGGTCAAGAGAGGCATGTAAAGAGGCTGCCAACTTTGGGGTAGGGCTTGGTGCATGCCATCTGTGGTCTTTTACCACAAATTCCCATGCTGGCAACCACATTACTGTGGGGTGTACACTTGTGGTTACAGCTTAGGCAAGAAAGTATGGCAGAAAGAGCATTGAGCTAGGGGTGAGGGGACCTGGGTTTGAGCTTGGAGGACAAAGACAGCTTCCTGCTTTGTTTCTCCTAGCTAGATGAATGTGAGGAGTCACATTCCTGGCCCTCAAGACATTCCTGTTCCAATCACAGGAAAAATCCTGAAAGGAGACATCTACATCCCTTATTCCTGGTGACCAAGACTTTCCTGGAGAGTGGAGAGTAGAGAGTGGAAGTGGTCAGAAGAGCCAAGGGCCCAAGAGAAGCTGACCCCAGGGTGAACTTGAAGCCCTGAGTGCTGATGACAAAATGGCCCTAGTATAGCCTTCCAGGAAACAGGAAGGGCTTTCCCTTGTGAGAGAAATCAGAGCCCTGGTTGCAAAAAGCAGTAAGGGGGAGGGGTTTTAGGAAAGCCATAGGATCCTCGATTTCTAAAGATTATTTAGTTCAATCCTTTCATGTTACAGGAAAGGAAACAGAGGTCCAGAGACAAACCCAGAGGTCAAGCCAGGGCTGCCTAAGTCACCTTGGACAGCTAAGTGACTGCAAAATTGGATGGATAAATGAGGGAGCAAAAAACCAGAAAGACATTGGTGATTATTGTCACCGTTTTATGGAAATCAAGTAACTGACCCAAGATTGATCATAGAGCTAGTGTCAAAGGCAGGATTTGAACCCAAGTCTTCCTAATATCAAGTCTAGCTCTCCAGGCACTATGCCTCACTGTCTATACAACTCTTGTTCATTCCCTCTTAGAAATCTTGCCATAGCATCTAGTGAATGTGCTGAGGCTTTCCTTTGGGCCTTATGATGGTTTCTGGGCACCGGGGCAGACACTGGAGCTGTCCATCTGTTTCCCCTTGCTCTTTACTGCTTGAAGACTCTTCTTTCCCAGGCACATATTCCCTGGATGATATCATTTGCAACACTTCTTGCAAGCGAGTCCTTGGTAACATGCACAACCTGATCTGTCCCACCTGGTATGTTCCTCCATTGTCCCTTGGATCACCTACAATTGTGATTCTTTGGAACCTTTGACGTTCCAAGATGGGTGGCCATACAGAGGCATCAGAAGATTTTAGGTGTTAAAAAGAGTTTCTGGTGACAGGATTCAGCTTGGCATCATGAAAATATCTGCAGTTTCCCAAATGTAACTGAACCTGCTTACTACTTCCTGGGCACAATTCTGTCTATCAGCAGTGTATGTACAGTCAAGCAGTCAGCAAGCAATCATTAAACACTAACTGCTAAGTGCCAGAGATACAAGGACCGGAAAAAACAATCCCTGCCTTCAAGGAGCCCACAATAATGGACATGGACAGGAAATAGTGGAGGTTACCTTGGAAGGGAAGTTATTTATATATATAATATTATTAAGAAGCACTGGGAAAGTCTTCTTGTAGAAGGTCAGACTTTAGCTGCAAACTGAAGGAAACCAGGAGGCAAAGATGAGGAGGGAGAGAATTCTAGGAATGGGGCCCAGTGAATGAAAATGCTTGGAGTTAGGAAATGGAGTCTCTTGTGGAAGGAACAGCCAGGAGGCCAGTGTCACAGTAGAGGAGTTAAGAACACTGGGAAGGTAAGAAGGGGCCATGTGCTATGAAGGATTTTTAAAGCCCAACAGAGGATTTGTATTTGATCCTGGAGGTGATAGGGAGCTACTGGAGTTTATTGAGTGAGTTTGTGTGTGTGTGTGTGTGTGTGTGTGTGTGTGTGTGTGTGGTGATGGGTAATGTGATTGAACCCACACTTTAACTTTAGGAAAATCACTTCGCCGAATGGAGCTTGGACTGAAGTGAGAAGAAATTTGAGGCAGAGAGACCAACCATAGTCTAGGTTAGAGGGAATGACATCTAGGTTGTGAGCCTTGGTAACTGGGAGGATAATGATGCCTTCATGGGCACCCTAATAAGTTGTCCTCTTCCTCCCATTCTGCCAGAAGTCTCCACATGCTTGTGGTAGACACCCCCTAACTCACGGAGGGAGTTTGAGCCTGTCAGTTACCTTCAATTTGGTTTAGCCCATCTGCCAAGATGCATTTACTGAGGTGTGGCTCCTGCACATGCTACAGCTTCTTGGAGCTACAGATGACAGCTGGGTGGCCTGTTGGATGCCAAAGGTGGATGAGTTAGAGTGGTCATTTTGACACATAGGAGGAGAACTAGAGTGGAGAGAGTATTAAGGAGAAGAGGGTGATTGACAGCGTTAAAGGCAGCACAGCGGTCAGGATTGAGAAAAGGTAGACGACAAAAAAGGTAGACTTGACAAAGAAGACTATCGATGTCTTTAGAGAGAGCACTCTGAGTTGAATGATGAGGTAGGAAGTGAGAGTGCAGATGGGTTAGAAGAGGATGACAGGGGGGCAGCTAGGTGGCGCTGCAGTGGATAAAGCACCAGCCCTGGATTCAGGAGGACCTGAGTTCAAATCCGGCCTCAGACACTTGACACTTACTAGATGTGTGACCCTGGGCAAGTCACTTAACCCCCACTGCCCTGCCAAAAAAAAAAAGAAGAGGATGAGAGGAGAAGCAGTGGAGGAGAGCTGACTATCCAGCTGCATGTCATGTTCTGAAAAATACGCAGTCTTCATTCAGTTGGTTTCCCCATATGGTTTGACAGGTTCATCTCTTTTGAGTGGCCATGAATTTCACTGAAGAAGTCCTGGAGTCTTCTGGGCTTGTGGCAATCAGCATAATGTCATCTACAAACAGGACCATTGGGCAACCTTACCTTTTCCATTGGGACTTTGCACAGGCAGACAGAGAAGAATCCCTTTGGTGAGTATACATCTTCTTCCTTTGCGCATTGCCTGATATTGACAGACAACAGGCCAAAGTTACCTTTGTGGTGGTATCTATCAAGACATCTTGTCTGGGTTTAATGAATGCCTAGGAGATGCTTTGTTGGAACAGAACCCTTATGGTGGCATTTGGGTCTGCCGAATCGAATGATTTATAAATAATCAGCAAACAATAAGTGGGCCTTTGTGAACTCTCTATCTTCCTTGAAGTCAATTGTGTGACTGGAAAGAAGTGGCCTGCTGTAGAAAATCATTTGTGAAAACCAGCCTGTTCACTTCTCATATGGTCATGGTGGATATCTTTGGTGCATGTGTAAAGCATTCTCTTAAAAGTCCTCGGAAGATGAGAGTGGAGGCATATGGGTCAGTAGTTAGTCATGGCCTCCCAGTCACCTTTTCTTCTTTTGGTCAGTGATGCCATCTGTGTTTTTCCCATCCTTTGCCATCTCCTTTTTCAAATATCATAAATCGATCCCTCAACACTTTCAAAATTGTCTTGCCCCCAGCACAGATCCCTTCTGTGTGTACATGTTCTGGTCCATCTGGTCTTTCCTGACTTCATTTTCTTAGGCCTCTTTTCCATTTCATTAGCACACCAGGGACTGTGGTGTTAAAGTTCAAATGTAATGGCTGAAAATAAGTTGCTATTAAAATGCTGGCAAATTTGGTCCATTTTTCACCTGTTTGTTGCTCATTCACTTCCTTGTTTCATCTCTAAATGATCTTGGACTTCATTGGGTCTCATGCCAATCCTTCTGTAGAAGTTTTTTCCCCTTCATCACTTTTTTCTATTTTATGAAGTGACAGTACTTGTAATCTTCCACCATCCTCTTCCGTACCATTTTGTAATTGAGTTTATATTCTAAACTAGTGTTGCCCTTGGCTGCCATGTCTCTCCACTTGGCAAGGAGATCAAGTGTTTGTTGGATGAGGTGGTTTCTGGGCTCTTTTGCCCCCCTCATTGTGCCAAGTGCTTTATTTCAGTTAAACTTCCATAGGAAAGAGTGAAAGTCTATGTTGGCTTCTCTTTCTTGATCTAGTTTTTTTTAATATCAATAGTTTGTTTGAATAAGTCAGTTTGCAACTCATAACAGTGTCTTACAGTGTCATCTCCTCTTCATCCTTCTCGTTTGGGGTTGATTTTTTCTTTACTCTGATTGTACACAGACAGCTGATCTCCATTTTGGTAATCAGTTGTTTCTTGTCTGTAAAAGATATAGTCAAATTAATTTTTTTTGGGGGGGGGAGTGTAATGCTATGTTAAAACTCATTATATCCAGTGAATTGTGACTCTATTCTGGATGGAAGTATCCATGCTATACAGGTGGGAAAATTCTGAGTTGTCTACAAGCCTTCAGCCTATTTTGTTTCTTGGTCCTGGACTATGTTTTCCAATATATTTTACCATCCTTTCCTGTGCCTCCTGTTACACTCAAGTCACCAAGGATCAGGGCATATGCTGACTTGCTTTGGCAGATTGTATTGGATTCTTCCAAAGATCTTTCTCTCTTCATCCTATACAACAGACGATATTGACTGGATTACACATATCTTCATGGAGGCCATTTTGTTTATTCTCATGATGAGCCCAGAAAAGTAAGATACACAAATGTTTCTTGTTGCTTTTAAATACATGATAAAATCAACTCGGCCAGCTTCTTTACCCACCACTCCTAGGAAAACCTGTGAGAAAGGAGTCTGCTCCTTTGAGGGCGTGGTCTATTTCACAGTGTTATTTGTATGCCCAGCACTTAGCTGAATAATTAAACCTATGGTAGAAATAAAGTCACCAAATGAGAGTGTGGAGAGAAAGAAGCTTGAAAAATACCAGCAGCTGGGGGGGGGGATGTAGAAACGAAGAAGCAGGTAGGAAGAAAGCCAGGTGAAAGAAGGGTCATAAAACCCAGAGAGAAGATAAGAAAAACCCAGGAGGAGAAGGAGGTTAACAGTGTCAAACACTGCAGAGAGATTGGGAAGGATGAGCATCAGATTTGGCAGTTAATAAACCCTTAGAAACTTGGGAGAGGGCAGTTTCTTTTCTTTCCTTTTCTTCCTTCCTTTTCTTTCTTTCTCCGGGGCAATGAGTGTTAAGTGACTTGCCCAGGGTCACATAGCTAGTAAGAGTCAAGTGTCTGAGGCCGGGTTTGAACTCAGGTCCTCCTGGATCCAGGGCTGGTGCTTTATCCACTGCACCGCCTAGCTGCCCCCAGCAGTTTCAATTAAGTGAGATCAGAAGTTAAATGGTGATGTAATGGATAGAGCACTGGCCCTAGATTCAGGAGGACCTGAGTTCAAATCCGACCTCAGACACTTAACACTTACTAGCTGTGTGACCCTGGGCAAGTCACTTAACCCCAATTGCCTCACTAAAAAAAAAGAGACAATGAGTATAGACAACTCTTTCATGGAGTTTGGCTATGAAAGGATGGAGAGATAAAAGATGATATTTAGAGGAAATGGTAGGATCAGGTGAGGGTTTTTTCAGGGTTGGGGAGAATTGGATATGTTTGTAGGGAGCAGGGAAAGGAATGAGTATATACGAAGAGATTGAAAAAAAAATTTTTTATATTGAAAATTAGAGAGAGAGGATGATTATAGGGACAACCTCATTTCATCCTGTTTTCTTGAGCAGATTACCCACCTCCCCATCATTCCCACTCTCTCGTGAATTTAGGCTAAAAGTCCTAAATTTCTGGCTGCTTCCCTACTGCCTACAGCCTGCCTTCAGTAGATCTTTCCACCCTCACTATCATCCCATATCTCTCCTTCCCTTTGTGGCCAGACTCCCTGAGAAGGGCTTCTACAATCTGGGCCTCCACTCCTCTCCTCTCCCTCTCTTCTCAATCCCTCACGATCTGCCTTCCAACCTCATCATTCTACTGCAACAGTTCTCTCCAAAGTTACCTATGATCTCTTCATTGCTGCACCCAATGGCCTTTTCTCAATCCTCATCTTTCTTGATCACTCTTCAGCAACAAGGAACATGATGCTCCTTCCAGGAGAAGCTGATCACTTCAGATCTCATCACCATGTTGCTAACTTGGATATTAACCAGCTTCCCACCTCCCTCAGCCTCCTCTCCCCTCTGGAGCTTTCCTTTATAAAGGGGAGAACCTGGACTTTGCAACCCACTCCACCTTCTTTCTGCAGCTCTGCTTGCTGGGTATAGTCCCCATTTCCCCTGCCCCTTTTGTATGCTGTCTTCATCCATTAGATTGTAAATTCCTTGAGGGCAGGGACTGTCTTTCTTTTTCTTTTGTGTATCTCCAGTGCTTAGCACAGTGCCTGGCACCTAGTAGGTGCTTAATAAATGTTTATTGCATTGAACTGAATTGACCTTTCTGTAGCTTTTTTTTTTTTTTTTTTTTTTTTAGTGAGGCAATTGGGGTTAAGTGACTTGCCCAGGGTCACACAGCTAGTAAGTGTGTGTTAAGTGTCTGAGGCCGGATTTGAACTCAGGTCCTCCTGAATCCAGGGCCAGTGCTCTATCCACTGCGCCACCTAGCTGCCCCCTTTCTGTAGCTTTTGACACTGTTGATTACCATCTTCTTGATACTCTCCTCTCTAGGGTTTTGGGACACCACTCTCTCCTGGTTTCCTCCTACCCATCTGACCACTCCTTCTCAGCCTTCTTCACTGGATCTTCATCCAAGTTATGCCCACTAATTGGAGGTGGTTCTTTCCTGGGCCCTCTTCCCTTCTCCTTCTATACTATCCTGATAGGTGATATCATTAGCTCCCATGTACTTAATTATCATTGCCATATTGATGATTCTTAAATCTACTTATTCAGTCCTAACCTCTCCTCTTATATCCAGATGCCAAGGCCTGTCAAATTCACCTTTGTAATATCTCTCGAATACACCTCCTTCTCTCCTCTGACACCACCACCCCGGTGCAAGCCTTCAACCCCTCAAACTTGGGTCAATACAGTTGCTTGTTGGTTAACCTGCCTGCCACAAGTCTCTCTCTCCTCTAGTCCACCAAAGTCATCTTCCTAAAGGTCTGATCATATTACCTTTATGACCTCCAGGATCAAATACAAAATCCTCTGGTATTCAAAGCCCTTCATAGCTACCTCCACCTTTGCAGTCTTCTTTTTTTTTGGCGGGGCAATGAGGGTTAAGTGACTTGCCCAGGGTCACACAGCTGGTAAGTGTCAGTTGTCTGAGTCCGGATTTGAACTCAGGTCCTCCTGAATCCAGGGCCAGTGCTTTATCCACTGTGCCACCCAGCTGCCCCCTATCCTCTGCAGTCTTCTTACACCTTACCCCTCCACCCCAAATACTCCGATCCAGGGACACCAGCCTCCTTGCTTTCCATGAACAAGACCCTCCATCTCTTGCCTCCAGGCATTTTCTTTGGCTATTTCCGTACCTGGGATGCTCTTTCTTCTTATCTCTACCTCTTGACTTCCCTGGTTTCTTTCAAGTCCCAGCTAAAATTCCCATAATCTACAGGAAACCCATTCTATGCCTTCTTTTTTTGTTTTGTTTTGTTTTTTGTGAGGCAATTGGGGTTAAGTAACTTGCCCAGGGTCACACAGCTAGTAAGTGTTAAGTGTCTGAGGCCGGATTTGAACTCAGGACCTCCTGAATCCAGGGCCAGTGCTCTATCCACTGTGCCACCCAGCTGCCTCTCAACACCTTCTTAATTCAAGTGCCTTGCCTGTGTTGATTATTTCCCATTTATCCTGTATGCAGCTTGTTTGTACATATTTGTTTGTATATTGTCTCCTCTACTAGATTGTGAGCTCCTCGAGGGCAGAGACTGTTTATTGCTTTCCTTTGTATCCCCAATACTTGGCACAGTGCTTAGCACATAGTAGGCATTTAATAGTAGCCTTATTGACTGACTTCTACTGGAAAAGATGGGACAATATGAAATTGAGTATACACAGAAAGATCTTAGCTTTAGAAAGGAGAAGAGCTACTTCATTATCAACAACTGGAGTAAAGGAGAGAATGAGGGATTATGGCAAAGAGTTTTGAGATGTAGAGAAGGGAGAGGAGAGAGTTTAGAGCCGATGGTCTTGTTTTTCCCAGTGATGTGTGTAGTGAGATCCACGGGTTGTTGGGGGTGGGGGAGTGGGGATGGTATGGCATCGCACATGATAAATGGATCATTTTACCACAAATCTTTTTTTTTGTGTGAGGCAATTGGGGTTAAGTGACTTGCCCAGGGTCACACAGCTAGTAAGTGTCTGAGGTCGGATTTGAACTCAGGTACTCCTGAATCCAGGGCCGGTGCTTATCCACTGCGCCAACTAGATGCCCCTTACCACAAATCTTAAAGATTCATAACCCTCTTAAATTTTGCAATCCCCAATCTTAGTTTTAATACAGTTCTAATACAGTTCAGCAATACCATTCAGAGTCAGCATTAGATTGGATGGTGACCCGCTATATTTTTGTTATTCTCCCGAGGGAAGTAAAAACATTCCAATGAATTTTGCCTTAGGATATGACCCTGAACTTTGGGGTGCTTTAAACCCAAGGCCCATGAGGTCACAAGTGCATGTATGCTCGCACACACACTTTTTATTTTTACTGCTTCTCCTTAGATCAAGGGAGAGTTTTTCTTCTTGGGTTTATAAAACTGGTTCTCTAATTCATAGATCAAAAAAAATCAAGCCTACTCTTAATTCTCCTAAGAGTCTCTGAGATTCTCCTTGAATTTCTGTGGTCCCTTCAGAACATATATATATATATATATATTCAAATATATATATAAATATATATATGTATTTGAAAAATGTATCATTTAATTTGCACACTTAAAAATTCATATGTAGAAATGTATAAGACAGTACTGGAAAAGCTATCGCAGGAAGAACTGGCAGGGAGAAAGAAGAATGTTACCTTTTTGTCTGATCATTAGGTAAAGTTAGAGGAATAAACAAAAGCACAGTAAATTTTCTTTGAAATTTAAGGAACTTTTTCCAAGTACAAATTTTATGAATAGAAAAACAAATTCACCCATTTATTTGAATACTAAATAAATATCTACTTAATAAACTCCAACTGGATACCTCCAGCTGTCACTGGTATAGCACTTTTATTGATATGCAAAAATGACACATTCATGGGTCACATTAAAAGGATATACCCATAAAACCATTGTTAATCATTTACAATTTCTAAACTGTACTACAAGAGCAGATTGCATTTATGTTGGTAGACCCCCTACAATACCGCAGAATCCAGAAAAAAGAAGTAAAGATGGAAAAACAAGGCAGGGGGCATCAATCGTCAACCTAGCAGAATTATGATTTTTTTATAAGAAAAATAAACATGTACCCTTTCACCCTCCTAATAGCAACAATGGCCTCACATTTCAAGTAGAAACAGTTAAATTACTGCTCCTAAAATGGTCACGATTAGAGCCCTCTTCACCACCACCACCGCCACTGTTGAGGTGGAAAGGGACTTCAGTGAATAGAAAGAATTACTCAGGATTATAAAGTCTTCAGTAAGAAACCGAAGACCTTAGGGGCACAGATGGCATTACATCATGACTATTGATTGAAGGAAAGGGCTTCAGAAGCGAAAGGCAGATTGGGAATGTGAACAGCTGCTTAGGAAGATGGTGTCTGAGAATGGCATGTAAGTATTTTGGGATCAGGGCTCAAAATATAGAAATGATGGTCTCTTGGATAGAAATGGGATACATCTAAGAAGGGCTGGTCCGAATTGGACATGCCTGGAGTCTTGCAAATCGAATCAAAAGAGCTTTAAACTGAAATGGGAGGAGGAAGAAAACTGTCCAGATATTAGAGAATAGTTATATCATAGGAAGAAAATTACAGTAAGAGTAACCAGAAATTCACAGGAGACAAAATTCAAAAAAAGGAACCAGCAAATAAAACCCATGTTTTAGATGTCTATACAAAAATGCTTCAAACATGACTGAGACACATACATATATATATATATGTACATATATATATATGGTTTGTGTATACATATACATACATAATATGTGTGTATATATGTACACATACTTAGATATTTGTGGTTGTGGTGGTGGTTGTTGTTGGAGGGTGGTATAGTGGGTGATGAGAGCCAGCCTCAGAGCCAGGAAGACCTGAGTTCAAGGTCACTTAATTTCTTAACGCTCCAGACAACTTTCTAAGACTGGCAGAAAAGGTGCCTATCTGCAATGATACTGGAATCACCGGTTAAGTCCCTATCCTTAGCAAAGGAACTGATCTCAATGAGAGAAGGCAAATTTACCTCAGAGGTACCAGTGAAACTTGGTGGGATGGGACCTTTGACTAGAATATGTCTCTGGATGACTATCCATTTTTTTTTTTTGCAGGCAATGGGGGTTAAGTGACTTGCCCAGGGTCACACAGCTAGTAAGTGTCAAGTGTCTGAGGTCGGATTTGAACTCAGGTCCTCCTGAATCCAGGGCCGGTGTTTTATCCACTGCGCCACCTAGCTGCCCCCATGGATGACTATCCATTATGCAAAATGAATGGGCTAGAGAAAGGGGGAGGGGAATATCATTGTATGTTGAGAAGATATATAATGAAAGGAAATCAGAGTGGAGGAACATGGTGGAGAGTATTTGGGCAAAGATCAAGGGAAGCAAAAACAAGTGATATTGTCATTGAAGTACACTATGGTCCACCCAGACAAAAAGAGGACATAGACAAGGACTTTGGAAAACCACTCACAAGTCAGGTATAGATTTATGGGGAAATTCTGATTAGATGTCTGATAGAGATCTCTTTGGCAAAAGCAGAGCTGCTAATTAACTCTTCGCTTGCCTTAATGATAATTTCAGCCTCCAAAAGGTGGAGTGAATGAGAACTTCTATTCTCAACCTGATTCTCACCAAAAAAAAAAACATGTTGCAGGGGTATAAACTGTAGGAATGTCAGAGAGAAATGGTCACTTCATCTTAGAATTTGTGTTGAGGAGAGAAAAGGCCAGCATAATCTGACACATGCCCTAAATTTCAAGCAAATGGATTTCAAAGGGGTCAGAAAAAAAGGATAGGTAATACCTTATGGATGAAAATTATCCGGAGCAGGTCACCCAGGAGGGATGGGAAGCTCTCAAGAATAAAAATTCTGATAAGTAAGAAAAGGAGGAGTTGTCTGAAGAGTCCAAGGTACAGGGAACTCACTGACCAACTTAGAATTTTAGAAAGATATATATGGAAGGTCATGCAATGCTGAACTTAGTGTCAATAAGACCTGGGTTCAAGTCCTACATCTGACACTTAATAGATGTCTGACCATTCATCTCCCTGAGCCTCAGTTTCCTTATTTGTAAAATAAGGGAGTTGGCCTGGATGGATTCTACAGTCCCTTTCAGCTCGAAATATACTTTGGTCCTATGAGACCAGATGGACTGTCTATGTGCTCTATCACGTGATATCCACATGAAGGAAGGCCCCCAAGCACATTGGGTGAGTGTCCTTTGGAGGAAATGGACCAAATTTGATTGTGTGCATGTGTGTGTGTGTGTGTGTGTGTGTTAGGTCTGTTAGGAAGACATGGACAAGACAGGTTGAGAATAGTTGAATCACTGACAGTTGATCATTGCACAATGTGACTGTGACTGTGTACCATGGTTCTGCTCACTTTACTTTGCATGAGATCAAAATAGTCTTTCCAGGTTTTTCTGAAAGTATCCTGCTCATCATTTCTTATAGCACAGTAATATTCCATCACAATCAAATACCACAACTCAGTCAGCCATTCCCCAGTTGATGGACATTCCCTTACTTTCCAATTCTTTTTGTTGTTGTTTTTACTTTCCAATTCTTTTTGTTGTTGTTTTTACTTTTCAATTCTTTGCCATCACAAAAGGAGTTTCTATAAATATTTTTGTACACATAGGTCCTTTTCCTTTTTTTATCTCTTTGGAATACAGACCTAGCAGTGGTATGTATGCACAGTTTTATAGTCCTTTGGGCATAGTTCCAAATTGTTCTCTAGAATGGTTGGATTGGTTCACAACTCCACTAACATCATTAGTGTACTAATTTTTCCACATCCCCTCCAACATTTGTCATTTTCCTTTTTTATCCTATTAGCCAACCTGATAGGTGTGAATGGTACCTCTTAGTTGTTTAAATTTGTATTTCTCTAATCAGTATTGATTTAGAGCATTTTTCATGTGACTATAAAACCTTCGATTTCCTTTTCTAAAAACTGGTTGTTTATATATTTTGACCATTTATCAATTGGGGAATGACTTGTATTCTTATAAATTTGACTAAGTTCTTGGAGATTTATGGGTCCCAGTATTCTATCAAGAGAAGGGGGCTTTACTGGGTTGTACCATCTTGTCTCTTTAGAAATATGAAATTGGAGAGTTCTATAGCCATACCATCTAGAAAGAGAAGTGAGAAATTTCTGGATAGCACTAGTCTCTTGAGGCGAGAGAAGATTCTGGAATCCAGACTTGTAATAAGAGAATAGGGAGATCTTGGGTATGTAAAGTTGCTATCTAGCTATATTGTCTAAAAATCTAATGAGTGGTCGCCAATAAATTAGAAGCTTTAGCAAGAGTTTAGACTTTTTTGGCTTTTTCTTGTTTTGTGTGTGTGTGTGTGTGTGTGTGTGTGTGTGTGTGTGTGTGTTTGGGGTTTTTTTGCTGGGCAATGAGGGTTAAGTGACTTGCCCAGGGTCACATAGCTAGTAAGTGTCAAGTGTCTGAGGCCGGATTTGAACTCAGGTACTCCTGAATCCAGGGCCAGTGCTTTATCCACTGCACCACCTAGCTGCCCCCAAGAGTTTAGACTTTTAAGCATTTATTAAAGAGCATTAGGATCTAATGATCAGAGAGAAAGGTAAAAATCTAACTATTTCTAAGAGACCCCATCATCCAACCTGCGTTGGCAAGGTCAGGAACAAAAAGGCCCCAACACTTCCTTCCTCCTCCTAGAAGCCTCCTGTCTAAACCGGAAAACATCAAATGTCACTTCCTGATGCCAAGGAACTGGCCTTCCAAGCCACATGGCTTGCCCTTAGCTGCCTTCTCCTCATGGTGGAGCTTTCCTACAGTATCTCTCCAGCAGGGGGCGTCACTCCAATTATCACAGGTAGCACCAGCTTCTTGGGGAGAAGATCTTGCTCCTGGCCCTGTAGTTGACTGAGTCACAAGGTAGTGGTGGGAACAAAAGGCCTTACCTTTGTCCTCCATTATTAGCATGAGTTATTCAGACAGCAAGTTCAATGAAAAGGGGGTTACCTCACTTGCAAACCTCAATTTTGTTTTCCTTGCTGGTGGAGGGAATTGAAGCCCTTAGGATAACTGTTGGTGGTGGTCCTTATGGGTCCAGGGGCAGGATATATATAGATTGGAGTCATTGGAGAGAGAGGAGAAGGCTCTCGATTGTTTATGGGCTACTGGGGACATGTTTTCTGTGGGGTAAAAAGGAAGGCTATCCCATAAGCCCATAAGTCCTGAGTGCTTGCATGCTAACTGGGGACCTTTTTACCTAAGTTTTCGCTACACTACCCGTTGGGATCTACTGGAAAGGCTCCACTTCCCAGACCAGATCTCCCCTCCTGGCCACTACTCTCCTATATGTGTTGTCTCCCTTTATGAGAGTGTGAACCCCTCAAGAATAGGAATTGTTTCCCCTTTTTTCTATTTGTATCTCCAGGTTTTTTTCAGTCATTCATTCATTTGTTCTTTTTTTTTTGTGGTAAGGATAAACATGTTTTTCACTTTTATTTGCATATTACTGCCACATTTACTCTAGTGCCATAAGCTTTTGTTTGTTTCTTCAGTTTCTTTTGGGATATCTTTTTCTTTTGAGCAACCTCCTCTTCTGGTTTAGGAACAATTTGCTCCTTTTCAGTCAGTATCATCTCAATATGTATGGGCTGATTTGGCCATGAGCCCTGTAAGTACACCATCGCATTTTGGGGGCCTTGTTAACCTGGATATGTTCTTGTAGAGGTAACTGTTGATGCTGTGGGAACAGATGAAGGGAACAGGAAAGAGAAAAGTGGAGAAGAAGAGAGGAATGAAAAGAGAAAGAAAAGACGTTTTGGCAAGGGTGTCACTAAGAGCTCAGGGCTGCTTCTGCCCTATTGAAAAATTTGCTAGGGCCTTGAAAAGGGGGAACGAACCAGCTTCTGTGGTTGGTCTTTTCTAACTCAGATTTGGTATTTTAGAGTCTTACTGGGCTCTGACAGGTAGGATGTAGCTAGCTGCCCCAACTCCCCAACCACTACTTGTACCAAGAAAGCCATACAGGGAGGCAGGGGACCCGAGCGTGAGGCCGGGCTCTGCCCTGTGGGACCCCGAGCAAATTCCCTTCCCCCCCCCCGGGCCTTGGTTTCCTGAGTCTATAAAATGAGGAAGTTGGACTAGATGGTTTTGAAGGTTGCTTCTGGCTCGGACATTCTGTGACAACCCGCCCCCCCCCATACACACACATCCAACCCTGTTACAGACTGGAATGAGAAGCTAACAGTTCTGCCTCCCCCTGAAGGCAAAGGGAAGCCAAGAACAGCAACCCGGACCACTGAGGCCCAGCCCTGGCAAGGATCGCTTTGCTTCCAGGGACCTGAGCCAGCACCCCCAGGGCCGAATGTGGACTAACCCCACCAGACAGGATCTAGAGAGCTGCCAGATGCTGTGTGTGAAACAGGGCACTCCCTGTGTGAAGGGCTCCGGATCGGGAAGAGCACGGCCAGAATTTGCCCAGCGAGGACAGGAAGGGGCCCTGAGGATGGGAGTGGCAGCCCCTTCCTCCCTGTCTTTGCTTATATGGGCACTTTCCCCAAAGTCCAGGCCTCTGAACGGTTTGGATGGCTCGACCCCTGGGGTGACTAGGTTTTCTCAGCTGGACTAAACGTGGCCTGGCTCAGCAGGCAATGCGTCACAGGACTGAGAGCTGGAAGGGCCCTTGGAGGCCATCTGCTCCAAGCGAGGAAACTGCATCCCAAGGAGGTCAGGTGACTTGTCCAAGATCACACATGAAGCAAGTACCAGAGCTGGGCTTTGAACCTAGGTCACAGGATCATCGATTTAGCCCCGAAACGTACTTTACAGGTCGTTGGATCAATCACCACTTCCTGTTCTCTCTGCCCTTACAGCCTCTCTAGCACGCAGGCCCTCATCCCATACTCCCTCTTGCCTGGATAATTACAACGGCCTCTTCATTGGACTTGGCCGAACTGGAATTGACTTCCCAAGCCATCCTCCACACTGGTGCCAAAACCATCTTCCTGAACACAAGTGGGACTGTGTCACTCCTCTCTCTAAGAAGTGTCAGTGGCTCCCTCTTCTAGGATCAAATACAAATTCCTCCCTTTTTCATTTGAAGCCTTTCACAATCTGACTCCAGCCAAATGACCTTTCCTTCCTTCCTTCCTTCCTTCCTTCCTTCCTTCCTTCCTTCCTTCCTTCCTTCCTTCCTTCCTTCCTTCCTTCCTTCCTTCCTTCCTTCCTTCCTTCCTTCCCTCCCTCCCCTCCTTCCCTCTCTGCCTTCCTCCCTTCTCTCCCTCCTTCCCTTCCTCCCTTCTCTCCCTCCCCCTTCCTTCCTTCCTTCCTTCTTTCTTTCTCTCTTTCTTTCTTTCTTTCTTTCTTTCTTTCTTTCTTTCTTTCTTTCTTTCTTTCTATCTTTCTTTCTTTCCTTCTCTCTTTCTTTCTTTCTTTCTTTCTTTCTTTCTTTCTTTCTTTCTTTCTTTCTTTCTTTCTTTCTTTCTTTCTTTCTTTCCATCCCTCCCCCTTCCCATCATGCACTTTACATTCCAGCCAGACTGTCCTACTTACTTTTCCCTGGACATGCCATTCCATCTTTTATTTCCATGCCTTTGCAATGGCTGTGCCCATACCTAGAATGCCCTTCTTTCCCCCCATTCTTAGAATCCCTAGTTTCTTTTCTAGGGCATCTGGGCCTGACAAGCTGAATTGATCATCAAGGGCAGCTGCACTGTGGAGGGAGAAGACCAAGGAAAGCCCTGCTCTCTAGGCCCTCATCAGCTGCCCCCAACACAGTGCACGTTCCTTGGACCTAGTCAAAGGTAACAAAAGAATGAGGAGCTCAGAGAAGGCTTCCTGGAGTGGAGTGGGGTGGGGTGGTAGAGAGATGGGAGCTGGGCATAACAAGACGGAGAGGAGAGAGGAGGGCATAAGCCCAGGTCCAGAGGTGGTGGGCATGAATAGGAGGTAGGGGAGACCAGGAGGAGAGAGGCCAAGCTAGAGTGGACAACAGCGATGGAGTGGGAGGGAGAAAGTTGGAGAACCAGCCCAATCTGGGAAGCAAAGTTGGGGTTAGATGCAGCAGGACCTGGAGAGCTACTGGGAGCTCACATACCTTGAGCACTGATGGCCAAGAGAGAGCCTGGGGAGGAGCCAGTGGGCCTTTACTTGATTCTCTAGTAGTCTGGACACATTTGCTCTTCCCTAAGATTTGTGGTGGGGGACATGCCAGGGTACCCGGTTGTCAGCCCGATCAGGAGTATACCTCGGTCTGGAGAAGACATTTGGAAGTTATTGCCAGGACCGTGTGCTAGCAAGAGGATTGGAACTGGCCCGCATCTCTCACAGAGAGGGCCGCCATTCCCAGTCACTCACGCTCAGTGACTCCTCTCTTTGTGCATCCAATTCTTTTTCAGAAAGGTAGAGTGGACAGAACACTGAACTAGGAGTTAAGAGAAGCCTGGGGTCAAATCCTACCTTTGACCTTTACTAGCTGGATGCCAAGTAATTTTTCCTCTCTAAGCCTCAGTTTTGTTATCTAGAAAATGGGCTTATCTCATAGAGTTGTAGCAAGGCTCAAATGCAATCATGGATGTAAAAGGCTTCGTCTAGCTCTGAGAACTCTAGAAATGTCAGCTTTTATTATTAACAGAACCACTCGAGAGAGTCCCCTCCTGGACACGGCCTATTCCACCACATGTTCCATAGGTTTTGATCACTTGAGGACTTATAGCTCTTGGCTGCTAGGGCCTGACTAGTCCCCCCTTGGAAAGGGCCTTCTTTGAGAACCAGAGTGTAAACATACTGAGCATGCAGAAGTGAACCACTCACTTATTGATCACATTGTGGGGACCCTAGCTCCAAGCCGAGTGGATAATAAGAAGCTCTGAGAATGACTGCAGGGAAGGCTTGGCTTTACCAGCTCTGAGTTACACATTCATCCCAGAAGTGTGGTGAAGAGGGCATGAACAGACTTCAGGTTCAAGAGGGTAAGAAGTCTACCCAGAAGGGGTGAGACAGAATGCCCAGCACTGTGGTAGAGGCTGGAGGCAACTCTTGGGATATGCCTGTGGACAGTCAGGCCAAGCAGGGTCCCCTCCACTGGATTTGCTGGCATCCTTTGCTGGGCTGCCAAGGGGAGAGGAGTGAGACCCATTAAGCATATGGGGAGGCAAAGGGAGCAAAAGAGCTTTGGGGTTCTCTGGAAGAGGGAGGGAAGGAGCATCAAGAATGACAGAGAGACCCAGAAAGATCAAGGGAGAGGAGCAAGACAAGAAGCAGCCTCTTCCAGCCATTGCCTGCCAGCAGCCCTTGCCTTGAGAGAAAGCAGGGGCTGGGTTGGGGAGAAGGGAGATGTATGAAAGGGAAAGGGATGGATATAGGGAGAGAGAGATAGAGACACAGACACACACAGAGAGACAGAGAAAACAGGCACAGACAGAGAGATGGAGAGTAGGAGAGACAGAGGCAGAGAGAGAGAAAAATGCATTCTCAGCTCTTCTCTAAGCCAAAAGAAAGCCCCTCTCCTGCTAAGAAACAGAAAATAACCAAAAATAGCTAAAGAGAAATGCCCATGTTGTTTCTTTAGTTTCTTTTCTCGCTTCAAATCACTGGCTAAATCAACATATTCTGGTACTCCCTGCTTTCCCATGGTCCTGATATCATAGAAACATCCTTTGTTTTAGCTTATCTCCCCATTCTCAGCGGGCCTTGCAATATTTGTTTCTTTCCTCCATATACAAGGTAGCTAGTTGCCCAAAAGATCATTGCAGAGTTGCTGATGTCTTCTTCAAGGACCAGAGTAACACATTTTACCATCTAAAGAGACATCCTGTACTTCTGATGTGACAGAAGCTGACCTTGCATAGCTTTGCTGGGCCCAGCTTTTCTGGTTCCTGTTTTTAATGCTGAGTGCTTTGTGGCCGGGACTGTCAGTTCCTACAATATGTCTTCAGGCTCTTGGGAGGCTATAATGAGACCTATGACCACCCATGTTTGGGCTGTTCCTTTCCAGGGAAGGAAATAGTGTGATGTCCAGAAAAGTCCTGCTGCCACCTTCCTGAGGCCATTTCTCCAGTTCTTCCCATTGCCCCTCAGGGTAGACTGGAACACCCAGGTCTAGGCCCCAGCCTGTCTCTGAAAAGGGAAAGGAGCCAAACTTTAGCCTAATAATCCCACACTAGTGGAGGCCTTGCTGGAACACAACCCATCAACAAGTTAGCGCCTTGGTATGCCACGCTTTGATGCTGATGGGCTGCCACATTTCCTTGATTCTTACCAGACCTGATTTAAGTCGAGGGTCTTGCCCTCTACCGGGCCCCAGAGTGGGCTCAGCTCTGGAATATTGAAGGATATTGAACAACTCACTGAAGTAGTCACTGAAGGTTTTCTCCTTGATCAGATGGGGAGGGAATCAGATGAGCAAATGAATGAACAAAACTGTACCCCTGAACACTTGTGATTCTCGACAGAAGTAGAAAGTGGCTGTTTTTGTGGATGTAGGGCTTTGCCAACCCCCTTGCCTACATCATCTCCTCACAGCAGCTCTGGGACAGAGGTGACGCAAGCATTATTGCCTTCATTTTATAGACGAGGAAACTGAGGTTTGAACCCCGCCCCCCCCATCACACAGCTAGTAAGTGCTTGAGATAGAGCATGACCCCAGTATTTCAGGGCGCCACACTTTATGAGTTCTTGGGGTGGTCTAGGCCTGCGGTTTTCACAGGGTAGAGGCTTATTGGCTCATTATCAAGTTTGCAGAGTCTCAGACGTGGAGGGGCCCTCGGCAGCCCCCAGTCTAGCCTGAATTCACCCAAGAATCCCAAACCAATGCTCCAGTCCTTTCGTGAACACCTCTAGCCTGCCCCCTCCCATGGTAGCTCATTCCACTATTGGATGACTCATTGGTAAGAGGTTTGTAATCTTGAGTCCACAGGCTGCCCACCTCCTACTGCTCTTACTTCTATGCTCTGAGCACCCATAAGAGAGATCTACAGCTACTTGGAGACAAGCCTTACATCCCACCAATGTTTTCTCTTCTTCTCATAGGAAGCATTCTTTGTTCCTTCAGCCACACCTCATGGGTACTGGAGGATCTCTAACTTGTCAATATCCTTCCTGTCCAGGGACCTGGAGGGCAGAATCCATTCCCCACTTCTTGGGCAGCCCACACCCTTAGATGACCCACATTCCAGGACTATTTTCTGGGAAGCAAAAGCCCTACCCCATCTAATCACAGTGTCCATTTTAGGAGTCTCCTCTCTTCCCCTTCTCCACACTTGGATTTCTCCCTTTATAAGATAGAGGCCCTGTTTCTTGGCACCTTTTCTTCTAGACAGCTATGGAAGGCAACCAGGACCCAAATGGAGACTTCTTGCTGGGTAAGATGGGATTAATAGCAAGAACACTGCACCAGGAGCCCAGAGAGCTGGGTTCCAGACCTGGCCCTGCTCCTAATATCCAAGGTAAATTTAGACAAGTCCCTCCCCTGGTCAGTCTGGGTCTCAATTTCTCCTCCTATATAAGGTTAGGCCATATGTGTGTGTGTGTGTGTGTGTGTGTGTGTGTGTGTGTGTGTGTGTGTGTGTGTGTGTGTGTGTTAGGCCAGATGATCTGGGAAGACCAACTTGGATGGCTCTGACATCCTGTACTTGAGTCCCTCTGTTCTCCAAGTCTGTTTCCCCCTGCCCCTTGCTATATACAAGGCTTGAGCTCAATGATCTCGAGTCCCATCTGGCCCTAATATCCCATGAATCTCTTGGCCTCAGCTTGCCAACCTTTGCTGCACACAGAACACAAATGCAATGGGCTCTAAGGTCCAGCTGGTGCTGACGTCCTGTGAGTCTATACAGCAGAGGCAGCAAAAAAGAGCCTGCGAAGCAGTGTTGGACAAGGAATCAGGCACACCTTACTACCTGTGTGACCTTAGGAAAGTTCCTCCCCCTCTCTAGGCCTCAGTTTCCTCCCCTATAAAATGAGGGGAGGAAAGCCAGAAATACAGCTAAGGTCCCTTCCAGATTTCCATCCCATGAGCGCCAAAACTCTGCCTGAGAAAAGCTTTTGTTTGATTTGATTTGGGCTGGGCCACTGGCGCCATCTTGTGGTCTTATGGTACTGTGCACGTAAGAATCCTTTTCTTGTCTTTGTCAGTCACCGGGCATCAACTGAAATGGGTGCCGATTGTCCCTTCCTCCCATCTTTAACTGGCAAGGTCTCAGGAAGGTTTAGGAGCCGAATTAAGCCTCAGTTTGCTTCCAGGAAGCTGGAGGCATCCAGGCCTCCACTGCAGCTGCCTAAGAAAATCCAAAATTAATTCATCATCCTAGTCTCCACCTGCCTCTATCCCTGCATAGAAGGAGAAAGTGAAGTCTAGAGAGAGGAAAGGAGGAAAAATCTTAGAGGAAATCTTGCGTGCATGTGTGCGTGTGGGCGTGCGTGCGTGCGTGCGTGTACAGATAGTAGACATCACAAAATCCTGGGCTCTTACTCTTGGTGGAGACTTCAGGACCACCAAGTCTCGCCTATCCACGAGCAACACTGATCTGCTGGGCTATAGCATGGATTGCCAGAGCCCTTCCCAGCAGCCTCTCCACTTTATTTATTTATTTGTTTGTTTGTTTGTTTGTTTGTTTATCTATCTGTCTATCTATCTATCTATCTATCTAGATATTTATTTATTTAGGTGGGGCAATGAGGGTTAAGTGACTTGCCCAGGGTCACACAGCTAGTAAGTATCAAGTGTCTGAGGCCAGATTTGAACTCAGGTCCTCCTGAATCCAGGGCTGGTGCTTTATCCACTGTGCCACCTAGCTGCCCTCCTTAGGGTTTAGTTCTAAATTGCTTTCCAGAGTTGTTGGACAAGTTCACAACTGCACCAACAGTGCATTAGTATGTCCGTTTCCTCACAAACCTTCTAACAGTTATCATTGTTCTTTTTTGTCAACTTTGCTAATCTGATGGATATGAAATAGAAGCTCAAAGTTCTTTTCATTTGAATGTTTCTAATTATTAGTGATTTGAAGTATTTTTCATATGGCCATTGATAGTTTGGATATCTTCTTTTGAGAATTATCTTTTTATAGCCATTCATTAATTGGGGAATGGCTCTTAATCTTATAAATTTGAACCAATTCCTCAAATCACAGAAATGATATCTTTATCAGAGAAAATTATAATAAAGCTTTTCCCCTTAGGTAACTACTTCTCTTCTAAATTTAGCTGTATTGGTTTTGTTTGTGCAAAACTTTTCAACTTTATGCAATTAAATTGCCCATTTTATCTTCTCATTCCTTGCCTATCCCTTGTCTAGTTATAAAGTCTTCCCCTCCCTACAGTTGTGAAAGATATTTTTTTCTTGCCATGTTAATTTGTTTATGATATGACCTATCATATTTAGGTTATTTAGGTCATGTATCTAGTTGCGGCTGATCTTGAAATATGAAATTCTTTGTCTAAACCTGATTTCTGTCAGGTTTTCCAATAGCTCCTTTCAAATAATTATTTTCCCCAATAGCTGGAGTCTTTTGGTTTATCAAACGCTAGGTTACTAGCTTAGAGCAGTTAGGTGGTACAGTGGATAGAGTGCCGAACCTGGAGCCAGAAAGACGGGTCTTCTTGATTTTAAATCTAGCCTCAGACACTTACTAGCTGTGTGACACTGGGCAAGTGACTTAACCCTATTTGCCTCAGTTTCCTCATTTGTAAAATGATCTAGAGAAAGAAATAGCAAACTACTTCAAGATCTTTGCCAAGAAAACCCCAAATGGGGTCACGGAGACTCAGACATGACTGAAATGACTGAACAACAAAAGGTTCCTAGCTTAGTTTGCTCTCATATGTTGTGTACTTAAACTATTCCACTAATCAACTTCTCTAGTTTTTAATTGGTCCCAAATCACTTTTTTTGTTTGTTTTTTGCAGGGAAATGAGGGTTAAGTGACTTGCCCAGGGTCACACAGCTAGTTAAGTGTCAAGTGTCTGAGGCCGGATTTGAAGTCAGGTACTCCTGAATCCAGGGCCGGTGCTTTATCTACTACACCACCTAGCTGC
Source organism: Dromiciops gliroides (assembly GCF_019393635.1). Lineage (NCBI taxonomy): Eukaryota > Metazoa > Chordata > Mammalia > Microbiotheria > Microbiotheriidae > Dromiciops > Dromiciops gliroides. The sequence continues at coordinate 5,626,409 of NC_057867.1, forward strand.
CCCCCCCCCCAATCACTTTGATGATTATTATTTTGTAGTATGGTTTGAGATCTGATACAGATATTCCTTTCTTTCTCACTCTTTTTCTTCCTTAATTCCCTTGAGATACTTGACCCTTTGTTCCTCCAGATGAATTTTATTATTATTTTTTACATAACTCTTTTTTTTGGTGAGGCAATTGGGGTTAAAAGTGACTTGCCCAGGGTCACACAGCTAGTAAGTGTCAAGTGTCTGAGACCGGATTTGAACTCAGGTCCTCCTGACTCCAGGGCTGGTGCTCTACCCACTGTGCCACCTAGCTTCCCCTCATTATTATTTTTTGCTAGCTATATAAAGTGACCCTTTGGTATTTTGTTTGTTATAATTGAATAAGTAATTAAGGTAGTATTGTCATTTTTAACATTGTAGACATTTAACACGGTCTACCCATAAGCAATTAGTATTCCTCCAATGATTTAAGCCTGCCTTTATTTGAGAGTATTATATAATAATATTCCTATAGATCCTATACTGTGCTATGGCAGGTAAGTTCCCCAATATTTTACACATTCTCTGATTATTTTAAAAGAAGTTTCTCAGGGGCAGCTAGGTGGCGCAGTGGATAAAGCACCGGCCCTGGAGTCAGGAGTACCTGAGTACAAATCTGGCCTCAGACACTTGACACTTACTAGCTGTGTGACCCTGGGCAAGTCACTTAACCCCCATAGCCCCACCAAAAAAAAGTTACTCTTTTTATCTCTTCCTATGAGGTTTTGTTGGCAATCTATAGGGATACTGATGATTTATGTAGATTTTTATTCTGTATTTTTGCTGAAGCTATCAATTATTTCAATTAATTTTTTAAAAAAAATTTTGGGGTGGGGCAATGAGGGTTAAGTGACTTGCCCAGAGTCACACAGCTTGTAAGGGTCTGAGGCCAGATTTGAAATGTCTGAGTGCATTTGAACTCAGGTCCTCCTGAATCCAGGGCCGGTGCTTTATCCACTGTGCCACCTAGCTGCCCCCCAAAAGGGTCATTTTTTTTAGTGAGGCAATTGGGGTTAAGTGACTTGCCCAGGGTCACACAGCTAGTAAGTGTTAAGTGTCTGATTCCGGATTTGAACTCAGGTCCTCCTGACTCCAGGGCCGGTGCTCTATCCACTGCACCACCTAGCTGCCCCAAAGGGTCATTTTTTAAGAAGATTCTTAACTTGGACCAGGGATACCCCTGGGGGAGGTAGAACCTAGGCCGAGCAGCATCTGTGGGCATGGAATCTTTTTTTTTTTTTTTAGTGAGGCAATTGGGGTTAAGTGACTTGCCCAGGGTCACACAGCTAGTAAATGTTAAGTGTCTAAGGCCGGAGTTGAACTCAGGTCCTCCTGACTCCAGGGCCGGTGCTCTATCCACTGTGCCACCTAGCTGTCCCTTAGCATGGAATCTTTTGAGACATTTCAGTTTATCCAGTGGCAAGGATGCATATAGAAGGTTTAGGAGCATAGGGTGTTTTGTTTTTTCTGGACGTGATTTGTGAATTTTTTCAATTGGCACTTTGTTTTCTAGGTTTAGAAGTTCTTGGCAGTTTTCTTGTATTATTTCTTACAGTGCCTAGGCTTTTTGACTTGTTGAATTCTTTAGAAGACTAATGATACACAGGTTGTATCTATGGATCCTGTCTTTGAGATCAATGTTTTACTTGTAGAGAGATTGTTTGTTCTTTTAACAATATTGATTTTTGCTTCATAGGGGGAAATTCATAACTCTAAACACTTCCATCAACAAAAGAGAAAAAGAACAAAGCAAAAAATTGGGCGTGTAACTAGAAAGTAGGAAACCAACAGGTTTTTCAAATCCAATTAAACTCCAAAATAGAAATACTGAAAATCGAAAAACAAAATTTAAAAACAAGAGCAGAGGCAAGCAAGAACAAGTGCTAGAAATGGTAACTATTGGGCAGCTAGGTGGCGCAGTGGATAAAGCACTGGCCCTGGATTCAGGAGGACCTGAGTTCAAATGTGACCCAGGACAATTGACACTTTCTAGCTATATGACACAGCTAGTATCATCTCTAATTTTAAAAAAGTTATCGGGGGCAGCTAGATGGCACAGTGGATAAAGCACTGGCCCTGGATTCAGGAGAACCTGAGTTCAAATCTAGCCTCAGATACTTGACACTTACTAGCTGTGTGACCCTGGGCAAGTCACTTAACCCCAGTTGCCTCACAAAAACAATAATGAGCTAAAAACAAACAAACAGAGGATTTTATATTTGATCTTGGAGGAAATAAGGAGCCACCAGAATTTATTTACTAGAGGGATGACATGGTCAGACCCGGGCTTTAGAAAAAATCACTTTGGTGACTGAATGGAGTATGACCTGGACTGGGGAGAGCCTGGAGGCAGGCAGAACCTCTAGCAGCTACTGCCATGGTCCAGGCATGAGGAGATGAAGACCTGTACTGGGTGGGGACAGTGTCAAAGGAGAGAAGGGAGTGTATTCGAGAGATGTTCTTAAGGTAGAAGAAGCAGAAGTTGGCAACTGACTAGACAACAGGGTGTGTGTGTGTGTGTGTGTGTGTGTGTGTGTGTGTGTGTGTGTGTGTGTGTGTGTGTGTGACAGAGAGACATGAGACTGGAGGTCAGGTGAGAGGTTAGGACTGGATGGATAAATCTGAGAATCCCCTGCATAGAGATGACATAGTTGAATCCATGGGCACTGATGAGATCAACACATGAAGCAGTATAGAGAAGATAAGAGGGCTCAGGGCAGAGCTTTGAGGGGGTCCCTCAAAGCTACAGTAAGAAGGCATGATCTGGAGGAGGATCCAACCACAAAAAAGACTGAGAGGGAGTTGTCAGAGAGGTAGAAGAAGCACCAGGAGAGAAGAGTCTCAAGAAGAGGGCTCCGACTCCTTTCTTGCTTGTCTTTTTGTTATGTTTCTCAGAGTCAAAGATGTGCATTAAGTCCCCTCTCAATTAGAGTTCTACTCTCTATCGCATCCTGTAGGTATTTAGATATTATGCTTTGGCTGCATGTGTACTAGGTATCGACACAGACTTATTGGGCATCATGCTTTTAAACAGAATGTGATTTCCATATGGATTTCTTTCCATTGTATCTATTTTTTTTTTAGTGAGGCAATTGGGGTTAAGTGACTTGCCCAGGGTCACACAGCTAGTAAGTGTTAAGTGTCTGAGGCCGGATTTGAACTCAGGTACTCCTGAATCCAGGGCCAGTGCTCTATCCACTGCACCACCTAGCCGCCCCTCATTGTATCTATTTTTACTGTAGTCTATAAGAATGAGTACTACCTCTGGCTTACTTGAATTCGTCTCAAGTTTGATAGATGGCCCTCTAGCCCCTCAGTTTAAGTCTATGTGAATTTTGATGTTTCTTACAAACAGCATATTGCTGGATTCTTACTGTAAGCACTCAATTGGTGACATCATCAGTTATCTTCATGGAGATGATTCTTGGAGCTATGGCTCTTACCCCAAGCTTCCAGGTGAGCTTCATTTCTGTTTCCCCAGTGGTCTTTTCAACATTTTGAAATGGATGTCCAAAGGGCATTACAAACTCAACATGTCCTGACCAGAATTCCTCATCTTCCCTGACTCCAAGCCCCACCTCTTCCCAGCTTCCATATTCCCGTGGGGGACACTCCCATCCCTTCATACTCACACAAGCCTCTGCCCTGACGTGGGCCTTCACCTCTTCTCATTGGAACTACTACAGTGAGAGCCTGCTGGTTGGTCACCCTGCCCCTAGTCTTTCCCCACTCCAGTCCTTCTCATTGCCAAAGCAATCCCCCTAAAGTGCAGTTCAGATCACATTACCAACCTCAACTGTGCCCTCCTGAACTCATTCCATGGACTCCCTATTCCCTCCAGGTTGCAATAGAAAATCCTGTGGCTTCTAAAGCCTTTCCTAACTTTTTAGGCTTCTTCTCCATTTCTCCCCTTCATGTATGTACTGGGCCACCCAGCCAAACTGGCCTTCTGGTTTTTCCTCACACAGGACACTCATCTCCCGACTCCATTTCTTTGCCACGGTTTCTCCCACACCTGGAATGCTATTTCTCTGTACTTCTGCCTCTAGGTTTCCTTCAAAACTCAGCTCCAAGAGGCCTTTCCAGCTGTGCCGCTGCTAATGCTTTCCTTTCTCGGGGTCCTGTCCATGTACTCTGTATGTATCTTGTATGTCCTCCCTCCATAAGCTCCTTGAGAGAAAGAACCATTTTTTCACCTTTCTTTACTTAAGAAATGCTGATTGCTTGATGCTTTTTACTTCAGAGGCTAAATAGAAGAGTTGTGTGTGTGCATGCGTGTGTGCATGTGTGTTTTTCTGCTGGAGACATAGGAAGCCACAGGAGCGGGTTGAGTGGGAGAATCACGTGGTGAGATCTGTGCTTAAGGAAAATCACTCTGGCAACAGAAGTGTGGGGGATGTACTGGGGTGGGAAGAGACCTGAGACAAGGAGACCAATAATCTGGGCCTAAACAAAGGTGGGAGCGGTGGGAGTGGAGAAAAGGGGCCATAGTGGAGAGAGAAACAGGAAAGATTTGGCAATGGACTGGCTGCGTGGGCTTAGAGAGAGGGAGGAGTCCAGGATAGTGCAAGGTTACCAGGCAGGACAGATCAACGGAGTGGGGGAGAGTTTGGAGAGAAAAAGAATGAGTTCCTGTTGGGTTGTGTTGAGTTGAAAATGTCTCTGGGACAGCCAGTTTGAAAGGTTCCAAAGGCAACGAACAGGTGATGGGGGTGCTGTGGGGCTGAAAGAACCCAGGGTCCTGTGGTGAGAGGGTGAGGGCAGGGCTCTCTTTGATGTTTCTCTTTTTGTAGCAGACCCGTGATTTTATCAGTGCAGAGAGTGAAGGGGAGAGGCTGGCTCTGTCAATGCACAGTACTGCTTTCTTTGTAACACTCTTAGGAACATCCTGAGGGGGAAGCGACTAGCCCAGTGCTATAAATCAGAGGTAAGACCTAAAGCCAGATCTTCTTGACTCGTAGGTCAGCTCAATGTCCACTAGAACACACTGCAGGCCCCCTAAGAGCGCTAGCTTCAGGATCAGAATATCCCAATTCTAATGTTTACAACCTGTGTCGTAATCCATCCGTCAGTCAATGAGCACTTAGACCTGCCCTAGGAACACAAAGAAAGGCAAAAGACTGTCCCTGATCTCAAGGGGCTCACAGACACATGCAAAAACTACTTACAAATTCCTGGAGGAGATGAGATTTTAGCTGGGACTTGAAGGAAGCCATGGAGGGAAGGCCGAAAGGTGGAGGTGAAGACGAAGTGCATTCCTGGCATGGGGCACAGCCAGTGAATGTGCCTGGAGTCTGGAGATGAACTCGGGCAACTCACCTGATTCCTTGGTTCCTGGATTCCTCATTTGTAAAACGGGGAGAGTTATGAAACCTACCTCCCAGGTGGCTGTGAGGAGGCAATGACCCTCACAATATTTGTAATGCTCTTTCAAGTGTTATATAAATGCTAGCGTTAACCAGAGAGAACAGGGCAGAAATAATTAGGCTAATTTGATTAGCTGAATTCCAGGCAAGAAACTGGATACACCCTGGTGAAGTTCCAGGTGGCCAGGGTGGAGACAGACTCCTGAGACCATGGTCAGCTAGTGTTTTTGAAGTACCTACTATGTGCCAGACACTGGGCTAAGTGTTTCACACACATGATCTCATTTGATCCTCTCAACAAGCCTGGGAAGTGGGTGCTATCATCCTCCTCTTCTTACAGTCGAGGAAACTGAAACAAACAGAGATGAAATTTGCCCAGGGTTACACAGCTAGTGAGGGCCTGAGGCTGGGTTTGAACTCGGGTCTTCCTGACTCCAAGCCCACTGCTCTATCCACTGCACCACCTAGATACATAGATCTGGGAATGATCTACAGTGAGATAGCAGAAGCCACGGGAGCTGATGACATCACCAAGTAAGAGAAGAGAGAGACAGACAGAGACAGAGAAACAGAAAGAGAGACAGACAGACAGACAGAGACAGAGAAAGACAGACAGAGACACATAGAGACAGAGACAGACAGAGACAGAGAAACAGAGAGAGAAGAGTAAAGGTTACAGGACAGAGCCTTGGGGGCAGCCCACAGTGGATGGGCAGGACCTAATTGAAGATCCAGCAAAGGAGACTGAGGAGGAGGGGTCAGACAGGTAGAAGGAGGCCCAGGAGAGGACAATGCTCTGCAAACCTAGAGAGGAGACAGGGCCTGGGGCAGGTGGAGATCAATGGTGTCAAGGAGGAGCATGGCAAGGAAGAGGAGGGGATAGGAAGCTCTGGGCGGTAGCCAGCAGGAGAAGGAGGAAGAAGGAAGTGATGGTTCTTTCAGGAAGAGGAGACGGGGGCATATTTGGGGGCAGCCAGGCGAGAGGAGGAGACTGAAGATTAGAGAGAGACTGGGGAGGACGGAGGAGGCGTCTGCTGGGGAAGACACAGCATCCTTTTGAGATGTCTGCCAGCCATCCCTTAAGGGTTCCTTCTAGACTTTTCCCATGAATGGAGGTTAAGCACAATAACTTCTACGGCACTCACAAGGTGCGAGGCTCTCCGCTAAGTGCTTTACAAATACTATCTCATGGGATCCCCATAAGAAGCCTGCAAGGGAGGTGCTATTCTCACTCCTATTTTACACCTAAGGAAACTGGGGCAGACAGAGGTTACAGGCTTTGCTGAGGGTAACACAGCCAGTCAGGCCAAATCTGAGGCCAAATTGGAACTCATGTCTTCCTTGCCTCCAGGACTGTCACTCGATCCACTAAAGAACCTAGCTGCCCAGCAACCTCGCTGGCCTAGAGTTTGGAGACTCTCTTCTCTACTTTCTTTAGGAGATTGAGGGGGAAATTGGGACAACCTTTGCCTTTCTCCTGTCTTCTGGTAGCTCTCCTGTTTTTCACCATCTTTCAAACATCACCAGCAGTGGCTCATCTATCCCATCAGTCAGTCATTTTGGGATCTGTGAATGGGAGTTGATCTGGGCCTGATGGTTTGAATTCATCAGGGTTGGAACAGGGCTCTTTTCTTGGGAAAAACTCCCTGCTAGTTTTTTTTTTGTCCCATGTACTGTTATTGTTATTATTATTGCCTCCAGTCCGAGCAAAGTCCTGCCCCTTCCTTTGCAGTCTTCCTGAGTTCAAATCCAGCCTCAGACATTTACTAGCTCTGTGATCCTGGCAGAGTCACTTCACCCTGTTTGCCTCAGTTTCCTCCTCTGTAAAATGAGCCAGAGAAGGAAATAGCAAACCAACCACTCCAGTATCTCTGCCAAGAAAACCCCAAGTGGGGTCAGGAAGAGTCAGACATGACTCAAAAAGGACTCAACAGCAAGAAGAAGAACTGAAACAGCCACCCAGGATCTTGGTCCAGCCATAGGCTCCATCCCACCGAGTCTCCGGGATCTCTAAGAGAACAAATTCCCTCCTTGCAGTAGGACCTCCGCTCCTTCACATTTAGTACCTAGATCTCAGCCAACAGCTGGGCCCGTGGTTTTTTACCACGAGCTCCCTTCTTGGATCTGGTCTCTTGGGAATGTCTGGGTGTCTCAGTCCCGATCCTTTTTCCTTCTTTGTGGTTGTCCTCTATAGCTGGGGTCCTTAACCTGGGGCCAATGATCTTGCTTATAAAACATTGTGAGAACTGGATTTCAGTACAACTGGTTTCCTTTGTAATCATCTAAGCTGTATTTTATCCATTCAACAACAAGCTTCTGAGAAGATGCCCCCAAGCTTCAGCAGACACTCTGCCAAGGGAGGCTTCCACAGCCCAAGGAGGGGAAAGTAGTCCCTTACTGGGTGGAAGAGAGGCAGGCTCCCCTTCCCCGTGCTTCTTTGGCTGAAGGCCCTTTGGATGGGGGCGGGGGGGGGGCGGGGATCCTGGCGAATAGTCTGAGCAGACTCTGGGAGGTGCACTCTATCTCTGGCCAGGAACTGGCCAACCCTCTATTGTAAGCCGGGAAGACCACGAGGCACGGGCTGGCAGAATGCCACGGGGAATTTAGTAGCTGTGCAGATCGTGGGGAAAGGCCGCATTGCCTTGTCCTCGCTGGAGTTCTACCCAGGAGTGCTTGGACGAGCTAGGAATACAGGAGGGAGCCCCAGCATTTCAACATCTCTGACTGCTGGGGCGTCATCTCAGGACTGCTCTTCTGGGAGGAGCACCTGAGAAGAGGCCAGGGCTCAGGCCCTGCCCCTGCTGCACTGTCTGGCCTGGGCCAAGGCAGCCTTGGCTGGAGAGACCCCCCCCCCATCTGCTGGGCCTCACTCCATGCCCTCTACCCCCTCCTAGGCAGTCCCCTTGTACAAAATGAACCGCAGAAGAAACGACAGAACTTTTATTTTTTTAGCCAGAACGAGGTTTCTCAGTGAAATGAGGAACAGTACCGAGCTCAAGGGAGAGACAAAGATTGAGGACAGCAGTGGGTTTGTACTGGAAGGTCCCAAGGGAGAGGACCTGGTGAGGCCGGCTCTGGGCCAAGGGCGCTGGGGTTACAGGGAGGCCAGGGAAGGCCTATCACCTGAGGCCCCCTCAGCATTCCCACCAGGGTGCTGGAGAGGCCGCTGCTGACCCTCCTCCATCATCCTGAGCCAGCCCAGCTGGTCCCCATGGCCTTCATCTTCAGTGCCCTCCTCCTCCTCCTCCTCCTAGGCCCAGTTTTCTGGGTTGTCACCGCTGTTGCCATGCTTGGTCTCCATCTTCATGTCAGTCAGGACCTCCTTGGAGCTGCTGCTGCTGCTGCTGCTGTGGCTGCCGCCGGGAACGCCCTCGGCCTTCTCCTGCATCTCGGCCTGGTGGTCCGGCTCTTTCTCCAGACTGCTCAGAAGGGCGTCCACTTTCTGACGGATCTTTACAAACTCCTGCTTGATTGCTTGGGGATCATCATCTTTTAATTCGATCGTTTTGAAGGCAGGGAACCTCTGCCCAGACTTCAAGTAGAAGCCACTTTTACCCCAGTGGGAGCTGTAGCCTGTGAACAAATACAAGCGATGGTCAAAAGGCTACCACGGGGCAGTCCCGGGGGCTTCGAAGGGCCCCCGAGAAGCTTCTATGTCACTGATCCTCCCCCAAACCCAGGGAGGCTGGGGGTGTCCCGGGATCACATGGCCCGTCATAGACCAGGGCCTCCCCTGGCCTCCACAGGACCAGGAGACTGGATTTGGGAGAGCCCTTAGAGACCATTGGATGCAAGCCCTGCCTTGGCCGGGGGGGAGCCTCAGGACGGGCACCTGGCCGAGGCCACCCAACAAGCAATCCAAGAAGGACCCTCCCGGGGACAGAGAGTTTATTGGGTGAAGCATATCTCTCCCCTGCTCTGCTCCCAGGCAAATGGCAGAAGGCTCAGGCAGAGGCAAGATGGCGCCCCAGCAAGGCAAGTGGCAGGTGTCTGTGAGCCAGCAGGGAGCCTGCCTCCTGACAAGGAAGGGACAGGGGGGAGGGGGGCTCAGAGAGCTTGCTCGGCTCCCAGCTACAGCAGGGACCTCAGCGATCCCCAAGGGAGAAGGGAGACTTGAAGCTCTGGCCAATGGAGCATCATGGCAGGAAGTCTCACCAATGGGGGGCCGGCTGAGCTGGTTAGCTGGCTTCCCGTTTCCATGGCAATAGCCAGTAGACATGCCTCTCTGGGCGCTGGTGGACTGGCTGGCTGTTACCAAAGACTGCCACAAAGACCAAGGAAATGGATTTTTAGCTCTGCAAGGCTGGGGGAGGGGATCTAGCAAGCAGGCAGGTGTCCACAAAGCTGCAGGAAGCAGAACCAGAACTGCTGCAGAGGCCTGGACCCCAGGCTTCGTGGTGTCTGTCCACAAGCACAGAATGTCACACCCGGATGGGACCCGGAGGTCCTCGAGTCTAAGTTGGTCATTGTGCAGATAGAGAAACTGAGGCCCAGAGAATGGGAGAGAGACTCACCCAAGGTGGCTCAGGCACAAGACCCCAGGTCCCTGCTGATGCTTCTCACGTTCAAGGCCAACCCTTGGGTCGCTCCCGCAGGATGCTAAGGCTGGGGCCAGGAAGGCCTAGAGACACAGCAGGTTTGGGAGTTGCTGCTTGAGGCCCAGGGCAGTGGGCAAGGCCTCTGTCAGTAGGCAGGCTGCCTGGGGTGTGGTGCCTTCTGGGGGCCCCAGAGCTCAGTCCATGATTCAGGCCCAGGAAGGGAGCAGGGAGAGGCCCCTGAAGGCCCCAGGCCCAGGCAGCCAATGCACAGGAACTCTGAGCACCCCTAGGCCAAGGCACCCCCAAAGGCAGAGGGCAGGAGTCCCCTCGGTGCCCAGACCGCCCTGCGTTGCAGAGGGATCCTGTGACCCTCCTCCTTTGGAAAATGAAGAGTTGCCACTAGATAGTCAATCGATTGACCAACCAATGTTTGATGAGTGCCGTTTATGTGCCAGATACTGTTCTAGGCACGAGGGCTGCAGAGGCTGAAGGGCAGCAGTCCCTGGGCTCCGTGAACCCCCATTCTATATGGAGAGACAACAAGGTCATGGGGGACCGCAGAGAGGGTCTGGCAGCTGGGTTGGGGGTGAGAAATGGCTTCGCATAGAAGGTTGTGGTTAACCTGAGACATCCCCAGTTGGAGGTGAAGACAGAGTGCATGCAGGGAGGGAAGGTACCCCGTGCAAAGCTCTGGAGATGGGAGATGGCAGCCCCATGTGTCAGAGCTGCAAGAAGACTGAGGCCAGGGCAACATTGCAGGTGAGAGAGGAGGAGGAGAACCTTCAGGATGCCAGCTAGGTGAGTGACGAGGAGAGGCGTGTGAGGGAGCGTGCCTCCCAGTGGGGAGATCTGGCAGCTGCCCAGATGTGTGGGGCTAGGGAGGATGGAGAGGGGAGGATAAGGTGGCAAGCCTGTGTGAGCCAAAAGCTAGTGGTGCCTCTGACAGCAACGGGGCCGTGTGTAAGGGGGTGATTTGGTTGTGCACATGTGGAGCCTACACAGCCTCCCCTTGGAGGAGGCCAGAGGGAGTCAGGGCCAGAGGGGAGATTAGGGCCAGGTAGACACATCTGGGAGCCATCTGCCCACTCAGCAGCTGATGAAGGGCCTAAGGGGGGAGGGAGAGACTTAGAGCAGAGCCATGGGGAACATCCCCAGTTCCAAGGAGGTTGATCCTGCCAAGGACCCTGAGGAGGCTTGGTCAGCCAGGTGGGAGACACAGCAGGAGAGAGCACGTCACTGAACCCCTGGGGTGTCCAGTTTGCAGAAGGAGAGGATGGTCCCAATAGGCCAAACGTGGTCCAGAGGGCTGAGGACCGAGAGAAGGCCATCAGCTTTGGCCATTAAGAGGCCATGGGAGGGAAAAGGACCCACGTGTACAAAAATATTTACAGCTGCTCTTTTTGTGGTGGCAAGGAATTGGAAACTGAGGGGCTGCCCATCAATTGGGGAATGGCTGAACAAGTTGTGGTATATGAATGTAATGGAATCCTATTGTGCTGTAAGAAACGATGAGCAGGAGTTCAGAGAAAACTGGAAGGACTTGCATGAACTGATGCTGAGTGAGATGAGCAGAACCAGAAGAACATTGTACACAGTATCATCAACATTATGTGTTGATCAACTGTGATAGACTGGATTCTTCTCACCAATACAATGGTACAAGAAAGTTCCAGGGGACTCATGATGGAAAAGGCTCTCCAAATCCAGAAAAAAAAGAACTGTGGAATATGGATCCTGATTGAACCATACTATTTCTTTTGGTTTTGGTGCTGTTGTTTTTCTTTTTTGAGGTTTTTCCTTTTTGCTCTGATTCTTCTCTTATAACATGACTAATGCAGAAATATGTTTAATGTTATTATTTATATATAACCTATATCAGATTATCTGCTATCTAGGGGAGGAGGGAAGGGAGAAAAATTCGAAACTAGAAATCTTATATAAACAAATGTTGAAAACTATCTCTACATGTAACTGGAAAATAATAAAATACTTTTATTTTTAAAAAGAGAGACCATGCAGACTTTGGAAACAGTCACCTCGGCAGAGGGAGGAGGTCACAAGCCAGACTGCAGGCCTGCGGGAGTCTGGGAGCTGGCTGTGGGGCAGCAGCTGCCCTGGAATGCCTGGTCCTGGGGAGACTGAGGCCAGAGGCTCCCTCAACTTGGGGACTTTGGAGCTGGCCTGGGGGCACATCCTATCTGGTGTCCACACCAAGTCTGGTGCCAAGATGGTGTTCTCGGCGGGGGGGGGGAGCAGGGGGGCCTTGGGGCTGCCTGACCAAGGATAAAGAGCCCCAGGTCAGAAAGTGGGGCTGCTCAGAGCTCCAACTGCACTTCCAGCCTAACTTTGATAGGAAAACCTGGTATCAGAAGGAGAGACAGAGACAGAGAGAGAGAGGAGGAGGAGGAGGAGGAAGATGAGGAGAAGGGGGAGAGAGGGAGGAGGAGAGGGGAGAAGGGGCAGGGGAGAAAGAGGAGGGGAGGTGGAGAAGGAGGAGAGGTAGGGGAGGGGAAGGCGGAGGAGGGGGAGGAGGGGTGCTGTGGGAGGCTGGAGGGGGTCAGAGAGGCTCCCAAACGTTTCCTGTGTAGAGGGGGCTAGGAGAAGGGGCAGATCGCCTCCCTGTGCTAGGGACTGATGGAGATTAGGTAGCCCAGGGAGCACCGCTGCTAAAAGTGGTCTGAGAGGCACCCTGGCATTGCCCAGTGTCCCACCCAAACACGTGCCCCCCTCTGCCATCTGGGTTTTCACCTCCCAGCAGTGAGTGATCTCTTAGCAGGGCTTATGTCTCTGTCCATGGCGTTCCTGCTAAGCTTGCTTGAATGATTTCCCCTGCTCTCTTCAGCCCCCAGCGAGCAGGGCCAGGAGAGGCAGGTAGTGGAAGTCCCCCAGGGATGAGTTTTGGTGAGGCATGAACCAAGGCCAAGGGGCCAAGGGGCACCGAGTATCCTCCCTCCAGCTCGCACGGTTTGTCATAACAAGGGCCTTCCTAGCTCAGAGTCCTCGTTTCTCCCCAAATAGACAGAGGGGAGGCCGACTCAGTGTCTCTGTGTCCTCTCCCACTTTTGGGGCTCACTATCCCCCTCTGGAAAATGAGGCAGGAGTTTGGACTCCATGAACTTTGACCCTTCTTCCTGTGTCCCATTGGCTGGGTGACCTCGTTAGCTCCCAGGGCCTCCATGACCACCTGTGTCTCTGCAGATGGTTCCCAGTTCCGGGTATCCAGCCCGACCCTTTCTTCTGACTTCTAGTCCCCCATCCCCAACTGCCTCTTGTACAACTTAAACTGGATCTTCCAGCGACATTTGAAACCCAACTTGTCCAAAATGGAACTCATCACCTCCCCCCACGCCCAAGCCTCTCCTCTTGCCAACATTTCTATCAGTGATCAGGGCACCCCCAGCCTCCCAGTCCCTCAGGCTCAACCCCAATGTCATTCCTGACTCCTCACTCTCTCACCCCATGTCCAAGCAGTCGCCAGGCCCTGTCTACTCTGCTTCCCAACACGTCTTGGATGTGCCCCCTTGGATGTACACTGATCCCATGTAGGATTCTAAAAGGTCCTTCATTCCTATCGGCTGTTCTGTCCTCTAGATAGGCCAGTGGGTCCCCCAAAGCCCTTCCCATGTGGGGCCTCGAGGGGCCCTGCGTCACATGTGAGGCTTGCTATGGGTGCCGCCTCTGTGAAGGGAAGTGATGGCAAGGAACAGCGCCTTGCTTCCAAGTTGGACCCCCATGATCCTGAGGGCTTCCCCCCGGGGGCCTCTGTTTCCTCTGCTGAAAATGAGGATGCGTGTGGGTCTTTATGGTTCTGGATGCCTGCTCTTAGATCTGGCTATCCTTAGGTCTTCTCTTGGTGAGCCTCAGTTTCCCCTCCTTAAAATAATGGGGGAGATGAGCTTGATGCCTCCCACATGGCCTGGTTGCTTGCATGATGTGGTTACCCCAAACCCTTTTGTCCCCTGGAATCCTCACCCCCTTGGTTTCGTCTTCGATATATCAAGGTAGGAAGGATCGAGAGAGAGAGAGAGAGAGAGAGAGAGAGAGAGAGAGAGAGAGAGAGAGAGAGAGAGAGAGAGAGAGAGAAAGAAAAGGGGGGGGGGTTGGACCAGACGGTCTCTGCCCAACCTCTCTGTTTGCTTGAGGGCTGCCTCCTTTTGGAGCTCTAGTTTCCTTCCCCACCCACCCTTTGGGCCTCAGTTTCTCCTGGTGAAAAAGCACTCAGAGAATCTCCCTCCCCCACACACACACCTTGTGAGCCTGTTTGCCCTCTAGGCCAGTGGACTCCAGGGCTCCTTGGCACCCCTGTCCTTCTCAGGGCCTCCCCCTCTGCCCCCATTTACCTTTTGTGGGGCAATGAGGGTTAAGTGACTTGCCCAGGGTCACACAGCTAGTAAGTGTCAAGTGTCTGAGGCCGGATTTGAGCCCTGAATCCAGGGCTGGTGCTTTATCCACTGGGTCACCTAACTGCCCCACCCCATTTACCTTTGAAGGCCATTTTCTGACTTGAAAAAGACCCAGTTTCAGGGACAGGTGCCTGACGTCCCAACTCTGCCGCTGCTGCTGCTGTTGCCGCTGCCCCCTCTTCAGGAGCGTTCTCCTCATCCTGGAGGTCTATAAGAGCAGGAGTAGATGCTGACCCAATGTTCTCAGGACCTGTTCTGCCCTTACTTCCTCTCCCCTGCTCCACAACTTTCTAGGTCTCTCCCTTGCAAGGCACTGAGCAGTACCTTCCACCTCTGACTCAAAGATCCTGATCCTGGTGTTCTGTTTTGTTTTGGTTTGGGATTTTTGGTTTTTTGGTAGGGTTATGAGGGTTAAGTGACTTGCCCAGGGTCACACAGCTAGTAAGTGTCAAGTGTCTGAGGACAGATTTGAACTCAGGTCCTCCTGAATCCAGGGCTAATGCTTTATCCACTGCACCACCTAGTTGCCCCCATGGTCCTGGTATTCTTACAGGCCTCTCCTCCCCAGGGCAGCCTTTTAAGTTCTGGAAGACGGCTGTCACATAACATCACCCCAAAGTTTTCTCTTCTGCTGCTTGCTATCCCCAGTTGCTCCTACAGCTCCACTTCAACTCCCATCGCCCTGCCCTCTTTGGGCCCTCACTCTAGTGCCCTGGCCCAGTCCTCTCCCTAGTCCCACTAGGTGTGGAAGGAGGCAAAGATGGGAGAAAGCATGAGAAACTTTTAGTCAATGTTATGACAAAATACACACAGACCATGATTCTTTAAAGTTCCTTAGGGTTTCATTAGAACAGGGATTGTTATCCTGGGGTCCATCAACCAAGATCAGGGATTCTGTGGACCGAATTCAGGGGGTTCATGATCTTGGATGAAACAAATTACATTTTTATTTTCACTTACTTCTGACTGAAATTTGTCATTGCACCACTTATTTACCAGCATTATTTTGAGAAAGGGTTCACCTTCCTTCTCTCCTCCCCACATCTACATATTCTCAGAGAACATATAATACCAAACCCATGATTTCCTAGAACCTAAAAAGGACTATACTCTTTTCTTTTCAAAGTATGTTTGGCTGACAATTGGGAAAGAAATTATATGTCATTTATTCTTTAGCATGGAATTGTGATTATTCATTGCGTTGATCAAAGTTTCCAAGTCCTTCAAAGTTGTCTTTTTCACAGTGTTGTTTAATTGTTCTCCTGGTTCTACTCATATCACTCTGTATCGGTTCATATAGATCTTCACATGTTCCTCTGAAATGCTCTACTTTCTTATTTCTTTATGATGTGTCGGTACTCCATTACATTGATATATCATCATTTGTTCAGCCAGATAAGCAACCTATTAGTTTCCAGTTCTTTGTCACCACAAAAATATTTGTGCTGCTATAAATATTTTGTACATCTGGAGCAGACGGATTTCAGAGAAACCTGGAAGGACTTACATGAACTGATGCTGAGTGAAGTGAGCAGAACCAGGAGAACATTACATCATACACAGTATCAACAACATTGTGTGCTGATCAACTGCGATGGACTTGACTCTTCTCAGCAATACAATGGTCCAAGATAGTTCCAAAGGATTCATGATGGAAAATGCTCTCCAAATCCAGAAAAACAAAGCAAAACAAAACAAACAAACAAAAAAACCCTGTGGAATATGGATGCAGATTGTACCATGCTATCTCTATTTTTTTTTGTTTTTCTTTTTTGCTCTGATTCTTCTCTCATTACATGACTAATGCAGAAATATGTTTAATGAGATTGTACATATATAACCTATATCAGATTGCTAGCTGTCTTGGGGAGGGCAGAGGGAGGGGAGGGGAGGGAGGGAGAAAAATTTGAAACTAGAAATCTTATAAAAATAAATGTTGTAGAGCAGCTAGGTGGCACAGTGGATAAAGCACCGGCCCTGGATTCAGGAGGACCTGAGTTCAAATCCGGCCTCTGACATGTGACACTTACTAGCCGTGTGACCTTGGGCAAGTCACTTAACCCTCATTGTCCTGCCTAAAAAAAATGCTGCAAACTATCTCGTCATGTAACTGGAAAATAATAAAATATTTTTATGGAAAAAAATGTCTATTCTATCTTCTGTGATCTTCCCTATCCCCTTTTCATCATGAACTCTTCCCTTATCCATAGTTGTAAAAGGTAATCTCTTCCTTATTCCCCTAGTTTGTTTAGAATGCCTCCTCCTATGTCTGTCATGTGACCATTTGGAACTTACATTGGTATATGGTGTTAAGTTGTTGGTCTATATCTACCAAATTGCTTTACAATTTTCCCCTAATTTTTGTTTGTTTGTTTGTTTGTTTTGCAGGACAATGAGGGTTAAGTGACTTGCCCAAGGTCACACAGCTAGTAATTGTCAAGTGTCTGAGGCCATTTGAACTCAGGCCCTTCTGAATCCAGGGCTGGGGCTCTATCCACTGTGCCACCTAGCTGTCCCCCACTAAGTTTTCTGGTTGAAGAGTGAGTCCTTACATCAGCAGCCTGTAGTCTTCGGGTTTCTCAAACACTAGGCTACCTGTGTTCATTTAATTCTGTATGTTTTGTATCTAATCTGTTCTACTGATCAAGCTCTCTATTTTTAACTAGTGACAAATCATTCTGAATATTACTGCTTTGTAATTCAGCGACTAGATCTCTTTCCTCCTCATCTTTTTCACTATTTCTTTTGAAATTTTTGACATTTTTTTCCCTACAGATGAATTATTTTTTCTAGCTCTATAAAGCAGAGGAATCAAAATGTGCATCCTGAAGGCTGCACATAGCCTACAACACTTCTGAGTGTGACCAAACCAAATTAAAATGTAATTGAGAGGGGGCAGCTAGGTGGCACAGTGGATAGAGTACTGGCCCTGGATTCAGGAGGACCTGAGTTCAATTCCAGCCTCAGACACTTGACATTTACTAGCTGTGTGACCCTAGGCAAGTCACTTAACCCCGACTGCCTCACCAAAAAAAAAAAGAAAGAAAGAAAAAAGAAATATTACATCATGGGATATTTGGTCATCATGCATTGTATACTAATGATAAGTATTTCCCAAAAGGCCACCATGAAAATAATTGCTGCTTATCCATCATCATCAATTACTGAGGAAAAAATGATAGAAAAGTTCTATGAAGAACTTGAAAAGACTCCCAAATTCAAATCAACATATAGTCTGATATTTGGTGTGACTTTAATGCAAAGGTGGGAAAAGGTAAAGTTGGGGAGAAATATATAGGAAATATGGTTTGGAAGAAATAAATGAGAGGGAGACGGCCTCATATCTCCATATCATGGACACTCTTCCAAAAATGAATTGGGAGGCACTGGATATGGTGGGAACCAATCAACATCCCAAAGAATGAAAATGACTACATTTTAACAGACAAGCAAAGATTTGTTATCAATGAGAGGAGGTGTTCCTGAGTCAGCTCTCTCTGCAAAGTCAGCCCATCAGTCCATCAGAGCTAAGATCTGTAGTTATAATAAACAAGAAGAAAGAGTAGCAATGAGAAAAAGTTATGATACACAATTTAAAAAATTGAAACCTAAATTATTTAAAAATCTAACAAAGATTAAAAATGGGAAATAAACAACAGAATGATGTCGATATCAACTATAAAAATTCCATCCAGAAGTTAAGCCAATCTAAATGAATTGCTACAATGAGGAGTCCAAAAGCGCTCAGAAAGCACCTTAGTCAGCATACATTTGACTTATTTGCCAAATGAAGAGAGATGGCTGCCAAGGGCAATACCAGGTTAGAAACTCATCTGTGAAATCTTATGAATAAGGATGATGGATGATTATAAGCAGAGAAAAACAGTGGAGGGGAAAACCAGTCCAAAGAAACCTTGGCAAGATATCCATATAAATAAAGTCATCTCAAGGGCATTCAAGGAGGAAAACAGAATGAGGTCAACAAATGAAAAAAAAAATAGGAAAGAGTCACCAGAATTTTCCCAAACTATTTTCTTCATCAAGGACCCCACCATCACAGTTCCTGAGGTGCTTACAGAGAAAGAAGAGATGGCACCAAAGACATCAAAGGCAAGGAAAGCAGCTGAATTAACTGAAGGAGAGCTATCCTGGAAGTGAGGGTTAGAAGGCATTGAGTGACTAGTTTGCAAAGTACTGAATCCCAGGAGATGGGGGGGGTCCCCAAAAACATTAAAAAATTCTCTGACCTTACTGGTTACCAAAAAAGACTACAAAGAGACCATCAGCAACTGTGAATTACATACCTCCTCTCCTACCTAATACAAAATATTTATGTGGATCATCTACACAGAAATCAAAGGTGTCCCCAATGAGAGTATTAGTAGACTTTCACAAATGATATTCGCCAATGGAACACAGCTCTACCATCTCCCAATTAATTAAAAAGATAAAGAGAATATAAGATCCTGTTGTTTTGAGATTGTTTGTTGGTTTTTAAAAATACCACCTTATAAAAGTTATTTTTTTCTTTTTAGAGCTCTTTTTTTCAAACGTTGTTTTACTTTTTTTTTCAATGAAGATTTATTTTCTCCGTCTCCCACATCCCCACTCCACCCCCCACATATACACAGAAAAAAAAGAAAAGCAAAACCCTTGTAATAAATGTGGATGGTCAAGAAAAAGAGACACTCTATAGAACAGAGTGGATATCTGGGATAACCAAGCTCAGTGAACCCAGAGGGGAAAATGATGAGAGGAGGCTGCAAAGAGAAATAAAAAGCCACCTTTACTGTGGTATATGGGTCTGGAACATGGCATATAATGGCAGAATGTTTTTCAAGATACTGGATGGGGGCAGCTAGATGGCGCAGTGGATAGAGCACTGGCCCTGGAGTCAGGAGTACCTGAGTTCAAATCTGGCCTCAGACACTTAACACTTACTAGCTGTGTGACCCTGGGCAAGTCACTTAACTCCAATTGCCTCACTAAAAACAAACAAACAAAAAAACAACAACAAATCAAGGTATTGGATGGTTTTGTTGATGGTTTTTCCACTTCTTTCTCTTTCTCTTTTTTCCCCCCTAAAAACATTTGCTGAAAGGAGTGGCTTTCTGGGAGGGAAGGGAGAAGAATACCAAGGGAAATCTAGGCAAAGTAAAAACCAAAGATAGGAAAAATCTATGATATATTTGAACCTAACATTCATCTGAACTGGTAAAAGGAGGGGAGAACTCGTATAGAGTTAGGTGTAGAAATACATTCAAGTCTAAAGAGAAATAGGAGGGAATGGAGAGAAGGGAGGGAGAATGATCTGGAGAGCCAGTTCAGGGAGGGATTAGTCATGCGCAAAATAAACTCTAACTTAAGATAGTGGATCATAAAGAGTATAGGAAGAAAGGATAAGAACTTGCAACTGGGACTGGTAAGGGGAAGAGGAGCAGGGTTGCAGAAACAGATTTCATCAAGCATGGAGCACAAGTACTGAGCAGACTCATCTCACACCACCTTCTTCTTTGTTAGGTAGGAGTGGGTGTGAGGGAAATAGAAGAGAAGAGAATTGAGGGAAATACACAATCAACAATATGGTAAATGTTATGAACTCCATGAAAGTGAAGACAGAAAGCAGCAGATGGATTAGAAAGCAGAATCGAACAATATGAAGCTTATGAGAAAAATACTTGAAGGATAAAAAGTCACACAGAATTTTGAAAAAGGGGCTGGAGCTCAATCTCTTAAGCTTCAGGTCTACTGAAAATAAAAAGCAGGGGTAATGATAATGAACACAAGCAAGACAATAGAAAAATAGATAAGGGAGATAGATAAGTGGAAGTTATGTTATGCTAAAAGGTACCATAGACAATGAATTAATAGCTGTTCTTTAACACGCATGGACAGAATGGTATAGCATCTGAATACTTAAAGGAAAAAGATAAACAGGTTCCAGGGAAACATATACAGTAAGACTATATCAGTGAGGGCAGCTAGGTGGCGCAGTGGATAGAGCACCAGCACTGGATTCAGGAGGACCTGAGTTCAAATCCAGCTTTAAACACTTGACACTTACTAGCTGTGTGACCCTGGGCAAGTCACTTAACCCTCATTGCCCCTCAAAAAAACAAACAAACAAAAAGAATATATCAGTGGGGGAAGATAATCTTTGGCAATTATTGAATGGGAATAGAAAGGAATGAATATATTTTTAGATGAGCATGGCACTTTTAAAGATTGACAATTATCGGGCAGCTAGATGGCGCAGTGGATAGAGCACCGGCCCTGGAGTCAGGAGGACCTGAGTTCAAATCCGGCCTCAGACACTTAACACTTACTTGCTGTGTGACCCTGGGCAAATCACTTAACCCCAATTGCCTCACCAAAAAAAAAAATTGACAATTATCAGGGCATAAAACTTCACAAACACTGAAAAGAAGAAATATTAAAGACATCCTGTACTGAACACAATGCAAATCAGTTTTATGCAATAAAAAGCTACGGAAGAAAGATTTAAAATCAATTTGATGATAACTTAATCCTAAAGGATTGGTGGGTCAAAAAACAAATAATAAAAATAATATATAATTTCATTAAAGTTAATGACAACAATAAGACAACATGCAAAAAATTGGGGGATAGAGCTAATGCAGTTTTTAGGGGAAACTTAATATCTCTAAACACTTTCCTTAACAGAAGAGAGAGAGAAGAGTTTCGTGAATTGGACACCCAACCAAAACTGCCTCAGAAAACCAACAATTAAAAACCAAAAGAGAGATTCTGAAAATCAAAGATGAAAAAAATTAAAAGCAAACAAAACAAAACCAAAGATTAAATAACTTGCCCAAGGTCACACAACTTGTGTTTGAAGCTGGGTTTGAACTCAGGTTTTCTTGACTCTAGGTTTGGTACTATTTACACTCAACTAACTGCTTATAATAGATAAACCAATAGCTAATTTGATTTTTATAGAGGAAAACCAGATTACCAGTTAACAAAAATGAAAAAGAAGAATTCACGATAAATAAAGAAATCATTAGAAACTATTTTGCCCAAGTATATGCTAGTTAAACTTATAACTGAACTGAAATAATATTTGCAAATATATAAACCACCCAGATTAATAAAAGAAATAGAGAATTTAAATAAACTAATTTCAGAAAAAACTTAATATGCCTCAAATAAAATCTTAAATAAAAAAGACCTAGACTAGATGTACTTACAAGCAAATTCAAACATTCAAAGCACAATGCATTCCAGCATTATGTACAGTTTGAAAAAAAATAGGAGACCTACCAAATTCTTTCTATCTATAGACCGATATCTCTAATGAACATTGATACAGTCTAAAAATATTATTAAAGATGCTACAGGGGCAGCTAGGTGGCGCAGTGGATGGAGCACCAGCCCTGGATTCAGGAGTACCTGAGTTCAAATCCGGCCTCAGACACTTAACACTTACTAGCTGTGTGACCCTGGGCAAGTCACTTAACCCCAATTGCCTCACTAAAAAAAAAAAAAAGATGCTACAGAAACATATCAAAATGATTCTACAGAATGCTCAAGGTAGATTTATACCAGGAATGCAAGGTTGGTTCAATATTAAGAAAATTATAAATGTAATGGTCCCCATTAATTATAAGAACAACAAAAATCTTATATTTATATGCATAGATGCAGAAAAAAAGCATTTGACATAACACAACAACCATTTTTTTTCCTTTTTTTTTTTTTTTTTTTTTTTTTTTGCTGGGCAATGAGGGTTAAGTGACTTGCCCAGGGTCACACAGCTAGTAAGTGTCTAGTGTCCGAGGCTAGATTTGAACTCAGGTCCTCCTGAATCTAGGGCCAGTATTTTATCCACTGTGCCACCTAGCTGCCCCACAAGAACCATTTCTATTAAAAACAATAGGGGGGCAGTTAGGTGGCACAGTGGATAAGCACCGGCCCTGGATTCAGGAGTACCTGAGTTCAAATCCGGCCTCAGACACTTGACACTTACTAGCTGTGTGACCCTGGGCAAGTCACTTAACCCCCATTGCCCTGCCAAAAAAAAAAATAAAACAAAAACAAAAACAATAGGGGGCAAAATTTTAGAAAAAAAAAGAATGTTGAAAACTATCTTTACATGTAATTGGAAACATAAAATACTATTTTAAAAGATTTCTCTATGTTACCAAGAAAATTCAGAAGGAAAAGATAAAGAAATTCAATTTAAAATTACTCCAGATAGTATAGAATACTTGGGAGGCTGCCTGCCAAGACACACATGGGGAATATATGAATACAACTACAAAACTTTCTTTACACAAATCTGTATTTGCTTTTCCATTGTCATACCAAAATATCAAAGTATTACTTTGTAAAGTTAGAAAAAATAAGAAAGGAAACCAAATGATCACTTTTTCAGAGATCCTAATGGGTTACTTGGCCCTAGAGCATCAACTGAAAAAAGAAATTGAGACAAGAACTATTAAAGTTACATGACATAAGGAAAATCCATATAAATCATCAGCACATCTGTCTATTATTTACAAAACAAAGGAGGAAGAGATAGAAGGGTAAATTCCACTTAAAATAACTGTTAAATATATAAAATATTTGAAAGTCTACCTGCCTAGATATGCAAAAGAACTATGTGAATATTGAATATTGAAAATCCTTTAGAGGAATAAAAAGGAAAGAATCTTAAGGGAAATAATGAAAAAAAAGAAGTGAGGGGGCCTAGCAGTACCAAATTTCAAACTGTACTGCAAAGCAGTAATCATCAAAATGATTTGGTACTGGTTAAGAAAGAGAGAGTTTGGGGCAGCTAGGTGGTGCAATGGATAGAGTACTGGCCCTGGATTCAGGAGGACCTGAGTTCAAATCTGACCTCAGACCCTTGACACTAGCTGTGTGACCTTGGGCAAGTCACTTAACCTCAATTGTCTCACCAAAAAAAAAAAAAAAAACCACCAGAGAGAGAGAGACAGAGAGAGTTTTATCAGAACAACAGATTAGGTATGCAACATAAGGAAACAGCAAAATCCAAAGACCTTAGCTACTGTGGTTGTGGTGGTGTTTTTGTTCAGTCATATCAGTTGTGTCTGACTCTTTGTGACCCCATTTAGGGTTTTCTTGGCAAAAATACTGGAATGACTTGCCATTTCCTTCTCCAGCTCATTTTTCCAGGGCAATGAGGGTTAAGTGACTTGCCCAGGATCATACAGCTAGTAAATGTCTGAAGTCACGTTTGAACTCAGTTCTTCCTGACTCCAGGCCTGGCATTCTACCCACTGCACCACCTAGCTGCCCAACTACTGTGGTAAGGGCTAACCATCTGACAAAAACTGCTAGAAAAACCAGACAAAACTTGCTATTTGACAAAATGGTAACAAAATTCACAGAAAGTAGGTATAGACCAGAATTCACACCATATAGGGCTCAAATGGATACATGACTTAGAAAAAAGAGTGATTATCCTAAACAAATTGGAGAAGTGAGGAATGTTTATGACCAAAATAGGATAGACAAAATCATAGAAGATAAAATGGACATTTTTATAACATAAAACTTTTAAAGTTTGTACAAAAAAACCCAATACAGTAAAAGTTAGAAGAGAAATAGCTAGCTGGGAGAAAATATCAGGGGCAGCTAGGTGGCACAGTGGATAAAGCACCGGCCCTGGATTCAAGGAGGACCTGAGTTCAAATCTGGCCGCAGACACTTGACACTTACTAGCTGTGTGACCCTGGGCAAGTCACTTAACCCTCATTGCCCTGGAAAAAAAAGAAAAAGAAAGAAAAAGAAAAAAATAAATAAGAAATTATATTGTGGTATAATGGATATCCCAGACATGGAATCAGGAGGTCTGGGGTTAAAGTCTCACCTCAGATACATAGAAACCATGTGACCCTGGGCAAGTCACATAACCTTTATGTGCCTCAGTTTCCTCCAATGTAAAAAGGGGATTGGTCTTGATCTCTGAAGGTTCTGTAATTCCAGCTTTGTTTTTCCATGCTCCTAAATGCCTGAGACTCCCCAAACCTCAATTTTCCTATCCATAATGTTAAGTGATTGGACTGATGTTGTCTCAGTTGAGAGTCTCAGCTCTAGTGCAATGACACCACCTGTCTACTGGACACTTCAAAAAAGATGTCCTTTCCCACATGTACAAAAATATTTCTAGCAGCTCTCTTTGTGGTGGAAAAGAATTGGAAATCGAGGGAATGCCCATCAATTGAGGTTGTGGCATATGAATGTAATGGAATACTATTGTGCTGTAAGAAATGATGAGCAGGAGGATTTCAGAGAAACCTGGAAGGACTTGCATGAACTGATGCTGAGTGAAGTGAGCAGAACCAGGAGAACATTGTACACGGTAACAGCAACATTGTGTGATGACCAACTGTGATAGACTCGGCTCTTCTGGACAGTGCAATGACCCAAGACAATTCCAAAGGACACATGATGAAAAATGTTCCACATTCAGAAAAAAGAACTGTGGATTCTGAATGCAGATTGAACCATACTGTTTCTACTTCGTGGCTGTTTTTTTTCTTTTTGAGGTTTTTCCCTTGTGCTCTGATTCTTCTTTCACAATATGACTAATCCAGAAATATGTTTAATGTGATTATACATATATAAACTATATCGGATTGCTTTCCGTCTTGGGGAGGAGGGAGGGAAGAATGGGTGGGAGAAAAACTTGGAACTAAAAATCCTATGAAAACAAATGTTGAAAACTATCTTTACATGTAACTGGAAAATAATGAAATACTTTTATAAAAAAAGACCTACTTCCCATTGTTTTCTCTAATTCAATGTGCCCCACACAGAATGCATCATCTGCCCCCTGCCTCTGTTCCTCTCTTCCCAACTTCCCTGTTATAGTTGAGGGCACCAGCATCCTCCCATTCACACAAGATTACAACCTTGGCATCATTCTCAAGCCCTTACTGTTGCTCCACATATGTAATCAGTTGCAAACTTTGTTCATCCCTCCTTAAGCCTCCCATACCATATGCCTTCCTCAGTCTCTCAGTGGAGGACTTTGCCTCATACTTCACCAAGTGCTCCCTCTTCTCCCTTCCTCTTCCTCTCACCTCACTCAGAAATCATCTCTCACTAGCTTTTCCTTTACTCCTATCTCACACAAAGAAGTGGCTCTTCTCCTTGCTAAGGCATTCATTTTTTTTGCGGGGCAATGACTTGCCCAGGGTCACACAGCTAGTAAATGTCAAGTGTCTGAGGTCACATTTGAACTGATCTCTTCCTGAATCCAGGGCCGGTGCTTTATCCACTGCGCCACCTAGGTGCTCCCTTGACCACTCCTCAGTGTCTTTTGCTGGATCCCTATCCAGGCCACACAGCATATAGTGAGTGTCACCCAAGGATTTGTTCTTGACCCTTTCCACTCCCCCTCATTCTCATGTCCTCCAGCCCCCACAATAGCAACTGCTTTTTGTACAACTCAAACTGGATGCCTTATAGATATCTTAAATTCAACACGACCCAAACAGAACTTATCATTTTTACCCCCAAATTCTCCCCCTTCCCAACTTGCCTATTATTTTAATGGAGCAGCTAGGTGGCACAGTGCACAGAGCCCTGAAGTTTGAAGGACCTGAGTTCAAATCTGATGTCAGACACTTAGTAGCTGTATGACCCTGGGCAAGTCCCTTAACACCAATTGCCCTAAACATCCGGGGCCATCTCCGGCCATCCTGATGTCTATATTGCCACTGGACCCAGATGGCCTTGGAGGAGAGAGTGAGGTTGGTGTCCTTGCACAGCCCTTCCTCACTTAAATCCAATTTACTGCAAGTCAAGACATCAACCCTAATGTCATGGTCCTCTTCACAAAGGAAGGACAAACAACAACAACAATCATTTTAATGGATTGCACCATCCTCCCTGTTACCCAGGCTCATAATCTCAGTGTCATCCTCAGTTCTTCACTTGAACTTTTCTTCTTTTTTTCTTTTTTTTTTTGAGCAGGGCAAGGAGGGTTAAGTGACTCGCCCAGGGTCACACAGCTAGTAAGTGTTAAGAGTCTGAGGCTGGATTTGAACTCAGGTACTCCTGACTCCAGGGCCTGTGCTTTATCCAATAATTTAAGGGATATTATTATGATTATTTGTGGGGCAATGAGGATTAAGTGACTTACACAGGGTCACACAGCTAGTAAGTGTCAAGTGTCTGAGGCTGGATTTGAACTCAGGTCCTCCTGAATCAAGGCCGGTGCTTTATCCAGTGGGCCACCTAGCTGCCCCTCTTCACTTGAACTTAACCTGCACATCCAATCTGTTGTCAAATCTTGTTTCTCCCTTCACAATCTCTCTCACATATGTCCCCTTCTTCTCACTTACATAGCCACCACACCAGTTTAAGCCCTTATCACCTCATGCATGGCCAATAGCAGTAGCATCCTGATTTATCTCTTGGCCACAATTCTCTCCACTTGCATTTATCCTTCACTTACCTGCCAAATTCAGTTCTGACCACATCACTTCTCCTCTCACCAAACTCTGATGCCCCTCTGTTTGGCATTAAAGCCTTCAAAACCTTTCTATTTTCCTGGTATTAAACTTTCCTCTCCTCCAAATGTTCTACTGCCCAGGCTAACTGGCCTTGTTATTCCTCATCCATGAAGTTCTTGGAAGGCTTCACTTTCTGGGTTCCTGGGTCTCCTTCAAAACTCAGCTCAAACCCCACATTCTGCTGGAGGATTTCCCAGACACCCTCCAGCCACCTGCTGAGTGCCTTCTCTCTCTCCCTTTTTTTTTTGCGGGGCAATAAAGGTTAAATGACTTGCCCAGGGTCACACAGCTAGTAAGTATCAAGTGTCTGAGGCTGGATTTGAACTCATGTCCTCCTGAATCCAGGGCTGGTGCTTTATCTACTGCACCACCTAACTGCCCCCTGAGTGCCTTCTCACTGAAAATAACTTACATCTTCACTGACTCTATCTTGGCTATACTTGGTTATTTACAAGTTGTCTCCATCATTTGAATGTGATGTCCTGGAGGTCAGGAACTGTGTTTTTGCCTTTCTTTGTATCCTCAGGGCTTTGTCCAGTAGTTGGCATATGGTGTAGGAGAGGCCTGATGAATGCATATTGACTGACAGATGGATGTCAAGCTTTCCTGCTTTGGCCTTGACACCATCTCTCAGATCCGCCCTCATTTTCTCCACTCACCCAAGCAGTGCCCACCCAGTTCAGAAGCTCATTGTGGCTCACCTGAACTGTTGCACTATCTAGTCTCTCCCCTCTCCAATCCATTCCCTCCATAACTGCCCTGCTGATCTTCATAAAGCACTTTGGACCATGTCACCCCTCCACTCAATAAACTCTAGTGGCCCCTTACTACCCAAAGGGTAAAATGGAAACTCATCTGACATTTCAAGGCCCCTCTTACCACCTAGGGGCCACCTTTGCTGCCTTATTTTGCATTATTCTCCTCCATGCATTCTGTAACATGGCGATCGTAGTAGTAATGCCTTGTGTATCGATTCTAGCTCTAACATTCTGTGATCCTAAGTGACTCTCTCTCCTTGGATCTTCATTTCCCCTTTTTGTCAAACACTGCGTTTGGGCTCAGTGAGATGTAGGGGGTCTTACTGTGACTGAGTTCTCTTCTGATGATGGGTCTGGGCATGTGGGTGGTGGTGTGGTTTATGAAGGGGAGGCTCCTCCTCCTCCCTCTGAAGCCTTAATTTTTCACTCAGTGGAATGGTGGGGGGAGGTAGTGAGATAAGAGGGAGAGTGGTGGAGACTAAAGGTGGGGTTCCCCAAGAGCCCTAATTTCTTTTTTGGTGAGGCAATTGGGGTTAAGTGACTTGCCCAGGGTCACACAGCTAGTAAGTATTAAGTGTCTGAGGCCGTATTTGAACTCAGGTACTCCTGACTCCAGGGCCAGTGCTCTATCCACTGTGCCACCTAGCTGCCCCCAAGAGCCCTAATTTCTGCTCTGGCAGCCAGATTGACTCAGTGCTTCCTTTGGATTGGGACAGTTTCATTAAGGAAACTACCAAAGACCTGCCCCTAGAGGGCCCTGTTTCCAACTCTGATACTCTCCCATCTTAAAGGCCTTCCCCATGGGGGCCACCTCAGTTTCCCATCTCTTCTAACCCACTTCCTCTTTATAGTCCATTTGTGCCCCATGCAGGGCCTGGGTGCTGCCACCATGGTGTGTTTGTTCTTCACTCCCCTAGCCCTCCCACGTTGTTTTAACCTTTATCAAAGGGGGGAGGAGCAGGGGAGAGGGAGGCTTGGATTTGAGACTTTTTCTGGAGCCTCAGGTTTTCCCTTTCTAAAATAAAAATCTTGGATTTGATGGACTCCAAGGGCTCCATAAAATATGGGTGGCCCGGATGGTTCCTAAGAGCTCTAATTCCTGACTTTCTCCCCTGCATTCCTGTTTCTTTCTGTAAAATAGGCCTTTGATACTAAGATAGCCTTGGACACCTTGTGGGCCTTAATCTCCATCTCTGTAAAAACCCTGAGGTCACCCCTGCCCTGTGAGACTCAGTTTCTCTCAGTAAAATGACACTCTGAACACCTTAGGTACCTGCTGCCTTAATCTGTTTACCGTTGGTTTCCATTTCCTGGTCTAGTGAATCAGCACCAATCAAGGCGAGAGAGACGTGGTCCTTGGGGTCAGGCAGCAAAGCCTCAATGGAGGAAAATAGCTGACTGACAACTCCTTGAGGGACTAACTTCCCAGAATCCTCTGGGCAGGAGAGACAGGCTGCACAAGCAGGGCCAGCCTCAGGCATCACTGCCCCCCACAGTTTGAATACTGCTAACGTCATAGTGCCCTTATATGCTGTTCTCTGCATGCCCAGAGCCTTGTGCCAGACCTCCACAGTATATTATACTCCGAGCCTTTCTCTTTTTTGTGGTCCTCCTCTGGGACACAGATTTCCTAATGGAAAAGCCAATGAACCCCTTTGCTCATAGGGCAGGGTCAGCACAGGACATGATGCTCAATGGATTCTCCATCACTGGAAGCCTTGGAGATGAGGTTTGGATGACTGAGAAGGAATTCTTGGCTGAGTTCAGCTTGGGCTGTGTACCTCTGAGGACCCTTCCTACTGCGTTGGCTTTTCTGAGACGGCTTGCTAGGCTATTCACCCGTCCCTGTCTCCTGTTGGCACCCTCATTTAAAGAAGCCCCTGGGGCCTTGGCAAAGAGCCGAGCATAGGGGAGTGTCTTTCCTGGCTCCCCCAGCCTCTCTCGGCAGTCCTAATCAGTTTAGAGATCTATATTCAGCATTAATGACCTCATCTTGCCACCACGTCACACTCCCTTACTGGATATATGTGCCATTGGAAGAGGAGAGTTCACCAGTGATTCGGCTAATATGATTAGCAAAGACCCAATTGAGGCACCAGGTGGTCTGCATACAGACAGCCTCTAGACAACTCATCTAGTTATGCCGAGCTCTCCACTCTACCTCTCCATTGGCTCATAGACACAGGCACTGTGATTCTTCACCCAGAGATAGTCCCTCCCTCTACCCTGTCCTGATCACTCCCCAGGCCTGGGACTGAGGACCTTAAGAGAAGGCCATAGGTTCTTTTTTTTTTTTGGTGAGGTAATGGGGTTAAGTGACTTGCCCAGGGTCACACAGCTAGTATCGTGTCTGAAGCTGGATTTGAACTCAGGTCCTCCTGACTCCAGAGCCAGTGCTCTATCCACTGTGCCACCTAGCTGCCCCAGGCCATAGGTTTTGTTTCTTTGTTTGTTTGTTTGTTCTTGTTTTTGCAGAGCAACAAGGGTAAAGTGACTTGCCTAGGGTCACACAGCTAGTAAGTGTCAAGTGTCTGAGGCCAGATTTGAACTCAGGTCTTCCTGAATCCAGGGCCAGTGCTCTATCCACTGTGCCACCTAGCTGCCCCAGGCCATAGGTTTTGTTTGTGTGTTTGTTTTTGTTTTTTCAGAGCAATGAGGGTTAAGTGACTTGCCCAGGGTCACACAGCTAGTGTCAAGTATCTGAGGCCAGATTTGAACTCAGGTCCTCCTGAATCCAGGGTCAGTGCTCTATCCACTGTGCCACCTAGCTGCCCCGAGGCCATAGGTTCTTAAGGAGCATGGACTGAAGGAGGATAGATGCATCAAATCTCAGAGAGTACGGGTGCAAACTCTTCCCATACCACAAGGAAAACAGAAATTCTCATAGCATCAGATGGCATGCAGATGGCAGAATAGTGGAAAACCACAGAGAAGCATGCCCCCTGATTGGTGGTATCCTGAATTCAAACCTCGTGGCCCTAGCCCATGAGGTAGAGGTGTGAGGGAACAGTAATACCCACAGCCTGTTTCCAGGTTCCCAAATACAAGGACCAGCTGTATCGTCACACTCTTCTTGAGAACAATGGGGTCTCTGCTCCTTTGCCATATCAGTTCCTGAAGAACAAGGACTCCCACTAACTGGAAGATCCTCCCCCGCCTACCACCAAGGATCCCTTTTAAAAAACAAACTACAAACAGAGCAATAGGACTTTTTATTGTTGAACCAGAAAAAAAGTTATGAGAGTGAAGTGAGCCAAATGGCAGGGGCCTTACTGTAACTCTTAGGGAAAGAGGCCCCCTGTAGGAGGAAGGGGAGCTAATGAGCCTGGGGACAGTAAGCTTGAGGACGACAGGAAGCATATGCTCGAAGATACCATGGGAGAGGACCCGGGGAGGCTGGCTCTGGGATGGGGCCTAGCCGTGACAATAAGGGGCGAGCCTTCGACCTGGGACCCGCAGGTGCTAAAGAGCACTGCTCGCCCCATGGTGTTTCTGTTGCCCTCTGGCTCCTCCAGGGCTGCCGCCGCTGCCACCCCTACCACCACACTACTGCCCTACTGCTCTTCCCTCATTCTAGAGCCACCCCAACTGGTCCTCCCTGACTTGATCTTCCCTGTCCTCCTCCTCCAGGCAGGCCCCTCCTAAGCATGGTTGCCATCGGCGCCATCGGCGCCCCCACTCTCCTCCATCTCCATGTTGGCATCCGCTTCCTGCGCAGCGTTGTTGCTCTCCATCTCCTCCTCAGGTCTGTTCCTCACATACGGGTCACACTGCTCACTCGGGTCGCTTTCCATCTGCTCCAGGCTGGCCAGCAGAGCATCCACCTTCTCTTCAATCTTCACCAGCTCCTTCTTAATTTCCTGGAGATCGTCCCCTTTTGCTTCGTCAGAAGAGAACGGGAGGGCCTCCTCGTCATTCATGGAAGAGACACCACTTTTGCCTTTGCGGGACATGATTCCTGAAAATCATAACAATGGCCATGATTCTCACAACTGCCATTTCTCTAGTGTTCTCAGGCTCACAACAGGCCTAACGTGGAGTGGCATTTCACTGGGTCCTTGTGATAAAAGAACTCCAGCTGTTTGGCTCCCCACTTGATTGACCAGGGTCTACACTGCCTACTCTAGTATAGAATAACTGGACTGTATACACAGTACATGAACCCAATCACTGGAGACAGGGGTGGGGGTGATGGAGAGCCAGAGGAGCCCCAAAGGGAAAAGGGATGGTTGTAGTGGTTGTTTGCCACTGCATATTAAAAAGCACATTCATTGGGGTGGCTAGGTGGCGCAGTGGATAGAGCACCAGCCCTGGATTCAGGAGTACCTGAGTTCGAATCCGGCCTCAGACACTTGACACTTACTAGCTGTGTGACCCTGGGCAAGTCACTTAACCCTCACTGCCCTGAAAAAAAAAAGAAGCATATTCATGTGGGGCAATCCAAGAACCAGAGAGGTCAAGCACTGCTGAGGAGCTTTTGGCTGAGATCAACAAAAGGACCACGGGAAGGGATCTCATCATCAGGAAGGAGTTGGCTGCTGGGGTTGAAGTAGTGGGAACTTTTATTGGGAGAGCGGACATGCCCACTCCCTCACCCCTAGAGTCTCTAACAGGGAAGGAGACCAAAGTGACAGAAAGTGGGTACATGGGCGGTGTGCACCCTAGACTCTAAAAGAACAGATGGGTAAAGTTTCTGAGGAAGAGGAGAGTGGACTGAAATTCTGAAGGAGAAGTCAGCCCGGGGGGACAGGAAACAGTCAAGAAGGCAATTCTGAAGGCCCAGACAGACAGTCCCAGTGCACTTGTCTGAAGAGACAGATGTGCAGCCTCAGAGTCAGGCAGCTAGGTTCAAGGCCTACCTTGTACTCTGACTTGGCCTGGGGCCCTGGCCTTTCGGTGCCCCAGGCCATACTCTAAGACTTTAACTGGCAGAGAAGGTGCCCACCTGCACTGGCAGAAGGGGCAGCCTCATCAAGGATTTCTATGTGCCAAACTGGTTTTGCCTTCAAAGGGACCAAAGCCACCCTCACAACAGGGGGACCACAAAAGCTCCTTTTGTTAACACTCCAGGGTTCCCAAGCACCCTTTTGGTTCCCATCCCACAACTGAACCCTTGGATGAGTCTGAGTCAGCTTTGGCCTACAACTTTTTGGTTTTTGTTTTG
This sequence comes from Dromiciops gliroides, assembly GCF_019393635.1. Classification (NCBI taxonomy): domain Eukaryota; kingdom Metazoa; phylum Chordata; class Mammalia; order Microbiotheria; family Microbiotheriidae; genus Dromiciops; species Dromiciops gliroides. The sequence goes on from NC_057867.1 coordinate 5,659,177, forward strand.
TGGGGCAATGAGGGTTAAGTGACTTGCCCAGGTGAGGCTGGATTTGAACCCAGGTCCTCCTGAATCCAATCCACTGCGCCACCTAGCTGCCCCAGGCCTACAACTTTTTAAATGTAGTTTTTTAAGCAGCAAAGAAAATGGCTACTGCTTTATGTAAAGTAGAAAAGGCAAGGGGGTTTCAATGCCCTCCCTTCTCAACTCCACCTCATCTAGGAGCAGCCAAGGAACCATCTTGGACATACTCCTCCTCCTAGCCCCCACCCCAATAGCTAGTGCCTCCCTTCCCTGACCCCTGACAGCCCTGCATTTGTTGTGGATGTATGTTTTTATATATGTGCTGCCCCCACCCCAAGCTTCTTGAGAGTCAGGATTAGTGTGCGAGTGTGTGTGTGAGTGTGTGCGAGTGTGTGAGTGTGTGTGTGTGTGTGAGTGTGTGAGTGTGTGTGCGAGTGTGTGAGTGTGTGTGAGTGTGTGAGTGTGTGTGCGAGTGTGTGTGCGAGTGTGTGTGTGTGTGTGTGTGTGTGTGTGTGTTTCCCCTAGCACCACCACGGTCCATGGCACATGGTAGAACTTAAAATGCTTGTTGACGGATTGATATTAAGAGAGTTTGCTCTTCCTTTTGAGTAGATAATAAATTCAACATGTCACTTCCAAAGCTGTCCCGCTTGGCTGGGAGGTCTTCTGGCTCACCTGCTTTTCTCTTTTCTGTTTCAAAACACATGGTCTCTTTTTTATCTTTTAAAATTAAGTTTGTTCAATTCACAAAGTGTTTTTCTCCCTCCCCCCTCCAACCCCCATTGAAAACAATTAGAAAAACAAAACTGAACAAATATGTAAATTCCTGCATGGCTGGAAATGGAGGTGGCATTCCGTGCCTTGAGCCCATCACCTCTCTGTCCAGAGGTGAGAAACATGCTTTGGTAGCAGCCTCTTCTTTTCCTGTTCGGTTTGGTTTTTTTTCCTTTTCTGCCCACCCTCTTGCCATCCCCTGGCCCCCTCACCTCCCTTTTTCTGCCCACCCTATTAATATTCCCCTGGCCCCCTCACCTCCCTTTTTCTGCCCACCCTATTAATATTCCCCTGGCCCCCTCACCTCCCTTTTTCTGCCCACCCTATTAATATTCCCCTGGCCCCCTCACCTCCCTTTTTCTGCCCACCCTATTAATATTCCCCTGGCCCCCTCACCTCCCTTTTTCTGCCCACCCTATTAATATTCCCCTGGCCCCCTCACCTCCCTTTTTCTGCCCACCCTATTAATATTCCCCTGGCCCCCTCACCTCCCTTTTTCTGCCCACCCTATTAATATTCCCCTGGCCCCCTCACCTCCCTTTTTCTGCCCACCCTATTAATATTCCCCTGGCCCCCTCACCTCCATTTTTCTGCCCACCCTATTAATATTCCCCTGGCCCCCTCACCTCCCTTTTTCTGCCCACCCTATTAATATTCCCCTGGCCCCCTCACCTCCCTTTTTCTGCCCACCCTATTAATATTCCCCTGGCCCCCTCACCTCCCTTTTTCTGCCCACCCTATTAATATTCCCCTGGCCCCCTCACCTCCCTTTTTCTGCCCACCCTATTAATATTCCCCTGGCCCCCTCACCTCCCTTTTTCTGCCCACCCTATTAATATTCCCCATGTCCCCTCACCTCCCTTTTTCTGCCCACCTTATTAATATTCCCCTGGCCCTCTCACCTTTCTTACCCCTCCCCCCCCCAAAAGAAAATAACATTAGAATTGTTTCTCTGTGGCTGATGACGGCTTAGATTTCTTCCCCGGAGAAGGGAGAAGGGCCAGTTAGTAGTGTCTGGCCGTTTCTCCATTGGAAGAATGGTTCTTCAGCTTTTAAATTGGAAATCAGTTCCTTCTCATATCTTGGATCAGATTCTTATCAGAGAAATGGGCTGCAAAGATTTTTTCCCCTCCCAGTTACCTGTTTCCTTTCTAATTGTAATTGCATTGATTTTGTTTGTGCAGAACATATTTGGGGGGTTGGGGGGGAGTATGGGCCCAGCCCTCCACCTCTGTTCCCCTCCCCCCAGTCGAGGCCCAGCTCCACGCTCCCTCCCCAAACCTCAGGCCACCACGGGCTAACAGGGTACAAGGAGCCCTTAGGAGCCAGTTCTGCAGAGATACATGTCTGGAGGGGGGGAGTGTACCAGACCATTTACCCCCCCTCTCGCTGACATGGAAAAGGGGCACCCAAGACCGTCCCCCTTGGCCATCGTTCCCCTCCCCCTCTTCGGGTAAGGGGCGCACAAGACCATCCCCCTTTTGCGCCCTCCTGGCATGGGAAATGGGCGCACAGGGCTATCCCTCCTAGCCACCGACCACCCTCCCCTTCTGGCACGGGAGAGGGGGCACAAAAAACCATCTCCCCTCTCGCCACCGCCCTCCTCTTGGCGCGGGAAAGGGGCGCATAAAACATCTCCTCTCGCCCCCGCCCTCTTGGCACAGAAGAGGGGCGCACAAGACCATCGGCCGTGGCACAGGAGATGGGCGCCTAAGACCACCCCCTTGGTACTTGAAAGGGGCGCACGAGATCATTCCTCTCCACCCCACCCCCTTACAGGAGAGGGGTGCCCAGGACCACACCCCCCTCGCCACCGCCTCCTCATGTAAGCACCGGATGGGTGCCCAGGACCACCACCACCTCCTCCCTGGTGCCCTCCCTCCCCCGCACCCAGGACCACCTCCCTCCCACCTCGCCCCGACCCCCCAGCCCCCCTCCAGCGCTCAACCCCCTCGCCACGGGCGCCCTGGAGAGGCGGGGCAGCCGCCAGGGCGCGCAGCGTGGCCCGGGTCGGGTTAATCCCCGGTGCCCCACGGCCCGGAGGGGGCAATGGGGGGACCCGCTGCGGCAGCCCACCTGCCCGGGACCACTCGGGGCTCTTGCCTCTTCCCAGGGTACCCTGCGTCAGCCGGGCTGCAGGCCTGGGCCTCGGTCTGGGGCGCCCCGGGGTGTCTCTGGCGCGCAGGGGAGCTGCGGGCGCACGGGCGGGCGCGGAGGCGGCGGTCGGACCGGCGGTCCGTCGGTCCCTGCCCAGACCCACCTCCGACTGGTGGCGGCGGCGGAAGAGGCGGCAGCGGGGGCAGCAGCGGCGGCGGCGGCGGCGGCGGCAGCAGCAGCAGCAGCGGCAGCGGCAGCAGCAGGAGGAGCAGCAGCAGCAGCAGTGGCTCCTCGCTCCCTCGGGCTCTATCACCGACTGCTCCTGCCGCCTGCTGGGAGTCTGGCCTCCCGGGCCTCACAGGACTCGATATCACCACCTGCCACAAGGTTGGACATTGAGGGAGGGCCCACAACAGGCTAATCACCTCCCCTCCCTCCCTTCTTCCCCCTCCCTCCGTGGACTCTTCGCCAGTCACGGAGAATCTGCCTGGCCTCCCTCCGCAATGGTTAGCATACTCCCACCCCCTCCTGCCCTCCCCAGCGCAGGGATTCGGGAGCCCAGCTGTCAATGCACGAACCTCATTCCCCTCCCCCACGTCCCCCTCCTTTGATGCCAACCTGTCAAGCCCCGGGGGCCCCGCAGCCCCCCAACGCCTCGCTCCAGAGCTGCCCACCCCCTCCACCGTGCTCTCCGCAATGTCTGACCCCATCTGAAAGCTCCCCCCTTCCCCACTCCTTCCACCTTCTGGCTCCCTCCGGATGACACAGCCCTGCTGTCCATCCTGCCGACACTGGTTGCGCTTTTCCCGTTCCCCAGATCGCTAGTATTGACTGGTCCAGGGTGCTGGGATCCTCTTGGGAGCCTGCTGCCTCTAGTCTGCCACAATCACTCCGTACCCGCCCCTCATCCTCGAACTTCACTTAATCTGCGTATTCACTGAATCCACGTACACACCGCACCCCCCCCACACACCCCAAGATCCTGGTAGATATTGTTCACTGGCCTACGGGACGGGCTCCTTCCCTCTTCGATGAATTCAGCGCCTGACTTCCCAGTCTTTCCTCCTTGGGCGGGGGGCGGGAGATACTTCCACACAGAGAGCTGTGATACACACAGAGATACTCCATCAGACACTGACCTCTAACCCTGATTCCATTCCTTGCTCAATATGACCATTTCCCATGACTTCCTCCTACGATATACCGAACTTACCCACAGGCATGGTAATAAGGACCTTGCTTCTATTTCCAGGGTCATCAGCTCTGAGATGCCTAACCTTTTGCATTTATATCTTTTCCCTTTACCTGCCAAACACCCCAACTCTGTTCTTCATTGCTCACCATGACCACCAATCCTCCCACCTTTCAATTCTTTCCCAGGCTGTACTGACTCCACTGTTGACCTTTGTCCATTGATGAAGCAGCTCATCTTCTGTCTCCTCTTGAATCCCTTGACCACTTGGGTATGCCCAATCATGCCCTATTGAGCCTCAGCTTTTCATTCCTCCCACCGTGCACTGCTTTCACTCTTCCCCTCATACTGAGGAATGAAAATGGAGAAGAATCAGGAACCCTTTCTGACTGGGAGCTGGGTCCACTCTGAATGTGTGGTACATGTTCTCCACCGGGTCCTCACTGTGGCAAGGCAACACCTCCCTATTCAATTCTCCATTTCTCTCATTGTGCAACTTTTTTTTGGCAGGGCAATGAGGGCTAAGTGACTTGCCCAGGGTCACACAACTAGTAAGTGTCAACTGTCTGAGCCTGCATCTGAACTCAGGTCCTCTTGAATCCAGGGCCAGTGCTTTATCCACTGCACCACCCAGCTGCCCCTACTTGTACAACTTTCCCAGCCTTTCTCTTCTCACTTCTGTTCCTCTCTTCAAACCCCCTATGGCATCCTCTCAGCTAAGAACCTTGTTTCACATTTCACAGAAAAAAACTGAGGCCATTAGCTCCCTCTTCTACACTCCTCCTTATCTCGCATCACCCAGATACCTTCTGCTACTGGCTTGTCCTTTCCCCCTGTCTCACATGAAGAGGTTCTTGCCAAGGCAAACCCTTCTCCCCGCATCCTTCATCCCCGTTCATCCCATCTTTTTTCAGTAGATTGCTCCCTCTATCATCCCCACTCGCAATCTTCAGTCTCTCCCTGTCTACTGGCCACTTTCTTGTTGCCCACAAACACACCTGTGACACCCCAATCCTTAAAAAAACCTCCCATGGCCAACATCTTACACCATATACTAAAATAAGGTCAAAATGGGTACATGATTTAGATATAAAGGGTAATACCATAGGTAAATTAGGAGAGGAAGAAATAGTTTACCTCTCAGATCTATGGAGAGGAGAACAATCTATGACCAAACAAGAGATAGAGAATATTATGAAATGCAAAATGGATGATTTTGATTACATTAAATTTTAAAAGTTTTGTCAAGGGGCAGCTAGGTGGCGAAGTTAATAGAGCACCGGCCCTGGATTCAGGAGTACCTGAGTTCAAATCTGGCCTCAGACACTTAACACTTACTAGGTGTGACCCTGGGCAAGTCACTTAACCCCAATTGCCCTGCTAAAAAACAAAACAAAACCAAATAAGTTATGGCAAAATATTTTTTAAAATTAAAAAAGGTTTTGTACAAACAGAAGCAATGAAGCCAACATTAGAAGGGAAGCAGAAAGCTGGGAAACATTTTTTATGGCCAGTGTTTCTGATAAAGGCCCCATTTCTAAAATATATAGGGAACCAAATCAAATTTGTAAGAATGCAAGTCATTCCCCAACTGAGAAATGGTCAAGGATATAAATAGGCAGTGTTCAGATGAAGAAATCAGAGCTATCTATTGCCATATAAAAAAAATGCTCTAAATTCCTATTGATTAGAGCAATGCATATAAAACAACTCTGAGGTACCACCTCACACCTATCAGATTGGCTAATATGACAAAAAAAGGAAAATAATAAATGTTGGAGAAGCTGTGGAAAAATTGAAACATTAATGCATTGTTGGTGGAGTTGTGAACTGATCCAACCATTCTGGAGAGCAATTTGGAACTATATCCAAAGGGCTATGAGACTGTGCATACCCTTTGACCCAGTAATACCACTACTAGGTATGTATCCCAAAGGGATCATAAAAAGGGAAAAGGACCACATGTACAAAAAAATTTATAGCAGCTCTCTTTGTGGTGACAAAGAATTGGAAATATAGGGAATGCCCATCAATTGGGGAATGACTGAACTTGTTATGGTATATGAATGTAATGGAATTGTGCTGTAAGAAATGATGAGCAAAAAACCCCAACAAAACAAAACAAAAAAGGGGGCAGCTAGGTGGCACAGTGGATGGAGCACTGACCCTGGATTCAGGAGGACCTGAGTTCAAATCCTGCCTCAGACACTTGACACTTACTAGCTGTGTGACCCTGGGCAAGTCACTTAACCCTTATTGCCCTGAAAAAAAGAAATGATGAGCAGGAAGATTTCAGAAAAACCTGGAAAGACTTAAGTGGACTGATGCAGAACCAGGAGAACATTGTACACAGTAACAGCAATATTGTGTGATAATTAACTGTGATAGATTTAGCTCTTCTCAGCAATACAATGATCTAAGACAATTACTTCTTTTTTTTGGCAGGCAATGAGGGTTAAGTGACTTGCCCAGGGTCACACAGCTAGTAAGTGTCAAGTATCTGATTCTGGATTTGAACTCAGGTCCTCCTGAATACAGGGCCGGTGCTTTATCTACTACGTCATATAGCTGCTCCTGATCCAAGACAATTCCAAAGAACTCATGATGGAAAATGTTCTCCACATCCAGGAAAAAGATGCAGATTGAACCATACTGTTTCTACTTTTGTTTGGGTTTTTTTGAGGGTTTCCCCCTTTTCTTCTGGTTCTTCTTTCACAACATAAATAATACAGAAATATGTTTAATGTGATTATACATATATAACCTATATCAGATTGCTTTCTATCTTGGGGAGTGGGGAGGGAAGTGAGGGAGGGAGAAAAATTTGGAACTAAAAATCTTATGAAAACAAATGTTGAAAACTATCTTTACATGTAACTGGAAAATAATAAAATACATTTATGATTAAAAATAAACAAAAAAAACCCTCCTATGGGATATAACACTAGCTATCACCCTAAATCTCGCCTCTCTTTCATGGCTAACCTCCTTGAAAAAGTCATCTGAAATCAACACCTCTACTTCTCCTCTCCCTTTCTTTGAAACTTTCTGACATCTGCTTCCTGATCTCATCATTCAACTGTTCTTTCCCAAATGACCAATAATCTCTCTTCATTGCCTAATCTCATGGCCTTTTCTCCATCCTCATCCTTGACCTGTCTGTGGCATTCTACGCTGTTGATCACCTTCTCCTGGATACTGTCCCGTGCAGGTTTCCAGGACACTCTTAGTGTTCTCCTCCCACCAGTCTGACCCCTCCTCATGTAGCCATGGGCGCCCATCAAGACTCTGTCTTGGGCCAACGTAACTTTTCCCTCTCTACCATGTCCTACATGATACTTCAGCTCCCAATATGGAGCATTTTCACTGGCTATCCACCTTGCCTGGAATTATCTCCCTCTTCATCTCTGTTTTCTGGCTTCCTTAAAACCCAGCTACAATTTCACCTTTGGCGAGAAGCCTTTCCCAGTCCTCCTTAACGCTAGTGCCTTCCTTCTGAGATGACTTCCAATTCACTTAATATATATATGTTGTTTATACATGATTGTCTGCATTAGAATGTGAGCTCTTTGGGGTTAGGGACTGTCTTTGGCCTTTGTATCTCAAGCACTCAGTACAGTGCCTAGCACATAGGAAGCACTTGATAAATGCTTGTCCACTGGCCAACAAAGTGTGGAGAAGGGGAACAGAACCCTTGTGACTAATATGTATAGTCAAGCAAAACAAATTCTCCTGTTTCTCATGTCCAAAAATGTGTGTCATTCTTTGTCTTCAGTCTAGTCCCTCTTTGACAAAAGGTAGATAACATGTTTCAGCATCTATGAGGTGGTCATTGTTTGGTTGACATTCTAAATGCTATGTCAAAAGAGTTCAAACAAATAATCCATTTCTTAATGATATATTCCAGTGGCCCAGTAATACCACTACTAGGAAAGCAGGTGAATACCTCTTGTCAAGAAGATTAAAAGCATTTGGTAAAGGGGGGTCCTTGGCATTGTTTTTGTCCAAAGGGCACACAGTTGGGTCCCAGATCAATCCAACTGGGAGGAATTTTAACTCAAACTGCTCCAGGACTATTCCACAACTTTCTTGCTCAAAACAATCCCAAACCACCCGTATCCTGGCCCACAACAGTCATTAGAATGATCAGGATTCTCAAGTCTTTTAAAGTTGCTTACTCTTACATTGTCATTGCTACTGTGTAATTGTTCTCCTGATTCTGCTTACTTCATTCTGCATCAGTTTGTACAAGTTTTCCTAGGTTTCTCTAAACTCACCCCCTTCACAATTTCTTAGAATGCAATAGTATTCTATTATATTCATATACCTACAATTTGTTCAGCCATTCCCCAGTTGATGGACATGGCCTCTAAGAGCTTCTGTGGATGTTTATGGAGAGAAATACTTACATAATATGTTGGTGATTGTGGAGGTTTTCTGGCTCCTGTTTAGGTATATACAGTCCTTGTGTATGGCTGGCGAAGTGGTCCATTACAGCCAATATATGACTTAGGTTCTTGCTCTTTTCTTCCAGAGATAGGAAGTCAGTGCAGACAAGTGTTCTAGGTTTCCTGGTATTGCTAGTCTTCAAATATGAAGCACAAGTTGGTGGTGCTTCTCTTTACCCACAGTGACCACAAGTCTCACACTTCTTGGTGACATCTATAACTATCTTGCGCCAGTAGAGTCTATTTCTCCCCAGTTTCAGGGTCCTTTCTTGGCCCATAAATCCCCAGGCCTCAGGTCAAGCTTTAATATTCAGAGAATGAATACTCTATTCAGAGAGTGAATGATCAGAGTGATACTCACTGCCTAGCACTAAGTGCTTCCTGGTGCCATGTGTGGGATCAGTGACATTCCTCGAACAAGTGCTCTATTACACAGCTCTAACTTCTGCCACTAGAAGACTGGCACTTGAGTCCTTTGCCATCACCACCTTGATTCTTGGCTTGCATCACTTCCCACAGATCTTCGTCAGCCATCTCCTCTCTTTGCTAGTGACAAACACATAGACAACTGAGATGAAGAAGGTTGGCCCAATGAAGCAAGATTAACATCTGCTGCTGCCATGCTGGTGATTATTGCAGCTGTACTACCCTCTGCAGTCCAGTCCTTTGGTTGTTACATATGGCTTTCACTCTTCCTTTCATTATTACCATAGTTTTGGTGTCATATGTTTTTCTGGACAGGGTATCTCCATCTACATTAGTATTTTCTGGTTGGTAGTGAATGCTAAATTCACAGTTAGATAGAGCCGCTACCCATGTCTGCCAAACAGCATCCAACTTGGCACTGGTCAGAATATGTCAGTGGACTGTTGTCAGTCCATACTTGTAACTTTGCTCCATAGGTGTAGTCTTTGAGTTTCTCGGTAATAGCCCACTTCAAAGCTGGGAAGTCCAGCTTGCACATGGAGTCTCACCATTTCTCACACCTCTGTTGGTGAATGCAGCTGACTTCCTATGACCATCAGTCTCTTGATAGACTGCTCCTCAGGCCTTCAAGCTGGCATCCGTATAGAGGACAAAAAGCTTGTTTGGATAGGCAGAGGCCAACACTCATGCATGTGTGTGTTTATCCAACAGTCCCCAAAGGGCTCTATTGATTTCAAAACAGCTTTGGACTTCTTATCTTTCAGCTTGACCATTCAGCGGTTTAGTAATAGCAGCATTGTTTGAAAGTGACTGCCAAATCTAAGGAAAGTTCTCAGTGAGATCTCAAAGGCTTTTTTGTCCACGGCCAAGTCCAGAGTGCTTCTGTCTTCTCTGGATCAGTTCTCACACCATTGTATTACAAGTAATGCTCATACTTGACAGAGGCTCTACCAGACTAATACTTGTCAATGGAAAGTTTAAGACTATGTTCCTTTGGCTGATCTGACACTGTCATCAGTCCCTCCAAATATTCCTCCAGGGTCTTCCCAAAGACAACAATGCCATCAAGGCACACCAACACTTCCAGGTAGTTCATGTCTCCAGCTAATTTCTTCATAGGTCTTTGGAGGGTGGCAGGTGCACTTGAGATGCCTTGAGGTGTACATTGAAACTAGTAAAAAAAAATCCAGCAGGACAAAGGAAAACAGTCTTAGCCTTATCTTCCTCTGCTGCAGGAATTTGGAAATAACCACTACACAAATTCAGCATAGAAAGCCACTAGTTTCCCAACTGATAATCCAATGCATCTTGAATTCTCGGCATAGTGCATTGGTCTGCTTTGGTTCTTTTGTTTAAAGTCTGGTAGTCTACACATATTATCTTTCTCTTCTTTGGGACCACCAATATGGACATTCCGTAGGTTAGTACCTGTGATGAAGCTTTTTGCCAGCAGGTTCTTAAGGTATTCTCTGAGGTCATGCATCACAGACAAAGGGATCTTTCTAGATTTTTCCTAGAATGGTCTCTAGTCAAGTGAGCTAAATCTTGTGAGTTGTGCTCCCTGTGTGTACCCCACATTTCATTCATGCAAGGAGACCTCACCTGGTCTCTTGCTTTCTCCTTAGCCTATCCTTCCATTCCTCTGGTACTGGGGGAATCCCCAAAGTCTGATACCTCAGGGTCTACTTCAGTGCTTGAAGAGCTAGAAATGTCCACACAAGGTTTGCTGTCACCGCTTAACTCTATCTTCCTACATAGATGGTCAAAGCATGCAGGTAGGGAGTCTCTACTTGCTGTTTGCAGTGTTCTTCTAGTATTCTGAAAAGACTAGAATTGGTCCCAATTAGGGCTGATGCCCCATTGACACGTAAAAGAACCCAGAATGGCCATTTCTTTGTTGATACCCACAATATCTTAATGCAATTTCTATGGTCACTTCAATGCATCCCAAATATGGGCAGTTTTTGTCACTGACTTCTCCAAGTTCAAAGCCTAGATTTTCTTCAAGTGTCTCATAGAATGATAGGAACATGATGCTCACATCTGCTCTACGATCCATAACATATTCTTCATTTTCAGTCGACTCTGTGCCCATGTTCTTTTCCCTCCATTAAACTCAATTTTGAAATTCTGAATTTAACAAGCATCAACTAAAATGAATACTCTCATCTCTAGTGTAGAACAGAGAGTATCATGCATGAAACTATGAGTCTCTATTATGCATAGTTTGCTTTACTTTTAAATTATATACTAAATTCACCTTGTTACTATTAAAACAGTCCTTGTTTTTCTGGGATATCCTCTTTTCCTTCTGATCTCTTCTGTAAATTTTTAAAAAACCAAGAAAACATATTCCAATGACCCTCATTTTTTTCTTTTCTTGGTAACTATCTATAATTCCTCTCTCTCTCTCCAATTCCTCCCAAGAAAAGGAATAGAATACCCTTGTAATGGGTAAACATAGTCACGGAAAATAAATCTTCACATTGGAGGTGTCTGAAAAGTTCTGTCTCATTCTGTACCCTGAGTCCATTACTTCACTCTCAGGAGGTGGGTAGCATCCCTCATCACTGGTCCTTTGTAATTATGATTGATCTTTGCATTCATGAGAGTTCTTAAGTCTTTCAAAATTGTTCTAAAATTGTTCTGCATGTTTCACTCTGCATCCATTCATAAAGACTTCCCAGGTTTTTCTGAAATTGTCTCTACATTATTGTTTCTATGTTATTATTCAGTATATTCATACAAAGACTATATTACATTATTATTTTTCCCAGTTCTGTAAAGCAGTCCTTTGGTGGTTTGATTGTTATGGTACTGAATAAGAAAATTGATTTAAGTAGTATTGTCATTTTTATTGCAGTGGCCCGGCCTACCCATGAGCAATATTTCCCCAATCATTTCGGTCTGTACTTATATAAAGAACGACTATAAATGTTATTGTATGTATGGGCCCTTAGGTCTGCTCTCCTTCCTGGGACCATCCTTCACTTCATTCATACCTGGACTCATTTTCCTCACCTGTTACTAACCATCCTAGAGAAATCTCCACCCAGAGTCACTACTCTCCTGAATGGGAAAACATCATTTTAGGAAGGACCCCAGGCATACCTTACCTCATAACTTGGCCTTTTCCTACCTCTCCAATCTTCCTACACCTTATTTGCTTCCATTTATTCTGAGATCCAGTAACACTTGTCTCACACATAACGATGCATTTTCTGGCTTCAAGTGTTTCCATTGCTTGTCCATTATGCCTGGAATTCACTCCTTCCTCATCTTTACCTCTTGGCTTCAAGTCTCACCTGCTTTGAGAAGGCTTTCTGTAATCGCCTTAGTCTGGTGCTTTCCCTGTGAGACTACTTCCAATTTATTCTGTAGATATCTCATTTGCACGTTGTTGTTTTTATGCTGTTTCTCCCTCAGTTCACGAGCAGGGGACAGCATTAAGAGAGTGCTACTTATCAGGACTTGATCTCTGGATATCCTTCCCTTCCCACCTCCAAGCCCCACTGTTTTGTTTTGTTTTGTTTGTTTGTTTTTTTAGTGAGGCAATTGGGGTTAAGTGACTTGCCCAGGGTCACACAGCTAGTAAGTGTCAAGTGTCTGAGGCTGGATTTGAACTCAGGTCCTCCTGACTCCAGGGCTGGTGCTCTATCCACTGCGCCACCTAGCTGCCCCCCCACTCTGTTTTTAACTCCTTATATAGGTGCTGTCTTCTCCCATGAGAATGTGAGCTCCTCTAGGGTAGGACTGTCTTGTTTGCTTGTATTCGTATGCCCATCTTTTAACATAGTGACTGGCACTTAGTAAGCACTACCTATCCTATATCTATCAGCCTCTTCTTTCTTTGATTTCTTTGGGGGATAGGCCAGATAGGGATATTATGGGGTTAAGGGGTATGCCCAATTTAGTCATGTTTTGAATAGAGTTCTTAATGTCTTTCCTGAGTGGTTGGTCCAATTCCCAGTTCTACCAACAGCATCTTAATGGGCCTGTTTTCCCCCAGTGCTTCAAAAATTGTTATTTTCCTTGCTTGTCATATTTGCCAAACTGTGAAACCTCAGAATTGCTTTAAGTTGAATTTTTCTAATTATTAGCGATTTTCATATAGTCATTGATAACTTGAATTTCTATCCTTTAAGAAGGATATATAGGGCAGCTAGGTAGCTCAGTGGATAAAGCACTGGCCTTGGATTCAGGAGGACCTGAGTTCAAATCCAGCCTCAGACACTTGACACTTACTAGCTGTGTGACCTTAGGCAAGTCACTTAACCCCCATTGCCCTACCAAAAAAAAAAAATAGAAGGATATGGTTTATATCCTTTGCATTTAGTTCTTGATAAATGGCTTTTGTTATTATAAATATGAATCTATTCCTTACATGTCTTAGACATCAGACTTTTGTCAGAAAAATATTCCACAAAGTTTTTTCTCAGTCACCCATTTCCCTTCTAATTTTAACTGCATTACTTTTCTTTGGGCAAAACCTTTTTAACTTATGTAATCAAAAATGTCCATTTTTATCTTTCTTTCTTTTTTTTTTTTGCAGGGCAATGGGGGTTAAGTTACTTGCCCAGAGTCATACAGCTAGTATGTGCCAAGTGTCTGAATCTGAATTTGAACTCAGGTCCTCCTGAATCCAGGGCCGGTGCTTTATCTACTGCGCCACCTAGCTGTTCTGTCCATTTTTATCTTTTGTGATGCAGAGAGCATCTCTCCCTCTATGCATAGTTGACGAAGATGTCCTTCCTGACTCTAATTTTCTTATGCTGTGAATATATATGTATGTATGTATGTATGTATATATGTATGTGTGTATTTATGTATTTTAGTTATTTAATTGTGTCTGACTGTTCATGACCCCATGGATCATATCATGCAAGACCCTTCCATCCTCTACTGTCTACTGAAGTCTTTTCAAGCTCTTGTTCATTGCTTCCATGCCATTATCTATCTATCTCATTCTCTGTCGTCCCCTTCTCCTTTTGCCTTCAATCTTTCCCAACACTGGGGTCTTTTCCAATGAGTCCTGTCTTCTCATTATGTAGCCAAAGTATTTAAGCTTTAACTGTATGTATGTATGTAGAACTTATCCTGGAATATGATTCGAGATGCTACTCCATACTTAACTTCTGATATAGCACTTCCCAGTTTTCCTAGCAATTTTTGTTGAATAATGGACCTTTACCCAAGAATTTGGGGTCTTTAGGTTTGTTAAACATTATGCTACTGGGTTCATTTATGTCTGTATATTGTATGCATAATCTGTTCCAACGATCAAGTTCTCTGTTTTTTCACCAGTACCAAATCAGTTTGCTAATTCTTGCTTTGTAATATGGTTTGAAGTCTGATACTAGTAGAGCTCCTTCCCCTTTTTTTTTTGTTATTTCCCTTGAGATTCTTGACTTTGTGTTCATCCAGATGAATTTCCTTATTATTTTTTCAATGCTATAAATCAGATGGTTTGATTCATATGGCATTAAATAAGTAAATTAATCTGGATAGCATTGCCATTTTTGTTATATTATCTTGGCCTATCCATGAGCAATATTTCCCCAATCATTTAGGTCTTTATTTATGTAAAGACTTCTTGTGGTTGTATTCATTTTCAGGTTCCTGTGTGTGTCTTAGTAGATAGACTTCCTAATAGTTTCTATATTCTATAGCTATTTTTGGGGGGGTAAGGCAATTGGGGTTAAGTGACATGCCCAGAGTCACACAGCTAGTAAGTGTTAAGTGTCTGAGGCCGGATTTGAACTCAGGTCCTCCTGACTCCAGGGCCGGTGCTCTATCCACTGCACCACCTAGCTGCCCCATTCTATAGCTATTTTAATGGAATTTTGATTTCTAGCTAATCCTGAGGGGTTTTGTAGAAATGCGGATGATTTGTGTGGACTTATTTGACATCTGGAAACATTGCTGAATTATTAGTTGTTTCAATTTTTAGTTGACTCTTTAGGGTTCTTTAGATAGAACATCACAGGGGCAGCTAGGTGGCACAGTGGATAGAGCACCAGCCCTGGAGTCAGGAGGACCTGAGTTCAAATCCAGCCTCAGACACTTGACACTTACTAGCTGTGTGATCTTGGGCAAGTCACTTAACCCTCATTGCCCAAACAAAAACAAAGAAAGAAAATAGATAGAACATCACGTCCTCTGAAAAAAGGTGTTTGCTCTTTGACCATGCTTATTCTCCCTATTTCTTTTCCATTGCTAGTATTCTATCAGCTAATAATTGCGATAATGGATATCCTTGCTTTACCCCGATCTTATTGAAATGGCCTCTGACATTTTTCCATTACACATAATAGTGGTTCTCAGTTTTAGATGGACACTACTTACCATAATAAGGAATTATCCATTTATTCCTTTGCTTTCTAGTGTTTTAACAGAGTAGGATTCTGAATTTTGTGAAAGGCTTTTTCAACATTGCGGTTTTCATCATTTTTGTTATTAGTTTGGTCTATTATGTTTTTAGTTTTCCTTATATTAAACTATTCTTATGATCTTACTATAAATCCAACCTGGTGTTAATGCATAATCTTTTTAATATGTTGTAGCCTATTTGCTAATTTTTGTTTGTTTGTTTGTTTGTTTGTTTTTTTAGTGAGGTAATTGGGGTTAAGTGACTTTCCCAGGGTCACATAGCTAGTAAGTGTGTGTTAAGTGTCTGAGGCCAGATTTGAACTCAGGTACTCCTGACTCCAGGGCTGGTGCTCTATCCTATTTGCTAATTTTTTAAATATTTTGTGTTAATATTCATTAAAGATATTGGTCCATAGGAGGAGTTCTTAACTTTTTGAACCACGAATCTTTGACAGTCTGCTGAAAACTACAAATCCTTTTTTAGAATGATATTTTCATTTTCTTTCTTTCTTTTTTGGGGGGGAGGGGCGATGGGGGTTAAGTGACTTGCCCAGGGTCACACAGCTAGCAAGTGTCAAGTGTCTGAGGTCAGATTTGAACTCAGGTCCTCCTGAATCCAGGGCCAGTGCTCTATCCACTGCGCCACCTAGCTGCCCCCAGAATGATGTTTTAAAATGTATAAAATAAAGTAATAGGATCACAAAGGAAACCAATTAGATTGAAATACAGTTATCGAGCTGTTCAAACAATGACGATGAGGAGGAGATGACGATGATGATGATAAAGCAGCTCATAAATAGATCCTGGGCACTATGACTGTATTTATATCATAGAAAGAGTTGGAAGGGGTTCCTTTATTTCTTTTTTTTTTTTATTGGCAGGGCAATGAGGGTTAAGTGACTTGCCCAGGGTCATACAGCTAGTCAGTGTCAAGTGTCTGGGTTCAGATTTGAACTCAGGTCTTCCTGAATTCAGGGCCAGTGCTTTATCCACTGTGCCACCTAGCTGTCCCCTGAGTCCCTTCATTTCTTACTTTTGCAAATAATTTATATGATATTGTAGTTAATTGTTCTTTGAGTGTTAGGATTATCTTGGGGTTTTTTGGTAAATTTTTAAAAATGTATTTTAAATACAAAATGAGAAAAGAAAAAAATGTTGCCATGTACAGCAGACACAGGAGAGGATTCAGTATAAAACAATAAATTTCCACTTCAAGAAAACCTATATGATAAATACCACACATTGTTTTCAAATGTGCCTGGCTTTTTTGGCCACCTTGTTGGTTTGCTTTTGTTCTCTGATGTGCATATTTTACTCTATTATTTTCTCCCTCTCCCCCCACCCTAAAGAAGGCTACAGTTAAGTGTGGAGATAGATAGATAGATAGATAGATACATAGATAGATACATAGATAGATACATAGATACATAGATACATACATAGATAGATACATAGATACATAGATACATAGGTACATAGATACATAGATAGATATATAGATACATAGATACATAGATAGATAAATACATAGATAGATACACAGATACATAGATAGATACATAGATACATAGATAGATACATAGATAGATACATAGATACATAGATAGATACATAGATACATAGATAGATACACGGATACATAGATAGATACATAGATACATAGATAGATACATAGATACATAGATACATAGATAGATACATAGATAGATGATACATCGATACATACTTACATACATACATACATACATGCATACATACATACATACATAGATACACAGATAGATACATAGATAGATACATAGATACATAGATACATACATAGATACATACATAGATACATACATAGATACATAGGTACATAGATACATAGATAGATATATAGATACATAGATACATAGATAGATAAATACATAGATAGATACATAGATAGATACACAGATACATAGATAGATACATAGATACATAGATAGATACATAGATAGATACATAGATACATAGATAGATACATAGATACATAGATAGATACATAGATACATAGATAGATACACGGATACATAGATAGATACATAGATACATAGATAGATACATAGATACATAGATAGATACATAGATAGATACATAGATAGATGATACATCGATACATACTTACATACATACATACATGCATACATACATACATACATAGATACACAGATAGATACATAGATACATAGATACATAGATACATAGATACATAGATACATAGATACATAGATACATAGATACATAGATACATAGATAGATAGATAGATAGATAGATAGATAGATAGATAGATAGATAGATAGATAGATAGATAGATAGATAGATAGAAATCTACATACACAAATATCCTCATAGGCACTCATGCACATATATGTAAAACGGTACTATGTGTATTTCCACTCATCATCTGTTTCTCTGAAGGTGGATAGCATCTTTCTTCACAAGTTCAAGTGTTTTCGTGCCTTTTCAAGTCAACCAGATCATTATCTCCTACACCACAACAATATTCCAACCCAATCACATTGATAGAATTGGCTTGTAATTCATAGTCTGAGACTTTCTTCAGGAGGTCACTTATGGCTTCTTCAATTTCTTTTTCTGATATTGGGTTATTTAAATAGTTTAAATTTTGTCCTCTTAATGTGGGTGTTTTATATTGTTGTAAATATCCATACATTTCCTCCAAGTTATCACTTATCTTGGCATATAATTGGGTAAAATGGTTTCTGATAGTGACCTTTATTTACTTTTTCTTTTTTTTTTGTGGGGCTATGGGGGTTAAGTGACTTGCCCAGGGTCACACAACTAGTAAGTGTCAAGTGTCTGAGGCTGGATTTGAACTCAGGTACTCCTGAATCCAGGGCTGGTGCTTTATCCACTGAGCCACCTAGCTGCCCCTATTTTCTTTTTAATTGTTGTGAATTCATTTTGGTTTCATTTTCCCCTCTTTCTTAGCATAACACGCTAGCATATGATCTATTTTATTAGTTTAAACAGATCCTACTCTTATTTACCAACTCAATGTCTTTTTTTCTTTTGATTTTAAGATCTTCATTGATTTTCAGAATTTCTGCTTTGAAATTTATTTTTTAAAGTTTTTTGCTTTTCAATTTTTTAGTTGTATGTCCTATTAATTGATATGTTCTTTCCTTTTTATTGATGAATGCATCTATATCTAGCTATCTGTGTGTATGTGTGTGTGTGTGTGTGTATTTTCCCTTAATAGAATGCTTCAGGGGGCAGTTAGGTGGCACAGTGGATAGAGTACTGGCCCTGGAGTCAGGAGGACCTGAGTTCAAATCCAGCCTCAGACACTTGACATTTACTAGCTGTGTGACCCTGGGCAAATCACTTAACCCTCATTGCCCCCCCCCCAAAAAAAAGAATGCTTCAGCTGTACCACATATGCTTTGGTATGTTGTGCCCTACTATCATTTTGGGGGCATGGAATTTTCTATCATTTCTGTGATTTGTTCTCTGTCTCACCAGTTGTTTATTGTTGCCGTTTATGCCTTTCAGACTCTTTGTGACCCTATTTGGGCTTTTCTTGGCAAAGATACTGGATCATTTCCTTCTCCAGCTCATTTTACAGATGAGGAAAGTGAGGCAGACAGAGTTAAGGAACTTGCCCGGGGTCACACAGCTGGTAAGTGTCTGAGTCCAAACTTGAATTTACAAAGATGAGGCTTCCTGACTCCAGGCTCAGCACTCTATTCACCATGGTATGAGTCAGCTGCCCTTACTAGTTTTTTATGATTAAGTTATTTAGTCTCCAGTCAACTTTTGCTGTTGTTGTTGTTGTTTTGTTTTTGCGGGGCAATGAGGGTTAAGTGACTTGCTCAGGGCCACACATAGCTAGTAAGTGTCAAGTGTCTGAGGCCGGATGTGAACTCAGGTCTTCCTGAATCCAGAGTCGGTGCTTTATCCACTGTAGTGCCACCTAGCTGCCCCTCCAATCAACTTTTAATCCTTTCTTCAAAGACCTGATATTGAATGTTTTATTACACTGTGGTCAGTAAATAATGTGTTTGCTATTTCTGCTTTTGTGCATTTGTCTGTGAGATTTTTGTGTCCCCAAAACATGATCAATTTTTGTAAAAGTGCCATGGATATTTGAGACCAGGTGAACTATTTAAACTTAATAATCATCAGAGGTCTATCCTATCTAACTTTTCCAAAATTCGATTCATATCTTTAGCTTCTTTATTTTTATATTATTTTAATTAGTTAATTTATTTTTCAATTAGCAAACAGGGACTTCTGGGGTGGAGCCAAGATGGCAGAGGAAAGGCAGTGAGCTCCCGAACTCATGACACAATTGCTCCAAAAAACATCCAAATAACGCCATAGGAAAGTACCTGGAGCAGCAAAACTCACAGAGGAATGTGCTGAAATCATCTTCTAACCAAGAACAGCTTGGAAGGTCAGAAGGAGGGAGCTGCTGTGCTGATACAGGAGTCGAGCCCAACCCCACAATCACCCTGACACAGATCCAGTCCCAGGAAGGCATCAGCAGAGAAAGAGACCCCCAATTAACAAACAGGGCAAAGACTGTCTTTGTTTTTATTTATATCTTCAGCACAGTGACCGGCACATAGTAGGTGCTTGATAAATGGTTACTAACTGATTGACTCAGTCTGCACTCTAAATCCATCAACTCTCTGCCAAGAGGTAAGTAGTAGGGTATATGGGGTGTTTAGGAAGGACTAGCATCTCTCGGTGAGGGCTTGCCGAGCCCTTTTCCGGGCTGTTTATCTTTGGTTTCCACCTGTCACCCAACCCTTATCCATGGCTCCAAGAAGCTGTAGCATGCACACCCCAATCAAACCATCTTGGCAGATGGGCTAAACCGGTAGAGTGGGCAAATGAGAGCACCTTCTTCCAACAGGCTGTGGAAGTGGTGGATACGGGTACTATGGAGTGCTTAGAGCTTCCTCAGACATTGAAGATGCCAAGGCATCCTGGGCCATCACCAGTCATCTCGACTTTTGTCCTGCCACAGGACTTCAGTGACACTGGATGAGAGAGTGAGGCCAACGACTTTGCACAACTCTACCTCACTTAAATCCAAATCATGTGCAAGTCAAGATGTCACCCATCACCCACTATTTTGCTATTTGATTATTTAACCATTTTACCTCTTTCATTACTTTACTATTGAAGTCCTGTGGTGACAGGCAAGTGACAAAGTAGCAGGTGTGGATACACTGGAAATGTTAGTCACAACCCTGCACGTGGGTAGCCCAGATCACAGGGCCCTCTTCTCCCTGGCTCGAAGCAGCAATAGGTTTCAGCAGCCCCTTGGGTGTGTGAGCGGCTTTTTTTTTTCTTTTTTGGTGGGGCAATGAGGGTTAAGTGATTTGCCCAGAGTCACACAGCTAGTAAGTGTCAAGTGTCTGAGGCTGGATTTGAACTCAGGTCCTCCTGAATCCAGGGCCAATGCTTTATCCATTGCGCCACCTAGAAGCCCCCCGTGAGCAGCTTTTTTAAAGAACCACACTGGCATGAGGAAGGAGCTAGAAATGGTGCCCTAGATTGTCTGCTTCCTCCAACCTTGGCTTATGTACCAGGGCAGAAAAGGATCCCACCCTGCAGTCAAAACACAAAAACTTGTACAAAAATTTTTGCAACAATGGTTTCACTCACCATTAGCACATGGAATATGTGCATTCTCATGGACAACATGAAATCCAGTAAGCGAACAGCTCTTGTTGCGAGAGAACTCAGAAGGTCCCACATCAAATAACAGCCCTGAGTGAACAAGACTGGCAAACAAAGGCCAGCTTCCTGAAGTTGGAGCTGGATACATGGTCGCTGTGATGGGGAGCGCTGTCAAGCTGGTGTAGGTTTCACAATCGGCTCTACAAAGTTCTACTGACCGCCTTGCTGTATGTATGCCTGTCAGCACCACCAGAAAACTGAATCGCTTCCATTTCAGTTGTCTTAGGAAGATTCTGAAAATCACCTGGCAAGGTACCAGATACTGAGGTCCTTTCTCGAGCTACACTGCCAAACATTCTAACTCTACTGTAGGGAGCACCACATTGTTCAAATGCTGAACATGTATTTACTTTAGGTAATTTAGAAAATTCACACAGGGCAAGTGCTCAAACAGAGGTCAGAAGAAGCGATACAAGGACACTCTCAAGGTCTCTTTGAAGAACTTTAGTATTGATTGTGAGACACAGATGATACTAGCATGGTTTACCTGCATCAAAGAAGGTCCTGTGCTCTGTGAGCAAAGCAGAATTGCAGTAGCACAAAGGCAAAAAAGCAAACAAATGGATTATTTGTGCCCAACCTGTGGCAGAGCCTTCCGAACTCACAGTGGTCTGATCAGCCACACTGGAAACACCCGTAACCCCAACACAATGATGTCATTGGTCTTCTTTGGCCACGAAGGACAGACAACAACTGCATGTTCAATCATGAGTCCCCTGGAACCATATCGATGAGAGCTTCCTCTCCCCATTTTATAAAGATGATGCCTCCCAGCTTCCGATCACTAACACGGTTTTAGCCTTGTAAACCCATCTTCAAGATCCACTCTCAGGGGCAGCTAGGTGGTGCAGTGGATAGAGCACCGGCCCTGGATTCAGGAGGAGCTGAGTTCAAATCTGGCCTCAGACCCTTGACACTGGGACCCTGGGCAAGTCACTTAACCCTCATTGCCCCGCCCCAACGATCCACCCTCTGTGATTAGTGTTTGTTGCTTATGACAAATTCCTTCCTTAATCTATCCTCCCTCTTATTCCTTCCTCTCTCTGCTACCTTTTCCATCCTGTTTCCTTGTTGAGTGAAATGGATTTCTGCACCCAACTGTGTGTGTGTCTGTGTGTGTATGTCTTCTTTCCTCCTTTGACATTCAGATTAGAGTGAGGTTCAAGTGTCCTGCACTCTTGCCACCCCTGCTCATTGTCTGTGCTCATCCAAATTATGTGAAATGTATGTATGTATGTATGCACGTATACACAATTATTTGTTTGTTTATTCTCAGACATAAGATTCTAAGGGGACACAAATAGATCATCTCCCCATATTGGAATGGAGTCATTCGTTCTTATTTAGTCCTTTATAATTGCTTACTCATATTTAATGTTTCCAAATTCCTGATAAATCTTTAGTATCCAGAATGAGAAATTAGAACCCCTGGAATTCTTGGGAATTCCTGAAATAATGTTATTCTGTATTTTTTGTAATATTTTATTTAGGTGTTTTTAAATAATATTCAGTGACCATGATAACAGCCAGTAATTTTTTTTTCTGTAAAGGGGTTATAACTAAAAGTTTCAGGGGTTTCCTGTTAAAAATATAACAATAAATACATGGTTGATTATAATTATGAAACAATGCATTTTGACAGTGATTTAAAATGTATCTGGCAATGAGCTAACTGATTTCTTGAAATACTTCCACCAATCTTTATATGCTTTACTCATTATTATGGATACCTAAAAATTGTTTAATAAATAAGAAATCTTAACCTTAATAGCATTTATAAAGAATTTTACACCATAGCAAATATTCAAACACTGGAAGACTCTAGTGAACATTACTAGGTTGGATTCAAATCTCCTAACAAGGCCAAAAGCACTACACAGAACCACATGTCGAAATCACCAATTTAATGACTTACATTGCATCCAGAACTTGTCGTTTCCTGGGACATCACTCATAGGATTTATATCATGTATACTATGCATATTAACTTATTCTTTTTTTTGCAAGAATGACTTGTGATTAGCAGTAGACGGGGCTACAAATGCACACTTATAACATGGAAACAGCTAAAAGCAATATTGATTAGATCATGACGCTTTCCTCCTATGTGCTTATGTCCTGGTTCCAGGAAATATCAACATTAACCTTTGACTCTGCATGTCAGCATTTCCTTCTTCTGCTTTCGACTTGATGTCAGTGGATTTCTTCAAATCAATGACATCTCTATGTTGATTATTAACCTTTAATACTTTTTAATTTTTTTCAGACTGATTTTTCTTGGAATTTGGGATTCAGAAAAATATGAATTTCCTGAGAAATAATGGGAAGGAATTCTAGCCTGGAAATACCATTGATATTTATCTTTTTTTGTTTGTGTATGTCTTTCTTATGTTGTGTTTGCATTTCAAAGTTACTATCCATCTTTTAGTGTTTTCATTAGGAATGCTTAGAAGTCCTCTATTTCATTGGAGATCAACTTTCCACTCTGTAGGATTATACTGTTTCGTTGGGTAAATTAATTTTGGTTGTAAGCCAATATATCTTTTGCCTTCTGGAATACTGTCTTCCAAGCACTCTGCTCCATTGTAGTGGTGGTTGCAAATTCTTGTGAGATTCTGACTGTGGGTCTTTGGTGCTTAAATTATTTTTTTCTTTTTCTAGCAGTTTGTAGTATTTTTTTTTCTTTGACTTAGAAACCTAGGAATTTTTATTTGGGGGTTTCTTTTAAGAAGTAGTTAGTAAATTCTCTCCATTCCTTCTTTCTTTTTCTTTTTAAGGCGATGAGGGTTAAGTGACTTGCCCAGGGTCACACAGCTAGGAAGTGTCAAGTGTCTGAGGCTGGATTTGAACTCAGGTCCTCCTGAGTCCAGGGCCGGTGCTCTATCCACTGCGCCACCTAGCTTCCCCCCTGCCTCTCTTTACCAGCCCAGCCCATCCTCATGCCCTCTGCACTGGAACCCCATTCACCTCTTGTCTCTGGACTTGCAGTATCATTTCCCCTATACCCTTTGTGCCTTGTTAAAGTGGGATTACAGCCTTATTTCCTACTGCCACTGTGGTCTTTCCTAGCCCGCCCCTTTATCATAATTTCGTAAGTTATCAATTCAGTGACCATGAAGAGCTTGGGGTAACCTTGCTGAGTTCTTCCTCTTTGGCCCATGCCTAGTGAAGGGCTCCAGCTGGGGGCCACTAGCCTGGGCATTCCCCAGCACCTCCCTGTTCTCATTGCCTCCTCTCTGCCCAGGGGCTCTGCCCTAGATCAGGACAGACATCACTCCAGATGACCATTGGGATAGAGGAGGCCTGCCCTGGGCTCAAACCCTCACTCTGGGCACACTTGGCACATAGCTGAGCTTCAGTTGATTGAAGAGCACCTAGAGCCAAGGGAGGAGGCAGCTATGGGGGAGGTAGGGGAGGGTCACTTGGAGTGAACATTGGAGCCCAGGAGAGGTATAGGGTCTCTCTAACACCATGTGTTAGGGGGCAGGCTGGGGACCATGCAGGGTGGGGACTGTGGAAGACAGGGCTGCTGCTGACAAGCCGAGACAAAGATCCTGTGGCCCCACCCATGTTGTGGCTCTGGCCAAGGGGCCGGGGCAAGCTCTCTGCCTGGGAGAATGAGACCCTGTGGCAGCCCCTGACTGCATGGCTTCATTGCCAGCCCTCTCCCCACCCTCCCTCTGGGGGGGACCAGCTAAGAAGCCAGCCTACCTGGATGGATGCAGGAGCAATGAGCTGCTTTGCTATGCTGGGTCCCGAGGGATGGGGACTCCCACTCATTGCAGACTGCCACTTCCTCAACCCCGCCAAGCCCACCCTCAACCCTTTGAAAAAAGGAAACCACCAAAGGATCAAGAGAATTGCTTTATTGTTAAATCTGCAGAGAAATGTTAAGAAAGCTAAGGGAGCAAAATGGCAGATGCTGTATTGGGGGGGGCCTCCAAGGAAGACTGCGGGGAGTAGAAGGGGCAGCCACCAGCAGGGAGCGAAGGGGGTGGCCACCTGCAAGAAAGAGCTGAACTAGGGAGCCTGGAGAGACTACTATTGGGGACCACTGTGCTTGAAGATACCAGGGGAGGGGACCAGGTGAGGCTGGCTCTAGGATGAGGGCCCAGGTGTCACAGGGAGGGGGCTGCTGCTGCTGCTGCTGTTGTTGTTGTTGTTGCTGCTGCTGCTGCTGCTGCTGCTGCACCATCCTGGAACTACCCCATCAGGTCCTCCTGGCCTTGAACTTCAGGGTCCCTCTGGTCCAGGCTCCACCTCTCTAAGCAGACTTTCCAGCACCACCACCACCACCAACCTCGGCAGGAGCTGCCTTCACACCCCCCTTGGACCTTTTGTGGCCTTTGCCACCCTGGTGCTGCTGCTGGGGCACCACCTGCTGCTGGGCTGGCAGGTGCAGAGCCTGCTGATGCTGTGGCACAGGCTTCTCCTGCTTCTCCTTAGCAGCTTCCACCCCTGAAGCCGAGGCTGCCTCCTCTGCTGCCACCTCTGACAGGGGTCCTGTCTCCTTGGTAAACTTATCCATCTTCTCCAGCAGAGTATCCACTTTCTGTTCAATCTTCGCCAGGTCCCGCCGAATGCCCTGCTGGTCCTCGCCCTTCCCTTTGGACGACTTGGGGTTGGGGCCTCGCTGCCCACCCTTGGAACCAGAGCCCCCTTTGCCTTTGCCCTTTGAGCTGCCTGATAATCAAAGAATGACAATGACAATCCTCTGGTTAGTAGCTGGCACTTGCCCGGGGCTTTAGGGGCCATGGGGTCCCTTCCATCCAAGGTGCTCACCTGGCCCCCTCCTCCCCCCCACTGCTTGGTGAGGTGGCATGTCCTCCTGACCCTCACTCTAGGCAGATCAGGACTTCCCTTCGCCTCTCCTCAATCACACCATTGGCACCCAAAGGGTCCCTGGAGACCACTCACTCCAAGAGTCAAACCTTTACACTTATCCAGGTGAGGAAACTGAGACCCAGACTTGGCGGCTTGCCCAACATAGCTAAGGGTAAGGAAGTAGCAGAGCCTCAGACTCAAACCCAGGTCCTCACGTGCCCACAGCAGGGCTCTGCCCCACCCCCAACACCCTGTGTGCTCTCTCTCTCTCTTCCTCCCTCTGTGTCTTCTTTCTCTCTGTCTCTGTCTCTGTCTCTGTCCTTGTCTCTGTCTCTCTCTGTCTCTGCCTTGTCTCTCTGTATCTTTGTCTCTCCCATTTCTCTAGACTCACTCGACCTTGTCAAGCAGACAAGGTGGGCTGAGTTTTCTCTCCCTGTCTCAGTACCCACAGCCCCACCTTGGGGCAGCCCTCCTTCCTTCCTCCCTCTTGGGTTCCTCTCCGGGCCTCTTAGCTGCTGTCTCCACTCTGAGGTTTGCTCCCCTCAGTCCCGCCTGGGCAGGCCACCAGAGTCTCCTGCCTAAGGCCTAGCTCTGGGTCCAGCCCAGCCCTTCTCCCACCAGAGCCCAACAACACCTGCCCACCATGGCCCCTCATCTGGATTTCCTTGGCTATCTTCCTCTCCCTCTAGGCTGTGCCCCTCCCCATCTCCTTTTTTTTTTTTTTTTTTAGTGAGGCAATTGGGGTTAAGTGACTTGCCCAGGGTCACACAGCTAGTAAGTGTTAAGTGTCTGAGGCCGGATTTGAACTCAGGTACTCCTGACTCCAGGGCCAGTGCTCTATTTACTGCACCACCTAGCTGCCCCTCCCCATCTCCTTTAGGAAACCTTTACTGGGTTCCCTCATTTCTACCCATACAAAATGAAGATCTAAGGCCCCAGGGTGTCTTAGGGCTCTGAGCCCAGCTCTCAAGCTGTCCATGTCTAACTGCCTTTACCTTTGGGCCCCAGTTTCTGGCTGTGAGTAAAATAGGGGCAGGAAGATTCAAGGTTCAGTGGTCTCTAAAGGACTCATTCCCTCCCTCCTGTGGCATGGCTCTGGATTCACTTCCTGATTTTTGGACTGACCCTCTGAGAGGCTAATTGCCCCCTACTTAGCTTCTGTTTCTACCTCTGTAAAATGAAGAACAAGCATGAACTTGATGATTTCACAGGGCCCTGTCTCCTGCCTAACTGCCCTCTCTGAACCTCCCTTGGTTTCCTTCTGTGGTGAAGTGAAAGCTTGGCCTTAGTGTCCCCCAATAACCTTTCTGCAAAGAAGCTGTATTTGGGACTGTCCCCATAAGCTCTGAGAACTCGGATACCTGAGCTTCCTGAGGGCTCCCCAGTGGCTTTCTGATCTCTACCCTGAGGGCTCCACATCCCCAAGAGAAGGAAAATACGACTGTGTCAGCCACAAGAGTTCTGGAACCCTTCCTTTTAAAAAAAAAAATTAAGGCTCTAGGGGGAAGCTAGGTGGCACAGGGAAGAAAGCACCGGCCCTGCATTCAGGAGGACCTGAGTTCAAATCCGGTCTCAGACACTTGACACTGACTAGCTGTGTGACCCTGGGCAAGTCACTTAAACCCCATTGCCTCACCCCCCCCCCCAAATTAAATTAAATTAAATAATAAAATAAAATAAAATAAATAAAATAATCTCCAGCCTTCAGGGACTTCCTCCTCATACACGGTCATTTACCTTTCTCCATTTCTTCACCCACTGAGGTCTCCACGGAAGGGTCAGAGCTGGTGGACTTGTCCGCTGAAGTGGCCCCTGCAGCTGAGTGAGGACCCAGTAGAGAAGGACCCTGGAAGGACACCTTCTTGGGAGTGTGGGCTCCCTGGCTGCCTTCTCGGCTGTCCTTGGTCCCCTTGCTCAGGGTGGGCCGGACCCAGTCATCCTTGTCAGCCTGGATGTCTCCTGGGCCCCTTTCTAGTTCTGAGCTCATGCTTTCAAAGCCTGCGATATGAAGTGCCACACCCATGAACACCTAGCCAGCACATTGACTAACTGCTAGCCTCTGCCTGTATTTATGTAGCGAAGGAAGAAGTTAGCAACATCAAGAAATGCAAGGTCGATCTCCTATTGGATATTTCGAAGATGGGCCCCATCCCACCCTCTCCTCCCACGCACCCTGCCTCCCTGCCTCCCTCCCACGCACCCTGCCTCCCTGCCTCCCGCCCACGCACCCTGCCTCCCTGCCTCCCGCCCACGCACCCTGCCTCCCGCCCACTCCCCCAGCCCCTAGAAACTTTCCACACCTTCTTTCCCCAAGTCAGCCCTTCCAGGGGTTGAAGAGAGCAATCTCACGTGACCCCCTCAAACCTTCTCTGCCCCCTGTGGTTCAACCTGACCTGCCTCCTTCAAGAGATCTTCCCAAACCCCAGCCCTCCCAGACCCTCCCCCCACCCTGGGAACCTTGCTCAGCCCTCTTCCCCACCCCCGCCCCAGCACCAGACAAACACTGGGTCTTGTGGGGGTCAAGTGGGAGAGAACCTGAAAACGTCTGATTCATTGTAAAACCCTGCAAAGAACACAGGGACCACACAGCTCCCCAGCACTTGGGTGAGCAGGCTGCAGGGGAAGGAAAGAGGTCAAGAGCACCAGATGAGCCCAGCTTGGGGCAAGGGGCCCCTCCAGCTCAGGCCCTGGCTGCCCCAAGGCCCAGGGGAAGGCCCCTCCAATAGCCCAGCTGAGCAGGGGCCTTCAGAACCTGGGCACCGAAGTGCCACAGAGAAGTTGCCCCTGCCTGTCCCCAAGGGGTCTTGGCTGCTTCCCAACTGGAATGGGGCCGCTCCAGTCATTCTCACTAAGGGGGAAAGAGCGGCAAGGCCTCCCCTTGTGGGGAGTAGCCCACAAGCCCAGCATGTCAGCTTCCCAAGGGGCTTCAGCCTGGCCCAAAGTGTGCAGGAGATGATGCTTCCCCTGGCCCCCAATACCAGGGCAAAGCCCTTGCCCATCAGCTCTCTGGGCAGACCTCCAAGGGGTGAGCCCATTGCCTGCTGAGGGGGCCACTGCACTCGGGGTGGGCAGGCTGGGCTGGGGGGGATCTGATTCTCTGGATGGGGGCCTTCCCCTCCATCAAACCCACAATGGTGCTGGGCCCTTCTGCTCACTGTGCCAGGGTCAGCCCCCCAGGGCCAAGCACAAAATGACTAGGCCCTCTTCCCTGGGCCAGCCCTTCAGAGACTGAAGGAAGCAGTCAGCCCTATTGCCCAAGGCCCCCTGCCCTCCTAAGCCTCTCTTCCCCTGCGCACACAGGCCCAGAGCCTTCCAAGCATAGCCCAAGGCCCCAGTCTTGAGGCTCTCCCCACCCCCCAGACACTGTCCAGCTCCTCCTTGGCCTCCCCAGACTGAGGCCCCAAGAAGGGCACACCCTTCTCCATGTATGGCCTGGCCTGGGCCCTTAAGGCCCACCTGGGTCCCTCACCTCCCTCCTTCTGGGCCCCATGCTTCCCTTAAGGCCCATTAGCATAGCCCCAGAGGTCTTGGCCACTTTGGGCCTCACTCCTGATGGATGCTCAGGGAGCTTGTAGCCCACTCAGATCACTGAATCTTTTTCAGATGGACTGCCCTCTCTCCCTCCTGCACTGCTGAGGTTGTTTTCTCCAACCTAAGTTGCGTTTTGATCCAGTCCATTTCATCAGTTTGGATTCAGCCCAATCTCCCAGGCTGCCCAGATCTTAGGGGATCTTGGCTCTGTCATTGCAGAGTGATGGTTCCCCCTCCCAGCTGTGGCTCATCTGCTAACTGGGAAAACCTTGGCATCTGGGCTTTTTGGGGTCCAAGTCACTGCTGAAATGGGGAATGCCACAGGGCCAGGCATAGGTGCTTGGGGACCTTCAGCCAAGTTGTCCTCAGAGCCCTAGAGCCCAGCGTCTGGGTCAGCCTCATGTTGCTTCTCAACCCTGCTGATTGCTTGTTCCTCTGGGGTCAAAGGCCACCTAGACCTTTACTAGGTGTGGGACTTTAGGCAAAGGGGCCTTCCTCTCTCTGGGCCTCCCTCAGCTTCCTCCTCCTCCAAGTCATAGGGTTGGCCCTGGGGACCTCTGGTGTCCCTCCCAGCTGGGAATCTGAGTAAGGGCCTGTGAGCTAGGCCACAGTGCCCCATCCTTGCCACCTGATTCAGTTCTTTGCTAACACATCTCAGCTCCCTAGGCTGCCTGTGTCAGGCCTCCATCAGCTGGGCCCGCTGACCTCTCCCTCATTGAACCTGGCCCCTTGGGTCCAGTCAGGCCATCTCCTTCTGCCCCAGTGAGAGGCCATGCTTAACCATGACTGGGGGCTAGGGCTAGGCTGCCCCTGAGCCTTTGTTGCTCCCCTTTTCCTTCTCCCCTGGAGCGGTCTTCCTCGGGCCCCCTCCTGCTGCCCAGCCCCCCTGCCCCGCCCCCCTAGCCTTGAAGGTCAGGATGCTGCTCTGTGTTACAAACCAAGGATGGGAGAGCCCCAAGCCAGGGACAGTTTGGCCATTCTCAAGGGTTCTCAGGGTCAGGGACCTTCCTCCTCCCCTGCCCAGGACTGGGACAAGCAAGCCCTGATAAGGCAGAGTAACAAATCTGAGCCCTGGAGCAGCTAAGGAGGGCCAGGGTGGCAACAATTGTCCGTACCCAGTGTCCCTGTGAAATCTGCAGGGAGTGAAGTCTCATGGTTGGCAGGAAGCGTGGGGCTCAGCAGCCCTGCTCTTTGTATCAAGAAGAAAGTAGGCCAAGGCATCTCAGAGCCCACTGGGCCCTGGCCCCCAGCCCTCCCCCCTGCCTAGCGATGGGCAGGGCTGGGGCCTGAGCAGCTTCAGGCCTGCCTGTCTCTGACCACTGTTCTGCTGGGCCCATCTCCTGGCCAGGAGGCAGGGCTGGACTTCCATCCCTCCCAGAGCCTTCTGTTCTAAGCCTTTACCTCCACAGGTGGGTCTGAGCAGGGCTGCTTTCACATCTCTGCCCACTCTCCCTCAGTGGATGTGCCCAGGCCACCCAGAGGAGCTCCCTTGGGCAGTACACAAGCCCTTTGTTGTCCAGGGAGGAGAGTCCCAGAACATGGAGGCCCCAGGGGGGCCGGCACGGGCTGGCGGCAGGGGCAGAAGATGTGCTTTGTTGCCATTTCCCTCTGGCCTCCTGGTCTCTGGGAGCTTGAGTCCAGGCCCTTAGAGACCATCAGGAGAGGTGTCCAACTCAAGCGGAATTGGGGCCCCTCAGGCCCAAGGGGGGATCCCTGGGAGAGCTGATTCCCTGAAAAACACACGCTAACATCTCCTATGTTTCATGGAATGTCCTCTGATGTTGTCCTGGTTCTGCCTCTGGGTACTTCACACAGGGGGAACAGAGGCCATGACACTGGCCCCCAGCTCAGGGGAACAGAGCATGTTCAACCTGGAACTGCCCTGGGGCATCCCGAGCCCCTCAGCAGCTGCTGGGGCCCACAGAGAGGATGGGCTTGTCCAAGGTCAGTGCCACGGGCCATTTGGCCTCAGAATGGTGGACCTGGAAGAGACCCTGGACATCCTTGACTTCAGCCCTCTGATTGTCCAGAGGCAAGGGGAGCCCAGAGAGGCCAGGCCCCAGGTCCTCCAGCTCCTCAGTGCCAAGGCCAGGGTCAGAGCCCTGGGGCCAGGGACCCGGGGCCTGGGCTGGGCCCTTGCCCCCTGCCCCCTGCTGCCTCCCCTACCATCCACACACACTTGCATTTAGTCCATTTTCTGAGTGCTTTGGCCAGCAGGGACCTCCCCTGGAAAATCCAGATGATGGGCAAATGGGCCACAGCCCAGTGAGGCTGCAGGGAGGTCTGGGGGCACACAGCCTCCTTGTAGTTCATCCTGCTACTCTGAGTTCTCAACCCTCTCCTTCCACTGGCCCCCAGACCTCAGCATTTCATGTAGTCCCTCACCTTCCCCATCCCAAGCCCTCCCTCCCTCCTCCTGCTCCCAATTCCCCCACGTGCCTGGGGCTCAGGGCCTTGGTGGGCAGCTACCTAGACTGCAGGAAGGCATCCCCAGGAGGCTGGGGGCAGGCTCTTATGGTAGCATCCTGAGGCCACAGGTGTGTGGTTTGGCCTGGCCAAGACCCAGGGAGCCATCTCTCACCAGGCCAGAGATCCTTGCCAATGCTGAGCTCTGAGCTTGGGCCTGTGCCCAGGGAAGGTTGGAGGCCACTCTCCCTGGGCATTCCCCCGTCCCTCCTTCCCCTTGCTGTCTGCTGTCTGTCCAGCAGTCCTGACCCTTATCAGGAGCACCATCCCTACAGGGCCCTGCTTGGGATATGTGCCCCGGGCAGGGCAGGTCTGTGCTGGCTTCAGGCTGTCCTTCTAGGCACACTGAGCACTCACCTGAGTGGGGCAGCTAGTGGGAGAAGTGCCCTCCTGGGCATAGGCTTTCTTGTGGGTGCTGAGGACAGACAGGAAGGCATATCTGTGGCTGTAGGGCAACATTTGGGGATGCCCAGAAATTTGGTCTCATCATGTTGTTCCTGCTTTATTGCAGTAGCTGCTGTTAGGTCTGCTTGCCTCTTCTCCTCTAATCTAGCTTCCATTTCTAAAACACTAGTGTCCTTCTGATTCCCTCTGGCCTGCAGGAGCCAATGTCCAATGCTCTGTTAGCCATTCAAAGCACTTTACCACCTGCCAGCCTTATCTTCCCAGTCTTCTTCAACTTCCCCCCTGACACGCTCCCTTTGATCCAGTGAGGCTGAAGACCTTCTGTCTTAGCTCTTTCTCAGTGACCCCCAGACATCGAATTTGCTCCCCCCTCTACTCCAACGGCTGACCTCCCTGGCTTCCTTTAAGTCTCAACTCAAATCCCCCCTCCATTCTAGGGCCTTCCCTCTGTCAGTTATTTCCTATTTCTTCTGAGTAGAGTCGGCCTTGTCTATATCTTTGCATGTTTTTTGGAGGCGCTTGGGGGCAGGGACTGTCTTTTGCCTCTTTTTGTATCCCCAGAACTTAGCATAGTGCCTGGCACATAGTAGGTGCTGACTAAATGTTTATTGATTGATTTTTAGGAGCTCTGTATGGGAGGCCTGAGTAAGAAGGGGCCAGCCTCCAGGGCAGCCGTCCCCCCACCCTTGCATTGTCTCCCCTGGACCATAGGGTTCTTTGACACCTTCCTGTAGTGTGTTCTGAAGGACAGAAATTTCTATGATTTCCTGGGTTTCATTCTCCTACCCATTCCTTGGCATCTCCCTTTAAAAAAAGAACTGCGGAATGAAGAATGATTTTTTTTTATGCCAGAACATGCTTTCTAAGTTAATGAGGGGAAATTCAGTGGTCTTAATTGAATTCATTTTTAGTGGGAAATAGACATTTGCAGGCCAGAGCTGAACTAGGGAGGGAGCCTGGAGAGACAGATGGAGGACCATTGTGAGCCTGTGCTCGAGGATACTGAGGTGGCTCTAGGATAGGGCCCAGGTGCTCTAGGGAGGCTAGTGAGGAGCACTCTGGGAGGCCCAGAGGAGCTGGAGGGGGCAGCTATTCATCCTGAACGGTGTGTCTGCTGCGTTGGAGCTCCTCAGCAATGCCTTTGTTTCCAGCATCTTTGGGCCACTGCAGCTGGTCCCCTAGGCCTCCGTCTTCTGTGTCTTCCTCTTCCAGGTGGGCCCCTCCTAGACAGCCTTGCCAGTGCCACCTTTTCGGCTGCTGATGCTGCCTACCTTGGCTACCCCCTTCATGTTTACCTTGGCTTTCTTGGTGGGTTTGCGGCCCTTCTGCTTCTTGGGGCAGCGCATTCACTTTGTCAGCCTTCACTCCTGCCTTCTTCTCTGTCTGATGACAGCCCTTTCCTTTGGTGGATTTGGATGCAGGCCCGCTCTTGGAAGCAGTGGCCTTCTTGCCATTGCTGGACTTGCCTGTCAACAGAACGATAAGGGAGGCAGTGTATGTGTTAGGAATTGACAGGAAGCCAGTTTTTGGTTTGTAAGGCTCCCAAAGGCCCTTGCATCCAACAACTTACTTGATCTGGCTGGTGGGTGAGCAGAGAACTCGATTCCCTTTTTATATTGACCAGGGATGACTCAAGTATGTGGAATTAAAGGATTGTGGGTAGAAAAGATTTTTGAAACAATTGAGTCAAAAACCTCTTTCACTTTTCCATAGGAGTAAACTGAAGCCTTGAGACTTACTTATCCAAGGTCTCACATTACTGAAACATGAGAACAAACCTGTCATAGAGAGAAGAGATTTCAGGAAGTGTCAAAAGGTTTGACAGTAAAGCGTGGAAATGAGTGACGGTTCAGAGGTGAGACAGTTGGGGGATGGCCTCCTGCCACTGGGAGCTGGGAGAGCTTCCCTCCCCTTGCCCCTCCCCCTCCCCACCCCCAGACCATTTCCTCTACCTTTCCCATAATTCTTCTTGGTGGCTGCTGTTTTCTTCAGTCTTGTTGCCTCGATTCTTTGATGGCCTCCCCCTTTTCTTGCCTTGATGCTTTGCTTTGGTTTCCATTCCTTTCACAGCAGACAGCAGAGAATCAACTTTCTACTTAATCTTGATGAGCTCCTTCTTGATGGTGTACAGGTCATTCATCACCTTTCAGTTTGGAGAACTTGGTTGCAGGACCCTGCTTCCCACTCTTGAACGAGTTGCCAAGAGTAACCTGGCCTCTGCCAGAACTCTTTTTTTTTTTTTTTTTTAGTGAGGCAGTTGGGGTTAAGTGACTTGCCCAGGGTCACACAGCTAGTAAGTGTTAAGTGTCTGAGGCTGGATTTGAACTCAGGTCCTCCTGACTCCAGGGCTGGTGCTTTATCCATTGCACCACCTAGCTGCCCGTCAGAACTCTTGACTGTTTAAAACAAAGACAAAAATGATCACTGCAGTTTTAATGCTATTAATTGGGCATTCCTGTTTAATTAGGTAAAAGGGAAGAAAGACAGAGGGAAGGCTTTGGAGGTAGGAGGTCTGGGTTCAAATCCTTGCCCTAGGCAATTTTGTAAGACTATTTTAAAAGACTTGCTGATGTGTGTTGGGAGATTTTTTGAATGACCAGTCAGGCAATGAGCTATCTGTCCCACCCTGTGCTAAGGGTTAGGGATATGGAGTGAAAGTCCAGATGCTTCCTTGCGGAAGGTGCGTCTTGCAAGACTTGCAGGTGGGTGAGGTGGTTCAGCATCTCAAACACCTGGCCAGTTGGTTCAGGGCTGTGGAGGTGAGGGACGGGTTGTTGTGTGTGAGATACAGCAAGTTTGTTTGGTGTGGCTCATCATGGAGTGAGTGGAGGAGAGTAATGAGTAATAAGGTTGAGGAGATGGGAAGGAATGGGTTTGTGAAAGGCTCCAATAACTAAGGAGAGGAATCTGGGGGCTTTCTTGGTGATAAGAGGGAGGCACTGGGAGTGTATTGTTGAGTAGGGTTGTGACTTGATTGGACCCGCACCTTAGGAAAATCACTGGTGACTGGTTGGAGGGGGGACTGGAGGGGGAAGAAACCTGAGGCAAGAAGATCACTGCCCCTCCCCCCCAGCAGCTACTGTGGTAATTGAGACTTGAGGTGATAAGGGCCTGCACCATGGGGTGATGGTGTCAGAGGAGAGAAGAGGGAAAATGATGTGGCAATATTTGGGGGTAAGGGAGAATGAGGCTGACATTGAGGTAAGCAGCTAGGTGGTGCTGCAGTGGGTGGAGCATTAGGCTTGGAGTCAGAAAGCTTGAATGCAAATTTCCTAAGATACTTTCTAGTTCTGTGACCTAGGGTAAGAGTTTGTGACCTTGGTCAAGTAATTTAACTTTTGCCTGTTTCTTCATCTATAAAAAGGTACAATGATGTTAGTTTCCTCCTGGGGTTGTTGTGAGGCTCAAGTGAGGTTATAACTGTAAGACCTTTGGCACTGTGGCTTGTAAGTGTTGTATAAATATTAGCTAGTAGGGGGCAGCTAGGTGGCTTCATCTCTGGTCCCCTTAAGGGGAGGGGAGTAGTGGTGTCTAGGCTCTCTGCAAATGGCTCCAGTCCCAACTTACTGTGTTTCTCCAAGGGTGGGGGGATGGTCCTCTGCACCCCACTAACAAATGGCCCTAGTGACTTTTACACAGAAATATCTACTTTGACAGGTATAATCACAAATGAATCAACTTCCTCCCTCAGTTCCTGGGAGATAGAATTCTCCCTCTCCCCTGCACTGCCCTGGATTCAGGAGTACACTTGACACTTACTAGCTGTGTGACCCTGGGCAAGTCACTTACCAAGTCACTTACCCTCCATTGCCCTGCAATCAATCAATCAACAATAAATAAATAAATATTAGCTAGTGGTGCTTTGTGTGTGTGTGTGGGGGGGCGGTGCTACATGTTGTTATGAAATGACAAGCTGGGACAAAGTTGGAGAAGCCAAAATGGTGTTTTGCTATATTTGAGAGTTTGCAAAGCACTTGGAAGGGGCAGCTAGGTGGCGCAGTGGATAAAGCACTGGCCTTGGATTCGAGAGTACCTGAGTTCAAATCTAGCCTCAGATACTTGATACTTACTAGCTGTGTGACCCTGGGCAAGTCACTTAACCCCCACAGCCCCACAAAAAAAAAAGTCAAAAAGCAAAGCACTTGGAGGAGGAATTCTTTACCTTTTCTTTTTTTGTGTCGTAGACTCTTTGGGAAGTCTGGGGGAGCTTAGAGACTCCTCAGAATTTTTGATTTTTCAAAGTCTAAAATGAAATACAAATGCTTACAAAGGAAACGAACTGTACTGTGGGACATTTCCTAAAGGTTTGTAGTTTCCAGATTAGGCAGGTCAGATTATTTGATTATTATTTTATTGCTCCCTGCCCCCCACCTTAATTGCCCCCCCCTTAGTTCTCCCAACTCCCACCTTGTTGACCTCTCACCATGACACCAAAAAGGTTAAAAAATCCTCATTCAGGTAACATATAGGAGGTTCAACCTTGGGCTTTTCTAAGTTTCTTTCCAACATCAAAACTGCAATTCATTCCTCTTTCTGGAGGCCAAGCAGAAAAAGGCTGTCGCCTCTTCCCCATGAGTGTCCTTCTACCATCTGAATACAAAGATAACATGTCCCCCACCTCCTTTCTTGCCACTAATCTCTTCTCAAGGCCAGACATTCTGAGCATCTTCAGCAGCATCCTCATATGATGTGACTCTCCATCCTGTTCCCCCTCCCCCGGACATACTCCAATGTTTCACAGTCCCTCCTAAACTCGGTCCCCCAAAGTGAGCCCAACACCCCAGATGGAGCCTGAGCACAGCAGGGGACAGGAATGCTCACTCCCCCACTCCTGGACCCGCAAATTCACTTCAGTGTTGGCAAAATGGGATTTCTTTGGTGACGGCCACATCACACAATGGTGACTCCTCTTGGGCTTGTAGCTAAGTCAAACTCCAGAACTGGGCCCATAAACAGACATCTAGTCATATTTTCCCCAACCCAGACTGGTGAAGTGATAACTTTTAACTTCCCCTGACAAATCTGTTATTTCTCCTGAGTGGATTCCATCTTATTCAGTTCAACCTGTTGACATGTTTATGAATCCTGACGTGTATATAATAAGGGGCAGCCACCCAGTTTAACTCTCCCCAAATTCCCCTCCAAACAATCTAAAAATAACATCTCAAATCAAATTTTGGAACAGCAGATCCGACAAAAAATAAAGATGAGAAATTTTTCCAGGCTTCAAAAATGTAAGAGTTTGGCAAGAGAAGTCTGTAACACGAAGATAGAGCCCACACACAAGACAGCAACAACAGCAGTGGCAGCAACAGCACACCACCAACAACTTTGGGAACTTTCAGCCCAGAGACAGTAAAGGGATCATACAACTTGTCAGAAAGATATTACAAGGGGCAGCTAGGTGGTGCAGTGGATAAAGCACCGGCCCTGGATTCAGGAGTACCTGAGTTCAGGTCCGACTTCAGATACTTGACACTTACTGGCTGTGTGGCCCTGGGCAGGTCACTTGGTCCTCATTGCCCCCCCCCAAAAAAAGCTCTGAACCCACATGAATGTACAATCATCTACTTTTGGGCAGCTCTCATCGATAGAAACTGTTTTGTTACATTGAGCCGGTCAGCTTGCCGCCTTCCTCCCTCCTCACTTTAGCTTCTCCCTGCCCCTCTTCTCATATTCTATTCCCAACTCTGTCCTTGGGGCCAAGCAGAAGAAAACGCATCTCTCCTCCACAGGACAGCCTTTCCCATACCTGCAAACATGTCTCCCATAGGACTGCCACCCTTCCTGAGCTGCCTCTCTCAGTCCTCCCTAATCAGCGCCCCCCCCCCCATCCTTCAAACTCCAACCAGGCCCTCAGCTCCAGCCCCAGACAGATCACCCACACTGCCAGAGCAATGAAGCTTTGCCAGGACTGAAGCAGGCTGGATGCCCCCCACAAATGATCCCAGTGACCCTCATTTATAAGGACCTGGCTACTTGTTTGAGGTCAGTACAACTTGAAGCTTTTCTCTGCCATGGAAGTGAACAGTTCCATCTCTCACTCACACACTCACACACACTCAC
This sequence comes from Dromiciops gliroides, assembly GCF_019393635.1. Lineage (NCBI taxonomy): Eukaryota > Metazoa > Chordata > Mammalia > Microbiotheria > Microbiotheriidae > Dromiciops > Dromiciops gliroides. The sequence goes on from NC_057867.1 coordinate 5,697,533, forward strand.
TCACTCACACACACACACACACTCACACTCACACACACTCACCCCATTTGTGTTTGTTTTGTTTTTACCCATCAGCCCTGGGGGCTGGTAGCAATAGAAAAAGGGTGAACATATGCCCCCACACCCGCTTTCAGGCAGGAGGGGCCTACAGGTCCCCTTCTGACCTTGACTTGCCCCGTGCCCCTAAGCAGAGTGGCCAAGGGCACAAGCAACTCCCCAGAGCTGTGGCCACTGCTCAGGCCCATTGGGCCAAATGCCCCACCATCCCTGTCCCTGTCCCCCCCCTTCCTCCCGCTGCACTCCTGGTCCCAATGCCTTGGTGCTGTCCCCTCAGGAGGCTGCTTTGTGGGAAGAGGAGCTCCCAGAGCTAAGGACCCAGACAAGACTCGGAGGGGGTGAGGCTGCAGTAGGCCTTACAAAGGCTTCCCTTACAGCAGACAGCTGGACTGGGGCCTCCAGAAGAGGCAGTGGGGGAGAGGATGTGGGACCAGGGGCAGGCCCCTGATGGTGCCCCCCCAGCTTGGCTTGAGGGCAGTGCTTCAGCTGAGACATGGCCCCTGCCTGCTGGCTCCCTGAGGCAAAGGCCCCAGGTCCCTGCCCTGGTTGGGGCTTTATCCAAGAGGGCCTGGGCAGGGTGACTGGGTGTGAGGGAGGGTGAGTCTTTCCAGGCCACTGAGGCCAGTGAGGCCAGTGTCCAGGCCATCCCCTGAGACCTCATCTTACCTGGCTGTTCTGCCATGCTAGGTCCTCCCTCCAAGAAAGAGGCTCCCCCAACTCCAGGATTTCCCTTCCCCTCCTCCCCAACGGCCCCCCCCTTTAACAAACAAAGCAAAGCCAAACTGCAAAAAGAGCGATTTGCTTTTTTTTAATTATCGACTGCATAAAAGTGTCAGAGTTAAAGAAGCAAAACTAGTGAGGCTTCACTCTACCTCTTGGGAGACTTGCAAGAAGTGGGAAAGCATGAAGGGTGGAGGGAGAGCAGGTAAGGAGCCTGGAGAGGCCAAGACAGAGGACATGGGCAGCACATGCTCAGATACCAAGGGAGGGACCTGATGGGGCCAGCCCCAGGATGAGGCCTTAGGGTCACAGGGAGTGCTGGTGGCCCTGGTGGTGGTGGTGGCAGCTGCTGCTGCTGCTTCATCCTGGAACTGCCCCAGCTGGTCCTGGCCACCTGGATCTTCAGGGTCCTCTTCCTCCTCCAGGCTGGCCCCTCCTAAGCCTGGTTTCCACCAGCTGCCCCTCTATTGTCATCCTCTGCATCTTCTGTCTCCTCGCTTGTCTTGGGTTTCTTCAGGATTCTGTCGCCTGGCTCCTGCTCTGCTGCCTTTGCTCTCATCATGTCGTGGAACTGCGCTGGTTCTTTCATAAACTTTTCGAGGTGATCAAGCAGAGCATCCACTTTCTGTTTAATGTGCACAAACTCCTGCTTCACAGCCTGGGGATCAGCATTCTGTACTTGGGAAGACTTGGGCTCTCGACTTGGCTGCTCACTCTTGGAAGTGAAGCCAATTTTGGCTCTGTCAGACATGTTACCTGATAGTGGGAAATAATAATAATAACAATAATAATAATAATTATTATAATTATTATTATTATTACAAACATACTTCCCAAATAATAATAATATAGTGACCAAACAGATGGTAATAGACCTGGCCCATCACTGTAGCCCAAGCCACAGCATGTACTGGACATGTTTAAGTTTTTTTGTAATCTGTCACCATATAGGATACTATACTCAGGATCTGTAAACTACATGGGATGAAATGCTTTCCAACTCTAGTAACATCAGAGAAGAAATGACAACCACGTGGATCCTGGACAAGGTGCATGTGTGGTGTCCCTGTTCTGTTTGTTCCTTGAGTAGGGACCAGAAAGTGTACAGAGGATAAGCTTAGACTCCTCTCGTTCAATGATCAAAAAAATAGGTCTTTTGTTCACTTGCAAAACACATGCACAGAGCATTGAATGTAGAGCAAGCACCTAAGGCACCCACTCTCTCTCTCTCTTTCTGGCTCCCTCACCTTCTCTCAGCCCCTTTCATTCATTTCTGCTTTTCCCATTTCTCTAGACTCACTCGACCTTGTCAAGCAGACAAGGTGGGCTGAGTTTTCTCTCCCTGTCTCAGTACCCACAGCCCCACCTTGGGGCAGCCCTCCTTCCTTCCTCCCTCTTGGGTTCCTCTCCGGGCCTCTTAGCTGCTGTCTCCATTCTGAGGTTTGCTCCCCTCAGTCCCGCCTGGGCAGGCCACCAGAGTCCCCTGCCTAAAGCCTAGCTCTGGGCCCAGCCCAGCCCTTCCCCCACCAGGGCCCAACAACGCTTCCCCATTGCCCAGAACAAAACCAGATCCGGAGCCCTTTGGCTGTCTACCAGCGCCGTCCAAAACCTGGCAGTTCTTTGAGGATGTGACTTTGGAGGCAGGCAAAGGACCTGCCTCGATGATCATTTCATTCTGGAAGAGGTTGAAGAGCCAGGAGGGAGGGAAAGTCCAACTATTCTAAGTCACCAAGGAAGAGCCCGAACTCAAGGAAAACTGAAGAACAGCAAAGGAGGGGGAGGTTTCAGTTCTGTACTGGAACTGCTGTTCAAGGTCTATGGGAGCTAGGTGGCTCAGTGGATAGAGGGCTGGGCCTGGAATCAGGAGGACTTGAATTCAAATCTGACTTCAGATCCGCCCTAGCTGTGGGACCTTGGATAAGTCACTTTGCTTCAGTTTCCTCATCTGTAACACGGGGATGATAACAGTACTTACCTCGAATGGTTGTGGGAAGATCCAGTGAGATAATAATTGGAAAGTACCTGGCACACAGTAAGCACTTTACAAATGTTAGCTATTATTATTGGATATAGGACGATTAAGGAGAATGGAGGGAAGGTAAAGAGACCACATTCACAAGGTGTGTGGGGAGGGGGTGGTGCTACAACTCTTTGATCTGTCAGGCCCATACGAAGAACCCTGAAATTCTCTGATCCCAAGTGTCTTCTGCCAACTGTCCATCATTTTAATCCTGTGTAAAGACTGGGAGACTACTTCCTCCCCTGAATTTTGGTCCTAGGTATGATATTGTCTGAGCCTCAGTTTCCTCAGCTGTCATATAAGGGAGTGGGACTGGATGTTGTCTCAGGGAGGGCTATAGCTCCCATGTTCTGGATTTCTAAGTGACTCCCTCTGTCTGAGCCTCAGTTTCCTCAGCTGTCATATAAGGGAGTGGGACTGGATGTTATCTCAGGGAGGGCTATAGCTCCCATGTTCTGGATTTCTAAGTGACTCCCTCTGTCTGGGCCTCAGTTTCCCTTTGGTAAAAAGGGGCTGAGGGAGTGGCTTTGCTGTGCTCTATGGATCAAGTTCCCTGCTCTGACATTCTGGGAGGCTGGATCACCTTCTGTCTTGCTTCATCTCAGATTCCTGGTCTGAATGTCTGTGTGGGATCCTAAAGGCCTCTTCCTTCTGTGAACCTTAGATTTCCCCTATGTCCAGGAGGCTGAGCACTGGACTTGATGGATTTTTTCTTCTTTTTTTCTTTTTTTTCTTTTTTCAAGTGAGGCAATTAGGGTTAAGTGACTTGCCCAGGGTCACACAGCTAGTAAGTGTTAAGTGTCTGAGGCCGGATTTGAACTCAGGTCCTCCTGACTCCAGGGCTGGTGCTCTATCCACCGCGACACCTACCTGCCCCAACTGTGGCATTTTGTTAATCAATCCCCCCACACGCACACACTCGGTCTCTGGGACTTTGTTTCATCTCCTATCAAGTGGGAAGGTTGAACTGCTCCAAGGGCAGTCTCCAGCTCCCCATCTCTGACCAAGGGCCACTCCCTTTCTGAGCTTCAATTTTCCCTTTTGATGGACTCTAAGGGCCTTGTTGCTCACATTGAAGTTTGGATCCTAACTCCCTTTCCTTCGCTGGGTCTCAGTTTCCCTCTTTGTAAAAATCAAGTTGTTTCAAAAAAGTCTGATTGCAGGTCTGATCCCTAAGTTCAAGCATTTCTTTCACTAGAGCTCAATTTCATGCCCTGTTGAGGGTTGAGCTGGGTGGTCTCTCTGGGCCCTCGTGCCAACTCAAGGTTAGTGATCACAAGAGAGCTGCCCTCTGTGAACTTCAATTTCTTGCCTCCACAAAATGAGCTGAGTGTTGGACTGAAGTCCCCCAACTCTTGAATTTATGCCCTGGGGTGCTCAGTGTCTAACCTGCCTCAGTTTCCCCCTCTCTAAAAAAGTCCTCAGGACCCTCCCCTCACTACCCCATCAAGTGGGACTCAGTCTCCCTTTAGAAAATGGGACTCTGGGAACCTTCAGGTCTCCTCTGCCCTGTGGGGTTCAGTCTTCCCTGGCCCTGTCTGTGCCTCCCCACTATGCCCCTCCCCCAACCCCCACCCATTTACCTTGGTCCATTGTCTGGCCTGGTGAAGGTGCAGTTCAAGGGTCCGGCCTAGGAGAGTGACCAGGCAGGCTTCTGACTTCTCAGAATAGGTAAGGAGTCAGTCTGTCTGGAGATCTGCAGAACAGCAGTAAGTGTAGCGAACTGCCTCCTACAGGATTCACTAAGGCTCAGCTGCCCCACCCCTACCCCCTCCCCCTCCTCCCCCATCCAGAATTCAAACCTCCCTCCCTCTCCCTCCCCCCTCTCCTCTTCTCCCCCTCTCTCCTTTCTTCTCTCCCCCTCCCCCCTCTCCTCTTCTCCCCCTCTCTCCTTTCTTCTCTCCCCCCCTCTCCTTTCTTCTCTCCCCCCCTCTCCTTTCTTCTCTCCCCCCCCTCTCCTTTCTTCTCTCCCACCCACTCCTTTCTTATATCACCAACTCTCCTTTCTTCTCTACCCCCCTCTCCTTTCTTCTCTCCCCCTCTCTCCTTTCTTCTCTCCCCCTCTCTCCTTTCTTCTCTCCCCCTCTCTCCTTTCTTCTCTCCCCCTCTCTCCTTTCTTCTCTCCCCCTCTCTCCTTTCTTCTCTCCCCCTCTCTCCTTTCTTCTCTCCCCCTCTCTCCTTTCTTCTCTCCCCCTCTCTCCTTTCTTCTCTCCCCCTCTCTCCTTTCTTCTCTCCCCCTCTCTCCTTTCTTCTCTCCCCCTCTCTCCTTTCTTCTCTCCCCCTCTCTCCTTTCTTCTCTCCCCCTCTCTCCTTTCTTCTCTCCCCCTCTCTCCTTTCTTCTCTCCCCCTCTCTCCTTTCTTCTCTCCCCCTCTCTCCTTTCTTCTCTCCCCCTCTCTCCTTTCTTCTCTCCCCCTCTCTCCTTTCTTCTCTCCCCCTCTCTCCTTTCTTCTCTCCCCCTCTCTTCTCTTCTCCCTCTCCCTCTCCCTCTCCCTCCCTCTTCTCTTCTCTCCTTCTCTCCCTCTCCCCCTCTCTTCTCTCCTTCTCTCCCTCTCCCCCTCTCTTCTCTCCTTCTCTCCCTCTCCCCCTCTCTTCTCTCCTTCTCTCCCTCTCCCCCTCTCTTCTCTTCTCTTCTCTCTCTCTCCCTCTCTCTCCCTCTCTCTCCCTCTCCCCTTTCTTCTCCCTCTCTCTCCCTCTCCCCTTTCTTCTCCCTCTCCCTCCCTCCCTCTCCCTCCCTCCCCTTTCTTCTCCCTCTCCCTCCCTCCCTCTCCCTCTCTCCCCTTTCTTCTCTCTCCCTCCCTCCCTCTCTCCCCTTTCTTCTCTCCCTCCCTCCCCTCTCCCTCCCTCTCTCCCCTTTCTTCTCTCCCTCCCTCCCCTCTCCCTCCCTCTCTCCCCTTTCTTCTCTCCCTCCCTCCCTCTCTCCCCTCTCTCCCCTCTCTCCCCTTTCTTCTCTCCCTCCCTCTCTCCCCTCTCTCCCCTTTCTTCTCTCCCTCCCTCTCTCCCCTCTCTCCCCTTTCTTCTCTCTCTCTCCCTCTCTCCCCTCTCTCCCCTTTCTTCTCTCTCTCTCCCTCCCTCCCTCTCTCCCCTTTCTTCTCTCTCCCTCCCTCTCCCCTCTCTCCCCTCTCTTCTCTCTCTCCCTCCCTCCCTCCCTCCCCTCTCCCTCTCCCTCTCCCTCTCCCCTCTCTCCCTCTCTCCTCTCTCCCTCTCCCTCTCTCCTCTCTCCCTCTCCCTCTCTCCCTCTCTCCTCTCTCCCTCTCCCTCTCTCCTCTCTCCCTCTCCCTCTCTCCCTCTCCCCTCTCTCCCTCTCCCCTCTCTCCCTCTCCCCTCTCTCCCTCTCTCCTCTCTCCCTCTCTCCCTCTCTCCCTCTCTCCTCTCTCCCTTTCCCTCTCTCCTCTCTCCTCTCTCCTCTCTCCTCTCTCCTCTCTCCTCTCTCCTCTCTCCTCTCTCCCTTTCCCTCTCCCTCTCTCCTCTCTTCTCTCCCTCTCCTTTCTTCTCTCTCTCCTTTTCTCCTCTCTCTCTCCCTCTCCTTTCTTCTCCCTCTCCTTTTCTCTTTCCTCCCCCCCTCTCCCCTCTCCTCTCTCCCCTCTCCCCTCTCCCCTTCTCCCTCTCCCTCTCTCCTCCCTCTCCCTCTCTCCTCCCTCTCCCTCTCCCTCTCCCTCTCTCCTCCCTCTCCCTCTCCCTCTCCCTCTCTCCTCCCTCTCCTTCTCCCTCTCTCCTCCTTCTCCCTCTCCCTCTCTCCTCCCTCTCCCTCTCCCCTTTCTTCTCTCCCTCTCCTTTCTTCTCTCCCTCTCCTTTCTTCTCTCCCTCTCCTTTCTTCTCTCCCTCTCCTTTCTTCTCTCCCTCTCCTTTCTTCTCTCCCTCTCCTTTCTTCTCTCCCTCTCCTTTCTTCTCTCCCTCTCCTTTCTTCTCTCCCTCTCCTTTCTTCTCTCCCTCTCCTTTCTTCTCTCCCTCTCCTTTCTTCTCTCCCTCTCCTTTCTTCTCTCCCTCTCCTTTCTTCTCTCCCTCTCCTTTTCTCCTCTCTCTCCCTCTCCTTTTCTCCTCTCTCTCTCCTTTTCTCTTTCCTCCCTCCCTCTCTCCTCTTTCCTCTCTCTTTCCTCCCCCCCTCTCTTTCTCTCCTCTGTTTTATTGTGACCTTGATCAACACAAACATTTTCATATACAAAAAAGAGTGAGAGGCTCATATACTAATCTGTGAAGTTGATTATAGATGCTCTTTACAAGTATACATGAATCGAACGGGACCAGCTCCTTCACAACTTCCCTCTTTAAAACCTCTTCATTGAGGCCCCTTTTTCCCTTTTCTTCCTTGTGAGGTTCATTGTTCTTACCACTCTACACCTCCCTCTCCCTCCCCCCCCCCCACCAAAAAGAAGGGCTTTCTTTGGAAACAAACAAAGACAGTCTAGCAGCCCCACTCCACGCTGTGTCAGTATGTGTCTGAAATGCCCTGTTCCCTGGTGTACCTTGAGTCTCAGCTTTCTGCCAGGAGTGGTGGGGAGGCACTTGGGGCGTGCTGCTGTGTTTTCCAAGGCTCTATTGGTAATGCCGGTGGTTTGCACTGTTTCAGAAGTCTTTCAAGTTCCTTGTCCATGTGTAAATGATTAATTACAGTGTCATTACATAAAATAATTTACAGTGCAGTTCACATATTGCATAGAATAATTTTTGATATCACTTATTCTCCTCGTTCTACTTCTTTCTGTATCAGTTCACATAAGGCTTCCTAATTTTCCCCTAATCAATCATTTCTTATGTAATGTTTCATTTTGTGTGTGTGTGTGTGTGTGTGTGTGTGATATACATCTCAATATCATCACAATCATTTCTTCACCTATTTCCCAATTGATAGGTACACACTTCATTTCCACTTCGCCATAATAAAAAAAATGTGGCTTTGTACAGAGGAACCCTTTGGCTCCTTCTTTGGACTTTTTAGGGGTATAGGCCCAACATTGGCATTCCTGGGTCAAAGTATAGACTTCTTAGTGACTCTCTGGATCTCGTTCTAAACTTTCCAGAATACCTGGACCGATTCATAGCATCACCAACGATGCATTAATGTGACTCTCCTCCCAGATCCCCTCCCAAAATTGCCATTCTCCTTTTTCTGTTCATCTTTGCCCCTGTGATGGGTGTGAAATGAAACCTCACAGGTTTTTTATTTGCTTTTCTCTTGCTTTTTTACACATGACTGTTGATTCCTTGCAATGGTTCTTTTGAGAAGTGCCTGTTGATGTCCTACAATGATTAATTTTGCTTCTTATGATGTTCTCTGGCCTTTAAGACCTCTTCCCCTAGCCATAAATGTGAAAGGTATCAAGTTCCTTTCTCTTCTAATTAGTTTATGAGATGACATTTCAAAACTAGGTCATGGAAATGTGGGCAGCTTATCATGGTGGGTGATGTTAGTTAAGCCAAACTGCTGTCCTCTTTCCCAGCATATGGTGGGGCCTTACCTCCATAGTTGGTGTCCTTGAATTGATCAAACTCTTAAAGTTAATATTTTCAATTCTATCTAGGTCTTATGTCTCTAATCTGTTCTCCCGAACAATGTCTCTCGCTTAATCAGTACCAAATACTTGTGCCGATATCTGGTACTGCTAGGTCCGCTTCCCGCCCCCTTTTTCATGATTTCCCTTGAAATTCTTGACATTTTGTTCCTCCAAGTATATTTTGTTATTTTTATATCTAGTTTTACAAAGTAAAACTTTGGTAGTTTGCTATTGCCCTAGTTCTGTAAGTTAATCATATGGTCTTAGAATTTCTGTCACCTAGATGCTGCCCAGCCATGAGTGAGCTCATGGAGCCTGAGTGTTGGACAAGACCTCAGTGGCCCTCAAGTGCAATCTAGCCAGAGAAGGGCTGGTGCTCCGGCCTCTGCTGGAAGGCCTTCAAGGAGGGGGACCTACCACCTCTGGAAGAAGCCAGTTTCCCTTGTGGCCAGCTCTCATTTTTAGGAAGATTTTCTTGCCATTGGGCCTAATTTAGCACGTTTGCCCCTTCTCCCCATTGTCACTCCTGGTTCTGCCCTAAGTCCTTGTCCCCATTAGAGCTCTTCTAGCACTTGATCACAATGTCCCACTCCCTTCAATCTTCTCTTTTCCACAGTAAACACAGCCAATTCCTTTGACTGTTCCCCCATGTCATGGACTCAAGGGCCTTCCCCACATTGGTTATCCTTCTCTGTTCACTCTCCAGATTATGGATGTTCTTCTTAAACCATGGTGTCCAGAATGGATCACCATGCTCTAGATGGGGTCTGACAAAGGCAGAGGACAGTGGGACAGTCACCTCCCTACTCAGGGAAGTGCAGCCCAACATAGGATGCCCAGTAACACCACTGACCACATGTTGAGCTTGCACAGTCTGCTGAGACCCCCAGATCTTTTCCAAGATACTCTTGTGTAAAAAGGCCACATTGGTGAGGTCATTTTGGGGGGGAAAGTACAAGACTTCCCAATTGCATTGAATTTTTTCTTCTTAGATTCAGCCCCAAATTCTTGCCTGTCAGGATTCTTTTGAATCTTGACTTGGCCATCTAGTAGGCTAACTCTACCTCCCAGCTTTGAGTCATTTGCAAACTAGATGACCATCTATGCCATTATCTGAGACATTGATAAAAATATGAAAGAGTCCAGAGCTAAGCACAGATCCCTGGAGCACTCCACTAGAGACCTCTTCCCAAATTGACATGGCAACAGAAATAAATGCTTTTTGACTCTAGCCATCCAATCACTTTTTTTTTTTTTAGTGAGGCAATTGGGGTTAAGTGACTTGCCCAGGGTCACACAGCTAGTAAGTGTTAAGTGTCTGAGGCCGGATTTGAACTCAGGTACTCCTGACTCCAGGGCCGGTGCTCTATCCACTGCGCCACCTAGCCGCCCCTATCCAATCACTTTTGATTCCATCTGACTGTTTTATCATATAATCCATAGCTCCTCGTTTCTCCATAAGAATAGTATGAGCTACTTATCAGGAACTTTGCTAAAATCAAGGTAAACTCTAGCCATAGCCTTCCCCTCATCTGACAATTTCATGATCCTCTTCCAAAAGAAGATTAGGTAAGTCAGGCATGCCCTGCTCTTCATAAAGTCCAGCTGGCTCTTAGCAATCTCAGTTTCCCTTTATAGGCAACTCCAGTCACCGCTTCAATACTCTGTGGTAGACTTTTCCCAGAATTCCAAGTCAGGATCACTGGTCTGTTTGTGGACTCTGTCCTCTCCTGCCCTTCTTTCATCTCAAGGCACCTCTCCTGTCTTCCACGGTCTTTCAAACATCTAGGCCGTGGCCCAGAGAATAACATCTGCCCATTCTTTCAGAAGCTAAAGCTATGACTCTTCTAGGCCAGATGACTTGAATGTATCAATGAAATCTACCTGACTACTGTGTCTCCTTACCTCCCTTTTGGCCATTTTTGTTCTTGCCATTCCCCGTGTGGGGGTCATCCTCCTTGGCTGAGGAAGCAGAGAACAAGTAAGAATCAAGTAGCCATCTCTGCCTTTTGTCTGTTCCCATTCACTCCAACCTTGGGGCCTAGTCCTTCTTTGATCTTCCCTTCTTTCCCAATATAGCTTAAAAAACCCCTTTTGTTTGCAACTGTATCTCTCCAATTATTTGTCTTCCCTTATTTCCAAAAAGGATGTGGGGTGCTTATATTCATCTACTTTCTATTTGGGTCTTGGTAGGCACACACCCAAATAGTCTGGACATTCTGCACTCATTTTTGGTGGAATGTCTATTTCTATTTCTATTTCTTCTTTCTTCTTTTGTTTTGTTTGCTTTTATTTTGGCAATATAGAGAAATGTTAGGGATTTGGGGAAGGGGCTGTTTTCTCTCCTGCTACTTTACTGAAGGCATTGTTTCAGTGAATTTGAAGTTGACTCTAAGCAGACCATTGTCATTTGCCCAAAATGATCTTTTCATTTTGCTTCCTCTTTGCCTATGCCCATTACCTCTTTTCTTTTTCACTGTAATACCCTGCATTTCTAGAACTCTAGCAAATAATAACAAATAATCAAACACCATATTAAATGATCCATTGAGAACAATGGATATCCTTGCTCTATATTTATCCTTATTGAAACAAAAAGGCTTTAGGGGCAGCTAGATGGCGCTGCAGTGGAAAAAAGCACCAGCCCTGGATTCCGTACGACCCGAGTTCAAATCCAGCCTCAGACACTTGACATTTTTACTAGCTATATGACCCTGGGCAAGTCACTTAACTCTCATTGCCCCTCCAAACAAAAAAGGACATGGAAGGAAAGAAATGAGCTTTTGTCAAGTGCTTATTATGTGCCAGGCACTGTGCTAAGTGCTTTACAAGTATCATCCCATTTGGTCCTCACAACATCCCAGAGATGTAAGTGATATTGGTAATCCTCATTTTACAGAGGAGGAAACAGAGTGTAAGTAACTTACATGGGATCACACAGCTAGTAAGTGTCTGAGGCCTAATCTGACCTCAGGTCTTCCTGATTTCAGGCCCACCAGGTTCCATTCTCTGTGCTCCAAATCTAAGCTTGTCATAATCCATGTTCTTTGAGATTTTGATGTTGCAGCCTTTTTGCTCCAACAGAAATTTGTATTCACTATGTTTCCATCTCTATTCATTAAAGATATTAGTTTGATTTTCTCCCTCTGCTTTATCTCTCTCTGATTTAAAAACATGACTGTACTTATCTCACAGGAGCCTGAAATGCCAACTTCTGTGTTTGCAAACACTTTATCCATCCTTGAAATTAATTGTTCTTACAATGTTTGATAGAATTCACTTGTCAAACTACTCAGGCCTGGCAGGGGCAGAGAGAAGGGAGAGAGGGAAGTTCCTTTATAGCTTGTCTAATGTCTTTTTTCTGAGACTGTCATTTAAATACTTTTCTCTTATTCTGTTAATCTGGGTATTTGATGATTTGATAAATTTTCACATAGTCCATTTATTTATTTATTGTGTTGGCATATAATTGGGCAACACATTTTCTAATATTTTCCTTTTTTTCCCTCTTCATTTGTTGTGAATTCTATTTTTTTTTCATTCTTGATATTGGCAACTGGGCGTTCCTTTCCTTGTTAGGAATTAGATTCACTAGTAATTTCTCAGGTGTGTGAGTGTTTTGAACCACACCATAGTTTGATCAATTCATGTTTTCTCTGTTTTAAATTTTATCCCTTTTTGAATTTCAGATTTCCTATTTTTGAGTTTTAAAATGTTTTGCTTTTCTAGCTTTCAAAGAAAGTACATGCCCAATTCACTGAACCATCCCTTCTCTTGTTTGATGAAAGTGTTTAAAGCTTATGCGTTTTTCCCACTGACTGCTTTGCCTGCATTTCCAACATTTTGGCATGTGATCTCATTGGTGGTATTTACTTTAATGAAATTATCCGTGGTTATTATGGCTTGTTCTTTGACCTACTAATTTTCAGGAATAAATGATATAGTCTCCATTTAAGATTGACTCCTTTCTTCAAATACCCATTATTATGTCTTGCTGCATTGTGGTGAGTAAAGAGGGTATTTAACATTTCTATTTTTCTGTATGTGTTTATGAAACTTTCCTGCCCTAGTTGCTAGGTGACCCAGTGTTGACCCTGGAAGCCCTGAGTTCAATCTTACCTAAAACGTTTATTACCTGAGTGACCTTGGTCTAGTCACTTAACCACTATGGTCTTCCTGTGTTCTCATCTGTAAAATAGGAATAAAAATTTCCCCCCATCTCCCAGGGTTGTTGTGAGGATCAAATGAAATAATATCTGTAAAATACTTAGCACAGTGCCAGGGACATAGTAAGTACTATATAAATGTCACCTGCTATTATTATTATTATTGTTGTTGTTGTTGTTGTTGTTTTTGCGAGGCAGTAAGGGTTAAGTGACTTGCCCAGGGTCACACAGCTAGTAAGTAATGTGTGTGAGACTGGATTTGAACTCAGGTCCTCCTGAATGGAGGGCTAGTGCTTTAACCATTACAGCACCACCTAGCTGCCTCTATTATTATTATTAGTGAAGAGCCAACAAGATAATATTTGTAAAGCCTATAAAGTAGGTATTTAATACATGCTTTCCCCTTTCCCTAGTACAGGAGTGCTCAAAACTTTATGGTCTCAGGACTCCTATATACTCTTTAAAACGACCTATTAAAAGGGCAGAGCCAAGATGTCAGAGAAGTTGGAACATTCCTGAGCTTTCCCATATTTCCCTCAAAAACATTAAATCAAGCCTCTAAACAGATTCTGGAACAACAGAACCTACAAAAGGAGAGACAAAATCCTGCTACGTGAGATAATTTAGAAGACTTCATAAAAGGTCTGTCTCACCTGGGTGAAAGGGGAGGGCAGCTCAGCACTACTCATCCCAGTTGGCAGCTCACCTCCAAAAAGCTCGGCTCAGTGGGCAGCTCAACACTGTTGCAACTCGACAGCTGAGAGTGGGCCACCTGAAAGCAGTAAGAAGTTTGCAACCGTGAACCCTGTGCCCCAGGAGCAGAATTCAACTTGATAAATTTAAAAATAGCCTACAACATGAGCAAGAAACAAAAAAGGACCCTTACCATCGACAACTTCTATGGTGAAAAGGAAGACCAAAACTCAAACGCAAATGAGTTGGTCAAAACACCCACAAGTGAAGACTCAAGAGGGAAGATGATCTTGTCTCAAGACCAAAAAGCCTTCTTTGAAGAGCTCAAAAAGGCTTTTATAAACCAAATAAGAGAGGTAGAAGAAAAAATGGAAAAAGAAATAAGAGAAATGAGAGTTACACTGCAAAAAGAAACACAAAAAAGACTGAGGAAAAGAATTCCTTAAAAAATACAATTGGCCAAATGAGAGAAAAAATTGGCCAAACAGAAAAAGTGCAAAAGCTTACTGTGGAAAATAAGGCCTTAAAAATTAAAATTGAGCAGATCGAAGCTGATAACTCCGTGAGACAACAAGAATCTGACAAGCAGAATCAAAAGACTGAAAAAATAGAAGAAAATGTGAAATACCTCATTGGAAAAACAACTGACCTGGAAAATAGGTCCAGGAGAGATAATATGAGAATTATTGGACTACCTGAAAGCCATGATCAAGAAAAGAGTCTAGATACCATATTCCAGGAAATTATTAAGGAGAACTGCCCTGAAATTGTAGAATCAGAGGATAAAATCATAATTGAAAGAATCTACCGAACACCTCCTGAAAGAGATCCCAAAAGGAACACTTCAAGGAATATTGTAGCCAAACTCCAGAATTATCAGGTGAAGGAGAAAATACTCCAAGCAGCCAGAAAGAACCCATTTAAATACCATGGAGCCACAGTCAGGATTGCACAGGACCTGGCAGCTTCAATATTAAAGGATTGCAGGGATTGGAATATGATATACAGGAAGGCAAAGGAGCTTGGATTACAACCCATCATCAACTACCCAGCAAAACTGATCATTCTCTTTCAGAGGAAAAGATGGACATTCAATGAACTAGGGGACTTCCAAGGCTTCCTGAGAAAAAAACAGAACTGAACAGAAAATTTGATCTCCAAATACAAGACTCTAGAGAAATATAAAGAGGTAAACAAGGGGGAAAAGGGTTGTTCAATGATGTTAAACTGCTTGAGTCCATATAAGGGAGGATAATACTTTTAACTCTTGAGATCTGTGTCTCTGTAAAGGTATTGTTATTAAATCAACTTTGATGTGATGATATAAAGAAACTTAAGGGGTAGAATAAAAGAAGACTAGGGGGAGGAGAGGAAGGGAGAGGTGGAATGGGGTTAATTATATCATATGAAGAGGCACAAAAAGAACCCATTACAACAGAAGGAAAGAAGGGAGGGGTGGGCATTGTTGCAACCTTACTTTTATCAGATTTGTTTCAGGGAGGGAATAAAATACACTCCCATTTGTATAAAGAAACTTAGCTTAGTCTTTAAGGAAACAAAAGGGGAAGGGGGAAAAGGGTAGTATTGATAGAAGGGAGGGCACAAGTTTGGGGAAAAGGGGCAAGAAAAAGAAGGGCAGCTGATAAAAGGGAGGGCAGATTGAGGGAGGCAGTGGTCAGAAGCAAAACACTGGTCAAGTAGAATGGGGGAAAGAAGGGAAAAAAAGAGTACAAAGGGGAAAAGAAGATGGAGGGAAATAAACAATTAATAATTTTAACTGTGAATGTGAATGGGATGCTCTCTCCCATAAAATGAAAGCATATTGCAGAGTGGATTAAAAACCAGAATCCTACAATATGCTGTTTACAAAAAACACATTTGAAGCAGAGAGATACACACAGAGTAAAGGTAAAAGGCTGGAGCAGAACATATTATGCTTCAGCTAAAGTAAAAAAAGCAGGGGTAGCAATCCTTATCTCAGACAAAGCAAAGGCAAAAAATAGATCTAATTAAAAGAGATAAGGAAGGAAACTACATCTTGTTAAAAGGTGCTATAGATAATGAAGTAATATCAATATTAAACATGTATGGGCCAAGTGGTATAACATCCAAATTCTTAGAGGAGATGTTAAATGAGTTACAAGAGGAAATAGACAGAATACTATACTAGTGGGGGATCTGAATCTTCCCCTCTCAGAATTAGATAAATCTAGCCACAAAATAAATAAGAAAGAAGTGAAAGAGGTGAATAGATTACTAGAAAAGTTAGACATGATAGATGTCTGAAGAAAATTGAATGGGGAAAAAAGGAATATACCTTTTTCTCAGCAGTACATGGCACATTTTCAAAAATTGACTATGTATTAGGGCACAAAAACATCATAAAATGTAAAAAGGCAGAAATAGTAAATGCATCCTCAGATCATGATGCAATAAAAATTACGTGTAATAAAGAGCTATGGAAAGGTAGACAGAAAAATCAATTGGAAACTAAATAATTTCATTCTCAAGAATGAATGGGTCAAACAACAAATCATAGAAACGATCAATAACTTTATCCAAGAGAATGACAATAATGAGACAACATACCAAAATCTATGGGATGCAGCCAAAGCAGTGCTTAGGGGAAATTTTATAACTCTAACTGCTTACATGAATAAAAAAGAGAAAGAGGAAATCAATGAATTGTGCATGCAACTTAAAAAGCTAGAAAAAGAACAATTTAGAAATCCCCAATTAAATACTAAATTAGAAATCCTAAAAATGAAAGGAGAAATTAATAAAATTGAAAAAAAGAAAACTATAGAATTAATCAATAAAACTAAGAGCTGGTTTTATGAAAAAACCAATAAAATAGATAAATCACTGGTTAATTTGATTTAAAAAAAGAAAGAAAACCTAATTACCAGTATCAAAAATTAAAGGGGTGATCTTACCACCAATGAAGTGGAAATTAAAGCAATAATTAGGAACTATTTTGCCCAACTGTATGCCAATAAATTTAACAATCTAAATGAAATGGATAAATATTTACAAAAATACAAACTGCCCAGGTTAACTGAAGAGGAAATAAAATCCTTAAATAAACCCATATAAGAAAAAGAAATTGAACAAGCCATTAATAAACTCCCTAAGAAAAAATCCCCAGGGCCAGATGGGTTTACAGGTGAATTTTACCAAATATTTAAAGAACAATTAATTCCAATATTATACAAATTATTTGGAAAAATAGGTGAAGAAGGAGTTCTACCAAATTCGTTTTATGACACAAATATGGTGGTGAGACAAAAATCAGGCAGAGCAAAAACAGAGAACGAAAATTATAGACCAATTTCCCTAATAAATATTGCTGCTAAAATCTTAAATAAGGTATTAGCAAGGAGATTACAGCAAGTGATCACCAGGATAATACACTATGACCAGGTGGGATTTATACCAGGAATGCAGGGCTGGTTCAACATTAGGAAAACTATCCGCATAATCAACCACATCAATAAGAAAACCAACCAAAATCATATGATTATCTCAATAGATGCAGAGAAAGCTTTTGACAAAGTACAGCACCCATTCCTAATAAAAACACTGGAGAGTTTAGGAATAGGGGGAGCTTTCCTTAAAATAATAAACAGTATCTTCCTAAAGCCATCAGCACGCATTAAATGTAATGGAGCTAAGTTAGAGGCCTTCCCAATAAGATCAGGGGTGAAACAGGGATGTCCATTATCACCTCTATTATTTAATATTGCACTAGAAATGTTATCTTTAGCAATCAGAGAAGATAAAGGAATTAGAATAGGCAAGGAGGAAACAAAACTATCACTCTTTGCAGATGATATGATGGTATACTTAAAGAATCCTAAAGAATCAACTCAAAAATTACTTGAAACAATTAACAACTTTAGCAAAGTAGCAGGATATAAAATAAATCCACATAAGTCATCTGCATTTCTATACATGACCAACAAAGTCCAGCAGCAAGAGATAGAAAGAGAAATTCCATTTAAAATAATGGTAGATAATATAAAATACTTAGGAGTCTACTTGCCAAGACAAATCCAGGAACTGTATGAACACAATTACAGAACACTTTTCACACAAATCAAATCAGATCTAAATAATTGGAAAGATATCAATTGCTCATGGATAGGCCGAGCTAATATAATTGTGATGTTTAAAATCTATATTGTGAGCCTATTTAGCCTAGAGTTCTGGTCTGGTCTGGTCTGGTTCTTCCTCAAGTCCTCTTCCATGAGTCTGCTTCAAACAGGAACTCACTAGCAAACTGATTGTGGAAGCTTTTTATAGGTCTGGAACAGAGAGGGGGGGGCCTTACACACTGCTTCAAGCTGATTGGTTGGCATCCTCCAAATCCATTAAGGGCTAGCCAGGTGTGATTACAATCTAGTTAACTTTGAAGTAGGCTAATCAGCAGTCAACCACTTTCACTTGATTCAATCAGTTTAGATTAATCTCCAGGTGGGTCTTTGAATATCTGCTAAATCCCACTACTTAGAAGATTTATTTTATCACATAATAAAAATGACAGTTCTACCTAAGTTAATGTACTTATTCAGTGCCATACCAATCAGACTACCTAAAAATTATTTTATAGAGCTAGAAAAAATTATAACAAAATTCATCTGGAAAAACAAAAAGTCAAGAACATCCAGGGAAATAATGAAAAAAATGCACAGGAAGGTGGGTTAGCTGCACCAAATCTGGAGCTCTACTATAAAGCAGCAGTCATCAAAACTATCTGATACTGGCTAAGAAATAGAGGACCAATGGAATAGGCTAGGCACAGGAGACACAGATCTTCCAGATCTTTGGAAAGGAGAGCAGTTTATGACCAAACAAGAGATAGAGAATATTATGAAATGCAAAATGGATGATTTTGATTACATTAAATTAAAAAGGTTTTGTACAAACAGAAGCAATGCATCCAAAATTAGAAGGGAGGCAGAAAGCTGGGAAACAATTTTTATGTCCAGTACTTCTGATAAAGGCCTCATTTCTAAAATATATCGGGAACTAAATCAAATTTATAAAAATCCAAGTCATTCCCCAATTGAGAAATGGTCAAAGGATATGAACAGGCAGTTTTCTGAGGAAGAAATCAAAGCTATCTATTGCCATATGAAAAATTCTCTAAATTACTATTGATTAGAGAGATGTAAATTAAAACAACTCTGAGGTATCAAATGACATCTGTCAGATTGGCTAATATGACAAAAAAGGAAAATAATAAATGTTGGAGAAGCTGTGGAAAAATTGGAACACTAATGCATTGCTGGTGGAGCTGTGAACTGATCCAACCATTCTGGAGAGCAATCTGGAATTATGCCCAAAGGGCTATAAAGCTGTGCATACGCTTTGACCCAGCAATACCACTTTTGGGTCTTATCCCCAAAGAGATCATAAAAAAAGGAAAAGGACCCACATGTACAAAAATACTTATAGCTGCTCTTTTTGTGGTGGCAAGGAATTGGAAATTGAGGGGTTGCCAATCAATTGGGGAATGGCTGAACAAGTTGTGGTATATGAATGTAATGGAATTCTATTGCGTTGTAAGAAACGATGAGCAGGAGGAGTTCAGAGAAACCTGGAAGGACTTGCATGAACTGATGTTGAGTGAGGTGAGCAGAACCAGAAGCTCATTGTACACAGTATCATCAACATTGTGTGTTGATCAGCTGTGATGGACTAGATTCTTCTCACCAATGCAATGGTACAGGAGAGTTCCAGGAGACTCATGATGGAAGGGGATCTCCAAATCCAGGAAAAAAAAAACTTGTGGAGTATAGATGCTGAATGAACCATACTATTTCTTTTGTTTTTGGTGCTGTTGTTTTTCTATTTTGAGGTTTTTCCTCATTGCTGTGATTCTTCTCTTATAATATGACTAACACAGAAATATGTTTAATGTTATATATATATATATATATATATATATATATATATATATATATATAAAACACCTATATCAGATTACCTGGTGTCTAGGGGAGGGGGGAGGGAGGGGAGGGAAGGAGAAAAATCTGAAATTGGAAAGCTTGTGTAAACAAATGTTGAGAACTATCTTTACATGTAACTGGAAAAAATAAAATACTTTTATCAGAAAAAAATTCTATTTGAATCGTTAACTCCTTTCTTTGGAGTTAAAGGAAAAAATAAAAGAGAATTCTTGTAGCAAATACGCATAAATCAAGCAAAACAAATCCCCACAGGATCTGTGTCCAAAGATGTTTGACACAATGTACCCTCTTGAGCCTCTGCCTCTGCCTCTCCCGAAGTGAGGAGCATACACCATCAGGCCTCTGGAAATATGCTGACTCACTGCATCAGTCAGTGTCTCCCAAAGTTCTTTGTCTTTTCAGTGTTATATGAATTACCTCCTAGTTCTATTAATTTTATTCTGCATCAGATCACACACGTCTTCACTAGTTTCTCTGTGACTGTCCTGTTCATCATTTCTCATCGTGTACCATTTCATTCACATGGCATCATCAATCATTTTGCAATTGATGGGCAACCTTCCCAAACCCAGTTTCCAGTTCTTTGCCACTAGACAGAGAGTTTAGAAGGGAGGAGGTTAGACTCTGAGGTCCCTGCTACCTCCAGTCCCAGGAGGCTCACTTCCACCTGTACTTTCTTGTATAAAACGGGAGCTAGCTGTGAGACGTATGGTTCTTATGACATAGAGTAGCTGGGGGCTCCAATAAAATGCAATGGTGGCAGGGGTTGGAAAGCCTAGAATACTGGAAAATGCCACTTGGTAGCATTTTGATGGTTTCTTTTGTTTGTTTGTTTTTTGTTTTGCGGGGCAATGGGGGTTAAGTGACTTGCCCAGGGTCACACAGCTAGTAAGTGTCAAGCGTCTGAGGCCGGATTTGAACTCAGGTCCTCCTGAATCCAGGGCTGGTGCTCTATCCACTGCACCATCTAGCTGCCCCATATTCACCTTGATTGAATTAAAAGATGATGATCGCGGGGCCATGAAGCAGAAAGCAGATGCCCTGCTGAGCACCAGGACTAAGTGCCAGGCCAACAGGCAGAGATGCAGGAGAAGACAGAGGGAGCTCAGGGCAGTGACTGCAGCAGCAGCTCCAAGGATGCCCTGAGTGACATGAAGATGGAGACTGAGGATGGCAGCAGCAGCGGCAGCACAGGAAACTGGGCTTAGAAGGAGAAGGAGGAGGAGGGCACTGAAGATGAAGGCCAAGGGGACCAGCTGGCCTGGTTCAGGGATGATGAAGGAGGATCAGCAGCAGCCTCTCCAGCACCCTAGTGGGGGGGTGGTGATGGGACCTTGGTGATGGGCCTCCCTTGGCCTCATGTAACCCCAGCACCCTTGGCCCAGAGCCAGCCTCACCAGGTCCTCTCCCTTCAGCCTCCCTGGATCTGCTCTGTCCTGTAAATGGCCAGGTGCCACAAAAGAAGAGGTAGATTCAAAGAGTGGCGTTGAGACAGCTGAGTTTTTCCTCATTACCTCAACAATTTCATCTGGTTTTAAAAAGCATTCTGTTGGGGGCAGCTAGGTGGTGCGGTGGATAAAGCAATGGCCTTGGATTCAGGAGGACCTGAGTTCAAATCCAGCCTCAGACACTTGACAATTACTAGCTGTGTGACCCTGGGCAAGTCACTTAACTCCCATTGCCCTGCAAAAAACAAACAAACAAAAGCATTCTGTTGTTCCTTCAGCAGTTTTTTTTTAAAGGGGGATGCCAAGGGGTGCTTAGGGGAGTGAAAGCCAGGGGATAATGCATTAGGAGACAGAATAAGAAAGAAGCAAATGAGCCCAATATCTAGGTAAGACTCAACAACAGGGGGCACTTCTGGAGGCTGAACGTTCTTAGGCAGGCCTCCCCTACAGGGCTATCTGGGCATCCCCAAATGTTGCCCTACAGCCACAGATATGCCTTCCTGTCTGTCCTCAGCACCCACAAGAAAGCCCGTGCCCAGGAGGGCACTTCTCCCACTAGCTGCCCCACTCAGGTGAGTGCTCAGTGTGCCTAGAAGGACAGCCTGAAGCCAGCACAGACCTGCCCTGCCCGGGGCACATATCCCAAGCAGGGCCCTGTAGGGATGGTGCTCCTGATAAGGGTCAGGACTGCTGGACAGACAGCAGACAGCAAGGGGAAGGAGGGACGGGGGAATGTCCAGGGAGAGTGGCCTCCAACCTTCCCTGGGCACAGGCCCAAGCTCAGAGCTCAGCATTGGCAAGGATCTCTGGCCTGGTGAGAGATGGCTCCCTGGGCCTTGGCCAGGCCAAACCACACACCTGTGGCCTCAGGATGCTACCACAAGAACCTGCCTCCAGCCTCCTGGAGATGCCTTCCTGCAGTCTAGGTAGCTGCCCACCAAGGCCCTGAGCCCCAGGCACGTGGGGGAATTGGGAGCAGGAGGAGGGAGGGAGGGCTTGGGATGGGGAAGGTGAGGGACTACATGAAATGCTGAGGTCTGGGGGCCAGTGGAAGGAGAGGGTTGAGAACTCAGAGTAGCAGGATGAACTACAAGGAGGCTGTGTGCCCCCAGACCTCCCTGCAGCTTCACTGGGCTGTGGCCCATTTGCCCATCATCTGGATTTTCCAGGGGAGGTCCCTGCTGGCCAAAGCACTCAGAAAATGGACTAAATGCAAGTGTGTGTGGATGGTAGGGGAGGCAGCAGGGGGCAGGGGGCAAGGGCCCAGCCCAGGCCCCGGGTCCCTGGCCCCAGGGCTCTGACCCTGGCCTTGGCACTGAGGAGCTGGAGGACCTGGGGCCTGGCCTCTCTGGGCTCCCCTTGCCTCTGGACAATCAGAGGGCTGAAGTCAAGGATGTCCAGGGTCTCTTCCAGGTCCACCATTCTGAGGCCAAATGGCCCGTGGCACTGACCTTGGACAAGCCCATCCTCTCTGTGGGCCCCAGCAGCTGCTGAGGGGCTCGGGATGCCCCAGGGCAGTTCCAGGTTGAACATGCTCTGTTCCCCTGAGCTGGGGGCCAGTGTCATGGCCTCTGTTCCCCCTGTGTGAAGTGCCCAGAGGCAGAACCAGGACAACATCAGAGGACATTCCATGAAACATAGGAGATGTTAGCATGTGTTTTTCAGGGAATCAGCTCCCCCAGGGATCCCCCCTTGGGCCTGAGGGGCCCCAATTCCGCTTGAGTTGGACACCTCTCCTGATGGTCTCTAAGGGCCTAGACTCAAGCTCCCAGAGACCAGGAGGCCAGAGGGAAATGGCAACAAAGCACATCTTCTGCCCCTGCCGCCAGCCCGTGCCGGCCCCCCTGGGGCCTCCATGTTCTGGGACTCTCCTCCCTGGACAACAAAGGGCTTGTGTACTGCCCAAGGGAGCTCCTCTGGGTGGCCTGGGCACATCCACTGAGGGAGAGTGGGCAGAGATGTGAAAGCAGCCCTGCTCAGGCCCACCTGTGGAGGTAAAGGCTTAGAACAGAAGGCTCTGGGAGGGATGGAAGTCCAGCCCTGCCGCCTGGCCAGGAGATGGACCCAGCAGAACAGTGGTCAGAGATAGGCAGGCCTGAAGCTGCTCAGGCCCCATCCCTGCCCAGCGCTGGGCAGGGGGGAGGGCTGGGGGCCAGGGGCCAGTGGGCTCTGAGATGCCTTGGCCTACTTTCTTCTTGATACAAAGAGCAGGGCTGCTGAGCCCCACGCTTCCTGCCAACCATGAGACTTCACTCCCTGCAGATTTCACAGGGACACTGGGTACGGACAATTGTTGCCACCCTGGCCCTCCTTAGCTGCTCCAGGGCTCAGATTTGTTACTCTGCCTTATCAGGGCTTGCTTGTCCCAGTCCTGGGCAGGGGAGGAGGAAGGTCCCTGACCCTGAGAACCCTTGAGAATGGCCAAACTGTCCCTGGCTTGGGGCTCTCCGATCCTTGGTTTGTAACACAGAGCAGCATCCTGACCTTCAAGGCTGGGGGGGCGGGGCAGGGGGGCTGGGCAGCAGGAGGGGGCCCGAGGAAGACCGCTCCAGGGGAGAAGGAAAAGGGGAGCAACAAAGGCTCAGGGGCAGCCTAGCCCTAGCCCCCAGTCATGGTTAAGCATGGCCTCTCACTGGGGCAGAAGGAGATGGCCTGACTGGACCCAAGGGGCCAGGTTCAATGAGGGAGAGGTCAGCGGGCCCAGCTGATGGAGGCCTGACACAGGCAGCCTAGGGAGCTGAGATGTGTTAGCAAAGAACTGAATCAGGTGGCAAGGATGGGGCACTGTGGCCTAGCTCACAGGCCCTTACTCAGATTCCCAGCTGGGAGGGACACCAGAGGTCCCCAGGGTCAACCCTATGACTTGGAGGAGGAGGAAGCTGAGGGAGGCCCAGAGAGAGGAAGGCCCCTTTGCCTAAAGTCCCACACCTAGTAAAGGTCTAGGTGGCCTTTGACCCCAGAGGAACAAGCAATCAGCAGGGTTGAGAAGCAACATGAGGCTGACCCAGACGCTGGGCTCTAGGGCTCTGAGGACAACTTGGCTGAAGGTCCCCAAGCACCTATGCCTGGCCCTGTGGCATTCCCCATTTCAGCAGTGACTTGGACCCCAAAAAGCCCAGATGCCAAGGTTTTCCCAGTTAGCAGATGAGCCACAGCTGGGAGGGGGAACCATCACTCTGCAATGACAGAGCCAAGATCCCCTAAGATCTGGGCAGCCTGGGAGATTGGGCTGAATCCAAACTGATGAAATGGACTGGATCAAAACGCAACTTA
Organism: Dromiciops gliroides; assembly: GCF_019393635.1. Classification (NCBI taxonomy): domain Eukaryota; kingdom Metazoa; phylum Chordata; class Mammalia; order Microbiotheria; family Microbiotheriidae; genus Dromiciops; species Dromiciops gliroides. The sequence continues at coordinate 5,721,375 of NC_057867.1, forward strand.
GGTTGGAGAAAACAACCTCAGCAGTGCAGGAGGGAGAGAGGGCAGTCCATCTGAAAAAGATTCAGTGATCTGAGTGGGCTACAAGCTCCCTGAGCATCCATCAGGAGTGAGGCCCAAAGTGGCCAAGACCTCTGGGGCTATGCTAATGGGCCTTAAGGGAAGCATGGGGCCCAGAAGGAGGGAGGTGAGGGACCCAGGTGGGCCTTAAGGGCCCAGGCCAGGCCATACATGGAGAAGGGTGTGCCCTTCTTGGGGCCTCAGTCTGGGGAGGCCAAGGAGGAGCTGGACAGTGTCTGGGGGGTGGGGAGAGCCTCAAGACTGGGACCCTGGGCTATGCTTGGAAGGCTCTGGGCCTGTGTGTGCAGGAGAAGAGAGGCTTAGGAGGGCAGGGGGCCTTGGGCAATAGGGCTGACTGCTTCCTTCAGTCTCTGAAGGGCTGGCCCAGGGAAGAGGGCCTAGTCATTTTGTGTTTGGCCCTGGGGGGCTGACCTGCTGGGCCCTGGTAAGGGCTTTGCCCTGGGATTGGCGGCCAGGGGAAGCATCATCTCCTGCATACTTTGGGCCAGGCTGAAGCCCTTTGGGAAGTTGACATGCTGGGCTTGTGGGCTACTCCCCACAAGGGGAGGCCTTGGGGTCTTTCCCCCTTAGTGGGAATGACTGGAGTGGTCCCATTCCAGCTGGGAAGCAGCCAAGACCCCTTGGGGACAGGCAGGGGCAACTTCTCTGTGGCACTTGGGTGACCAGGTTCTGAAGGCACCTGTTCAGGTGGGCTATTGGAGGGGCCTTCCCCTGGGCCTTGGGGCAGCCAGGGCTTGAGCTGGAGGGGCCCCTTGCCCCAAGCTGGGCTCATCTGGTGCTCTTGACCTCTTTCCTTCCCCTGCAGCCTGCTCACCCAAGTGCTGGGGAGTTGTGTGGTCCCTGTGTTCTTTGCAGGGTTTTACAATGAATCAGGGGGCAGCTAGGTGGCACAGTGGATAGAGTACTGGCCCTGGAATCAGAAGGACCTGAGTTCAAATCCAGCCTCAGACACTTGACACAAGCTGTGTGAACCTGGGCAAGTCACTTAACCTTAACTTCCTCACCAAAACAAAACAAAACAAGACATTGAATCTGGTGTTTTTAGGTTCTCTCCCAACTGACGCCTCTTTCATGATCCCCACCAGACCCCCTGTTTCTCTGGTGCTGGGGAGAGGGGGAAGAGGGCTGAGCAAGGTTCCCGGGGGGGGGGGGAGGGTCTGGGAGGGCAGGGGTTTGGGAAGATCTGTTGGAGGAAGCAGGTCAGGTTGAACCACAGGGGGCAGAGCAGATTTCAGGGGGTCATGGTGAAATTGATCTCTGCAACCCCTGGAAGGGCTGACTTGGGGAAACATGACATGAAAAGTACCCAGGGGGCAGTGGGGAGGGAGGGTGTGGGAGTTGGGGAGGGAGGGAGGCAATGACAGCTAAGAGGGTGGAACCAGGGCTCAGCTTATAAGTATCCAACAGTTTTGGTTCCCGCCACTTTTCTGTGTCCTACCAAGTCTGGCACATCAAGGTAACAGGTCTGTCTGCAGTAGCTGCCACTCATTGCTTGCCTGGTCTCCAGCTAATGGGCAAAGCCCTTAGGGCTATAGCCTTGTGAAGCATGAGTGGAGATCTCCCAGAGGGCAATGAGGAGTGGAGCTGTACTTCTCAGTCAAGCCTGTCTCTCCCCAAGGGCAGCTGGGAAGGCAGGAAGGAAGAGAAGTCCTCAGAGAAGGTGTCTGCTATTGCTGACCCTGAAGCTGAGGCCTTACCAGCTCAAGAAATGGATCCCAAAGGTAACTGGGGGCTCAGGTAGAGGTGAGCAGACAGCTAGACGGCAAAATGAGGAGGCAAGAGGTAAAGAAAGTAGCTTTTTTACCTCCCACCTCACTTTTGGAGCCGCAGAGGAGGGTTAAATGTCTCTATCTCAAACCTTTCTTCATTTTTCATGGAAGAAAAATGATTCTCAGAAAGCAGGCCCAAAGGTGGCTTGAGAGCTGGGCTCAGAGCCCTAAGACACCCTGGGACCTTAGCTCTTCATTTTGCATGGGTAGAAATGAGGGAACCCAGTAATGGTTTCCTAAAGGAGATGGGGAGGGGCACAGCCTAGAGGGAGAGGAAGATAGCCAAGGAAATCCAGATGAGGGGCCATGGTGGGCAGGTGTTGTTGGGCTCTGGTGGGAGAAGGGCTGGGCTGGACCCAGAGCTAGGCCTTAGGCAGGGGACTCTGGTGGCCTGCCCAGGCGGGACTGAGGGGAGCAAACCTCAGAGTGGAGACAGCAGCTAAGAGGCCCGGAGAGGAACCCAAGAGGGAGGAAGGAAGGAGGGCTGCCCCAAGGTGGGGCTGTGGGTACTGAGACAGGGAGAGAAAACTCAGCCCACCTTGTCTGCTTGACAAGGTCGAGTGAGTCTAGAGAAATGGGAGAGACAAAGATACAGAGAGACAAGGCAGAGACAGAGAGAAAGAAGACACAGAGGGAGGAAGAGAGAGAGAGAGCACACAGGGTGTTGGGGGTGGGGCAGAGCCCTGCTGTGGGCACGTGAGGACCTGGGTTTGAGTCTGAGGCTCTGCTACTTCCTTACCCTTAGCTATGTTGGGCAAGCCGCCAAGTCTGGGTCTCAGTTTCCTCACCTGGATAAGTGTAAAGGTTTGACTCTTGGAGTGAGTGGTCTCCAGGGACCCTTTGGGTGCCAATGGTGTGATTGAGGAGAGGCGAAGGGAAGTCCTGATCTGCCTAGAGTGAGGGTCAGGAGGACATGCCACCTCACCAAGCAGTGGGGGGGAGGAGGGGGCCAGGTGAGCACCTTGGATGGAAGGGACCCCATGGCCCCTAAAGCCCCGGGCAAGTGCCAGCTACTAACCAGAGGATTGTCATTGTCATTCTTTGATTATCAGGCAGCTCAAAGGGCAAAGGCAAAGGGGGCTCTGGTTCCAAGGGTGGGCAGCGAGGCCCCAACCCCAAGTCGTCCAAAGGGAAGGGCGAGGACCAGCAGGGCATTCGGCGGGACCTGGCGAAGATTGAACAGAAAGTGGATACTCTGCTGGAGAAGATGGATAAGTTTACCAAGGAGACGAGACCTCTGGCGATGGCTTCTGGGGCAGAGGAGGCAGCCTCGGCTTCAGGGGTGGAGGCTGCTAAGGAGAAGCAGGAGAAGCCTGTGCCAAAGCAGCAACAGCAGGCTCCTCTGCAGCCACCAGCCCAGCAGCAGCAGGTGGTGCCCCAGCTGCAGCAGCAGGTGGTGCCCCAGCTGCAGCAGCAGGAGCCGCCCCAGAAGCAGCAGCAGGAGCTGCCCCAGAAGCAGCAGCAGGCGCCAGCCCAGAAGCAGCAGCAGGCACCAGCCCAGCAGCAGTTGGTGCCCCAGCAGGAGCAGGCGCCACCCCAGCAGCAGGAGCAGGCGCCACCCCAGCAGCAGGTGGTGCCCCAGCAGCAGCACCAGGGTGGCAAAGGCTACAAAAAGTCCAAGGGGGGTGTGAAGGCAGCTCCTGCTGAGGTTGGTGGTGGTGGTGGTGCTGGAAAGTCTGCTTAGAGAGGTGGAGCCTGGACCAGAGGGACCCTGAAGTTCAAGGCCAGGAGGACCTGATGGGGTAGTTCCAGGATGGTGCAGCAGCAGCAGCAGCAGCAGCAGCAGCAACAACAACAACAACAGCAGCAGCAGCAGCAGCCCCCTCCCTGTGACACCTGGGCCCTCATCCTAGAGCCAGCCTCACCTGGTCCCCTCCCCTGGTATCTTCAAGCACAGTGGTCCCCAATAGTAGTCTCTCCAGGCTCCCTAGTTCAGCTCTTTCTTGCAGGTGGCCACCCCCTTCGCTCCCTGCTGGTGGCTGCCCCTTCTACTCCCCGCAGTCTTCCTTGGAGGCCCCCCCCCAATACAGCATCTGCCATTTTGCTCCCTTAACTTTCTTAACATCTCTCTGCAGATTTAACAATAAAGCAATTCTCTTGATCCTTTGGTGGTTTCCTTTTTTTCAAAGGGTTGAGGGTGGGCTTGGCGGGGTTGAGGAAGTGGCAGTCTGCAATGAGTGGGAGTCCCCATCCCTCGGGACCCAGCATAGCAAAGCAGCCCATTGCTCCTGCATCCATCCAGGTAGGCTGGCTTCTTAGCTGGTCCCCCCCAGAGGGAGGGTGGGGAGAGGGCTGGCAATGAAGCCATGCAGTCAGGGGCTGCCACAGGGTCTCATTCTCCCAGGCAGAGAGCTTGCCCCGGCCCCTTGGCCAGAGCCACAACGTGGGTGGGGTCACAGGATCTTTGCCTCGGCTTGTCAGCAGCAGCCCTGTCTTCCACAGTCCCCACCCTGCATGGTCCCCAGCCTGCCCCCTAACACATGGTGTTAGAGAGACCCTATACCTCTCCTGGGCTCCAATGTTCACTCCAAGTGACCCTCCCCTACCTCCCCCATAGCCGCCTCCTCCCTTGGCTCTAGGTGCTCTTCAATCAACTGAAGCTCAGCTATGTGCCAAGTGTGCCCAGAGTGAGGGTTTGAGCCCAGGGCAGGCCTCCTCTATCCCAATGGTCATCTGGAGTGATGTCTGTCCTGATCTAGGGCAGAGCCCCTGGGCAGAGAGGAGGCAATGAGAACAGGGAGGTGCTGGGGAATGCCCAGGCTAGTGGCCCCCAGCTGGAGCCCTTCACTAGGCATTGGCCAAAGAGGAAGAACTCAGCAAGGTTACCCCAAGCTCTTCATGGGAATGCTCATTTAAAGGTCCAGGAAGGGCCCCTCCCTGTCTCTTCCCCTTCTCCCCCCAGCATGTTACTGTTCAGGAATGAATAGGTTTGCTCTGTGCAGCCCCGAAGGGAGCAGCCCCTCCCTGTAGCTTGGTCCCCATCTCCTTCCTCCATGCACACAGCAGTCTAGCCCATGGTCAGTTCCTGGTGTGTTGGCAATCTGCCTTGGTGGAGATGGCTTTACACTGGTAGTTCTCCACACCTACGACATCATAGGTCCAGTTCCAAGAGGAAAGTCCCCTTGGGAGACTCAGCCTGGCATGGGCTCCTCTGCAGACATGGCACACAGTTCTTGACCCAGGCTCCCTGACATCTCTCCACGGCTCATTCTGGCCAAGTGTCTCCGCCTCTCCAAGCCTCATTTTCCTCATGGGTGGTGAAACTGGGGGAGGCATGGAAGGCAGTGAGGAGAACCGTGACTGAGGCATCTCTGTCTCAGGGTTGTTGGGAGACTGAACGCTAAGCACAAACCCCAGTATTATGAGGATCATTCAATGTGGGAAACTTTGGGCAATCCCTTTGCCTCCCTGGGCCTCAGTTCAGCCTCTGCAAGATGAGGGCTTTGGGCCAGATAGTCTTTACATCCTGGACCCTCCTAACTTCTCTCTCCTCCAGCCTCCACCCCTTCTCTCACAACTCTCCCTGCCTCTACTTTGGCATAGGTTTGCCTTAGGGAGCTCACTGCACTGGGACTCTCACATCCCTACCTTTGGGGGTACCTTGGCCTAGGGGTTCTCAGACATTTCTGTGCATTGGCTGCCTGAGCCTTGGGGCTTCAGGGACTTATGCCCGCTGTCCTTCTGGGGCTGAATCATATGCTGAACTCTGGGACCACCAATAGGCACCACAGCCCAAGCACCCTGGCTATTGGTAGAGGCCTTGCCCCCTGCCCTGGGCCTCAACCAGCACATCCCAAACCTGCAGTGTCTCTAGGCCTCCCTGGTCTGAGCCTTAGGAGGGGCCCAAGTGTCAGTCTTGAAAGTGAGAAGCATCAGTGGGGACCTGGTGTTTGGTGCCAGCTTTGCCACTTCCTAGGTAAGTGACCTTGGGTAAGTCACTTTCCCATTCTCTGGCCCTCATTTTTTCCATCCACACAGTACTTTTATGATCACACTGGCATTCCCCACTCAGAATCATAATTTCAGAGTTGCAAGGGGACCTCTCAGTGGTCACCTCGTCAAACCTATACATGGAGAAGCCCCTCTATGACACATTTGACAAATGTTCATCCAAGATTTGTTTGAAGACTTCCAGAGAAAGGGAGTCTATCCCACTTCGGGTCAGCTCTAACTCCAATGTAGTTTTTTTTTGTTTGTTTTTGGGGAGGGCAGGGCAAAGAGGGTTAAAGTGACTTTCCCAGGGTGACACATGGGGACACACTTGACAAACACACTTGACAAATGGCCATTCAGTCTTTGCCTAAGGAATTCCAGAGATAGGTAGTCTAATGCCTTCTCTTCAAGCCATCTGTTTCACTTTGGATAGTTCTCACTTTCCTTCTTCTTTCATTGGAGTTTGTTTTCCTTAAAACAATTCTCCCACCAATCCTTCCCTTCATCTTAACCCCTCCTCTCCCTGTTCACACAGATTTCTCTGTTGATTTCAATGTATTTCTACTCCATGTTCTCTGTGTGTGTGTGTGTGTGTGTGTGATTGTAGATTAATCTACTCATTTGGTGTCATACCAAGCAAATCACCAAAGGAGTGCTTAACAGCAAATACAAAAGTAATCTGTAGGAACAAAAGCAAATGATAAGAAGTGTGACAAAAGGGGGCCTAGCGGTGTCAATTCTCAACCTATATATGACAAGGCATTCACCTTCAAAATGATTTGGATTGGCGGGCAACTAGGTGGTGCAGTGGATAAAGCACTGGCCCTGGATTCAGGAAGACCTGAGTTCAAATTCGGCCTCAGATACTTGACACTAGCTGTGTGACCCTGGGCAAGTCACTTAACCCTCATTGTCCCGCAAAAAAAAAAAAAAAAAAAAAGGATCTGAATTGTCAGCTCAATGGAGCAGACCAATGTATAAAAGTAAATTAATACAGTTGCCTAGTGTTTAATAAACCCAAAGCCTCCAGACAAAGAAGTTCACCAATAAACCCAAACTGCTGGCAACCTGGAAAGCAGTCTGGCTGAATTTTGGTAGCGATTGACATCTCACACTCTTACCTCTTATCTGGAAAAGCTCCGAACATGTCCATGATGTACACATAAACAATCTCTGAGCCAGGAAGAGATTCCCTTTCAGATCTATGGAAAACAGATTTCATGACCACAGAATCACAGAAGATAACGTGGACAATTGTTGTCACATAAATTTGAAATTTGTTTTATACAAACAAACCAAGGGAGTTAACTTTGGAAGGAAAACAATTAACTGGGAAAAGATCTTTGCAGTAAGTTTCTATGATTAAGATCTTATATCCAAGATATATAAGGAAATGAGTCAAATTTATAATAATTAAGAGCCATTCTCTAATTGACAAGCAGTCAAAGGATAGGAGCAGGCAGTTCTCAAAGGAAGAAATTCAAGTTGATAGTCACATGAAAAAGCCATATTTAAAACATGCTCCCAATGCAAGAAATGCAAATCAAAGCAACTCTGAGATTCCACCTTCTACCCATCACAAAAGGAAAATGACAAATTTTGGAGGGGTTGTGAGAAAATGGGCACATTGATGCACTGTTGAGAGGGCTGTGAATGGAGCCAGCCACTCTGGAAAGCAATTTGGAACTATGCCCCAAATGTAACTCAACTTTGCCTCAGCAATGCCTCTGCTAGGCCTACATCCCCAAAGAGATCAAAAAAAGAGGAAAAGGACTCATATTTACCCAGATATTTATAAAAGTTCTTTTTGTAGTGTCAAAGAACTCAAAACTGAAGGTGCATCTATCAACTAGGGAATGGGGGGGGGCAATTTATGCTGTATGGATGTAAAGAAATACTATTTTTACCATAAGGGGGGGAAGCTAGGTGGCACAGTGGATAAAGCACTGGCCCTGGATTCAGGAGGACCTGAGTTCAAATCCAGCCTTAGATACTTGACACTAGCTGTGTGACCTTGGGCAAGTCACTTAACCCTCATTGTCCCGCCAAAAAAAAAAGAGGGCCGAAGAAATGATGATAGGAATGCTTTCAGAGAAACCTATAAATATTAGTATGAAATCAGACCAAGTGAAAAGAGCAGAACTAGAAATCTTTCTTTTAAAAAAATAACAACAGGGTGCAGCTAGGTGGTGCGGTGGATAAAGCACCGGCCCTGGATTCAGGAGTACCTGAGTTCAAATCCAGCCTCAGACATTTAACACTTACTAGCTGTGTGACCCTGGGCAAGTCACTTAACTCCTATTGCCCTGCAAAAAAAAAATAAATAACAACAACATAAAGAAAAACGACTTCGAAAGACTTGAATCAAATTAAGTCTGCATGCACTGATTAAGCACCTACTATGTTTCAGACACTGTGCTGCTGTTTCTGAGCCTAATCAGCTAGGTTAGACTTGAGAAGTCTGAGGAATATGCAAGGCCAGCCCTAATTCTGGAGGCCTGTTGCTGCTATTCACCTCCTGGCAAAGTGGCAATAGATTGAAAGTGCAGAATGAGACACATTTCTGGACAAGGTGGAAATTTGTCTTGATTGACTATGCATATTTGTTACAAAAGTTTTGTTTTTCTTTTTCCTTTTAAATTGGGAGGAGGGAGAGAAAAAGAAATGACTGATAAATAAAAAATAAAATTAAATGAAAAACTTTTTTAAAAATTAAAGACTCGGTAATTTAATCCTAATGAATTGTTGAGTTGAAGACAAATTATAGAAACACTAGATAATTTCATTGAAGAAAATGACACCAGTGAGTCCACATGAGACAGTATAAATGGAATTTTGGGGGTGCAGCCAAAGAAGTACTCAAGAACAAATTTATATCACTAAACACCTTCATCAACAAAAGAGACAAATGGGAGGGAGCCAAAATGGTGGAACGCAGCTTAGCCCCGCAACCATTGCATGACTCAGCCCCAACCAAACACAACAGGACTGACCCTGTGCCTGTCTGTCACTCCAGATCCCTGGAGGAGAGGGGGGGGATCTTCAGGCTTAAACTCCGGGGTGGAGATAAGAATGTTAGTGGGGTGTCCCTAAGACTCAGCCCCTCTGATAGAAGAAAGTTAAGAAGCTCTTAAGATGCCAGGGATGCCCAAGACACAAACTAACAAATGGAAGAATAACTCTCAATCACCTTACAAGGAAAGGCTCAAAGAAAAACACAATTTGCCCAGAAGATCAATGACCATTTCAAGAGCAAATTAAAAATCCCCAACTAAACACCTAATTGGAAATCCTGAACTTCAAAAGAGAGATTAATAAAATTGAAAGTAAGGAAACCATTGAATTAATAAATAAACCTTGAGCTGGTTTTATGAAAAAACAACACAATAAAATACATAAATCTTTGGTTCATTTGATTAAAAAAAAAAAGAAAACCAAATGACCAGTATCAAAAATGAAAAGAGTGAATATTATTAGAATAGGAAATGAGGAAACATAACTATTAGTCTTTGCAGACAATATGATAGTTGAAATAATTAAGAACTTTGGCAAAGTTATAGGATATAAAAGAAACCCACATAAATCACCAGCATTTCTATATATAGATCTGACCATCCATTTCACTTAGATTTATTGGCATATAATTGGGTAAAATAGCTCTCAATAATTGCTTTAATTTCCTCTTCATTAGTGGTGAAGTCACCCTTTTCATTTTTGATGCTGGTCATGTGGTTTTCTTTTTTTAAAAATCAAATGAACCAATGGTTTGTCTACTTCACTGTTGGGTTTTCTTTTCTTTCATAAAATCAGCTTCTAGTTTTATGTATTAGTTCAATGGTTATATATAGATCTGATCATGTCAACAAAGTCCAACAGGAAGAGATAGAGAGAGAAATCCCATTTAAAATAACTTCAGATAATAGAAAATACTCAAGAGTTTACCTGTCAAAACAAACCTAGGAACTATATGAACATAATTACAAAACATTTTTTCACACAAATAAAGTCAGATCTAAACAATTAGAGAAATGTTCAACATTCATGGGTAGGCTGAGCCAGTACAATAAAAATGACAATTCTCCCTAAATTAATTTACTTTTCAGTGTCATACCAATCAAGCAAAATACCAAAGTATTATTTTATAGAGCTAAAAAAAAACAATAACAAATTTCATCTAGAGGAACAAAAGGTCAAGAATATCAAAAGAATCTATGAAAAAAGATGTGAAGGAAGTGTAGCCTAGCAGTACCATGTCTCAAACTGTATTATGAAGCAGTAATCATCAAAAGAATCTGGTACCAGCTAAGAAATGAAGTAGTGGATCAGTGCAATAGATTAGGTACATAATACACTCATAATCTAGTCTTTGATAAATGCCAAGTTCCAGGCTTTGGGGACAAGAATTCATTATTTGACAAGAATTGCTGGGAAAACTGGAAAGCAGTTTGGCCGAAACTAGACATAGATCAACATCTTACGCTGTACACAAAGATAAGGTCAAAATGGGTACCTGATTTAGAAATAAAGGGTGATATCATATGCAAATTAGGGGAGTAGGGACTAGTTTACCCGTTGGTTTATGACCAGACAAGAGTGAGGTCAAGTCCAGACTCATTTGGAAGCTATGCTTCATTCAGAAATGAATTTGGTCAAGTCAGTGCTTTGTAGCAGCTGTTTGAAGTCTGACCCCCTTCTCCCTAGGGATGGAGGTGGTAGAGGGGAAGATGTATTCCTTTGGGGCTTTGGTGGGGGATACATTTGCACTTCTGTACTTAGTGTTGTTTCTCCTTAGTTCCCCTTGCTTGTGAATTGCATTGAAATGAGGCTTATAAGTGATCAGTTTCATTCTCTCTTCCACAGTCATTGAAGTCCAGGAGCAAGACAAAACTTAAGACACCTGGAGATGGCCCAGGATGAAGTGGATGGATGAACCTGGCTTCTTCAATGCCTGAGCAAGCTCTAATTATTGTTCCGCAGTGCCCACCTCAGCCTCCTTCATGGCCTTTGGAACAGATTGTTCTCATCTGCTCACTGCACTGTGGAGAGTTGTCACATGCTTGCCGTAGATATCCCTCTAACTCACAAACGGGTTTGTTGGCTCCTTTCAACCTGGTTTAAGCCTGTCTGCCAAGACACTTTACCGGGGTGTGGTCATTGCACATGCTTCAGGTTCTTGGAGCCACAGGTGAGAGTTGGGTGAAGGTAGACCTTAAAAGTGGCTAAGCATCCCTGGGAAAGATTCAGTAAGCCCTCACCCCAGAGGTGCTAGTCCTCCTGAATGTACCCTGAATATACCCCCATATGCCCTGTTCTAAGTATATCTTCTCAGTAAATGTCCCTTGGTAAAAAAAAAAAAAAACTAATTGATACTAATCGTTTATCCGTGATATCTACTTGTTAAATTAATAGCAGGGGTGATTCCATGACTGCGATGGTGGTTTTCCCAGGGTGAGTCTTACCCATTGCACTCCGGATGGGCTGATCCCCATGATTTCCCCATAAAAAAGAAAATTAAAAACTAATTAACTAATTATTAATTAATAGCAAGACACAAATCTTTGGGTCAGGGGGCAGATAGGTGGTATATAGCTTGAACACTGGGACTGGAGTCAGGAAGACCTGAGTTCAAATTTGATTTCAGACATTTACTAGCTGTTTGACCCTGGCCAAGTTGCTTCACCCTGTTCACCTCAGTTTCCTCATCTGTAAAATGAGCTGGAGAAGGAAATGGCAAACTACTTTAATCTCTTTGCCTAGAAATTCCCAAATGGGGTCAGGAAGAATGGAACTCCTCAGAACAACAAAGACCAAATCTTTGGGTCAATCAACTCTATGGGGAGATAGAAATTATGGATTATCCTAAAATTGACTACAGAGACTTTCAAATGTAAGGGGGAGGCTCTTTCAAGTGCAAATGAAGCAGTCTACACCTAGGAAAGGGTTGGAGATTTGGAATTAGAAAAGACCAGCAGTGTTGAACTTGCCCCCAGGATATAGACCGAATCTTTACCTTTGTCCCTAAACCATGCATTTGTAAAAGAGTAAACTTGAATCAGAGAAATATAAACTGAGTAGTCTGAGTAACCAGGGTGAAGGGAGCCATCTCCCATCTAGGGAGAAATGCAAGGGACTGGTGCTAGCGAGCTGACAAACCTCTGAGTTACCCGCAGAACCCAAGGTAGTGGTCGCTCCCTTTGGAGACCCAAACTTCCAATACCAGTGCCAGTTAGGTGAGACCGGAGTGGGGGGTAGGGGGAATGGAGCTGGGGGGGGGGGTTTACACACATAAAGCGTTTTGCTATTCTTTTTTTTTTTTGCAGGGCAATAAGGGTTAAGTGACTTGCCCAGGGTCACACAGCTAGTAAATGTCAAGTGTCTGAGGTCGGATTTGAACTCGGGTCCTCCTGAATCCAGGGCCGGTGCTTTATCCACTGTGCCACCTAGCTGCCCCCATGTTTTGCTATTCTAAAAGCTCTAAGGTCCACAGGGAGAGGTGACTGAGCCAGTTCTTGGACCCAGGCCCTATGACTTCTGTGCTTACCACACTACTCACCTCAGGCCGGGTTTCTGGAGCACACACCCCAGGGTCTCCTTTCTGTGCCTCCACTATGACTCCTCCCAGCCCCTGCCTCTTTCTGTAGTCCTTGATCACCTCCAAACAAAGGAAAAGCATCTGAATTGAGTGATTTGTCCCTAGTAAGTGCTAACTGACTGATTCAGTGGCACAATAGCCAATGTCTCCTGGGCATCGCTTTTATCATTACTTAATCAGACCCCAAGCATGCATGGAGAAGTGCAGTGCCGCATTTAGAGACAAAGAACCTGGATTCAAATCCTGACCATTTACCTAATTAGCGGTCTGAGCTTCCCCATGAGCCTTGGTTTCCTCCTTAGTGAATAGGGAGGGTTGAAGGCGCTATTCTCTCAGGACTCATCCAGCCCCAAGTCTCTGTGTGAGACCTCCAACAAGGAAAGGCCTTTGCCCTGTGAATCTCTGATTTTTCATTGAACAGAAATACTGGGGAAGATTACTTCAATGACTGTATGTTTGGCTGTTGAGCTTGATTGAAAAGCTGCACAGCATAGAAGACTCATCAATGTGAGAAACAAAGCAAAGTGAATGAAGCAGGCCAAGGCTTGTGGGGCTGGGATCTCCAAGGGTCAGAGCCCTGGTGCCCTGTGCAATATATATACATTTTTTTTGTGGGGCAATGAGGGTTAAGTGACTTGCCCAGGGTCACACACCTAGGAAGTATCAAGTGTCTGAGGTCAGATTTGAACTCGGGTCCTCCTGAATTCAGGGCCGGTGCTTTATCCACTGCAGCACCACCTAGCTGCCCCCCTGAACAATAATTATAAGGAGGGTTGAAAACTGAGAATGGGAAGTGACCCAAACTGCAACTTCGAGTCACTTTGGCCATCAAAGTTTATGTGGAGAATTGTGGGCCAGAGTATCTGCTGATGACATAAGGGGCTTAGAGGCCATGATGGCAAGGTCCCTTCTGGGTTGAACATCCTCTAATACTGTAATCCGGGTGAGCTGACACGTGGCCTCTCCAGGCCTCTGTAAGAGAAGATGGATCAGAATAAAATATCTCTAAGGGACTCTGTCCCCACCGCCAGCCCCTGCAGGCCTCCCTGGGGCCTCCATGTTCTGGGACTCTACTCCCTGGAAAACAAAGGGCTTGTGTACTGCCCAATGGAGCTCCTCTGGGTGGCCTGGGCACATCCACTGAGGGAGAGTGGGCAGAGATGTGAAAGCAGCCCTGCTCAGGCCCACCTGTGGAGGTAAAGGCTTAGAACAGAAGGCTCTGGGAGGGATGGAAGTCCAGCCCTGCCTCCTGGCCAGGAGATGGGCCCAGCAGAACAGTGGTCAGAGACAGGCAGGCCTGAAGCTGCTCAGGCCCCAGCCCTGCCCAGCGCTGGGCAGGGGGGAGGGCTGGGGGCCAGGGCCCAGTGGGCTCTGAGATGCCTTGGCCTACTTTCTTCTTGATACAAAGAGCAGGGCTGCTGAGCCCCACGCTTCCTGCCAACCATGAGACTTCACTCCCTGCAGATTTCACAGGGACACTGGGTACGGACAATTGTTGCCACCCTGGCCCTCCTTAGCTGCTCCAGGGCTCAGATTTGTTACTCTGCCTTATCAGGGCTTGCTTGTCCCAGTCCTGGGCAGGGGAGGAGGAAGGTCCCTGACCCTGAGAACCCTTGAGAATGGCCAAACTGTCCCTGGCTTGGGGCTCTCCGATCCTTGGTTTGTAACACAGAGCAGCATCCTGACCTTCAAGGCTGGGGGGGCGGGGCAGGGGGGCTGGGCAGCAGGAGGGGGCCCGAGGAAGACCGCTCCAGGGGAGAAGGAAAAGGGGAGCAACAAAGGCTCAGGGGCAGCCTAGCCCTAGCCCCCAGTCATGGTTAAGCATGGCCTCTCACTGGGGCAGAAGGAGATGGCCTGACTGGACCCAAGGGGCCAGGTTCAATGAGGGAGAGGTCAGCGGGCCCAGCTGATGGAGGCCTGACACAGGCAGCCTAGGGAGCTGAGATGTGTTAGCAAAGAACTGAATCAGGTGGCAAGGATGGGGCACTGTGGCCTAGCTCACAGGCCCTTACTCAGATTCCCAGCTGGGAGGGACACCAGAGGTCCCCAGGGTCAACCCTATGACTTGGAGGAGGAGGAAGCTGAGGGAGGCCCAGAGAGAGGAAGGCCCCTTTGCCTAAAGTCCCACACCTAGTAAAGGTCTAGGTGGCCTTTGACCCCAGAGGAACAAGCAATCAGCAGGGTTGAGAAGCAACATGAGGCTGACCCAGACGCTGGGCTCTAGGGCTCTGAGGACAACTTGGCTGAAGGTCCCCAAGCACCTATGCCTGGCCCTGTGGCATTCCCCATTTCAGCAGTGACTTGGACCCCAAAAAGCCCAGATGCCAAGGTTTTCCCAGTTAGCAGATGAGCCACAGCTGGGAGGGGGAACCATCACTCTGCAATGACAGAGCCAAGATCCCCTAAGATCTGGGCAGCCTGGGAGATTGGGCTGAATCCAAACTGATGAAATGGACTGGATCAAAACGCAACTTAGGTTGGAGAAAACAACCTCAGCAGTGCAGGAGGGAGAGAGGGCAGTCCATCTGAAAAAGATTCAGTGATCTGAGTGGGCTACAAGCTCCCTGAGCATCCATCAGGAGTGAGGCCCAAAGTGGCCAAGACCTCTGGGGCTATGCTAATGGGCCTTAAGGGAAGCATGGGGCCCAGAAGGAGGGAGGTGAGGGACCCAGGTGGGCCTTAAGGGCCCAGGCCAGGCCATACATGGAGAAGGGTGTGCCCTTCTTGGGGCCTCAGTCTGGGGAGGCCAAGGAGGAGCTGGACAGTGTCTGGGGGGTGGGGAGAGCCTCAAGACTGGGGCCTTGGGCTATGCTTGGAAGGCTCTGGGCCTGTGTGCACAGGGGAAGAGAGGCTTAGGAGGGCAGGGGGCCTTGGGCAATAGGGCTGACTGCTTCCTTCAGTCTCTGAAGGGCTGGCCCAGGGAAGAGGGCCTAGCCATTTTGTGCTTGGCCCTGGGGGGCTGACCCTGGCACAGTGAGCAGAAGGGCCCAGCACCATTGTGGGTTTGATGGAGGGGAAGGCCCCCATCCAGAGAATCAGATCCCCCCCAGCCCAGCCTGCCCACCCCGAGTGCAGTGGCCCCCTCAGCAGGCAATGGGCTCACCCCTTGGAGGTCTGCCCAGAGAGCTGCTGGGCAAGGGCTTTGCCCTGGTATTGGGGGCCAGGGGAAGCATCATCTCCTGCACACTTTGGGCCAGGCTGAAGCCCCTTGGGAAGCTGACATGCTGGGCTTGTGGGCTACTCCCCACAAGGGGAGGCCTTGCCGCTCTTTCCCCCTTAGTGAGAATGACTGGAGCGGCCCCATTCCAGTTGGGAAGCAGCCAAGACCCCTTGGGGACAGGCAGGGGCAACTTCTCTGTGGCACTTCGGTGCCCAGATTCTGAAGGCCCTTGCTCAGCTGGGCTATTGGAGGGGCCTTCCCCTGGGCCTTGGGGCAGCCAGGGCCTGAGCTGGAGGGGCCCCTTGCACCAAGCTGGGCTCATCTGGTGCTCTTGACCTCTTTCCTTCCCCTGCAGCCTGCTCACCCAAGTGCTGGGGAGCTGTGTGGTCCCTGTGTTCTTTGCAGGGTTTTACAATGAATCAGACGTTTTCAGGTTCTCTCCCACTTGACCCCCACAAGACCCAGTGTTTGTCTGGTGCTGGGGCGGGGGTGGGGAAGAGGGCTGAGCAAGGTTCCCAGGGTGGGGGGAGGGTCTGGGAGGGCTGGGGTTTGGGAAGATCTCTTGAAGGAGGCAGGTCAGGTTGAACCACAGGGGGCAGAGAAGGTTTGAGGGGGTCACGTGAGATTGCTCTCTTCAACCCCTGGAAGGGCTGACTTGGGGAAAGAAGGTGTGGAAAGTTTCTAGGGGCTGGGGGAGTGGGCGGGAGGCAGGGACAAGAAGGGAGGGTTGGAGGAGGGAGAGTGGGAGGGGTAATCCCAGCTGGCTTTCTATAAATTCAGCGGGAGGGAGATCCTGCTTCTACTTTCTCTACCCTAAATCACTTGGCAATTAGACAGTGAGAAGCGATTGCTTTTGGCGCCCTTCACTTGGAGATCATGAGTGGAAGCATCCAGGGAGACGAGGGGGCTAGTGGAGGGGCTAGCGGTGCGGCCAGCAGCCCCTCCTCAGAGAATCCCTCTTCCCCATACCAGGAATTCTGGGACACCAATATGCCTGACCTGGCCTGTAAGGAGGAATCGCTGGATGATGACTTCGCAGACCTTGACTTTGGCATGGAGCCTTCGCTCTCCCAAGACCTGGACATCAAAGGTAAATGGGGCTTGGGGCAAAAGGCACAGTTGGCATTAGGGGCTTCTGGGCCTATTTCCCCCAGGAGGGGACTTGGGCTCACAGGATAGGAGAGACCTTGAAGTTCACAGGACTCTAGATGTGGATTTAGGCCCCTAAAAAGAGTGCAGCCTAGCCCTCATGTCATTTGAGGAGATTCACAAAACAGAGAAGACGCTGAGGATCCTCTGGGTTCATTTTATCAAGATGCACATGCAGAGGAGAAATCAGGGACCCCAGAGAGCATCCAGTATAGTCCAATCTCCCCCTAATGTGGTGATGCCCAGAGAGGGCAGTTAGATAGTTAGAACAAAGAGGCCAGGGCACGAAACAGGACCCTGCCCTTTATTTTCCAGAGGGGCAGCATTTAGCATCACAAGGGGTCAGCCCAAGAATCAGGGCCCCTCCAAAAGAGAATCCAGCACCCCCTTTCTTCCCACCATCAGAGAGCTCTGAGCCTATTCCCTCTCCCTTTATTTTATTCATTCATTCATTCATTCATTTATTTATTTATTTATTTTTAGTGAGGCAGTTGGGGTTAAGTGACTTGCCCAGGGTCACAGAGCTAGTACGCGTTAAGTGTCTGAGGCCGGACTTTAACTCAGGTCCTCCTGAATCCAGGGTCGGTGCTTTATCCACTGTGCCACCTAGCCACCCCTCCCTTTATTTTTTAAGGAATGCATTTAATCTCATTTAATTTTCATTTAAAGAAATCCTTATCAAGCAGCCAGTCTCCATAAGACTTGTAATAACACAAATAATCATGGCTGTGCAGAGGGCCAGCCCCAGGGACCTGAGAGATTCAGGCTGGAACGAATTACTTCTGACTGGGGGAAGATGAGTTACTGGGAGCAGAGTTGGTCCTGCATACTTCCAAACCCTGATGGGCCTTCCATTAACTCTCTTATCCACTCCTTCACCCAATTGGTGCTCTTTTCCACTCTCCTCCGTGATCTCAAGTCGTTCCCTGTCTTCCTCTGATCCTGTCATCTCCAATCATCAAATCCACATCTAAAGCCCTCTAACTTCTTCCCCTTATCCTAATATCCTTTGCCTTGACCTCTTCGAGCTAGGTTACCTTTAGTGCAAAACTAGGCACTAGGGCAAAACTCTCTCTTTGGCCTGCTCTTCTCCTCTATACTTCCTTTACCTCTGCAAAATCAGCTGCTTCTCTGGCTTATCAGTGCCTGGGTGTCCGACTGGCACATCTTAGGGAGGTGGATGAAAGAAAAGGAACCAGCAAAGGAGGATATGGAGAAGTCAGGGATGGAGGAGAAAAACCAAGGGGCAACGAGCCAGCTGAGGAGAGGCTATTAGGAAGGCTATAGACTCCCTCATTTTACAGATGGGTAAACTGAGGCTCAGGGAAGGGAAGGACCTTAGATAATGAATTTCACAGTCTCTATTTTGCAGGTGAGGGTACTGAGTGTGATTGAAGATCGGGGTGCTTAGATCAGGGAGTGTGAAACCTAGAATCAGGGCTTTTAGGGACGCTCAAGTTCACTCCATCATTCAAACTAGAGGGAAACTGAGGCCTGAGGAATGGTGAGAGGAGAGCCTTGGAATGGTAGAAGCTAGATTCCGAGCCTTTAGGGACCATTGAGCCAAACTGTCACATTTAATTTGGGTGGAAACTGAGGTCCAGGGAGGGGGAGCCTAGTGGGAGAACCAAGGATCGAGGTTCAAATAAGGTACTTTAGATAACCTTGATTGTGATTCCCTGTCCCTGAAGCCCAATGAAGAACGAGTAATTAGGATTATAGCATACAGAAGCACTAATTGAGGTCCTCAGAGATGCAGACATTCCTTGTATGAAAGGGGAAACTGAGGCCTAGGCCAGGGAGACTATATCAGAGCTGGGATGAGGGCTATGCAGATCACTGATTCCAACCTGCTTATTTCATGAAACGGGAAACAGAGGCCAGGGGGAAGGGGTGGGGAAGAGGCCAGTTTGGCCCAGATGACACAGGTAGACGTGGGTGGGAGTTTGTTTCCCCCTCCCAGTGGGTTGGAGGCAGATTAAAATAGATTCCTTTCCACAGGCTTGCTTGGGAGGTCACCATATACTTCTACTGGGCTAAGAAGCCCAGGATCCCCCTGGGTTTTTTGGCTGCCATATGACATGCTGTTGAGCCAGATTCAGTTTGTGGTTCATTAGACCCCTCAATCTTTTTCCAGTCGGCTGTCTGAGTGTGCCCATCTTTGGCCCGTGAATTCTATTTTGTGAAACCAGATCTCTATGTTTTTTCCCTGTTAAAGCTGCTTTTATTCCATGTTGCCAAGAATTTTTTAGGCCCTGACAGTCATTCTATGTATCACCCCCACCCCTGTCTCTAGTGATTTTGTTCATATCCTCTGTATAAAGTCCAGTTATTCTATACTAGAGCAGGCAGTGTAGACCCTGGTCAATCAAGTTGGGAGCCAAACAGCTGGGGTTCTTTTATCATAGCTTTGTTGCAAAGACCCCCCAGTGAAATGCTACTCCACATTAGGCCTGTTGTGAACCTGTGAGCACTAGAGAAATGGCAGTTCTGAGAATCACACCCATTGTTATGATTTTCAGGAATCATGTCCCGCAAAGGCAAAAGTGACTTCCCTTCCAAGGGGAGACAGAGGGTTTCTACAATCAAATCTGGAAAAGAGGATGAGCAGCAGGCTGCTGGAAAGGGTCTGGGGAAGATTGAAGAGAAGGTGGATGCTCTGCTGGCCAGCCTGGAAGAGGAGCTAGAGCCAGGCATACTAGGGGGTGATAAGCCTGAGGATGACAATAACAACCAACAGCAGCAAGCCGAGGCTGAAGACAATGATGATGATGACGAAGATGGCGTCGAAGATGGCGTCGGAAACCAGGCTTAGGAGGGGCCAGCCTGGAGGAGGAAGAGGACCCTGAAGATCCAGGTGGCCAGGACCAGCTGGGGCAGTTCCAGGATGAAGCAGCAGCAGCAGCTGCCACCACCACCACCAGGGCCACCAGCACTCCCTGTGACCCTAAGGCCTCATCCTGGGGCTGGCCCCATCAGGTCCCTCCCTTGGTATCTGAGCATGTGCTGCCCATGTCCTCTGTCTTGGCCTCTCCAGGCTCCTTAGTTGCTCTCCCTCCACCCTTCATGCTTTCCCATTTCTTGCAAGTCTCCCAAGAGGTAGAGTGAAGCCTCACTAGTTTTGCTTCTTTAACTCTGACACTTTTATGCAGTCGATAATTAAAAAAAAGCAAATCGCTCTTTTTGCAGTTTGGCTTTGTTTTGTTTGTTAAAGGGGGGGCCGTTGGGGAGGAGGGGAAGGGAAATCCTGGAGTTGGGGGAGCCTCCTTCTTGGAGGGAGGACCTAGCATGGTAGAACAGCCAGGTAAGATGAGGTCTCAGGGGATGGCCTGGACACTGGCCTCAGTGGCCTGGAAAGGCTCACCCTCCCTCACACCCAGTCACCCTGCCCAGGCCCTCTTGGATAAAGCCCCAACCAGGGCAGGGACCTGGGGCCTTTGCCTCAGGGAGCCAGCAGGCAGGGGCCATGTCTCAGCTGAAGCACTGCCCTCAAGCCAAGCTGGGGGGGCACCATCAGGGGCCTGCCCCTGGTCCCACATCCTCTCCCCCACTGCCTCTTCTGGAGGCCCCAGTCCAGCTGTCTGCTGTAAGGGAAGCCTTTGTAAGGCCTACTGCAGCCTCACCCCCTCCGAGTCTTGTCTGGGTCCTTAGCTCTGGGAGCTCCTCTTCCCACAAAGCAGCCTCCTGAGGGGACAGCACCAAGGCATTGGGACCAGGAGTGCAGCGGGAGGAAGGGGGGGGACAGGGACAGGGATGGTGGGGCATTTGGCCCAATGGGCCTGAGCAGTGGCCACAGCTCTGGGGAGTTGCTTGTGCCCTTGGCCACTCTGCTTAGGGGCACGGGGCAAGTCAAGGTCAGAAGGGGACCTGTAGGCCCCTCCTGCCTGAAAGCGGGTGTGGGGGCATATGTTCACCCTTTTTCTATTGCTACCAGCCCCCAGGGCTGATGGGTAAAAACAAGACAGAAACACAAATGGTGTGTGTGTGTGTGTGTGTGTGTGTGTGTGTGTGTGTGTGTGTTTGAGAGAGAGAGATGGAACTGTTCACTTCCATGGCAGAGAAAAGCTTCAAGTTGTACTGACCTCAAACAAGTAGCCAGGTCCTTATAAATGAGGGTCACTGGGATCATTTGTGGGGGGCATCCAGCCTGCTTCAGTCCTGGCAAAGCTTCATTGCTCTGGCAGTGTGGGTGATCTGTCTGGGGCTGGAGCTGAGGGCCTGGTTGGAGTTTGAAGGATGGGGGGGGGGCTGATTAGGGAGGACTGAGAGAGGCAGCTCAGGAAGGGTGGCAGTCCTATGGGAGACATGTTTGCAGGTATGGGAAAGGCTGTCCTGTGGAGGAGAGATGCATTTTCTTCTGCTTGGCCCCAAGGACAGAGTTGGGAATAGAATATGAGAAGAGGGGCAGGGAGAAGCTAAGGTGAGGAGGGACCAGCTCGATGTAACGAAACAGTTTCTCTTTGTTCCTCTTTATTTAGTAATTTCTTTTTCCCCAATTACATGTAAAAACAATTTTTACCATTCATTTTAAAAACTGAGTTCCACATTATCTCCCTTCCCCTCCCCCCTAATCGACAAGGCAAACAATTCGATATAGGCTCTACATCTGTGGTGCTGCAAAACAGTGCCACATTCATCAGGTTGTAAAAGAAAGCAGACCCAAAACCCTCAACAAAAAGAAAATTTAAAAAGGTATGCTTCACAGTGTCTTCAGACACCCTCAGTTCTTTCTCTGGGGATGGATAGCATTTTTCATCCTAAGTCCTTCAGAGCAGCTGATCAGCTGACAATATTGCCATTACTTTGTATACAGTACATCTCACTTTGCATCAGCTCAGGGAAGTCTTTCCAGGTTTGTCTAAGAGCATCCTGCTCATCATTTCTTATATATGTATATAACCTGGGTGTCATTCTTGAAGTCTTTCTCTCTCTCATCTCCTCTAATAGCCGACCAGGTGTCAAGTATTGTTTTTCCATTCAAAACAGAAGACAGACACCATGGGACCCCATTGCCTGAAAGCCAGCTTTGCTCTTTTAAAAATTCGCCCTTTTAGGGTTCTCTGGTCCCCTTAAGGGGAGGGGAGTAGTGGTGTCTAGGCTCTCTGCAAATGGCTCCAGTCCCAACTTACTGTGTTTCTCCAAGGGTGGGGGGATGGTCCTCTGCACCCCACTAACAAATGGCCCTAGTGGCTTTTACACAGAAATATCTACTTTGACAGGTATAATCACAAATGAATCAACTTTCTCCCTCAGTTCCTGGGAGATAGAATTCTCCCTTTCCCCTGCACTGCCCTAGTCCCTTGGGAAGACAGGGGGATGGGTTTCAGAGTTCAGCCCCACTCCTATAGAACACAGTCCCAGTTCCAAGGCCAACACACAGACCACCTTGAGCTTGAGTCCCAGCTACTCTTCACTGGTGGGCTGACTGACTGCGCCATCCCACCTGCAGTCTGGGCTCCAAGGTCACAGCGGCTCAAACTTCTGGAACCAGAGGACCAACAGCCCAGAACAAAACCAAGCCCCTTGGGCCCTTTTCTCAGAGCCAGAGGTCAAAGTGAAGGAGGAGGGGAAGGAAATTCTTCCGCTCTCACTGGTTCCGTGCATGGCCTCCTTGCTGTGAGTGGAGTGGGATCTTCACCCTCTGGATGCAGCAGACAAAATTCACTGGACAGAAGCAGGCCAAAGAGCAGCCAAAAAGCCGAGGGACAAAAGAGGAATGTCGGGCACAGTCTTCTTGGTTTTCAGTCCTGTCTGACTCTATATGACCCCATTTGGGCTTTTCTTGGCAGAGATACTGCAGTGCTTTGCCATTTCCTTCTCCAGCTCATTTGACAGATGAGGGAACTGAGGAAGTCAGAGGCACAGTGACTTGCCCAGGGTCAGTCAGCTAGGAAGTGCTAAAGATGCAGGTAGCCACCCCAAGGAGGCTACCACCCCCCATGTGGTAGGGGATGCAGTGGGCTACATTCTAGGAAACTGGAACATGCTGCAAAGGTTCCTTGTGTTGCCCTAATTAGGCATGCCCGGAGAGGTCCCTGTCACAAAAGCAGTTCTTGAATAGACCTCCTTTTCTGCTCTGACACCCCTCCCTCTCTTCCCCTGGGGCCCACCCCTGGAGTAGGCCCACATCCCCTCAGCTGCTGGGGTCTCTGCCCGACTCCAGGCTCTCCCCAGTCCAGGCCATCAGCTATTCGGTCACCAAAGTGACTTTCCTAAAGCCGGGGTCTGACCATGTCACTCACTCTCCTACTCAAAGTCCAGGTGCTCCTATAACCTTCCCACGCAATCCTCTGCTTGGCTTTTTTTTGGTGGGGCAATGAGGGTTAAGTGACTTGCCCAAGGTCACACAGCTTGTAAGTGTCAAGTGTCTGAGTCCAGATTTGAACTCAGGTCTGCCTGAATCCAGGGCCAGTGCTTTATCCACTGTAGTACCACCTAGCTGCCCCCTCTCTGCTTGGCTTTTAAAGCTCTCCTTAGCCTGGTCCCTTCCTGCCTAGTAAGCCTTCTTCTACTTTATTTCCCTCCACAGACTCCATGGGGCCAACAATGCCAGCCTCAGTGCTGTTTCTTGCAAAAGACCTGTGACTCTGGCCATTTTTGCTGGCTGTCCCCTGGGCCTGGGATGCTCTCCTTCTCCCCTCTGCCAAGCCTCGGTCAAAAATCCCACCTTCTAAAAGAATCATTTCACAGTCCCCCTTAGTGTTCACGTCTTCCTTCTGAGACCACCTTCAATTGGTCCTGCTACATCTGGTTTGTACTCGGCTCTTTGCATGTTGTCTCCCCTTCTAGATTGGGAGCTCTAGGAGGGAAGGGACTTGCTTTTGTCTTTCTTTGTATCTCAAATGCTTAGCACAGTGCCTGGCATGTAATAGGTGCCTCACAAATGTTTCTTGTCCAGACTCCCTCTTCCCCTTCTCTAGAACCCTCTAGGCCCCTCCTCCACAAGGCAGCCCTATAAGTTCTTGAATCAGCCATCATATTACATGGCCCCTAAGTCTTCTCTTCTCCATAGCTAGGTGGCACAGTGGATAGAGTGTTGGGCTTGGAGTCAGGAAGACTTGAATTCAGATTAGGGCCTCAGATACTTACTAGATTTGAGATCCTGAGCAAGTCACTAACCTAGTTTGCCTCAGTTCCCTTATCTGTAAAATGAACATCACAGTAGCACCTACCTCCCAGGGTTGTTGTAAGGAACAAATGAGATAATCTTTGTAAAAACTAATAAGTTTTTAATAAGTTTGTAAAAACTAATAAGCCAATAGGCTGTGTGACCCTGGGCAAGTCATTGAAACCTGTCTGCCTCAGTTTTCTCATCTGTAAACTGAGCTGGAGAAAAAAAATGACAACCCACTCCAGTACCTTTGCAAGAAAACCCCAAACGGGGTCACAGAGATGCGGACATGACTGAAATGACTGAACAGCAACAACAATAATGATTCCTGGCACATAGATAAATACTTTTTTTAAAAAGTGAGGCAATTGGGGTTAAGTGACTTGTCCAGGGTCACACAGCTAGTAAGTGTCAAGTGTCTAAGGTCGAATTTGAACTCAGGTCCTCCTGAATCCAGGGCTGGTGCTCTATCCACTGCACCACCTAGCTGCCCTGATAAATGCTTTTTAACCTTCTCTTTTCTCCAGTCACCATCTCCAGTTCCTCTAACAGGAGGAACTTAATGTCCTCAAATGACTTAATTTTTATTTAATTAATTAATCCTTACGAATTTTAAACTTTTTTGGGGGGGGGGTTCATTTCACTTTTATTTGCATACTAATGTCACATTTGCTCCTGTGCCATCAGCTGTTGCTTCTTCAGTTCTTTGGGGATATCTTGTTCTTTTGAGCATCTTCCTCCTCTGCTTTAGGAACAATTTGTTCCTTTTGAGTCACAATCATCTCAATGTGGCAAGCAGAACTCATGTACATGGGCTGATTTGACCACGAGCCCTGGAAATACACCCTTGAATCTGGGGGGGTCTTGTTAAAACCTGGATATGCTCAATGACAAGATGATCCACATCTAAACCCTTCAGTTCAGCGTTACTTTCTGCATGTTAAGCAAATGCAGCAAGAACTCAGCACTCTTTTTGGGCCAACAACTGCGTGGCCAACCCCATTGCCTATCCTGGGGACATCTGCCAATTCTACCGTTGTATTGACTCAAGGGAACACATTGTTTCTTCAATGTGACATCTTTCAAACACTTAGTAGCTTTTCGGATATGCGTGCCCTTGATAGCTTGGGTTGTTTCACAGGTGTTCTTGAAGTGGAGCTAGAGATTTGAACCCCTTGACTTACATGATTTTGTGGGGTTCTCTGGATCAAGAGAGCACCTCACCATTTTAAATAGTTACCGAGGACGGCACAAGGGAAGAGGAAGAGCAAAGGCTTTCAAATTTTAATACTCTTAAAAATATCCTTAAATATCCTTCCTCCTGCCCTCCCAGCCCCCTCCCCTCTAGTGCCCCTGCCCAGCTCTCTCTTTACTCCCCAATGAACCCCTACGGGACACTAGCTGTACGTGGGGGTGGGGGTGGAGATCATGAAAACACTTCAGTTAGTGTTAGCACCTGCTAGTTATACATGGAACCCGATTCTTAGGAGGAGGTCCATTAGTGAGGTGAGAGTGAAGTGGAGAGGAGAAATGATATTGTCATGGTAACCGGAACCAAAACCGATATTGTCATGGTAACCGGGACCAAAACCGATATTGTCATGGTAACCAGGCATGGGGGGAGAGAGGGTGTGGAGGGAGAATCACTGAGGCCCAGAGTGGTGCCAAGGGCTCACTTCTGTCACGTGTTGCTCTGCCAGGGCCCTGCTCCCTCTCCATCTACAAACTTAGCAATCTAAGACCATGACTTCCGAGAAGCCAAAATATGGTGCACTCTTTCCCCTGTCAAAATCGACTTGGGGGATGAGGGCAGCTAGGTGGCACAGCGGATAAAGCATCGGCCCTGGATTCAGGAGGGCTTGAGTTCAAATCCGGCCTCAGACACTTGACACTTACTAGCTGTGACCTTGGGCAAGTCACTTAACCCTCACTGCCCTGCCCCGCCCCCCAAAATCGACTTGGTTCTTAGTTGGAAAGGAGAGGGCAAAATAATTTACACTAAGGTTCAAAGCCCTAGAATACTGCTCTGACCTGGATTGTTGTTACAGAATTCCATAATTGAAAAGGTAGCTCCTTATTCCCCCAAAACGAGACATCTCATAAGGGGCCACTGAGTTTCCTAAAGCAGCTTGCTACACTTGGGGAAAAAAATCTGTTTGAGAAAGGTTTTCCCCATACCAAGGACAAGCCCAATCCCTTTTCAACATGAAATCTTTTCAAATACTTGAAGATAGCTCTCATGTTCCCACCTAATGAAGACTTTTCCCCTACCTTGCCTACCAGCTCCCCTCAAACTCTAATGGAGAAGATGGTGGAGACTGAGCCCCAGAGTCCCAAGAATAGTAGTCCCCTTCTCAAGATCGCTGGCCCCACTTCTGGCCCAGCCTCTACCGCTGTCATCTAGCCAATCAGCCTTTGGAAAGAGGGGACCTGTCAACTGCCTCCCCAGCTGCTGCAGCCCCTCAATCAGAAAGTTAACAAAGATCCCAAAAGAGGAACAGTTAGGAGTCCAAGGTCATTGGATTGAAGAGTATGTGTTGAGGAGTGATGTATAAGGAGACTTGAAAGGTAAGAGGGAGGATAGGTTATGAAGCGTTTTGAATGCCAACCAGAGAATTTTGGATTTGTTCCTGGACGTGATTGGGAGCCACTGAAGATTATTGAGTAGGGGAGTGATATGCTTGGACCCAAATTATAGGAAAATCATTTTTCTGATTGAATGGAGGCTGGCTTGGAGTGGGGAGATTTTGGAGGCAGGGAGACCACCCTGCCCCAGAAGCTACTGCAATAGCCTGGGCAGGAGAAAGATGAGGGTTGTACCAGCGTTGGGACAGTGTCAGGGAAAAGAAGCGGGTTATTGGAGAGATACAGCAGAGGTGAGACTGAGATTGGATATGCGGGTGAGAGATGGAGAGGAGCTGAGAGTAACCTTGAGGTTGTGAGCCCAAGGGGCTGGGAGGATGTGCTCTAGGGAAGTGATAAAGAGGGGACGGTTTGGATGGAAAGAGAAGTTGAGTTTTGGACATTATGTGTTTAAGATGTTGATTGGACATCCAGTTTGACATGTCTGAGAGGTAGTAGGAGATGCAAGTCTGAAAATTAGGAGAGATTAGGGTTGGAAAGAGAGATCTGATTTAATAGAGATGATAATATCGACAATCTCTCTAGTGGAGGGGCAGAACAGTTCCTGGGCATGCACACTAGGGGGCGTCAGTACCATCAGCGGCAGCAGCAGCAGCAGCAGCAGCAGCAGCAGCAGCAGCAGCAGAGCTAGAACATCAGGCACCTGTCCCTGAAACTGGGTCTTATTTAAGTCAGAAAATGGCCTTCAAAGGTAAATGGGGTGGGGCAGCTAGGTGACCCAGTGGATAAAGCACCGGCCCTGGATTCAGGAGGACCTGAATTCAAGTCCGGCCTCAGACACTTGACACTTACTAGCTGTGTGACCCTGGGCAAGTCACTTAACCCTCATTGCCCCACAAAAGGTAAATGGGGGCAGAGGGGGAGGCCCTGAGAAGGACAGGGGTGCCAAGGAGCCCTGGAGTCTACTGGCCTAGAGGGCAAACAGGCTCACAAGGTGTGTGTGTGTGGGAGGGAGATTCTCTGAGTGCTTTTTCACCAGGAGAAACTGAGGCCCAAAGGGTGGGTGGGGAAGGAAACTAGAGCTCCAAAAGGAGGCAGCCCTCAAGCAAACAGAGAGGTTGGGCAGAGACCGTCTGGTCCAACCCCCCCCCCCTTTTCTCTCTCTCTCTCTCTCTCTCTCTCTCTCTCTCTCTCTCTCTCGATCCTTCCTACCTTGATATATCGAAGACGAAACCAAGGGGGTGAGGATTCCAGGGGACAAAAGGGTTTGGGGTAACCACATCATGCAAGCAACCAGGCCATGTGGGAGGCATCAAGCTCATCTCCCCCATTATTTTAAGGAGGGGAAACTGAGGCTCACCTAGAGAAGACCTAAGGATAGCCAGATCTAAGAGCAGGCATCCAGAACCATAAAGACCCACACGCATCCTCATTTTCAGCAGAGGAAACAGAGGCCCCCTGGGGGAAGCCCTCAGGATCATGGGGATCCAACTTGGAAACAAGGCGCTGTTCCTTGCCGTCACTTCCCTTCACAGAGGCGGCACCCATAGCAAGCCTCACATGTGACGCAGGGCCCCTCGAGGCCCCACATGGGAAGGGCTTTGGGGGACCCACTGGCCTATCTAGAGGACAGAACAGCCGATAGGAATGAAGGACCTTTTAGAATCCTACATGGGATCAGTGTACATCCAAGGGGGCACATCCAAGACATGTTGGGAAGCAGAGTGGACAGGGCCTGGCGACTGCTTGGACATGGGGTGAGAGAGTGAGGAGTCAGGAATGACATTGGGGTTGAGCCTGAGGGACTGGGAGGCTGGGGGTGCCCTGATCACTGATAGAAATGTTGGCAAGAGGAGAGGCTTGGGCGTGGGGGGAGGTGATGAGTTCCATTTTGGACAAGTTGGGTTTCAAATGTCGCTGGAAGATCCAGTTTAAGTTGTACAAGAGGCAGTTGGGGATGGGGGACTAGAAGTCAGAAGAAAGGGTCGGGCTGGATACCCGGAACTGGGAACCATCTGCAGAGACACAGGTGGTAATGGAGGCCCTGGGAGCTAACGAGGTCACCCAGCCAATGGGACACAGGAAGAAGGGTCAAAGTTCATGGAGTCCAAACTCCTGCCTCATTTTCCAGAGGGGGATAGTGAGCCCCAAAAGTGGGAGAGGACACAGAGACACTGAGTCGGCCTCCCCTCTGTCTATTTGGGGAGAAACGAGGACTCTGAGCTAGGAAGGCCCTTGTTATGACAAACCGTGCGAGCTGGAGGGAGGATACTCGGTGCCCCTTGGCCCCTTGGCCTTGGTTCATGCCTCACCAAAACTCATCCCTGGGGGACTTCCACTACCTGCCTCTCCTGGCCCTGCTCGCTGGGGGCTGAAGAGAGCAGGGGAAATCATTCAAGCAAGCTTAGCAGGAACGCCATGGACAGAGACATAAGCCCTGCTAAGAGATCACTCACTGCTGGGAGGTGAAAACCCAGATGGCAGAGGGGGGCACGTGTTTGGGTGGGACACTGGGCAATGCCAGGGTGCCTCTCAGACCACTTTTAGCAGCGGTGCTCCCTGGGCTACCTAATCTCCATCAGTCCCTAGCACAGGGAGGCGATCTGCCCCTTCTCCTAGCCCCCTCTACACAGGAAACGTTTGGGAGCCTCTCTGACCCCCTCCAGCCTCCCACAGCACCCCTCCTCCCCCTCCTCCGCCTTCCCCTCCCCTACCTCTCCTCCTTCTCCACCTCCCCTCCTCTTTCTCCCCTGCCCCTTCTCCCCTCTCCTCCTCCCTCTCTCCCCCTTCTCCTCATCTTCCTCCTCCTCCTCCTCCTCTCTCTCTCTGTCTCTGTCTCTCCTTCTGATACCAGGTTTTCCTATCAAAGTTAGGCTGGAAGTGCAGTTGGAGCTCTGAGCAGCCCCACTTTCTGACCTGGGGCTCTTTATCCTTGGTCAGGCAGCCCCAAGGCCCCCCTGCTCCCCACCCCCGCCGAGAACACCATCTTGGCACCAGACTTGGTGTGGACACCAGATAGGATGTGCCCCCAGGCCAGCTCCAAAGTCCCTAAGTTGAGGGAGCCTCTGGCCTCAGTCTCCCCAGGACCAGGCATTCCAGGGCAGCTGCTGCCCCACAGCCAGCTCCCAGACTCCCGCAGGCCTGCAGTCTGGCTTGTGACCTCCTCCCTCTGCCGAGGTGACTGTTTCCAAAGTCTGCATGGTCTCTCTTTTTAAAAATAAAAGTATTTTATTATTTTCCAGTTACATGTAGAGATAGTTTTCAACATTTGTTTATATAAGATTTCTAGTTTCGAATTTTTCTCCCTTCCCTCCTCCCCTAGATAGCAGATAATCTGATATAGGTTATATATAAATAATAACATTAAACATATTTCTGCATTAGTCATGTTATAAGAGAAGAATCAGAGCAAAAAGGAAAAAACTCAAAAAAGAAAAACAACAGCACCAAAACCAAAAGAAATAGTATGGTTCAATCAGGATCTATATTCCACAGTTCTTTTTTTTCTGGATTTGGAGAGCCTTTTCCATCATGAGTCCCCTGGAACTTTCTTGTACCATTGTATTGGTGAGAAGAATCCAGTCTATCACAGTTGATCAACACATAATGTTGATGATACTGTGTACAATGTTCTTCTGGTTCTGCTCATCTCACTCAGCATCAGTTCATGCAAGTCCTTCCAGTTTTCTCTGAACTCCTGCTCATCGTTTCTTACAGCACAATAGGATTCCATTACATTCATATACCACAACTTGTTCAGCCATTCCCCAATTGATGGGCAGCCCCTCAGTTTCCAATTCCTTGCCACCACAAAAAGAGCAGCTGTAAATATTTTTATACACGTGGGTCCTTTTCCCTCCCATGGCCTCTTAATGGCCAAAGCTGATGGCCTTCTCTCGGTCCTCAGCCCTCTGGACCACGTTTGGCCTATTGGGACCATCCTCTCCTTCTGCAAACTGGACACCCCAGGGGTTCAGTGACGTGCTCTCTCCTGCTGTGTCTCCCACCTGGCTGACCAAGCCTCCTCAGGGTCCTTGGCAAGATCAACCTCCTTGGAACTGGGGATGTTCCCCATGGCTCTGCTCTAAGTCTCTCCCTCCCCCCTTAGGCCCTTCATCAGCTGCTGAGTGGGCAGATGGCTCCCAGATGTGTCTACCTGGCCCTAATCTCCCCTCTGGGCCCTGACTCCCTCTGGCCTCCTCCAAGGGGAGGCTGTGTAGGCTCCACATGTGCACAACCAAATCACCCCCTTACACACGGCCCTGTTGCTGTCAGAGGCACCACTAGCTTTTGGCTCACACAGGCTTGCCACCTTATCCTCCCCTCTCCATCCTCCCTAGCCCCACACATCTGGGCAGCTGCCAGATCTCCCCACTGGGAGGCACGCTCCCTCACACGCCTCTCCTCGTCACTCACCTAGCTGGCATCCTGAAGGTTCTCCTCCTCCTCTCTCACCTGCAATGTTGCCCTGGCCTCAGTCTTCTTGCAGCTCTGACACATGGGGCTGCCATCTCCCATCTCCAGAGCTTTGCACGGGGTACCTTCCCTCCCTGCATGCACTCTGTCTTCACCTCCAACTGGGGATGTCTCAGGTTAACCACAACCTTCTATGCGAAGCCATTTCTCACCCCCAACCCAGCTGCCAGACCCTCTCTGCGGTCCCCCATGACCTTGTTGTCTCCCCATATAGAATGGGGGTTCACGGAGCCCAGGGACTGCTGCCCTTCAGCCTCTGCAGCCCTCGTGCCTAGAACAGTATCTGGCACATAAACGGCACTCATCAAACATTGGTTGGTCAATCGATTGACTATCTAGTGGCAACTCTTCATTTTCCAAAGGAGGAGGGTCACAGGATCCCTCTGCAACGCAGGGCGGTCTGGGCACCGAGGGGACTCCTGCCCTCTGCCTTTGGGGGTGCCTTGGCCTAGGGGTGCTCAGAGTTCCTGTGCATTGGCTGCCTGGGCCTGGGGCCTTCAGGGGCCTCTCCCTGCTCCCTTCCTGGGCCTGAATCATGGACTGAGCTCTGGGGCCCCCAGAAGGCACCACACCCCAGGCAGCCTGCCTACTGACAGAGGCCTTGCCCACTGCCCTGGGCCTCAAGCAGCAACTCCCAAACCTGCTGTGTCTCTAGGCCTTCCTGGCCCCAGCCTTAGCATCCTGCGGGAGTGACCCAAGGGTTGGCCTTGAACGTGAGAAGCATCAGCAGGGACCTGGGGTCTGGTGCCTGAGCCACCTTGGGTGAGTCTCTCTCCCATTCTCTGGGCCTCAGTTTCTCTATCTGCACAATGACCGACTTAGACTCGAGGACCTCCGGGTCCCATCCGGGTGTGACATTCTGTGCTTGTGGACAGACACCACGAAGCCTGGGGTCCAGGCCTCTGCAGCAGTTCTGGTTCTGCTTCCTGCAGCTTTGTGGACACCTGCCTGCTTGCTAGATCCCCTCCCCCAGCCTTGCAGAGCTAGAAATCCATTTCCTTGGTCTTTGTGGCAGTCTTTGGTAACAGCCAGCCAGTCCACCAGCGCCCAGAGAGGCATGTCTACTGGCTATTGCCATGGAAACGGGAAGCCAGCTAACCAGCTCAGCCGGCCCCCCATCGGTGAGACTTCCTGCCATGATGCTCCATTGGCCAGAGCCTCAAGTCTCCCTTCTCCCTTGGGGATCGCTGAGGTCCCTGCTGTAGCTGGGAGCCGAGCAAGCTCTCTGAGCCCCCCTCCCCCCTGTCCCTTCCTTGTCAGGAGGCAGGCTCCCTGCTGGCTCACAGACACCTGCCACTTGCCTTGCTGGGGCGCCATCTTGCCTCTGCCTGAGCCTTCTGCCATTTGCCTGGGAGCAGAGCAGGGGAGAGATATGCTTCACCCAATAAACTCTCTGTCCCCGGGAGGGTCCTTCTTGGATTGCTTGTTGGGTGGCCTCGGCCAGGTGCCCGTCCTGAGGCTCCCCCCCGGCCAAGGCAGGGCTTGCATCCAATGGTCTCTAAGGGCTCTCCCAAGTCCAGTCTCCTGGTCCTGTGGAGGCCAGGGGAGGCCCTGGTCTATGACGGGCCATGTGATCCCGGGACACCCCCAGCCTCCCTGGGTTTGGGGGAGGATCAGTGACATAGAAGCTTCTCGGGGGCCCTTCGAAGCCCCCGGGACTGCCCCGTGGTAGCCTTTTGACCATCGCTTGTATTTGTTCACAGGCTACAGCTCCCACTGGGGTAAAAGTGGCTTCTACTTGAAGTCTGGGCAGAGGTTCCCTGCCTTCAAAACGATCGAATTAAAAGATGATGATCCCCAAGCAATCAAGCAGGAGTTTGCAAAGATCCGTCAGAAAGTGGACGCCCTTCTGAGCAGTCTGGAGAAAGAGCCGGACCACCAGGCCGAGATGCAGGAGAAGGCCGAGGGCGTTCCCGGCGGCAGCCACAGCAGCAGCAGCAGCAGCTCCAAGGAGGTCCTGACTGACATGAAGATGGAGACCAAGCATGGCAACAGCGGTGACAACCCAGAAAACTGGGCCTAGGAGGAGGAGGAGGAGGAGGGCACTGAAGATGAAGGCCATGGGGACCAGCTGGGCTGGCTCAGGATGATGGAGGAGGGTCAGCAGCGGCCTCTCCAGCACCCTGGTGGGAATGCTGAGGGGGCCTCAGGTGATAGGCCTTCCCTGGCCTCCCTGTAACCCCAGCGCCCTTGGCCCAGAGCCGGCCTCACCAGGTCCTCTCCCTTGGGACCTTCCAGTACAAACCCACTGCTGTCCTCAATCTTTGTCTCTCCCTTGAGCTCGGTACTGTTCCTCATTTCACTGAGAAACCTCGTTCTGGCTAAAAAAATAAAAGTTCTGTCGTTTCTTCTGCAGTTCATTTTGTACAAGGGGGCTGCCTAGGAGGGGGTAGAGGGCATGGAGTGAGGCCCAGCAGATGGGGGGGGGTCTCTCCAGCCAAGGCTGCCTTGGCCCAGGCCAGACAGTGCAGCAGGGGCAGGGCCTGAGCCCTGGCCTCTTCTCAGGTGCTCCTCCCAGAAGAGCAGTCCTGAGATGACGCCCCAGCAGTCAGAGATGTTGAAATGCTGGGGCTCCCTCCTGTATTCCTAGCTCGTCCAAGCACTCCTGGGTAGAACTCCAGCGAGGACAAGGCAATGCGGCCTTTCCCCACGATCTGCACAGCTACTAAATTCCCCGTGGCATTCTGCCAGCCCGTGCCTCGTGGTCTTCCCGGCTTACAATAGAGGGTTGGCCAGTTCCTGGCCAGAGATAGAGTGCACCTCCCAGAGTCTGCTCAGACTATTCGCCAGGATCCCCGCCCCCATCCAAAGGGCCTTCAGCCAAAGAAGCACGGGGAAGGGGAGCCTGCCTCTCTTCCACCCAGTAAGGGACTACTTTCCCCTCTTTGGGCTGTGGAAGCCTCCCTTGGCAGAGTGTCTGCTGAAGCTTGGGGGCATCTTCTCAGAAGCTTGTTGTTGAATGGATAAAATACAGCTTAGATGATTACAAAGGAAACCAGTTGTACTGAAATCCAGTTCTCACAATGTTTTATAAGCAAGTTCATTGGCCCCAGGTTAAGGACCCCAGCTATAGAGGACAACCACAAAGAAGGAAAAAGAATTGGGACTGAGACACCCAGACATTCCCAAGAGACCAGATCCAAGAAGGGAGCTCGTGGTAAAAAACCACGGGCCCAGCTGTTGGCTGAGATCTAGGTACTAAATGTGAAGGAGTGGAGGTCCTACTGCAAGGAGGGAATTTGTTCTCTTAGAGATCCCGGAGACTCGGTGGGATGGAGCCTATGGCTGGACCAAGATCTTGGGTGGCTGTTTCAGTTCTTGTTGTTGTATTTGAGTCCTTTTTGAGTCATGTCTGACTCTTCCTGACCCCATTTGGGGTTTTCTTGGCAGAGATACTGGAGTGGTTGGTTTGCTATTTCCTTCTCTGGCTCATTTTACAGAGGAGGAAACTGAGGCAAACAGGGTGAAGTGACTCTGCCAGGATCACAGAGCTAGTAATTGTCTGAATCTGGATTTGAACTCAGGACAATGCATCTTCCTGATTCCAGGCCTGGCACCTTCCTGCCCTCGAGTAGGTTTATCTTATTCAAAAGAAACAGACTAGGTAGGTAAATGGTGAGTGTCGGGCCAGAGTGGCTGAGATTGTAAATTAATAAAATAGATTCATGTGAGGATATCCAGGAACCAATGGGAGGGGGGGAACTATGACCCAATATTGATTGAAAATTGAAAGTGGGAGAAAAGAGTCACTTGGTCTTTTGAGTATACTACATACCACCTGGACAGAAGGAGGAAATAGATGGGGCTTTGGCAAAAAAATCACAAAGCTGTCATGTTCTAATGGTATAGTGGTGAGTGTTGAGGGGGACCTCAATTATCCAGGCATCTGGAGCTGCAACTCTCTCCGGATCCAAAGCAGAGAAGCTCCTAATGTGTTCATGAGCCTTGGAGAGACTTTCTTTCTTCATAAGGTAGAGGCACCAATAAGGGAACATTCTAACCTTTATGACATTCTCATCAACAGGGGGCAACTGCAGGGCTGTCATGTGGAAGAGGATTGGATTTATCTCCTTCTGCCCCAGGGAGCAGAGCCAGGAACAAAGGGAGGAAGATGCAAAGAGGATTATTTAGCCAGGAGATCAGGATAAATCTAAAGATGAGAGCTGTCCAAATGTGGAATCGGCTACCTCCAGAGCTGTTGGGCTCCCCTCCAGGGAAGTCATCAAGCCGTGCTTACATGACCATTTACTGGGTATGCTAGAATGGGGGTTTCTACAGGTGATGGTTTGGGCTAGATGTCTACTAAAGCCCCTTTGAAAGCTCCAATTCCGTTACTCAGCCTACCCTACACCATGTGGAACAAGGAGGTTCCTGCCCCTTTCTCAAGGGAGACCCTGGACCTGCTCATCTCCATTTCCTAGACCTCTTGAGCCCTTCTGGTGATGCTGCATCCCTGGCCACCCTTGCCAGCACTGATGCCCCCTTTTCATACCCTCCTCCTACTCACTGGTTGGGCTGGGTTAGTTGGAATACTTTTTTTTTTTTTGTGGGGCAATGAGGGTTAAGTGACTTGCCCAGGGTCACACAGCTAGTAAGTATCAAGTGTCTGAGGCCGGATTTGAACTTAGATCCTCCTGAATCTAGGGCTGGTGCTTTATCCACTGCGCCACCTAGCTGCCCCTTTAGTTGGAATACTTCTTGTTCCCTGTTGCCATGTCCAGACTCAAACAACATTGTGCAGCAACCTCTTCTCTTCTGAGCCCCACACTATTCAAGATGATCACCTCATCCAGATCCTGTTGGCCGTTCCCTCCCACTCACCCCCTCTCCCCGGGACAATCTCCTTCCTTCCTCAGAGACCTTGGTGCTTGGCTCACTGTCACATTTCTTTCCAGCCCAGCCCCTGCCCTTACATTCAGGGACTTCAACATACACACAGATTCTCCCTCAAACAGCCTCATCTCTCGGTTCCCCAGTGGCCTAAATTCTTCTGGCCTTCTCATCCACTCCATCTCCGTAGGTGGGCCAAGTCTACAAATTCCAGTTACCGGATTATCATCTTTTGTCACTCCGTTCTTCTCTCCCTCTTTGTCATCCATCATCACCCCCAATCCCTCCACCCCCCCCAGTGCTTTTCCAGGCTCTCTTTCCCGCAGCAGTTTCCCCATCACAGTTCCTTTGTGAGTCACATTGGTTCTACACTAGCCTCTGCACTTGGATGCTATGCCACTTTTTCCTATCCCTGATCAGATCTTGGCAAACTCAAACCTTGGCTTACTCCCACCGTCCCCCTTCTTAGCTCTTATCCATGTGCTGCTGTGTCTTCCCCAGCAGACGCCTCCTCCGTCCTCCCCAGTCTCTCTCTAATCTTCAGTCTCCTCCTCTCGCCTGGCTGCCCCCAAATATGCCCCCGTCTCCTCTTCCTGAAAGAACCATCACTTCCTTCTTCCTCCCTCTCCTGCTGGCTACCGCCCAGAGCTTCCTATCCCCTCCTCTTCCTTGCCATGCTCCTCCTTGACACCATTGATCTCCACCTGCCCCAGGCCCTGTCTCCTCTCTAGGTTTGCAGAGCATTGTCCTCTCCTGGGCCTCCTTCTACCTGTCTGACCCCTCCTCCTCAGTCTCCTTTGCTGGATCTTCAATTAGGTCCTGCCCATCCACTGTGGGCTGCCCCCAAGGCTCTGTCCTGTAACCGTTACTCTTCTCTCTCTGTTTCTCTGTCTCTGTCTGTCTCTTTCTGTCTCTATGTGTCTCTGTCTGTGTCTGTCTCTTCTCTTACTTGGTGATGTCATCAGCTCCCATGGCTTCTGCTATCTCACTGTAGATCATTCCCAGATCTATGTATCTAGGTGGTGCAGTGGATAGAGCAGTGGGCTTGGAGTCAGGAAGACCCGAGTTCAAACCCAGCCTCAGGCCCTCACTAGCTGTGTAACCCTGGGCAAATTTCATCTCTGTTTGTTTCAGTTTCCTCGACTGTAAGAAGAGGAGGATGATAGCACCCACTTCCCAGGCTTGTTGAGAGGATCAAATGAGATCATGTTTATAAAACACTTAGCCCAGTGTCTGGCAGAGTGTAGGTTTCATGTAAATACTGGCTGTTCTCATTCTCGTCTCTCTGAGCTCTAGTCCCACATCACCAACTGGCTTTTGGCCACACTGAACCGAATGTCTTATAGTATGTATGTCCAAGAAAGAACTGATTATCACTCCCTCTATTCTCTCCCTTCTTCCCAAAGGCCCTGTGACCCCGGGCTCACACCCGTATGGTCATCCTCCACTCCCCCCTCTCATCCTCGTTTCCAACCTCCTGTCCAATCTGTCGTCTTATATCACCTCTCCTGGGGACTACGGCTGTGACCTGCTCATTGGCCCACCCGTGTCCAGTCTCTCCATGCCCTGATCCATCTACTCATCCTCCCCTGAACTGCCCAGCTCTGCCCACGGCACTCTCTGCTCACTAAACTGCACTGGCTCCCTATCTTCTGCCTGCTCCAATAGAAAACCCTTTCTATGGCGTTTAAATCAAGCTCTTCACAACCTTTCTACCTTCTTATCCTTAGACCCTCTCCCGACTCAGTGCCTTTGTACTGGCCAGGCCCCCTGCCTGGGGTGCTCTCTCTCCTCCTCCCTGCCTGGTGGCTTTTCTGGCTTCCTCCAGGTCTCAGTTCAAAGCTGGCTTTCCCAAATGAGGCCTTTCCTAGTCTCCGTAACCAACCACTACTGGCCTTCCTTGGGGATTCCTTCCAACTACACTTGGAAGGAAGGAAGGAAGGAAGGAAGGAAGGAAGGAAGGAAGGAAGGAAGGAAGGAAGGAAGGAAGGAAGGAAGGAAGAAAGTGCTGTTACCTCTGTCTTTAAACTGTAACACCTTGAGAGCAAGGACCCTGTTCTTGACTTTCTTTGTCTTCTCTTTGCTTCGCTCAGTGCCCAGCACATAAGGACTTCAGAACTGTTTCTTGGCTGGCTGGGTTTGCCTAGCACTGCTACACCCAACTTGGAATTCACCCTAAGGTGACAGGATTCCTGGCTATGGGTGTCCTTGTAGGTCATGGCTTTCCTCTTGCCGGCCTCTGGCCTGGCCCAAGGAGAGTGTCCAGCTGTCCTTCCTCATTGGGGGCCACTGGATACAAGCCATTCCTCCCCTCCCCCTCCCCTTCTTCCTCCTCCTCCTCCCTTCTCCCTCCTCCCCCTCCTCTTCTCTCCCTCCCTCCTCCTCAGCACGCCCTACCTGCTGGTTACCTGGGCAGAAATGGGCCCTCCTGAGGCTGGGGAGTCAGGGCCTGCAGGCTAGGGTCCATTACCACATTCTGTCTCCCTCTCTCCCCCTTTTTGTGCTCTCAGCTCAGTCTCACTTCTTACTTAGTGCTTGGAGAAGGCAGATGCTGGGCCATTCCAGGAGCCCACAGACCCAGTCCTCATCCAGCTTTTCCCTTCTTCCTGGAGGGAAGATGCCCTTCTCATTGGTCTGGCTGCCTGCTCAATGGAGGTAATTACAAAACCTTCATTCCTTCTGAACTTGTGACTCCCAAGAATTCTGACTGTGGCTCTTACACGATGTCAGGCTGCCTGCAGCTCTTTTCAGCGAAGCCGGAATCCCAACAATCTAAAAGCAAAGGCTTCTGAAAAGAACTGAGCACCCTGGATCTTCACCTCCTGCCCCTCTTACCTGGCCCTCCGCACCTCCCCAGAAAGGAAAACAGGAAGCATCTATGCAATTGTACAGCCAGACTGCAACTAACTCCCTAGGTATGTGAGCCCTCCATCAAACTGCTCCTGGGTTTCAGCCTGCCCCTACATTGGACTGTGCCAACAGGGTCCTGCCCTTCTCCCCCTGCTCCCCTTCAACAATCCTTCCTCCCTAGCTCATGCCAGCATTTCCCTGGCATGAAAGCACCAGACTGGGACAAGCTGTCCTTAGCTCACTTTCCCCCCCATCCGAATTCTCCTTGGGCATCAACATGCCTCGATTTCCTAGCTTTGGGACCATAGGAACTTAAATGGCTTCTCCCTTCCTCCGCCCCCACTCTGTTGCCTCAGGAGTATGTGCTGAGTGTGCCCAGATTGAGAAGTTGAGCCTAGCATAGGCCTGCTCTGTCCCGATGGACATTGCTACTTTATACCCATCAGATTGGCAAAGATAACAGAAAAGGAACATGACCCATTCTGCAGAGGCTGTGGAAAATCAGGTACTTTGACGGTCTGTAGTGGAACCATGAATTGCTTCCACCACTCTAGAAAGCAACTGGGAACTATGTTCCTGTGCTCCAAAATTACTACCCTGTGAATACCACTACTACATCTGTAACCCAAGGAGATAAAAAAGAGGAAGAGGACCCATATATACAAAAATATCTATAACAGTTCTTTTCATATTGGCAAAGAATTGGAAATTGGAAATTGTGGTCCATCAATTCGGGAATGGCTAAACAAGTTATGGTATATGTAAGTTATGGCATATTATTGTGCTGTAAGAAACAATAAAGGGGCTGATGCCAGAGAAACCTGGAAAGACTTGAATGAACTGACACAGAGGGGAGGGAGCAGAACCAGGAGAGCAATTGATGTACTGACACACATATCGTAAAGATAATCAACTTTGATAGACTTAAGAATTCTGATCAATAGGATGATCAAGCACAATTCCAGAAAACTAATAATGAAACTATCTATCCATCTGTCTGTCTGTATGTCTGTCTGTCCGTCTATCTATCCATCCATCCATCCATCCATCCACACATGGCTACTGGGGGAATTTGTTTTGCTCGACTATACATATCTTTAATAGGCTTTGTTTTCCTTGCTTTCTCAATAGAAGAGAAGGAAGAAGTGAGAGGGAGAGACTTTGGAACTGAAAATAAAATTGAATTAAAATGATAGGATTTGGCAACAAATTGGATATACAGAGGAGAAAATGAGAGAGTGAGGAGTTGAAGATGATATAAAGATTGTCAGCATAGGTGACCTTGAGGATACTGGGGTTCTCAATAATAATAAGGGGGACCTTGGGGAGAGAGATAATGAGCTCAATTTTAGACATGTGAATTTAAGATAGGAAATCCATTTCAAAATATCTGATAGTCAGAGAGATGTTAGGGCTTGATCAAGAGATCTGAGGATCATCTGCATGGAAGTGATCATTGAATCCATGGGAGCTAGGATAGTGTAGACGAAGGAAAAGGGGGCCCAGCAGAGAATCTTAGGAAATATCTCATATTAGTGGATATGAACTGGAGGAAGATGCAGCAAAGGAAGCTGAGGAGGAATGGTAACGTGAGTAGGAGGAAAACCAGGAGAGAACAAGCTCACAAAAACCTAGAGAGAAGAGAGGACCAAGAACAAGAAGAGGCTGATCAAAAGTTCAAAAGGTTCAGAGAGGTCTACAGGCACTGACTGCATTCCCAGGCCTTCTAGGAGACCCAGAGTTCCTGGCTGGGCCCAGAGATTAGCCTGGGATCAGCTAATCTAGTTCAGACATTTGAGTGTTGGGTCCCTGATCCCCATTCACTCCCATCCCATAGTTCCTGCCCTGGTCACTTGTCTGTAGGTTTCATTTGCACTGTTAAGCTGGCGAACCAACCCACTTCGGTTCTTCATTGGATTTCCCAGTCATTACCGGGGCTGGCATCATTCTCACATCATTGTTGGAGTAGCTGTGGGGGAAGCCGGACTCTACTGCTTTCTCTTACTCTGTCATGTTGACTTGGTCCAAGTGAGGGTTTTTTAAGGGTGGGGAAGACATGGGGTAGTTTGAAGGCAGCAGGCAAACAACCAATAGACAAGGAGAGATGGAAAATGAATGAGACACTAGGGATGATAGAGAGCGCAATTTGCATTGAGACGGAATCTCCTTGGTGAGAAGCGTCACCTCTTCATCCCAGAGAGGGGTGAAGGAGGAGAGAGTTGGTAAAGATGTCTGAGGGATGCAACATGAGAAGGAGGGGGAGCTCTGATTGAATGGCTCTGAGAGAAGGTCCTTAGCTTAGAGGGGAAGGTGCCGTGGGAGGAGCCAAAGAAGATGGAAAGCCACTGTGGCAAATGGAATGGTAAATTGATTAGGGAGTCCTGAGGGGAAAATCTGTATCTCTAAATGCTTTCATCAACAAAAGAGATCATGACCAAATCAATATGTAACCCATTGCCAAAGAATAATACACTAGTTGGCTCCGAAGTGATATTAACAAACGTCGGTCTTGAGTAAGTAAAATACTAATAACAGCTACAATAATAAAAATGGCCATAAAACAGATTCATTCTCATTGGTGGGACTAAATAACAAGCATTAATATTCATAAGTGTTTGAGTAGTGTGTAGAGGTCAGCTCAGGTAGTATTGAAAAATCAATCAATTCCAAAACCAGCTCCAAAAAACATTCCATCTCAGAGGAAAAAATAAAACCAAACTAACAGCAGCAGAGCATTTGTGGCATTCAGTAGATAATAATTCTCAAAACTGCCACTATTGGGCTTATTTCAGCTAATTTCAAGATGTAAAAATTCATCAAAAGTCAAGATCAGAATTAAACCCTGGTAGTATTTGTAACGCTTGGGCTGGCTACAAAGACCCTGAGAACTGTATTATTTCTCAAGGACTTTGTGGCCAGCCAAAGCCTTACCTTAGGGTAGCTAGGTGGTACAGTGACTTCCAGAAATCAGGAAGACCTGAGTTCAAATCCAGCTCCAGACACTTGCTAGCTATATGAGCCTGGGCAAGTCACTTAGCCTTGTTTGCCACTGTTTCCCCATCTGTAAAATGAGCTGGAGAAGGAAATGGCAAACTATTCCAGTATCTTTGCCAAGAAAGCCCCAAACAGGGTCACAAAGAGTTAGACACGACTGAAAAACTACTGACTGAACACATGACCGAGGAACACCAACAAAGACTTACCAGAGTAAAAAAGGAAGAACATGATCACCATTAGTATTTAACATAGTGCTGGAAATACTATTTATAGCAATAAGATAAAGAAATCGAGAGAATAAATATAGGCAAAGAAACAGAATTGCTTTTTACAGATATCTAGAAAACCTTAAAGAGTCAACTAAAATGAACTGAAACAATATATGAATACACCGACAAAATGTTCTTTACAGAAATAAAGACATATAATTGGAAAAATATTAATTGTTCACAGGTAGGGCATGGCAATATAATAAAAATTACAATACTATAGAGATTAATTTACTTATTCAGTGATAGAAAACTCAAACTACCAAAGGATTATTTTATAGAATTAGAA
The DNA here is from genome assembly GCF_019393635.1 of Dromiciops gliroides. NCBI lineage: Eukaryota > Metazoa > Chordata > Mammalia > Microbiotheria > Microbiotheriidae > Dromiciops > Dromiciops gliroides. The sequence goes on from NC_057867.1 coordinate 5,763,461, forward strand.
AAAGAATATAGTAATTTATCTGGAGGAATAAAACAAATTCCCTATTTTACAAAAAACTGCTTTAAAAAAAGCTGGAAATCAGTCTGGCAGAATATATAGCTTTAGACAAATTTCATACTTTATAGTTTCCAAATAGATATAAAGATCACATCATAAATAACTTAGAACAGCAAGGAAGAAACTTCCTTTTAGTTTTGAGCAAAGAGGAAGAATTCATGACCAAACAAAGGATAAGCAGAATCAGAGAAGACAAAATAAATGGTTTTGATTATGTAAAATTAAAACATTTATGCAGAAACCAAAATCAATATAACATAATTTATAAGAGAAACATTTGGGGAAAATCTTTGTAGCAAATTTCTCTGACGAAAGTCTCGCTTCCCAGCTATATAAGGAACTGATTTAAATTTATAAGGATAAAAGCTATTTTCTAATTGACAAATGCTCAAGGTTATGGTCAGGCAGTTTTCAGAAGAAGAAATCCACCTATTGGTGGATTTAGTGGATTGGCCACGTGAAAAAATTATCAAAATCACTAATGATTAGAGAAATTCACAAATTAATGGCAAAGATAACAAGGGAAATGACAAACATCGAAGGGGATTCAAGAAAATGGCACATTCATGCACTTCTAGTGGCCCTGTGAATTGGCCTAACCATTCTGGAAATCAATTTGGAAATGTGTTCCCAAAAGCTTCTAAAATACACACAGACACATTTGACTCTACCAACACTGTGCTAAGTGCTTTTTATAAATATTATCTCATTTGATTCTCACAACAACCCTGGGAGGCAGGTGCTATTGTTATTATCCCATTTTATAGTTAAGGAAACTGAAGCAGAGAGAGGTGAAGTGACTTGCTCAGGGTCACACCAGCTAGCGTCTGAAGCCATATTTGGATCCAGCTCTTTCTGACTCCAGGATGAGTACTCTATCCACTGTGCCACCCAGCTGCCAGATAGGTAGCTGGCTTTTGGAGTCAGGAAGCTGGGGAAGTCAAGTTCTGCCTATGAAACATATTGGCTGTGTGACCCTGAGCAAGTCATTTAGATCTTTCCGTGTCCCCAGGCAACTTATTTAAAAAATAATTTGTTGGGGCAGCTAGGTGGCACAGTGTATAAAGCACCGACCCTGGATTCAGGAGGACGTGAATTCAAATCCAGCATCAGACACTTGATACTTACTAGCTGTGTGACCCTGGGCAAGTCACTTAACCCTCACTGCCCCACAAAAAAACCTTGTTGATAGCTTTTGTTTTTATATTACCAGAATTTCCCCTGTATTCCACCCCTCCCAAGCATCCTAAATAATAATGAATAATTTTTAAAAGAAAAAAAGACAGAGAAAAAACAATAAGGAAGGAGATCAATCTTTATTGTGTCTACTACGTCAGGCAGTGACTCGCTTTACAAATCTTCACAACTCTAGGAGGCATTATTATTCCCATTTTACAGTGGAGGAAACTGAGGCAAACCAAGCTCAAATGACTTGCCTAGGGTCACCACCTAGGAAGTATTTGATTCAGGATCCAAACTCAGGTCTTCCTGACTCCAAGTCCAGCACACTATCCACTGTGTCACTTACCAACCACATGCTGTTTCTTTGTTTTTTCGTTTCAGTCAAAGATACTTGACAAAGATAGTGAAGTGGTTGGCCATTTCCTTCTCCAGTCCATTTTACAAATGAGGAAACTAAGACAAGCAGGATGAAGTGACTAGGAAGTGTTTGAGGCTGAATTTGAAATCAAGTCTTCCTGACTCCAGGCACAGTGTTTTCTCCACTGTACCACCCATCTAGGTAAAACCCATGAATACATTTAAAAAAATAGAAAATATAGGCAATGTTCCATACCCGTGGACTTCCCAACTCTGCAAAGGAGGGGAGAGGGGAGGTATCTTCTTTTCTTTTACTCAAGCATGTTCTTTGTAATTTTGCAACATTCACTGTCAGTCAGTCAATAAATGTGCTAAGTGCTGAAGTTAGATTGCTCTGAGATTGTTCTTTCACTGTTTAAGTCATTGCGTAGATTGTTTTCTCGACTCTGCTCACTTCTCTCGGCATCAGTCCATGGAGACCTTTTCATGCTTCTCTGTGTTCTTTATGCTCCTCATTTCTTATAGCACAATATTATCCCGTGTCATTCACGGACCACTTCGTTTGGCCGTTCCCCAACCAATGGGCACCTACTGTTTCCAATTCTTTGTTACCACAAAAAGTGCTACAATAAATATTTTGGTGTACATGGAGCCTTCCTTTCTGTGAACGACCTCCTTGAGGTATATGCCTAGTAGTGGAATCTCTGGGTCAAAGGCTATGGGCATTTTTAGCCACTTTATTTTTTCTAATTCCAAATGACTTTCCACAATGGTGGTACTGAGTCACAGCTCCACCAGCAATGCACAAGTGTTTCTACTTTTTACTGGGTGAGAGGTGAAACTCAGTTGTTTTGATTTGCATTTTTCTAATGATGACATGCTCTTATAGTGTTTACAACGGTTTGGAATTTTTTTGAGAACTGTTTTGTTCATATCCTTTGAGCATTTGTCTATTGGGGACTGGCTTTGTGTGTGTGTGTGTGTGTGTGTGTGTGTGTGTGTGTGTGTGTGTGTTTCAGTTACTTGTCTATATAGCTCAGATAACAAATATATGTAACACTGACTTCCTTGGTCCCCATTTCCAGGTTTGTCCCCGGAGAGGAGTAAGGGTTTGGGCTATCTAAGCTTTGCCACTGTTTCCAGCCCCCACAGATGGCATCCTTGTAATTTTAGGAGGCTTTCTCTTTTACCCTGTTCCATTTAACCACTTATGGTCAGATTAGCTTTTAAAAAAGACAAAAGTTATAATAACAAAGATATGAACATATCCCACCACCTGGGGCATAATCCCCCTGTGCATCACCTCCTACTCTGGAAAGGGACAGGGATGAGGCTCCCAGCTTAGTTCAGTTCCTATTGAGCAGCATCCCAAATCCCAAGTCCAAAGGCCTCCTTGGGTTTGAGTCCCAGGCACCCTGGCTGGCTGCAACATCCCTCCTGGAATCCTGCCTTCAAGGTTGCCATGGCTTATACACCCAGTCCCATGAGGATCACTGCTGTTACCTAGAACCAAGAAGGACAAACAGAACAGATCAGAAACAAACACCAGGCCTACTTCTGGGGCCTAAAAACATGGGGCAGGGAGAGGAAGCCCTTTTCCCTCACAAGTTCAGTTTATGGAAACCACCTTCAACTCTTTTTGGACTCAATAAAGAACTAGCAGGAAAGAGATAGACTGTACCAATTTGGCAGTTATAAAGAGGCAGTCTGTTCTGGCTACAATAGTGGAAAGAGGACATTACTCCCACATGATAGGGAAAAGTATGTCTTCTCTCCACAGAAGAGTGCCCCTCAAATTGGGTAATCTGGGCATGTTCTAAAGCCTCCGTTACATATGCATGCACGTGTCTATGTCTTCACACGTGTGTATCACGCATGTGTATGTGTATGTATGTTGGCTGAATGTATGTCTTGGATACCAAATTCTTGTCTGAAAAATTTGATAGATTTTCCTCATTTGACCATTCCTATAGAAAAGTTCTATAGAAAGTTTCTATGGAAACTTTTCAAATTCATGTAATCAAAATGATCTATTTTATCTTTTGTAATTGCCTCTATCCCATGTTTGGTTAAGACCCCATCTCCTTTGACCCAAAGATTCTACGACTAGCCATATACTCCAAGGAGGTCATTGCTAATAAGAAAGGTGCCATGCATACCAGAAGATGTGTGGTAGCCCAAAACTGGAAATGGAATAGATGCCCACCAATTGGGGAATGGCTAAATAGATCATGGTACCTGAATGAGCAACAATGAACATGATAAATCCAGAGAAGCGTGGGAAGATTTCCATGTTTTTGTGCAGAATGAAGTAAGTGGAGCCAAGGAAACAAACATCCACCATGACTACAATCATGTAAATAGAACAGCCATGGCAAAACAATGGGAAGTGAATGTTGCAGAAGAGAGAGAAGAGGCCATTTTCTCCACTCTTTTGCAGAGGTGGACGGTCCATGGGTGTGGAGCTTTGCAGAGATTTCCAGATTTTTCAATATATTGATTCATTTTGCTGATTTTAAAAATCTTTTCCCTCTTCTTTTTCTTAAAAAAATACACTTTCTTATTCGGGATGGATCCTAAGAGAAACATCAACGATATAAACCCCAAAGATAGCAATAAAAATGTGTTTCTAAAAAATGAAGTGATGAAGAGGGGACAGAAACAGAGCAATTTATATTTTCATTTCTCTCCAGGATGCTTGTTGTTATCTTTATTTCCACAACATCTGCTGTCGGGCCTGACACAAGCAGGTGCTTCATGAAGGTTCCTTGCTCAACTGATTGATCAAGTCCAGACTTGAATCATTGCCTTGGCCTCTAAGAAACCAGCGCCCTTAACCTAGCCACTCGCTCCAGCTCTCCCCCGGAACCCTGGCCCAGGTCTGCTTGTAAAGCTGTTCTCGCTGACAGAGCATCTCCTCCTGGCTCAAAGACCAAGCAAAACTGCTTTCGCAAGGGAGCCGATCTACCCTCCATTACCTGTGCAGGGAGGCAGCGTCTCTTCCGGAGCTGGAGTGAGGCTCGAAGGGGTTAAAAGAGGAGGCTCGCACAAACTTTGCTTCTCTTCTCCTCCCCCCTCTCTGCCTCCCTCCCTCCTTACTGCTAAGGCTAAGGAGGCACAACAGAGCCGGGGTGCTCCCTCCCCTGTCCTTATTAGCTCAGTTAAGAGCTGCCTCCTGAGAGACCAGGATTCTACTCATTCCAACTCCTTGCTTCTTGTAGTCAATGTTGTAGGCAGCAGCGAGCAGCCAGCCAACTCCATCAGTCTGCTCCTGGTCTCTGGGCCGTGCAGAGATCAGTGTCTGAGATGCTACCCCGGAGCCCACGAGGGCAAAGGGCCGCAGGAGGAGGAGGAGGAGGCTGGTAGAAGATGCCCCTCTGAGGGGGGCATGAGCAAGAGAAGCTGAGGGGACGGGAAGGAGAGAGAGTAGCCTGCATTAGCAAAGACTTCCTTAGTGGAGCAAGCCCTTCATCCTCATTTCTCCAGGTTCTGGGAGATGTCCCTGGACAGGCTGGCTGCCCATGCCAGACCCAGAAGGCAGTGCCATTCACCCCACTGGCAGGCAAGGTAAGACACAGTGCAATGTGATCCCTCTGGCGACCCCCCCCCCCACCAGGCAGCAGCTGCTGCAGAGGAGGGACCACTGTTCTTCCTCCCGGTAGGTGGAAGAAAGGGGCACCTGGAGCCCCAGTTTGAGCAAGCACCTTCATTAAGGAACAATTGGAATAAGGCGGGCTATAGAAATAGCCCGGTGGTTTTCCCCAGGCTGATGCTGAAATCTATCCCATGGTGGCCCCTTCCCCCGCTCAGCTTAATCCTCAGCTTCCAAATGCAAAGGGAGCCTGAGGCACCTGCTGGGTTCCCATCTCTTCCTGAGCTACTTGGAAGGCTTCAGCTCAGGGAGCTGGGTGCCTGCAGGTGCCCAGCAGCAAAGCTTCCCCCCGCCCTGCACGCATGCACGCACGCACACACACAGACACACATACAGACACACACACATACAGACATGCAGACACACACATACAGACATGCAGACACACACATGCACACTCCTTTACCTGTTTGCAGAACTTTTAGCAGCAGAAAGCTGCCTCTTCCCCGCTCCAAACACTCACCAAAGCTCATCCCAGGAGCCCGCTAAACTCCACTGCCCGTTTACAAGAGTGCTAGGCTCCTTTCCCATCCTCCCAAAGCAGGCCAGGACCTGGAGATCCAGAGAGTAGACTTCCCGCTTCCATTCAGTTTGGCCAAGAAGCTAGTGAATGATGAAGCTCAGATGCCCCCAAATCACCCCAATCTAAACCTACCATGTCAGTGAGGACAGACCTGAAGTCAAAGTTGCACCCCTGCTGCACACAACGTGTGTGTATGCATGTGTGTACGCACGCACGGGTCCATGTGAAGCAACATGTGTGTGTGCTTCACATCTTGCAGTGACTATCACCAAGGTCCCCCTGGATAATGTTGGGCATCAAGACACCAGAAGGTCTCAGGCATGTCACTCCACACCGAAATTTGCTTGGTCCTTTAAAGTATTCTTAAGTTCCTGGCCTTCTAATAGTTCAATCCATTACTCAGAATCAGCTGGCATTTCCTATCCCCTCCCATCCCCTGTTCCATTCACACACATTTTGGGAAGCTTCCTATCCATCTGCCATCATGCTAACCAATGTTGGGATCGATTTCATCCCACTCACTAGCTTTCCTGAACCTTGATACAATTCCAGGTGGATATGCAAAGCATCAGGTCCGGATCTTTCCACAGAACAAAGATCCTTTGGAATAAAGAAGGAGGGCACTGGCTTTGGGGTCAGAGGAGGCGGGTTCAAATCCCACCCCGTCTCATCATACCTATATACCATTGGGCAGGTCTCTTAACTTTCTCTTGGGTAAAATGTTAGGACTTTGGCCAAGATGACTTCGGAGTTCTCTTGCAGATGCTCCTTGCTAAGGGTACAAATGCAGAACGTGCGAGAGGACCACTCTGATTACTTAGGCAGGAGAACCAGGGCCACCTTCTAGAATAAGAACTAGCTTGTTTCTTTCCCAGCACAGTACAGGACTGATGAGCGAGGCAGGCAGGCAGGCAGGCAGTCAATCAACTGGTCGTTTTTATGGACAGCGGGAACAATGTGTCTAATGTCTGAAACAAGACATTTGGGAGGATGCTGACTTTGAACTAGAGAGTTGGCATTAAGGCCAATCTCTTCTATAATTGAGTGAGCCCAGTGCCTGGCAGGGGCCTGGCTGAGAGGAACAGAACGAATAGTTGATGTGGCTGAGCTGTTATGGAAACCAGGACTCAGTGCTGGTTCACTCAGAAGCCAGGGGAAGCTTCATCCCAAATGGAATGCAATTGTTGAATGCCCAAGACTCCACTACTGACAGAACTTTAGATCCTTTAAAAGCACAAATTCAAGGGGGAAGTCTCTGACATAAAGGGTTTGCCCTTGAACCTCCCATTCCAATTCTTGCCATTTTAAGCTTTTCATTCTAGGGGAAGGAAGAGCAGCTGGGGGCAGAGGGACTCATGGTTGAGCTTTCCCAAGTCAGAGCAACCCAGAGCTAAGGAAAGCGTGTGCTATGAGCTAATTACATTGTATTAGTAGTAAGCGATTTCATCCAACAAATATCCATGAAACGTCTGACTCTTGGGCTGAGTGATGGGGGAACTACAAAGAAGTATGAGTTGTGAACCTTACCCTTAAGGAGATTACAATCTAATGGGATATGACCCAATGCCTACAGCACTTAGCAAAGTATGAGGGGTGCCCTGGAAGAGATGCAAAGTGTTACAGGAAGCTTCAAAGGAGGCAAAAGGCACATTTGACTGAGATCAGGAAAGACTGAATGAAGGAGATGGTATGTGAACTGGCCCTTGAAGATTGGGTGGGATGTTAACAGAAGTGGGCATGGGGAGGGCACTTCAGGCAGGGAGCACAATATAAGCAAAGGCAAAGGGTAGGAAACACACAGGCAGTGATATTTAAAAAACACTGACTCGGGGGCAGCTAGGGAGTACAGTGGATAGAGCATCGGCCCTGGATTCAGGAGGATCTGAGTTCAAATTCAGCCTCAGACACTTGACATTTACTAGCTGCATGACCCTGGACAAGTCACTTAACCCTCATTGCCCTGCAAAAAAAATAAAAAACACTAACTAGCCCATTTTAACCACAACTAAGGTAGATAAAGGAGAGTAGAAGAATCTCTAAAGCTGGGGCTGTAGGATACAGCTAGATCATCAAAAGCTACATAGATGTGGAAACTGGTTTTTCTTGACTACCTGTTTGCAACAAGGTTTGGTTTTTTTCCTTTCTTAATGGGGGGAGGTGGGAATGAGAAAAGGCATATTTTTGTTAATTGAAAGGAATTATCTAAAAACAGAAAGCCTTGAATACCAGATAAAGAGTTTAAACTTCATCATTGTGGACAATGGTTGCTATTTTGTGAACAGCAGACTCCTGGGAAAGGTGAGGTTGTGAAATTATCGAAATGATTTAGGCTCTGAGCCCCTACTGAAGATAATCTGTCCTTAGAAATCTAGAGCTTATCCTTAACTCATCACGCTGAGCCTTTTTGTGACTATCCAAATCAGTAATTTTATCTTCATCCACACTCCATTTCTATTTCCATTTGGGGTCTGTGCTTTAATAAATAGAAGGGAGCCCTGAAATAGGAAATTCATCTACTAATTCAAGTCTGTAATTTCTCTGTAACTCATAAACAGAGCTGAGACTCTCTTTTTAAAAACAGTTTTAACTTTTAAAATTAAATTTTATGTTTTTAATTTAAAAATTAATGTTTTCTGGGGCAGCTAGGTGACACAGTAGATAAAGCACAGGCCCTGGATTCAGGAGGACTTGAGTTCAAATCCAGTCTCAGACACTTGACACTTACTAGCTGTGTGACCCTGGGCAAGTCACTTAACCCTCATTGCCCCACTCCCCCCAAAATCCTATATCTGCTTGTACTTGAATAAAAATAAAGCCGATTAAAAAATATGTTTTCTGCTTCCAAAAAAAAGAGAAAGAAATCTAGACCTTTGGTGCTACTCACTTTATTCCTTACTTATCCTTTGGGGTACAGCAGCTAAGTGGCACAATTGATAGAGTGCTTGGCCTGGAGTCAGGAAGAGCTGAGTTCAAATGTGGCCTCAGACACTTCCTAGCTGCATGACCCTGGGCAAGTCATTAACCAGTTTGCCTCAGTTTCCTCATCTGTCAAATGATCTGGAGAAGGAAATGGCAAACTACTCTGGTATCTTTGCCAAGAAAACCCCAAATGGGGTCAGGAAGGGTCAGACACAAGTGAAAAATGACTGAACAGCAACATCCTATGGGGTGGCCTGTGTGGTTTTTCCATCAGGGTTTTGTCCTCTTCGCTTGCACCTTCAACTTGGGTCTGCTAGCTTCCTTTCCCTTCTGTTCCTGGGGCACTCAAGTGGAAAAAGTCAGTCAGAGAAAAGGGTTGTACTGACTTGTGCATGGGAGCCGAGAGCGAGAGGGGAGGGTTAAATCTAGCCCATGTCAGGAGTTTCAGAACCCTTCAAAGAGCTTTGCGTCAGATGGGGTCTACACCAGCATCTGACAGATACTGGCTCCCAATAGGCTGTGACCTCAGGGCAGCTGTTTCCTTTGGGATCCTCTCAAATCACCAGTTTGTGGCAGGACATTAGAGACCCCGGCCTTGCCCCACCAAAGTCAGTCAATCTAGCAGAGGCACCTAGGTGGCGTCACAGCTAAGGGAGCACTAGGTGATCCTGGCTAAGACACTTAATTGCCCTCTGCTTCAGTTCTCTCAAATGTAAGGTGGGGGGTAATAATAGCACTTATCTCTAAGAGTTCTTGTGAGGACAGAATGAGAAAACATTGGCAAATCACTTAGCACATAGTTGTTGCTTTGGCCTTCATTCTCAAGAGGACCCTGACATCGGGGTGATGTCATGACTTGCAGTGAATTGGAGTGAAGTGAGGGAGGGCTGGGCAAGGTCACCAGCCTCACTCCTCCAGCGCCATCTGGGTCCAGTGGTGAGATATAGATCAGCATGGCTGGAGATGACCCTGGATACAGTAGAAGACCTGGGCCTTTTTGAGCTAAGGTTTTTCCCAGGTCTCACTTTGCCTGATTCTTTCCCTTGGCTGCCAAAGGGGTTCAGGACATAAAAAAGAGAAGAGTTCTTGAGTAGAGGGAAGGTGGTATTTGAACTGAGCCTTTTTTTTTTTGGTGAGGCAATTGGGGTCACACAGCTAGTAACTGTCAAGGGTCTGAGACTGGATTTGAACTCAGGTCCTCCTGACTCCAGGGCCAGTGCTCTATCCACTGCACCACCTAGCTGCCCTGAACTGAGTCTTAAAGGAAGTGAGGGCTTCTATTGGTGAAACCTGGGGGGATGCCCTAGGAGTGGAGGATAACTGGTCAGTGAAGCAACTCAGAGAATACAAGTGGAATACCATATACGGTGATGAGAGCTGGCTAGTTGGGTATGGGAAAGAGAGTCATGCATGTAATGAGGCTGGGTCCATATCATGTGATGCTTTATACACCCAAAAGAGAAGTTTTCTTCTAGAGACAATAGAGAGTCATGAGTTTATAGAGTAGGTACATGCTTAGATCTGCCCTAGTCATTGGGGGAAGGAAGTGTCCAGGTCAGGAAGGGGGGGAGGGATTTGAGGTGAGAGAATGCCCACTTGAAGCTGCTGAGGTTGGTTAATTAACCTGAAGTCAAAACAGGCCTGGAAAGTGTCAGCTAGTGAAGACCATCTGAGGGGATGGATGGGAAAAGGGAATCCCTTCCATAGTGCATTTGAGTCAGGTTATACTGAGGCAGCTCTTAAAAGAGGCAGAAGGCCAGGCAGGAAGGACACAGGCTGGGCTGCAGGATCCTTGGTCTAGGGGAGTGCCCCGAGCTCAGCAGCACATCTCCATGGAAAGGTGGGGAGGGCCAGGAAATGGGCTGAATCTCATCCCGAGCTGTTCAGGTTGGCCCCTACTCCCTCCCCTAACCCCCTCCCCACCTTTCTGCTTGACAGATGCACTTGCTGAGTCACTATGATTAGCATCTCATCTGGGGGATGACAATTGATGATGTACCAAGGTCAAGTTTCACTTCCTGGAACTAATAATAAAGGTCCTACTGGGATTATTGTGATATGGGTTTAGACACAGAAAAGCCAGGAAGCCTTGGCTAATGAAGAGACCCTGTAGCTTGCGCTCTTTCCCCATAGGGAATGCATCCATTTATTTGCTTGGGTATAAGACCAGCCTCTTGCTCCTGCTGGTCCAGGGGTCTCAAACCGGAAGCAGCCAGGCCCTGGCCATTGAGATCCAGTAGAAAGTCCCATATCCCCAAGGGTGAGACAGGTCACGGTCTCCACAGCTCCTCAGACCCAGGCACAGGACTGGGTACGGCTGCTCCCTGCAGTCAGTCCCTAGTCTCTTCTGTGAACAGACAACCGTATGGAACCAGGAGACAGGGAGTAGAGACTTTCTGTATGTCAGAGGTGAAGGCCACATGGAGGCTGGGTGATTTGGACATTTTTCTCCTAGAAGAAGGAACCCATAACATATGACATTTAGAGTTCCATTGGGAAGGGGTCTACTTCCTTTTCTTTTTTTTTTTTGGTGAGGCAATTGGGGTTAAGTGACTTGCCTAGGGTCACATAGCCAGTAAGTGTCAAGTGGCTGAGGCCGGATTTGAACTCAGGTCCTCCTGAATCCAGGGCCGGTGCTCTATCCACTGCGCCACCTAGCTGTCCCGGGGGTCCACTTCCAATGTTATTGAAGGCCTAGAGACTTTCTCAGTAGTCAACTGCATCTCAGACACTTGCTGGGTTTGGGGCCTGGTATTATGGGCCTGGAAGAAGCGTGACTTTCAGACCCCTCCACAATCCTTCCCCTGCCTACCTGAAAACCCCTCAGGCCCCAAACCATGCCTCACAAGGAAGCAAGATCCATCTTCCGTTAGTCTCATCTGTCTTGATCAAGGGGGCACTCAGCCATGAACATCAGATAGTATTTCCTCTCCCTTTCCCAGGCTCAGAAGTCGCCGCTCTTATCAACCTTATCATAGGGGCTTTCTGTACAGCAAGACTAATGGCTAATCGAGTCAGCAGGACTAATGGCTAATTGAGTTGCTGCTTGCCATTGGGAGGGTTGAATTGCTCGCTAACTTAAAAGCGCGTGGCCAAGAAAAGCAAATGTTCCAAATCACGAAACCTTGAAATATTTCTAAAATTGTCTTGACCACAGCAAACTACTTCTCCCCAGAGATCTCTTGATTCTCAGAGATCTCTGTCTCTCTCTGTCTGTCTCTCTGTCTCTTTCTTTGCTTAACCACTTGCTCCTCTAATTGTTTGTTTGTTTGCAGGAAGATGAAGCTTTAGACACACCTAAATGTCCAGGTCTCCTGAGCATAGGACTAGCGCCACCCACTTCTTTCTGATCATTCACTCCTACGCAGTCTTCGGCTCCAACATTTTCCCTTCAACTTAAGGACAGAGGGGAGAAGAGAGTGTGGGTGCAAAGAGTGTCCCACAAACATCCAGATCTCCTACTGGGGCAACTTGCTGAGGATCTGATAACTTCCTTTCTGGGGGAAGGCTGAGAGAGAAAGCCAGATTGGAGGCTAGATATGCTAAGCCAGACACCTCCCCCCACCCCCCCAAACCTGCAGAGATTTTCATTTTTTGTGGAAGCTCCTATTGTAATCCAGAGCACAGTCTTGGGGAATCCTTCAAGCTCAGGGTCAGAAGGCACCTCAGGTCCAACATTCCAGCTCACCCCTGAAGCAGAGACAGAATCATCTAGACTGAGCTATCCCGTGGGTCAAGTCGCACTCCCATCCCACCCCCAGACCGAGGAAAAGTCTGCTATCTTATAACATGGTCGCCCTTAAAGTGGGGTATTAGGTCTAGCCCTACTCCCATTCACCAGTATCAGTGTTAATCAAGAGCTCCCACTCTATTTTGAGTGATGAAAGAATGACAGTGAGTGAAAAGCAGGGCTAAAGATGCATTTATCGTCTTCGAGCTAAAACCCCAACGTCCCCAGGAGCCGCACCTGAGTTTGCAATCTAGTTAGAGCTCAGGCCCTAGGCCTAGGTAGGCCCTCCTAAGGATTATGCTCTGAGGGGGAGCCCATCCCAGGAGGCTGAAGAGGCAACTAGCACAAGGGAGGCAGGCCTGAGTGTCTTGAGTGATGACTGACGGCTATTTCCGTCACCATGGAAACCTCACCGGCAGGGCCCACTTCCCCACACCTGCGACAGAAGTGGACACCACAGCCGATAAGTACTCCAACCTCTACATGTATGTCGGCTTGTTCCTGAGCCTGCTGGCCATATTGCTCATTCTGCTCTTTACTATGCTGCTGCGTCTTAAACACGTCATTTCTCCCATCACCACCGAGAATACAGGTAGCAGCCCCGAGTTCACCAATGTTGAGATGCATAGCCGGATCCCCACCCCTTAAGGTTGGGGCAAGTGCCTCAGTGAACCAGGAGAGAGCTTGGCACTAGGCTCCAGGCAGGGACTCGGCACAGACCTTCTCATGAAGGTGAGCAGAAGCTCTGGTTCAGTTTGGGTCTTATTCATGGGGCCTGACCCTGACTCTGCAACAGTGGAGAGGCCTCACATTTTCTAAGCCTCTGCTGCTTCTTTGCCAAGAAGCCTGGAAGAGGTAACTGGGGGAGAGGCCAGGTTTCCACAGTGACACAAGAGCCCCTGAGCCCTGCAGAAACCCCTGGCTACAGAAAGCCCCACTCTATTGTTGGGAGAGACACCGGATCCTCGGACGCCCCAAGGACTAAGACAAGGTAGCCTGCCCATAAAATGGCTGATTATCTAAGGAAGAAAAGGCCCTTTGGATTTTAAGCACCCACATTTCATACCTAAATACTAAAGCAACACTTGTGTAGACACGCTCCAAGGAGGCCCCCAGCCCTCTCCAAGGGGAATGGCAGTTGAATCATATTGGGCCATCTGTCTGTCTCTGGGGGAAAGCAGATACTTGGGGCTGCTTTTCTACTTAAGGGAGCAAGCTGACAGCAGGGGATTTCTGGGAAATTAACGCAGCTGCAGAGAAATATGTGCCTTTTGTATCTGTTTTACTACTACTGCTGGACCTTGAAAAACCCAGATAAGGAAAGAGGCTTCATCACAAACCACTGCAAAGAAGAGATCCAAAAAATCAAGCTAAAATGCTATCAGCAGGGCAATGAAGTTTACATCATACACAGGGCTTCTCTTCCTTTCTCTCCCTCTCCATCCCGCTCCAAGATGGAGCTCCTAGACAGAAAAGACAGGACTTTTTTGAAAGTGTGTCTCAGGAAAGGAGGTGTGAGCTAAGCATTTTAAAGCGGCAAGTCCAGAACCCTGAGATTCTGCCACTGAACACTGAAATCTTCTGGGCCTCAAACTTTCCTTTCTGTAAAATGGACAAATAAATGTTTACTTGGTAGTAGGTTGTTCTTTGTGGAGTGGTGTGTGTGTGTGTGTGTGTGTGTGTGTGTGTGTGTGTATGCGTGCATGTGTATGCTGTGGAAAGCTGAGCAGGGCAAAAACATAGATAAAATATGTATCTGTGATCCCCATAATGTTGTGCCATTAGGAAAGGGGAGCAGATTTTATATTCTTGCTCTGTGTATGAACAGGTATGTGTAAGATACCTAATTAAAAGGGTCCTTATTGAGACTAATGTCCTCAATTGTGATCTTTGTTTCTTTCCCAGAGTCCCCCTCTTCCTGACCAAAAGGTACTGAAGTGTTTCATTTCTTACCTTTGAGTATGAAGGACTCAACTTTAATGAGCAAACTAGGTTGGGATGGCCTACCAGCAAAGGAGACAAAATTGGATAGAATTTTCTCCGAGGAACCAAGGAAGAGAAACACTATTTTGAAGGAAGTCTAAACTGTAACTTGGATCATGGCCTTGTCACACAACAATATCAGTGCCTGAGATAGTGTTGTCTGCTAGGCAATCGTGCCTTCTTGGCCTAAAACATGAAAGTTGCCTTTTTAGTTTCCCAGGGTGCTCCCCCAGAGTTAGGTGGGAGCTGAATGGATGATACCACAGACCCACTTCAGCCTGTGACCCTCTGTGGGTTGTAACTGCTTTCAGCTATCCCCTTTACTGTGTTCTATATCTGGCTTGGTGGTGAAACTCCCAAGTGCTTTCCATTTTTATACACAGTCATTTGCCAATGCTTCCCTCTCTAAGGGGCCCCAGCATATTCAATCCCCACACGCAGAACTGAAATTAGCAGCGGTCCTGACCGTGCACCTGTTCCAGACGAACAGCATTCTCTCCATCATTCAGGCTGGATGAAACAGGTGGGCTGGCCCTTTGTTAGTGTGGATGACTTCCCTCTGGCTCCACATTTTCTGAAAAACCCTCAGCATCCTTTTTTGTTTTTGAATACGTTATATCTTGGCGGCTTGAGCTCCAACCCCTTGGGTTCTTTGTGAGGGGCACTTTTCCAGGCACAATGGACACATAGGGACTTTAAGAGCTGCCATTAGTAGCCCTGAAAAACTCCCTAAAAACACAAAATGCCAACTCATTCCAGGCATACCCTTTCATCCTTAGAATATAGGATTTCATTGGCAGAGGAAACCCCCTAGTGCAGATCATGAACTGGTCTACAACTTTGCCCTCAAAGGGTGGTCTGGGGCACTGAGGGAAGTTAGATGACTTGCCCAGGGTCCCACAGCCAATATGTGCAGGAGGTAGGTCTGGAACCCTGGTCTTCCTGATTCCAAGGCCAACCCTATCCACTTTGGCCCCCACGCTGCCTCTCTAGGAAGACCCTAATGCACTGAACGCTTTCCACAGCAGTAAATAACACTGAGTCCCCTCTTCCTATGGTGCACCTTCAGTTCCCAAATGCCATGAGTTCTTCACTTAGCCATTTAGGGAGTCACTGGATTCCTCAGGATCACTCTGAGCCCAGATCGTGCAAAGAACCACCGTGAGCTGGTTTCAAGGTCAAGAACCACATTTGTAAGGCATTTTCCTCCTACCCGTTAGCAGCAAAGAGACCTACACAAAGTCATGGTTTATCCCACGGAAATGACTTCACTGGCCTCTTGTCTTTGATCTTTTATTGATGTAAGCCATAGACTTACAGGACTGGGACAGCTCCCCAATCACTGACTGTGCCCAAGATTCCCAGTTTATTAGGTGATTATTCACCTGGAAAACAACTACCTGCTTTCATCACAAGCCCCCTGGGGAGTCAGACTTCCACTGAGCATCAGCCAAGCCGCCGATTAAACAAATAGAGCAACATTAAAGCAGCAATAACACAAGGAGAGGTACAGTTAAGAGGCCCCTTCATTATAACAATTCCAGGGGTAATTAAGCTTTCAAGAAAGAAAGAGATTCTGTAAGCATAGTTACCCTCCTGTAAATAAACGTGACGCTCTTACATTCACTGATATTTCATGCCATGCATAGCTTAGGACATCTGTGCAGCTTATCACTGAGATGGGTAGCACACGAATGGCGGCTGCTTGCAATGACCTCTCCTGCCTTCTTGGTACCCTCTGATCTGTTATGTAGAAGAGTCCTTCAAGGCCCAAGTAGGTGAATGTACACTCAGTAATCACATACGAGGACTTCTTGGAGTATTCCTCTAAATGCTATATTTAAGGAGTCAGTTTACAAACATGAGTTTCCACATGTGCACAAAGGTTTGCACTGGGTCCTGGAGCAAAGTCCAGCTGTCTGGATGCTCTTAAGCACATTAGGCTTACCTTTGGGCTTTTACCCCGCTTCTGGACTACTCTGCTTTTGACTACACCATCCATGGCCATGTATCTGCAGTCAATGGGCACAGACTGGGCACACTGGGGAGCAAACAAAATTATCTGTCACCAAATAACTGACTGATAGATTTTCTGGTAGGCATCGCTGTAGTCAAGGAGGCTGACTTCGGTGGGTCACTTGAGTTCAGGAATCCTGAGGTTGGGCATCAATACGGTAGGTTTCCAGGGCTGCCTAGGGAGTGGCCAAACAACTCAGGGCAGAGGTAGAGATCAAAGCTCCAGTGCCAATGGGTGGTGGGATTGGACCTGGGAATGGCCACTCAACTTCCAGCTTGGGTGAGATAGGGGACCTAGTCTCAAAAACCAACCAACCCCCAAAAACCCCATGCCAGTTATCAATTCTCCCCACAAGTATTGACAGGAAAAGCATCTATTTATTGGTCACCTTACGCATTGACAGTGTTTTGTGTTGACTTAGTGTATGTTATGCTATCCCACCACTCCCCCCACCCCAGCCAATCACAGTTTCATCAGGCCAATTCAGACCTTCAGAGGACAAAGCCTCCAAGTCAATCTGAGCACACTAGACAGTAGGTAGTCTTCTCATGGTGGCACTCTCCTCTGGGTTGGGGGCACTGGACCTTGCTAGGATCCACAGGAACTCTGGGATGATTCTCTCTCGAGGCTGTGGCAGGCCCCCGCCAAAGACAAGGGAGAGGAGTCAAGCCTAAGGTCTCTGGCAGTCCATCAGCTAAACCACAAATGGAGGCTTTTTCCGAGTCAATGATCCTGGCAAGTGGCCAGTGAGGAGAGGTTATCTGATGTTGGCAGCACCATGTCGTACAAGGACTTTGGACTGTGGTCCAAGAAGCCTTGCCCTTCCCTTTATCATCCCCCTCAAGGGCAGAGGAGTTCTTATACGGTCCCTGGTCCCTGAAAAAACCCAACCCAATCATCTGTGCACCTGTGGAGCACCTGGGGCCGTAGGGCCTGAGACAAGGGCAGAGGGGATGCTTTTCCGATTTTGTTTTGGACGCTGTAGCTCTAGCAAGTTCCAAAAGCCTTTTACCCACAAAAGGTAAACTAGTGGCATGTTCAGCTGTTGAAAATGTAGGTTGTTGCTGATAAAAGGCATTTAAAGGCAGCCATTGTTTGCCACTCGGCATTGATTTATGGCATACAAATTGCAATTCTAACTTTATTGCCAGTGACCCCTGGATGAGATGTTGGCAGAAGAATTCCGAAGTGGGCTAGAAGAGCTGGCCCGTCTCCCTTTTACTCTCATGATTCTACAGAGAAGGCTTTTTTAGGGCCAGTACTTAATGTTCATGGGATCATATCGAGTTGATCTATCATGATCATCAGAATACATCAAGCCCTTCTGCCCACAAGGCCCCAGAGCTATTTAAAGAAAACCAAGTTTAACAGCCCTTCCCCAGGACTGTATGGTTGGACTCTTCACCCCAGGCAGCCAAGAGCTATTTTTAAGTCTACAGCTGTTTGATCTTTGAAATGCTAAAGGAGCCAGGGAAGGCAACATTGCCCTGTGCCCAGCTTCCCAGCATCCCCTGGGGAGAGGGTCTACAGGCCAGCACAGACAAGGGCTACACAGGAGAAGGAAATGGGAAGGAAATGAAGGACATGGGTAGAGGAAGAATCATTCCTGATGAAACTACAGGAGTGGTTTTTGTCAAACTCTTTGGCCCCCAAGGTTCTGTTTTCTTTGTTCCAGGGCCCTACGTAGGAGCATGGACCAGGGCATCCTAGACTTGTTCATTTAGAGGGTGTCAACTTGCCTCCTCATAAACACCTTTTCCTCCTCATAGAACTTTCCCCCAGAGCTCTAACTACCAACAAAAGGACCAGAGAATACTTCAGGGTGCTGAATCTGGTGGCTATACCATTTGGCAGGCCTGCAGAAGCCAGAGTTTACTATTAGGTAAAACCATTTAAAACTAGAGACTCTTCCCAGCCATGTCCACCACCTCCTCTTTTGTTGGCTCATTAACACCCCCCCCCAATAAGGGAGCTTTATTCATCACTTGTCGCCCATCTAGTTTAGGGACTTTATTTTAAAATCCTCTAGTTCCTGGTTTCAAGTGTGTTATTTTCTCTTCCCTATCAATATCACGTGCATCCCAGGCAGAGGCTGCCCCTCACCTTCTGCCTTGACATACATCCCAAGAGGGCAGCCTTATGTAGTGGCAGGGACTAGGGTTTTCAAGGCTTCCAAAGATGAAGGCCATCTTGGCATCTCCCTGGGGACTTTGTTCTGTTCTCTGATTAACAAGGGCAGGTGACTGCAAGTTCTTCCCTCCCTCATGGTCTTTTCCTTGGCTACTCCATCAATTGTTCCTTACTTTATTCCTTGATCTTGAGGCCTAGTGGGAAAGGAGCACCTCACTAGGGACCTTGACACCCATTTTCCTTCCCCTCCCTCATGGCCTGAGGGGGAGAGCTAAAAGGCATCTCTTTCTGAAGGCAGGAACAAAGGTTTTTTTTTTTTTACTTTGTGTCTTTGGTGTTCCAACACATGATAACACTTATTAGAGTATAGGGATGGGGTCTGGTGGTTTAAAACAAAACTTAAACTGTGGGCCTCCACCCCATATAGGGTCTCATAACTGAATGTAGGGGTTGTGAAAAGTTTGGCAGTAAATATTCGATTTGTATACCTATTTTATATACCTATATATCCAGGGCTGAATAAAAATTCCTCAGGTGAAAAGGGGTTGCAAGTGGAAAAAGTTTAAGAAATCCTGATATAGACAACTAACAGAAAGATATAAGAATAAAAGCCATTCCCCCAATAGACAAATGGTCAAAGGATGAACAGTTCTTGAAAGAAGAACTTCAAACTATTGACAACCACACAAAAGAATGGTCCAAATTACTACTAATAAAAGAAATGCAAATCAAAGCAACCTAGCCAGTTGCCAAAGATGACAAAAGTTGTAGACAGTGATGGAAGGGTTGTGGGAAGATAGGCACATTCATGCATTGTTGGTGGATCTGTGAATTATAGAACTACCATTATGGAAAACAATTTGCAATTAGGAAAAGAAATTGACTAAAATGGCCATACCCTTTTACCCAGAGATTGCACAGCTCAGATTGCCAAGGAAGTCAATGACAGAAAGAAATCTCCATATACAACAAAATATCTATAGCCACACTTTTTGTCATAGCAAAGAAATATTAAAAAACACACAGATAAAGGGCAGTGGATAGAGCACCAGCCCTGGAGTCAGGAGGACCTGAATTCAAATCCGGCCTCAGACACTTGACATTTAATAGCTGTGTGACCCTGGGCAAGTCACTTAACCCCAATTGCCTCACCAAAAAAACAAACAAACAAACAAAACCACACAGATGCTCATTAATTGGGGAAAAACTAAACAAATTGTGGTCCACGAAAGTAATCTAATATTATTATTGTACTGTAAGAAATAATGTGTGTGATGAATACAAAGAAGCCTGGAGAGGTTTATATGAAACAATGTGGAAGGAAAGAAGCAGAGCCAGAAAACAACAGTCTCAATGACGACAACAATGTAAAAGGAAAAGAACCAAAGATAAATCCTGTGAAACTATAAAAAACCCAGCTTTGGCCTCAAAGAAAAGTGACCCCCACTCCCACCCCACCCTGTGCTGTGGAATGGCAGATTTTGTCCATGTAGTGAATGGTTTTGCTCATTTGTTCCCTCTACTTCCTTTTTTTTCCTTTTTCTTTTCTTTTCAATTCTTTGTTAGAAGAGATGGCTCTCTGGGAGTGAGAGGCAACAGAAGAGATAGAGAGAGGATTCTCGGCAGAATAAAGACAAAGGATAGCAATCCAAATCTATTTGAAAAATTGATTGAACAAGCTAGGGTGAACACACTGGGGGATTTGTTCCTCCATTTTGAGATTGGGCGTCTGGCTGCTCCCCCCAACCCCCACCCCAGCTGCTGGGACCAAGGCCTGTTCTCTGTGTGTCAGAAAGTCCAGGGCCATGCCCCTTTTCTTTGGGACACTGGCTGCTTTCCCTCTGCTTCTGGGTGCTGCCATCTCTGAGGGGCACGTGGTCCCTCCTCTCCTGGGGCCGTGCAATTCCTGCCACTGCCTCTCCATGGTTGCCATCTCAAGAGGCTGAGAGGTTCCCTCCCCAAGGATCAAAGCCTACACTGGCTGTGTGTGCTTAGTTCAGCTCCCTGTTCTCTGGTTCAGCTGGGTTTTATGGACCCGAGTGAGCTGAGGCTTAGATCAAGAGGAAGCTGACCCAATCAAGTCAGGCCTCAAACATCCTCATGGAGATGTTCACATTGACCCCCTTAACTGGTCACTTGTGACATAGACAAACAACACCCACACTCTACATAAAACATGCTCAACCAGAAGATCTGAGAGAATGTCAGCCCTGGACCTCTGGTCCAACCTTCTCATCTTACATATGGGGAAACTGAGGGCCCTGAGGTGCAGAGAGGGGAAAGGACTTGCCCACAGCCACTGCAAATAGCTAATAGGCTCACCCCTTGGCTTTGTGCTTAGTGCATTGCTCTTCACTTCCTCCCTCCCTAATAGATTTCACGTTGTTCAAAGTTAGATTCAGGAAGCCCAACCACCGGGGATTTACCTATGGGGGCAGCTAGGTGGCTCAGTGGCTCCAGAGCTGGGTCTGGAATCAGGAAGACCTGACTTCATGTGATCTCAGGCATTTACTAGCTGGTTGTGTGACCCTGGGCAAGTCACTTAACCTCTGTTTGCCTTAATGCACTGGAGAAGGAAACGACTAGTCATTCCAGAATCTTTGCCAAGAAAATCCCATGGACAGTATTGGTTTGCTATGGTCCACGGGGTCACGAAGAGTTGGACATTGGCCGAACAGCTCAACAGCAGCAGCAGCAGCAACAACAACAACGTATATTGGGAGCTGTTTCCAGCTGGATACTACAGGTCAGTGCAAGGCCAGGTACACAGACCAGCAAGAGCAAGAACAAAATAGGCGAGGGTCAGGAAAGACAGTAGGTCAGAGATGAGGCAACAGATGAGAACGGAAGAGCAACAGAGACCAGGAGTCAGTGCCAAGCAACGATGAAGTCCAGGTAAATACTTCAAGAACTGCAAGATCCTAAGGGACATTGCTAAGGAAACAAGAGCAAATGTGAGGCTCTACCCTCCCCCCCAAATGAATGGGAATCTGAATAGATTTCTTGAAATTGAAATGACTTTCTATCTGGGGCTCAGAGCTTTGATATGGTTCCTATTGAGGGAGGGACCCTTTCCTGAGAGAAAAAAGCATATACTGTTAGCTGACAAGAAGGAAGAAGCTGGTGGTGCAGGCCAACAAGAAGACCAAGGAGTGTGAGGAGGGATGCCATATTTCCAGTGACAACTTTCCCTCCCCCTAGAACACAAAGATCGTGTTTTCTAGAAAGATGCCTTAGTCTTTTTGACAGCAAGAGCTCCTACTCGGTGTTCATAAATGAGGAGGCTAATAAAAGTGATTGAAATTACCTGTTATAAAAAAGCACCCAAATCTCCAGAGATCTAATGAAAATTCACAGAGGTATACAGTGTTTGTTTCTCCTTTTAGGCTAAGTTAGTATTGAGCTCTGTTCAGAGAACTTGCAAATTCTCATTTCAACACACTTCTTAATGTCCTTACAACCCTCCTACAGGCCTAGTGTCAGAACATCTGTCCTGATCCAGCAGTGACAACGTGGGGACTGTTAGGGGGATAGCTCACACCAAATCTCTCTTACTGATGTTCCCACCCAGGGGATCTCTGGGAACTTTAGTCCTGGACTCATTTTGTTTCAGTCCTTTAGTTGACAGTCACTTAGGAAGTACTTACTGTGTGTCAGGCACCGTGCCAGTTACTGGGAATACAAAAAAGGGCAAAAATCTGATCCCTTGCCTTCCAGAAGCTCACACACTATCAGAGAGGGGACAGGGGACATATACACACTGAAGAATGTAATAGAGGAGTAATAAATACAAGGGACTTTCAGGATGGGGGAAAGCCCTACCATCTCGGGGGATGGCCTGGGGGGGAATCAGGAAAAATTTCATATAGAAAGTTATTCTTAATTTTAATTTTTTTCTTTTTTGTGGAGTACTGAGGGTTAAGTGACTTGCCCAGGGTCACACAGCTAGTAAGTGTCACGTGTCTGAGTTCGGATTTGAACTCAGGTCCTCCTGAATCCATGGCCGGTGCTTTATCCACTGTGCCACCTAGCTGCCCCCTAGAAAGTTATTTTTGAGTGGAATGTCAAAGGAAACTGAGGGTTCTAAGAGGCAGTGGCTGTGGGGAGGAGGAAGAGATTTCTGTTGTAGAAGAGAACTGGCAAAAGTGACGTCCATCGATCGGGGAGTGGCTCAACATGTTGTGGTACATCGATGTAATGGAACGTCGCTGTACTGTAAGAAATGACAAAGAAGATGACTACTGAGAAACACAGAAAGACCTACATGAAAGCAAATAGAACCAGGAAACCACGAGACCCAGTGGGAAGAATGCCAACCACCAAATAATACTAAATACTAGGATATTGTCAAGATCCAACAGCAAGATTGGAGAGAATGGATGGATATGTAGAGTGTGTAAGAGGGATGAATTGAGGAGGGTACTGAGGTTGGGAGCTTGGGTGACTGGGAGGATGGGGGGGTCCCCAACAATAAGAGGGAAATTCTGAAGAGGACAGGGTTTGTATATTCTGGATAAATAGATAAATAAAGAGAAGCTCATGAGTTCAGCAAGGAAGACAGTAGAGAGGTAGAAGAGAAGAGGGAGCTGAACATGTAGTGGGAGACTGAGAAGGAGTGGTAGGACAAGGAGGAGGAGAAAGAGGAGTGAGAAGTGACACAAAAACCTTGAGGCGAGGGTGCCAGTGGTGGTTAGCAGTGTCAGCTGCTGTAGGGAGGCCGAGAAGGCTGCGGGCTGAGAAAAAAGGCCATTAGTTTGGCAATTAAGAAATCTTTGGGACCCCTGGAGAAAGTGGTTTGGGTTGAAGGATGAGGGTTTGGAAGAGAGTGAGGAAAGGAAGTGGAGACACCTATTACAGATGGCCTTCCCAAGGAAGTGAGCTAACGGGGCAGGGGGAGATACAGAATACTGGCTTGTGGGGATGCCTCCCATATCTCCACCCCACTCCTCTGAAAGTGCTCTTGGAGTAGTTGAGCATAGTAGCTAGAGTCAACTGTAGCTGGGATCTTAAGAGATAGAGATGAGGAGGAAGTTCATTCTAGGCATTTCAGCAGAGGGAAGTCTGTGCGAAGGTTCAGAGAGGGGAAATGGAGTGTATGATGTGTTCTAGCTGTATGAACCTGGGCAAGTCACTTAACCTCTTTCTGCCTCACTTTCCTTATTTATCAAATGAGAAGGCTGATCCTAGGCCAGTTTTGCTCTAATGTAAAGTGAGTGAAAGGGAGTTGTATGAAGCAAGACTAGAAAAGTAGTTAGGAACCCCATGATAGAGAGCATTAAATGCCAGCCACTGAAGATTTTTGAACTGGGGAGTACCATGGTCAGACTTGTATTTTAGGACTCTTAACTTGGCAGCTGTGTGGAGGCAATTGGAGAGGAAAGAGACTTTTAAAAGCAGGAAAACCGAGGGCAGCTGGGTGGTGCAGGAGATAAAGCATCGGCCCTGGATTCAGGAGGACCTGAGTTCCAATCTGACCTCAGACAGATGACACTTACTAGCTGTGTGACCCTGGGTAAGTCACTTAACCCTCACTGCCCTGAAAAAAACCAACTCATTCTCTCTCTTGTTGGGGGCAGGGAGGGAGGAAGAGAATTTGGAACATACTGTTTTTAAAAATTTGATGTCAAAATTTGTATTTTATATGTAATTTTGGAAAATAAAATTCTAAATAAATCAAAGCAGGAAAACCATTAGCAATAGGCTCTAAGAGTAGTCTAGACAAGAAGTCATGAGACCTTGAACTAGGGTGGTGGCCATGTGAGTGGAGAAAAGGGGGCAGATGTGAGAGATACCGTGGAGAAAGAATCAACATGCCGTAGCAATTTACTGCATGAGGAGGGAAAATAATTCAGGATAGTTCCAAAGTTACTAATCTGGGGCACCAGAAGCAAGAGACACATGGATGTTTGGAGGAGGGGTGTTATAGGGCCTCTTAAACTATGACTACTGGGATTCCTTTTCTAGTGCTCAGCTGGTGGTATCTATGGCCTTGCTTGCAATGTATATACAATGTGGCTGCTCCTGTGCATCTGGCAACCTCATTTGGGGGATGCCAATGCATTGATCCATCTGACTAGAGGATCTACAGAAGTATGTGCACATGGATGCACACATGTGCACACACACACATTGCTACCAAGATGTATCTGTAATCTAGGCTTTCCCTTCTATGTTAGGGTAACCGATTTCAAGCTGGAAAGGAGCTCAGGAATCACTGAGTATATTGTATGGGATGCCACAGTCTCATCTCCTTCACCCAATGACTGCTCAACTATTCCAAAGCACAGAACAGGAAATGGAGGTTACAGGGAACATCTTCCTCCCTGCCAATCACCAAAAAGAGCAAAGAGCATCTCTACAACACAGCAGAGCTAGGCATTTTCCTGACCAGCTCCCGTGGGAGCTGCTTGCCCACCATCCCAATCTGAAGGCAGATTTGGAGGGGCCCAGTAGCCCACTCCCATTTCTACTGGGCTATACAGTATAGCCTGTAAAAAATCTCCTTGGGATCTAAGGTTTGCTGGTACCTTTCCTTCTTTTTCCCTTCCCCAGTATGGATGCCAAGAGGCTTTGGCTGCCAAGTGTAGGAATTAAAATGGGTGACAGAAACTGTTCCTGTCTCATCATTTTCAAACTCCTTGGACTCACAGAGAGAACTGTCATTTAATTACTGCAGTGAGTGCCCCTAATTTAAGGAGTAGCTTCAGAGGCAAGAGGGCAAGTTCATTCTGGGGCATCTGGAGTTTGCTTTGCAGAGACAAACAGACCAGGCCCACTTGACTGCTTCCTCCTTCTGGAGAACTCAAACACATATGAGAAGTATCACAGACCTATATCCTGTCTCTAAATTCCAGAGGCAAGGTGGCAAAAGCAGAGCTGGCTAGCTCTTGCTTGCTGTTATTTCTGTGACCAGGAGATTTTTCCACTAGAAGTGAATGGGCTAAGAAGGCAGCATGGCTTAACCCAAAAGTGCAGGTTCAAGTCCTTCCTCTGACAAATACTGGCCCAGTGCCCATGGGCAAGTTTCTTAAACCCTCCATGCCCAGGGCGACTCTGAGACTATAACCACCTCAGTAGAAGGGGGTCCCCTAGAGCAGGGTTTCTTAAACTTTTCCCACCCGCTACCTCTTTTCACCTGAGTATAGGTATATAGGTGTGAGGGGAAAAACAATCCTTTTCTCAATAATTCTCAGGAACTCAGCAGTGATGTGACAAAGGCTCTTTTATTTTCTTCTCATGAAAAGGAGGCACCCTAGTGTGCAGCTAGTGGGTGCAAAGAAAGGGGGCTCACAGGCCCTGTTTTATACCCTAGTCCCTAATGTGAATGGACCCTCCCCTTTTTCATCATTGGTCTGATTACTCAAGGGTTACAATCTATGTGCAAAAACTAGCTAATCTGAACACAGTATTCCCACCCCTCTTCCTTGTATGGGCATAACTCAGGAGTGGACCTTATACTTCCTTATATGGATATAACTCTGGAGCCCACCTTATTGAGACCAGGGCTCCTTGAACCATGTGATTTTGTTAGCCTGAGGGGGAGGAGGGGATCTGAGACCTCTGTCCTACAAACAGGTCAGGAGGAGTATGATTGACTGTTATATCATCATTGCGAGGGGTGAACTACCCATTTTCTCATAATAGGTATGTAAAACAGGCATACAGAGCCTTTTAGTGTTGCCCAATTTCTCATATCACCCATTTAGCCCATTTACTCACGTGTCAGGACACACAGTTTAGGAAGTTAGGCCCCGGAGCAGTAAAATCACAGAGCCCATCCCCAGCCAAACCAGAGGAAGCCAGCACCATAAGACGGCCTTAGAGATGAATGGCTTGGGCTGATTTTCAAGACAACTGAGATGCAAAAGCTACCCCAGCATCAGTTCTGATTTCAGATGATGCCTGCAAAGTCTGGAGCTAGAGGAACACGATTTATTATTTTTGGGGGCGGGGCAATGAGGGTTAAGTGACTTGCTCAGGGTCACACAGCTAGTAAGTGTCAAGTGTCTGAGGCTGGATTTGAACTCAGGTCCTCCAGACTCCAGAGTCAGTACTCTATCCACTGTGAAATATGATTTATTAAAAGAAGAAATGAAGAATTGGGAAAGAAAATTAGAAGTCCAGGAGAAGAGGAGGCTGGGAACGCAGTCTAGTTGCCACTAGAAGCCCTTGTTCTAAGTGTGTGGGTTCCTGACCCCTTCTCTGCGGGTTAAAACCCTACCTGGAGTACAACATAGCCTTGGAAAGTGATGCCTCTGCCCTCGTGAGTCCTTCCTAGGCTACTTGGGACTTAGTCCTTCTAGAGTTGGCAAGTACCTCAGGGGCTATGGAATCAAACCCTCTCATTTGGCAGGCTCTCCTAGGCTTCTGAGCATCTCTGGCAGTGACTGTGTTTGGAATTACAGGTGGAGGCAGGTCGCCTACCGAGAGTGCGGTTTGTTAGCTGCT
Organism: Dromiciops gliroides; assembly: GCF_019393635.1. NCBI lineage: Eukaryota > Metazoa > Chordata > Mammalia > Microbiotheria > Microbiotheriidae > Dromiciops > Dromiciops gliroides. The sequence continues at coordinate 5,790,459 of NC_057867.1, forward strand.
CATTTGAGAAGTCTTGGGGAGCAAGAAAAAGCATTGATTCCAGTTACTGAGGGGAGCTTAGCAGACCTGTGGGAAGCAAAAAGCCCTCAATTACTGGCTAGTCATTGGATAAAAGCAGGCAACCTGTCCAAGCCTATAGTGGGGCCCATTTAACTCGGGCAGGGGCTTTGCACTTTACAGTGGTTATTGCCAGCTGCAAGACCAGGTTGCCATGCACTCACTGCAGCTGCCCTGCGGTTGTTGTGCAAGCTGTCTGGGCAGGAGCTGGACCACGGGGCCATTTCAGGCAAATCCACCACAGCCTGCCATCTTCTGGGAGCACTTGGCAGCCTGTGAGCTTTCAGACCTCTCTACCTCCAACCGGCAACCCAGCAACTGGTTCCCCTTGACCACAGGTTTATTTGGATGGAAAAACACACTGGGTATTTGCTCTGGATATGCAATACATAGCACCTAATTAGTACCTTGGGGTAGGATGTTTGTAAACAGAAACCAATAAGAGTTGGCTACAATATCCCCAACAGTATGCTCTCTGCTCACTGTGAAGCCAAGGATTCAGGCAGCAACACAGACTCCAAAAGGAACCGGATGGCAAAAGATGCAGCCGCACATGAGACTTAAGATCATAGGGATCCAAGATGTCAGAGGTGGAAGGGGGAGGGGGGGAATCTCAGTGGCCATCTTGTCCAACCCCCCTGAGGCCCACAGAGAGGAAGGGGCTTGCACAAAGTCCCAGACATCCTAAGTACCAAGGCCGGCACTTAAACCGAGATTCAGTGACAGGCACCAACCTTGATATATTTTGCTGTGCATCATGCTACCAAAACACTGGAGGAAAAGAGCAATGAGAAATGGTCTCTTCCCAGGGGCTTGGGGATAGGTGGGCTGAGAAGACCTGGCCTTTGAAGGAATGGAAGGGGTCACTGGCCAAGGTGACGCTAGCTGGCCCAGCTAGGCCCAGCTGCCCCTACCGGCTCACCCCAGCCCCTCCCAAGCTGGCAGCAGCCACTCAGTGGGCTCACTACAGCCACCATCTTCTAATCCTGGAGCACTTCCTAGCTCCGGTCCCTGTGGTCTGTGGTTCTCTATAGCAGAGTCTGCTGCCATCTGGTGGTTTCCCACCGACAGATGGCCGCAGAGCCAGAGTTGACATGGCCTGCATGGCCAATGAAACCAATGTTTTCCTTAGCACCATTTGGGGGTCAGGAGCTCAGTGCACTTCCCTGGGGTGCTCTAGTTACTGGTGCGATGCTCGAGCAGCTCCTCTGCAGTCATGCGGTGGTGCTTCGGTTTCTTTTGTTCTCCCCACCTTTCTCTGGATCCCCCACACTTAGCACAGTGCCTGGCACATGGTGGGTGCTCAGGAAATACTTGTTGACTTGACCTGACAATGTACAGGTGCAAGATGCAATGCGGGATGTGATCGTTTGGATGCCTGCTTTGCCCCCAAAGGTTAAGGGAAAAACATACTCTATGCCCAGATGAAAACATACACAGATGAATCATTTACTATTCTTAATATGGGGGACTAGGGATATTCTCCCAAGTGAATGAAACTTCATGGGAAATCCATTAGCATTCGAAAGTTAATGGCCAGATTTTTTCTTTCCCCAAAAGAAAACCTTGAGAATTGAAATGGTAGCTTTTCATTTGCAGAGGGGGAGGGAGAGTGTGTGCAAAAGAGGCAGTGTTGTGGTCCTGCTAGGTTCAGCTTTTCCCTAGTCATCTGTGTAACCTTGGGCGAGTCACTCAAACTCTCGTCAGCCCGTCTCCTCCTCTATACAATGAGGGCATTATAGTAGAAGCTCTTTACGGTTATGTCTAGTTGTGACCAGTTGATGAAAACGCTGTATAAAAATGAAAGATGGATTATCTGAGGGAGGAAGCAGTTTTGTACAGAGCTTCTCTACAACGCTTTCCGCCTACAATTCTGTAGCTGTCATTGTAATTTAGGATTCCATTTGGAGAATGAGTGAAAACTCTCTTCTCAAGAGCTTCTTAGTCTATTTGCTCATATTAAAATAATGGTAATGGCAGTCTGCCCAGGGGAAGCATTTTCTGTGTGCTATTGCTGCAAAAACTCAGGGAGGAAAGATTTTGAGAGACCTTGGGCTTCCAAATGTTACTGCCACCATATTAATTTTCAAACTACGTTTCTGTTCTGCATCAGCTTGCAGTACAATGTCTGAAAGTATATTTTAGTCAATACAGCTTCCTTTCATTAGAAAAAGGTTTATTTTTAGTTAGGTTGGTTTTACTTTTCCACAACAGAGGGTTAACATTATAAATAATCTGTTCTCTTGGCAAGTCCTAGAATTGAGTAATGAGGTGAATTGTCTTATTGATTGTAACTAATTGAATTCCATGTTTAATTAAGGAGACTAGCTCACATTCACAATTTGCTTTTTCTTTGGTAAAAAGCATTTCCTGCAGGGCATCTAGGTGTCAAAGTGCATAAAACAACGGCCCTGGATTCAGGAGGACCTGAGTTCAAATCTGGCCTTAGACACTTGACACTTACTAGCTGTGTGACCCTGGGCAAGTCACTTAACCCTCAATGCTCCATTTTTTGTGGCTTTCTTTTTACAGCCTGTAAAATAATTTTGGGAAAGTTCAGTGTTGAAAATGTCATCTTCCTGGTTTTATGGCAAAATATTCGTTTGGACCCACATCTCCCAAGATACACACACAAGAAAAGCGAAGCATCTCAGTTGTCTATTTTGTAATCATAAAAACCCTGAACGTTCTTTCTTTTCATCTTTCCATCTCTAAAATCTTTGCACACAGTAGGCATTTGGTAAATGTTTGTTGGATTGGACTGGAATAATTGGTCCATTTAAACTATGGAGAGGAGGGACTTTTTTTAATCAGTAAAATAGAAGAAATCATTGAGGAAAACCTATATGGGTGGGATTATATACGATAAAGAATTTTGTACAATGAAAAGCTGTCTCTTTGAAATGAAAAGAGACAGATTGGGGGAAAAGATTTGAAGTGAATATAGCAGATAAAGGTCTGACTTCCAGGATTTATAAGGAACTGGCACATATCTCTGAGTAGAGACTGAGAAGGAGCAATCTGCTAGGTAAGAGGAAAACCAGGAGAGCAGCATCATGACAACCTAGAGAAGAGAGTATCCAGGGTGTGAGGGTGTGAGACAATGTTGAAAGCTGCAGAAAGGTCAAGAAGGATGAGTATTGAGAAAAGGCCATTAAGGAAGGGAAAGCTATGGGAGCCTTGAAAAGGGATGAAATGGTTTGGAATATTCACAGTGACTTTATTAGAGGAGGGCAAAGGAATTGCCTTCTTGAAGTGATAGCCCAGTTGTGATTATGTAGTATAATTTTGTAGTAGACTCATCCAGTTTTTGTCAGTAGCACATGAATAGGAGTGAGTAGAGGATGTTGGGAATGATCTAAGACTGGGTCAGGGCAAGATTAGCAATAGGATAGGGGGAAAGGGAACAAGGGAGAATAAAATAGAGTTGAACTGGTACCCCAAAGGGTCTAGATGGGAAAGGGAAAAGTGTAGACAGTATAGGGGTGATGCCTTGGGAAAGAAATGAAGGGTGGAGGGTTTGGAGGTCATGATGAAGATAAAGAACAGGGCTAGGAGCTGTAAGATAGAGAGAAAGATGGACAGAATGACAAAAGATTAAGATTGAGTCAAGGAATTTGAGGGTTCATGAACATGGAAGTAGAATACTTGTTTGTGGGTGATGGCAAAATTAAGGGTTTGACCATCTCATATGGAGTTGAACTGAGGTGGAGGAATTGCTTATGGGAAATGAATGAGTTAAAGATTTAGGACATTAGTGTGTTTGTGGGGGTGAATCAATAAATTCCCTAGTATGAGGGCAAGAGTTGGGGAGGAGAGACTATACAACCAGGCATTGAACTCACTGAGGAAGGAAGGACAGCATCCTCCTAAATAATCCTAAATTGGAGCTGACAGACAACAGCCACCAGAATCTTAATTGGGTGATAAATATGGATTGACTGACCCTCAGAGGAAAGCTTACTGAATGAAAGTAGATGTGTGTGTGTGTGTGGGGGGGTGGTATCTAAAGGGTATGGGAGTAAAGGAACAGGCACTGGGTGTGTGTGGGGGGGTGGAGAACCTAGTTTGTGCAATCACATCGGGGAATCAGAACAAATGGGGAGAGTAAAATGGGCTTGGGAATGAATTCAAACAGGTTATGATCTGGGGGCAGAGAACCGCAGACAGCCCCTAAGTGTGGATAGTCGTGGAGGGTTAACTGGGAGTGGAATGAGCATAGTGCAGCGCAGGCGGAGCCCTCGCCCCAAAAGGCCCAAACTGTACAAAAATCTGCAAGGCTGCTTTATTTGTAGCAGGCAGCTCCAAGGCAGAGACTACCAATGGCGAATAGCTGCATAAATCAGGGTTGGATGAAGGTTCTGCCTGCATTGCCAACAAGACGCTTATCTGGAAGGGCGCAGGCTGGGTCTGATCATCAGAATACCGGCTTGTCTGCCCTTGACTCCTAGCTCTAGCGCTTCCTAGCTGTGTGAGCTCGGGTGAATCTCTTCCTCTCCCTGGGCCTCAGTTTCCCCATATGTTCAATGTCGGGGCTGTCCCTGGCAGCTCTAGATCTAGGGTGCCAGGGGAACAAAGGAGGAAAGAGACAGGTCTCATTTAGGCGCCACACTGGCTACTGGACTTTACACAAAATGTCGCCTGATTTTCAGGCGATACAACAGCTCCGTTGGCTAGTGGAGGCGGGGGGGGGGGGGTCCTAAGAGTGGGGCGCCATGCGTCCCCCGCCCCCGGGGCACTTCCGGCAACGCCACCGACGCTGCCAGGAAAGCTTTGTTGTTAGCAGCTCATTGGCTTACCGTGCTCTAGGGACGCCTGCGCAGTGAGTAGGGTGGGGCCCAGAGCCGCCGATGGATGACGTCACGTCCGGTCGTTCTGAAGCCAGCCGAGAGGTTATGGCTATGAAGTCCGTTTTTGTCACCGTGGACACCACCAGTTTCGACAAGCTCATAATTCTATGTCTTCCAGGGCTACCCTCCAGGTGAGCGAGGTCGTTTCGTCAGCCCGTCTGTTAGTCGGAATTTTTCCCGCCCCTCCCCTCGTTTGAATGGGAGCTCGAACTGCGCCTGCGCTGCGCCTGCGCGCACACCCTGCTGCAAAGCGCTTCCGCGGACCCATAGATTCTGCAGCCTCGTCACAGGCCCCCTCACACACACAGACGCCCCCTCACCCTCCTCCTCCCCATACCCAATATTTATATATCTCTATCTCGATCTCCACTTCCCCTCCATTGACACAGATCCCGTTTAGGCCTGCTGTTGGGCCAGGCCAGATTCTTCATTTGACAGAGGGGAAACTGAGTCCCAGGAATGGAGAATGAGTTGCATTGCCAGGATGTCGGGGCAAAATGCTACCATAGAGACTAATTTTCTAATTCAACTCCCTTGTATAAGGGATAAGGAGAAAATGAGGCCCAAAGATGAAGGACCATGAGATCATGGGTTTAAGTCAGGAAACTGAGGATGAGAGAGGAATAGGTTGCCTCGGATTGCACAAGTAGGAAATGTCAGAGTCCAATACCAATGTCCAGGGCATTACCAGGGCGTGGGCCCCTTGACATCATCAGAAGTGGAAACTGGGGTGCACAGAAAGGTCCTGAGCATCACACATGGTCAGCACTGACAGCACCCCCAGAAGCCTTTGGATTAAAGCTGACTTGGAGATGGGTTAACTAAGGCCACTTTGAGTAGCAGGGCTTGCAGCCCACTTCTCCCATCCCAAATCCACTGGTTAGTATACAAAGATGGATTTTTAAAAAGTGAAGCATTTTGTTCTTTTAAATCATTATCGCTTACTAGTGAATGATGTACTTGATAACAGAAAATACACTGTGACATCTGATGTGAGTGGTGGCCAAGCCAAAGCTGAATCCTGGTCACTTTTCTGACTTTCTTCAGGGTACCTCCATTGTCCCTTTCCTTCAGGAACTTGTGGCTCATGGAGTTATGCTAATAATTGAGTGTGTTCAGGGCTAGAAAGCAATGGACAGTACCTTTGCTAGTTGCTACCTACATGACCACAGCCAAATCCTCGTCCTTGCCTGAGCCTCCATTTCTTGCTCTATAACATGAGGGGGTTGGACTAGATGCCCAATACGGGCCCTTCAGATGGGAAATTTGTTTTTTTGGGTTTTTTAGTGAGGCAATTGGGGTTAAGTGACTTGCCCAGGGTCACACAGCTAGTAAGTGTTAAGTGTCCGAGGCCGGATTTGAACTCAGGTCCTCCTGACTTCAGGGCCGGTGTTCTATGCACTGCTCCATCTAGCTGCCCCCAGATGGGAAATTTAATGAGATCAGCCACAGGGAATCTTGTCTACTCCAAACCTGTTGTGTGCTATAGTGGATAAAGAGATGACTTCAAAGCTAGGAAGACCCAGGTTCAAATTCTGCCGTTACATATGCTGCCTGTGTGCCCAGGGACAAATCGGCTCTCTAGACACCCTTCTAAGAGTGTAGATGGCTAAGAAGGTGCCAAACTTCCTTATCTGGAAGTTCTCTATACTAACCCAGCCATAGGTTTAATCCCTTTCCTCATCCACTCAAACCTGTGCTAGGTGGCACTGCAGAGCACAGGACCTGCAGTCAGGAACAACCCAGTTCAAAAGCTTCCTAGGTCATTTACTAGCTGTGTGGTCTTGGGCAAATCACTTCACCTTTGCTTCCCTCACTTTCCTCATCTGCAAAAAGGGGATAATGATGATAGCACCTAGCCCCCAGGCTTGTTGTGAGGATCAAAATGGGATAATCATTCTGCTTGAGGCAGTGCCTGTCATGTACTAAGTGCTATAAAAATGTTAACTAATTTGATGCTGATGTTCCGAGAAGCATATTTCAAAGTCCCTTTTGTTGATTTTTCTGTCATTTTAGATGCTCAAGAGACTTGGTTATCGCAAACTTGTTCTACAGATTGGAAAAGGAAGAGTAGTCCCAGACTCCTTTGCTTCTACATCTTTCTCCTTGATTGTTTACAGGTACAAAAATTCCTTGAAAGAAGACATTAAGAGATCAGATCTGGGGCAGCTAGGTGGTGCAGTGAATAAAGCACCGGCCCTGGATTCAGGAGGACCTGAGTTCAAATCTGGCCTCAGACACTTGACACTTACTAGCTCTGTGACCCTGGGCAAGTCACTTAACCCTCATTGACCTGCGGGAAAAAAAGAGAGAGATCAGATCTGATCATTAGCCATGTAGGTACGGCCTCTTGGATTTAGAATCACAATTTGCAAAACTAAAATAGAAATACGACATACCTGATTGATTTAGGCCTCTGATAACTAACAATAATGTGATGATGCAAACTGAGACTATTACTCATGTTTGTGCATTGCTAGAAGAGAAATGAGTAGGAGCCCTAGTTCCCTAACCATGTTATTTTCCACATACGGAAGCAAAAACGCAGGAAGAATGAGGCATTTCCAATGTCACGTGGCAAAGTGTTAAAATGTCAGTGTGTAAGGATTATAAACAAATAGGACTTGACATCTGCCATGTTAATAGAAGCTTCTAAATTGAATTGAAGATTATGCATTTCAAATGTGATGTCGGCTTGAAAAATACAGTTGGGAATAAATTTTACTGTGAACGGAATTCAGTTAATAATAGGCAACATGAAGGTTATCAAAGTTTATCTAGGCAGCTGGCTTTGGAGTTAGGAAGACCTGGGTTCAAGGATGCATCTGACATTTTACTCGCTATATGGTCATGGATAGGTCATGTGTCTTATTGCTGCAGTTTCAGATGTGTTGCTTAATCTGCATTAATGGAGGAGGGCTTTCTATATCAGGAGCTCCCCAGTCTGCTTATATCATGATGAAAAATATGCTCTGCCTTCTTTCCCCCCCCCTCCCCGCCTCCGCCCCCAGTCTTCTGAAAACAGTCCTTTGGGCAATGTAAATGTGACAGCCACTGGATTGCAGAGGGGAAAAGGTTATGTCTGTTTTCTGAAGTTTTAAGGGAGAAATTTATCATAACTGGAGATTGCTAACAGAATTCAGGGATTTATTTTACAAATGAATAATGACCTATGTGACCCACCTCTTGATGGAGGTGATGGGTTCAAGATGTAGAATGAGATGTATGTTTTGAGACATGGACAATATGTTTCTTTTACATAGGGGTGAGGTAGGAAGGAGAGAGGATAGATGCTTGTTAATTAAAAAAAGAAAAGAAAATTTAAGAAAAAGAAAATGGATGCAGAGCCTCCTCCCAATCCCTCAATCCCTGTCCAAAGAGTGGATTTTTTTTTTAATGTGTAAGGTATTTTATTTTTTCCATTACATGTAAAGATAGTTCTCAACTTTTGTTTATACATGCTTTACAATTTCAGATTTTTCTCCCTCCCTCCCCTCCCTCCCCCCTCCCCTAGACAGCAGGTAATCTGATATAGGTTATGTCTATATATCTCTATACATATAGATATAGATATAGATATATACACACACACATATATATACACATAATAACATTAATCCTGTTTCTGCATTAATCCTGTTACAAGAGAAAGAATCAGAGCAGTGATGCAAAACCTCAAAATAGAAAAAAAACAACAGCACCCAAAACAAAAGAAATAGTATGGTTCAATCAGCATCTATACTCCACAGTTCTTTCTTTCTTTTTTTTCCTGGATTTGGAGATCCTCTTCTATCATGAGTTCCCTGGAACTCTTCTGTGCCATTGCATTGGTGAGAGAATATAGTCCATCACAGTAGATCAACACTCAATGTTGATGATACTGTGTACAATGTTCTTCTGGTTCTGCTCATCTCGCTCATCATCAGCTCATGTAAGACCCTCCAGGTTTCTCTGAACTCCTCCTGCTCATCATTTCTTACAGCACAATAGTATTCCATTGTATTCATATACCACAACTTGTCCAGCCATTCCCCAATGGATGGGCCCCCCCTCAACTTCCAATTCCTTGCTACCACGTAAAGAGCAGCTATAAATATTTTTATACATGTGGGTCCCTTTCCCCCTTCCATGATGTCTTTGGGCAAAAGACCTAAAAGTGGGATTGCTGGGTCAAAGGGTATGCACAGCTTTATTGCCCTTTGGGAATAATTCCAAATTGCTCTCCAGAATGGTTGGATCAGCTCACAGCTCCACCAACAATGCATTAGTGTTCCAATTTTCCCACAGCCTCTCCAACATTTATTATCTTCCTTTTTTGTCATTTTAGCCAATCTGATAGGTGTCAGGTAGTACCTCAGAGTTGTTTTAATTTGCATCTCTCTAATCATTAGAGATTATGAGAATTTTTTCATATGGGAATAGATAGCTTTGGTTTCTTCATCAGAAAACTGCCTGTTCATATCCTTTGACCATTTCTCAATTGGGGAATGACTTGGATTCTTATAAATTTGATTTAATTCCCTATATATTTTAGAGATGAGGCCTTTATCAGAAGCACTGGCCTCAAAAATTATTTCCCAGTTTTCTGCCTCCCTTCCAATTTTGGATGCATTGCTTCTGTTTGTACAAAAATTTTTTAATTTAATATAATCAAAATCATCCATTTTGCATTTTATAATATACTCTATCTCTTGTTTGGTCAAAAACTGTTTTCCTTTCCAAAGACCTGATAGGTACACTATTCCTTTCTCTCCTAATTTACCTATGGTATCACCTCTTATGTCTAAATCATGTATCCATTTTGACCTTATTTTAGTATAAGGTGTAAGATGTTGGTCTATGCCTAGTTTCTGCCATACTATCTTCCAGTTTTCCCAGCAGTTTTTGTCAAATACTGAGTTCCTATCCCAGAAGCTGGAGTCTTTGGGTTTATCAAACACTACATTACTAGTGTCATTTACTACTGTGTTTCCTGTGCTCAGCCTATTCCATTGATCTACCACTCTATTTTTTAGCCAGTACCAGATAGTTTTGATGACTGCCGCTTTATAGTAAAGCTCCAGGTTTGGTACCGCTAACCCACCTTCCTGTGAATTTTTTTTTCATTATTTCCCTGGATATTCTTGATTTTTTCTTTTTCCAGATGAATTTTGTTATTATTTTTTCTAGCTGTATAAAATAATTTTTAGGTAGTCTGATTGGTATGGCACTGAATAAGTAAATTAATTTAGGCAGTATCAAAGAGTGGATTTTAAAGTATGTAAATTTCAGATTGGATAATTGGAGCCATTCCATATCTCACAGTAACACACGTCCATAAAGGTAGGTCCGTGCTGCTTCTGTCACTGTGTTTTGGAGAGGGCTTCTCTCCAAAGCAGTGGAAAAATGGAGGAGCACCCATGGGTGTCCAGGTGGCCCCCTGGCCCCTGCCTCCAGCCTCCTCCTGCCTTCCCTCTCCTCTGTCTTCTTTTTTTAGTCAATCAATAAACATTGATTATTGGATAAGTGATTGGATAAGTGATTGACATGGTCAGACTTTGAATTTTAGGAAAGTCCCTTTAATAGCTGACCCCTTGTCATATACTTCAGTTGGTAGTTGTCCTCCCACCTTGAAGAGGATCAGAATAACCCCTATGTCAGAGTCCAGGTGCAGTGTCTACCTCTGGCTGACCAGAAGACTACAAGCTCAGGAGGCTCTACCACTCCTCTGCCTTCTTTTTTTTCTTTCTTTTTTTTTTGCGGGGCAGTTGGGGTTAAGTGACTTGCCCAGGGTCACACAGCTAGTAACTGTCAAGGGTCTGAGGTCGGATTTGAACTCAAGTACTCCTGAATCCAGGGCTGGTGCTCTATCTACTGCACCACCTAGCTGCCCCTTCCTCTGCCTTCTTAAGAGGATAAAGGTGGAGGTGGGTGACTGGACCATCATCAACCCCAACAGTCCCCAGAGAGAGGCTGTTGACCGCTTTCTTGGTTTGTTTTTCTCCCCCGTGTCCATGAGACGAACATGTGGGAACACCAGTCAACTCAACCAGTGGGCGCCCGTGATTCTTTCTCACTCTTTTGCTGCCAGATGAGGTGGAGAAGAAGCTGACCACGCCACACTGTTTGGAGTCTGGATTTCTCTTTCCAGGTGCGGGGAGGGGCTTGGAGGCCCTGGAAGAAGGGAAGCCCTTGGTGGTTCTGGTAAATGAAAAGGTGCTGGCCAATCACCAGTTAGGGTTGGCCAGACGGCTGCACAAAGAAGGCTATCTTTGCTATTGTACATGCAGTGGGCAGCAGGCTGGCGCTGAGCCTTTGGAGGTGTGCGGTCATCTGGCTGACCACCGCTGCCCCTCTCCAGCTTCATGAAGCTCTTCCTTTCCCCCTGCCCAAAGACCTATCCACCCCACCCCCAAACCCTGTGCCATCGCCATGTATCAAAGGAGCCGCTAGATGGCGCCACTGACATTGACTAGTTGTGTGACCTCGGCCAAGTCACTGAATGGCTGCCTGCCTCAGTTTCCTCACCTGTAAAATGTGGAATCCTGAGAGCACCTACCTCTCATGGTTGTTGTGAAGAGCAAACGAGAGGCTTAGCACAGTGCCTGGCACACACACAGCAGGTGCTATGTAAAGATGGCTATTTGTATTCTTGGTGCTCTGGGAGCCTGCCTCTGTGGCTGTTTGGAAAGAGGGCCACGTTGGTTGTTTGAAGAGGGGATTTGGGGCAGCTAGGTGGCGCAGTGGATAAAGCACCGGCCCTGGATTCAGGAGAACCTGAGTTCAAATCTGGCCTGTAGGGGCCAAATTGCAATTGGGGAGTGTTAGCTAGGTGGCTCGCCCCAATATGGGGGCAAGGAAGGAGACCAACAGCCTCCCTCAAAAACAGAACAGGGTTTATTAACAAAAACACAAGCAAGATCAGTAGAATTAAGGGAAAAGAAAAAAAAAAGAATGGGGGAAGGGAAACAATACAACCAGAATCACACCACCGCCCAGAGCTCAGCAGAACACCAGCTCCACACCAGAATGGCAAAACTCTCCCTTCTCCTTCCCAGCAGACCCCAGGCTGTCTACACACAGCCCCAAGCTAATTGGCTGGCATCCCTGACTGACTGCCCTCACTGGGCTTCCAGTCATTGTAATTTTGCCAGGCCCATGTAGGCGTCTGCGAGTGGTAATGACGTGAGGTGCCAGCGCCATGGAGATGGCTACAACCAGTGGGTGGAGCACTGCGCTGTTGCAGAGGCCTGACACCTGAGCCCCAGGCCAGTGTACGCACTGGGGTTTTTAAAATTCTAGCCAAAAGATGGAGTCAGAAAAACCTCAAATCACAATTAATTCTTTACAGGCCTCAGACACTTGACACGTACTAGCTGTGTGACCCTGGGTAAGTCACTTAACCCTCATCGCCCCACTAAAAGAAAATAGAGGGGTTTTTGCCCTCCATAAGCCCACTGGTGCCCCTGAGTAAGTGACAGTGTGTGCATTTCATTGCAGCAGGTGTGTTAGAATTTGGGGCTGGCTCTTGTGATCACAGCATGGACTCTTTTCTATGCTGTGTGACCATGCTTAGTGAGAAGCAGCGTGCAGCCAGTGGCTTGTCACTTAGGTGATGCTGGGAGGCTGGCAGAGGCATTTGTGTGTCTTGCCTCACATGCCCCTCAGGACGGCCTGGGGAGCTAAGTGTTCCATTTCACAGATGAGAATGCTGAGGCCTGTCCAGGGCCACACAGCCAGTGAGGGCCTGAGGCTGGCTGTGGATCCAGGCCTTCCTGATGCCAAGTCTCATCCTCTGGTGTTTGTGGCACCTGGCCTCTGGTGAAACTTCAGTGTGGGAGCCTAAACAAGGCCTTGGCTCCAGGGCTTCCTGCTTTTCCTTTCCTGCTAGGAAATGGTGATGGCTATAAGAAAGCAATCCCCAATTTGTTCTCCTGCTTTCTCAAGGAGTCCAGCACTGGACTCACCACCATCTGGCTTTATCCCGCCTGTCTCCTAGGGAACTTTTATATCCGCATTACCTCAGACTCCCAAATGCCCCAGTTCCTCAGCTTCCTTCCAACCCATGGCCTGCTTCTTTCCTTTACCTCATCCACGCATGGAGGGGTCACCTACTGGGCCTCACCATTATCCACAGATATTCCACCCCCTTAACTGGAAGCAATGTTGTTCCACTCTCTGCCCAGACCTTACTCTCATTCCTCTTCATCGCCCCAAGTACTTTCTTGGACCATTACCCCTGCTCTGACTTCAGGTTACTCTTTCTCCAGGCCCAGCCCATGACTTAGCAAATTTAGATCTGGGTCTCCCTCTGTCCTGGAATCCCTTGCCCCCTTGTCCTATCACTTCTCTTCTCTTGCCAAACCCAGTCCTTGGAATATTCCCACCATCCACACGACAAGTGGCTGAATGCAGCTAAAGGATGTCTCAGAATCATGGAGAGATTTCCGATTCAATTATTTAACCTGCTGAAAGTCAAGTCTTTGATTCCTGACTGATTCTCTTTCCAGAATCTATTCGAGATCTTTGCTTCTCACACTTCCTCTTTCCCTTCCATTTTCTGCTGAGAACCTCATCTCTTACTTTACTTAGAAATTCAAGGTGTTTGCCATAAGCTCTCTCCACTTTCTCTTCCCCTCATCTCCTCGACATCACTCCTTAATCTCTTCTCCTTTCCACCAGTCTGATAGTGAGATCACCCTTCTTGCAAAGGCCGGTCTCATTGTGGGCCCTTCATCCCATCCCCTCCGACATTCTCCAACAGATTACACCCTTAGTTATGCTCCCATCTTTTTCTTCCATCATCCTACCATTCTCCCTGTTTACTGACTCCTTCTATGCTGCCTTCAAAGATGCACAAGTATTCCCCATTCTTCATAACCTTTTCTAGATCCTAAATTTTGTCCTATATCTCTGCTTGCTTCCTCAGCCAAACTACTGGAAAATGCGATCTCCACTCACTGCCTCCACTTCCCTCCTCAGCCCTTGACAGTCTGACTTCCAAGCTCATCCCTCGCTCCAGAGTCATCAGTGATCGCTTCATTGCCAAAAGTGATGATCTTTCCTTGATCTTCCTTCTTAATCTCTGGGTAGCCTTTGCTGCCATTGTCTGCCCTCTCCTCCTGGATACTCTGCTCCTGGAATTTTTTTGACACTCTTCCCTCATGGTCTTCCTTTTTCTCCATCTGTTTCTTCTCATCTCCTTTGTTGTTTCATTATCCATCTCTCTCTCTCTCTCTCTCTCTCTCACACACACACACACACACACACACACACACACACACCCCAACTGTGGGGATTTCCTAGAGTTACGGCTTAGACTCTCTTCATTTAACAGTTCATTCTGTAGCTAACATCATCAGCCCACAAGGGCTTAACTCTCATGCAGATGACCTCAGGTCTCTACAAAGTGCCCCAGAAGTTTGAGTGCAGTTTTCAGCTTGGTACCTTAAAACTATGTCACAAATATATATGTATACAGCTTAATATACTAAACACAGTCAAACTTTAGGGACACCCTGTCTACATCTCTCCAGCCCCAGTCTTTCCCTTGCACTTTAGTCCTGCATTACCACTTATCTACTTCACATATCAAACTCAGTGCCCCAGACATTTCTTTTAACTCAGTTTGTCCAAAATGGAATTTCTTTTTTTTTCCACGTAAACTGTTTTCCAAACTACACAATTTCTGCCATGTAACGTCGGCACTTTTGTGGACTCCTCACTCTCCCCCGTCCCCATCCCCCACCCCCATGCAATTACTTGCCATGTCTTGTCCTTCCCAACATCTCTCCATTACCACAGTTATCACCTAGGTGCCGTACCTTATCACCTCCAGCCCAGCTTATTGAAATAGCCTCCTTCCTGGTTAATCCCCCTGCCTCATCTCCCCCACACCAGTCCATCCTGCACACTGCTGCAGTCAAAGTAATATCCCAGAAGCCCAGATCTGAGCGTGTGACTCCTGCTCACTCAACTCCTTATTGCCTATAAGATAAAAACCAAATTCCTTTTGTTAACTTTTTTAAAAGCTTTTGCCCTACACAACCTGGACCAAAACTCCTTTCTTTACTCCCCCTCCTCTGCTTGGCAATGGCCAACAAACAGGCCATCTTTTTGTTCCTAACATGTAATACTCAAGCTCCCATTTTGGTACCTTGTTTTTGTTTTGTTTTGCTTTGTTTTTTTGGGGGGGTGGGGCAGTGAGGGTTAAGTGACTTGCCCAGGGTCACATAGATAGTATGTGTCAAGTGTCTGAGGCTGGATTTGAACTCGGGTCCTCCTGAATACAGGACCGGTGCTTTATCCACTGTGCCACCTTGCTGCCCCCCATTTTGGTACCTTGTAATCCAGAAATGGCCTGTCTCCATACCTGCTCCTCACAGAGGCCCTGAATTTCTTTAACACACAGTTTAAGCACAATCTTCTGTTTTTATTGTTTTCTAAAGTAATAAACATTTTTATTTCTACTTTTGGGTTCCAATTTTTATCCCTTCTTCCCTTCCCTCCTCCCTGAGGTGGTAAGCAATCAAATATGGGTTATATGTGTATGATTATGTTAAACATTACCATATTCATCATTTTGTACAGGAAAACTTGAAGAAAAGAAGAAAATGAAAGAAAGTGAAAAATAGCATGTTTCAGTCTGTGTTCCATCAATATCAGTTCTTTCTTTGCAGGTGGATAATATGTTTGATCAATAGTCCTTTGGAATTGTCCTGTTGAGAATAGTTGTCATTCACAGTTCTTCATCAAACAATATTGCTGTCTCTGTGCACAATGTTCTCTTGGTTCTGCTCACTTCACTATGCATCAGTTCATACATGTCTTTCCAGGCCTTTCTGAAGTCATCCTGCTTGTCATTTCTTATAGCTCAATGATATTCCGTCACCATCATATACCACAGTTTGTTTAGCCATTCCCCAATTGATGGGTATTCCTTTGATTTCCAATTCTTAGCCACCACAAAAAGATCTTCTATCAATATTTTTGTACAAATAGGCCTTTTTCTCTTTTGGGGGATATCTTTGAGATATAAGCCTAGCAGTGGTACTGCTGGATCAAAGGGTATGCACAGTTCTCTAGCCCTTTGGGCATAGTTCCAAATTATTCTCCAGAATGCTTGGATCTTTTCACAACTCCACCAATGGAAGCACAATCTTCTACATAAACCCTTTCCTGATTCCCCTAACTTCAAGTGCCCTTTCTTCCTTATTACTTTTTTTTTAGTGAGGCAATTGGGGTTAAGTGACTTGCCCAAGGTCACACAGCTAGTAAGTGTTAAGTGTCTGAGGCCGGATTTGAACTCAGGTACTCCTGACTCCAGGGCTGGTGCTCTATCCACTGCGCCACCTAGCTGCCCCCTTATTACTTTTTTCTAATGACTTACAAACCAGAATTTATTTAATGTATTAAAAATACAAATATATACTTTTCATATACTTGTATTTGTTTACAACAGTGCCTAGCAAATAGTAGGTGTTTAATAAATATTTTTTGACTTTTCACTTTATAATTGTGATATATATGTTTCATTGGTATATGTATTGGTATTGGTATATGATATATACCATTTTTGTCATATCTGCCATGAGAATGGTAAATTCTTTGTTACTGGAAATTATTTAAGCCCTTGGAGTGATATCCATGGCACCTATCACTGTGCCTGACATGCAGCCAGCACTGACTGCCGAGGAAATTAGCTGGTTTCTTGAGTGAGGTTAGTAACCATTCCCTGCCTGTTTTGGAGAGTTATCCTTACCCGATTTCATTTATTTCCTATAAACCATCTCTGAAAGTATATAGAAAATATGTTTATTCTGATAGCAATAGTTGGAGGTTCCGTGGTTCTGTTAATGTGGCTGCTCTCATGACAGACCAAGATTGCACTTCCTCTTTGACATGGAAGTGAATCCTCAGGAGCTCCTGAAGGGTCTGCATTTCTTTTCTGAACATTTTCTTGTACAACAGAGGGACACCCCATTGGCAGGCCTATACTCAAGGCTCTTCTTCCTTTGTGGTTTAAGTATTACCAGTGACAATTAAGTATTATCAGCTATCCATAAAATCCCCTCATTTTGGAAGATTTCATGAAACCCTGAAGAAAATTGACTCAAGAAAAGAGAGCCAAAGATGTCACCAAACCAGGATGGGTTGGAAGCTCTTTAGACTTCTCTCTTGCCTTCTTTTGGACTTCCAAATGAGCTCAGCTTGGGGAAAGGGGGTAGGGGAGAAGGGCAGAGGTACAGAGAGCCCCAGGGAGAGCACACTGCTCCAGTTGGCAGGGCAGGGCCCTCCGTGTCTACTTGTTGACAGATTGAGGATCAAGTCTTTTGCAGAGATGGTTAGTTGGTCCTTGTTGATGGAGTGGGCCAGGAGAGAGGGTGGCTTTGCCAGGCTACTGGAGGTGCCACAAAAGAGAAGAGGAGGTAGGGGGATGAGGAGAAGGAGGCAGGGGGAGGGCCTGGCAGATCACTTGGGTTAATCCTCACACAGGAATGGAGTGTGCTTTATAGATTAAGGGCAAACCCAGGCTGACATGATTCTATAAGAGGAAATGAACTGTCACCTTGCTAACTGATTTATGCAAGTCCACTCTGGCTTATGGGAAATTCAGCTGCTTTGGGGCTTGCCTCTTTGTCATTCAAATGCTAACCCCGGGATTCCAGCTCAGGGCATTAAAAAGCAAGGCCGCAGGGCAGAGTGGGGAGAGAGGGAAGAGACTTCTCTGATTTACAGAAGAAGGCCATGCAGAGACTCGAGCCTATGTCTCCTATCAGCCCACACCACGTTTCCCCAATCCTTTCCACTTCTTCCAGGGTCATCTGACTGAAATCAAAGCCAGCAGTCCTCCTTGTGTTTTCTTGCCCAGAGGCTGATGTATTTTAGGCATGGACTGCAGGCATCTGTGTCTCCACTAATGTATGTGCCTAGGCCACATTCCTCCTAGTGTTTGCTTGGTGGTGTTGCTTAGGACAATCCTGGAATATTATACTTGTGGCAACTGGGAGGCAGACATGGGAACATTTTCCAAAAATGGTTTTAGCCAGAGGTCACCATTGAACTTCAATGAAACTCATTCAACTCGCTTAGCTACCACCTAAAGTAATTAAATTCTGTGCACAGACTGTCACAACAACATGGCAATTCCCCCCTTGTCCCAGCCTCCATCCTGACTTTGGTCTATTTGTTCCCATGGACCTTTCCGCTCAAGTGGTCCTGTCAGTTGTTTTTCAGTCATGACAGACTCTACTCCATTTGGTTTTTCTTGGCAGAGATACTGGAATGGCTTGCCATTTCCTTTTCCAGCTCATTTGACAGATGAGGGAACTGAGGCAAACAGGGTGAAGTGACTTGCCCAGGCTCCCACAGCTAGTGAGTATCTGAGCCTGGATTTGAACTCAGGAAGATGAGTCTTCCTGACTCCAGGCCCAGCACTCTGTGCAGTATGGAGCCATCGTAAAAGTATTTTATTATTTTCCAATTACATGTAAAGATAGTTTTCAACATTTGTTTTTTATGAGATTTTGAGTTCCAAATTTTTTCCCCTCCCCTCTCTGCAAGAGAGCAAGCAATCTGATTTGGTTATATATGTACAGTCACAAACATATTTCTGCATTAGTCGTGTTGCGAAAGAAGAATCAGAACACAAGGGAAAAACCTTAAAAAACAAAAACAAAGGTAGCAACAGTACGGGACAATATGCATCCAGATTCCCCAGTTCTTTTTTCTGGAGATGAAGAACATTTTCCATCATGAGTCCTTTGGAATTGTCTTGCTGAAAAGAGCTAAGTCTATCACAACTTATCCTCATACTATGTTACTCTTACTGTATACAGTGTTCTCCTGGTTCTATTCACTTCACTCAGCATCAGTCTACTTAAGTCTTTCCAGGTTCTTCTGAAATCTGCCTGTCCATCATTTCTTACAGCACACTAGTATTCCATCATATTCATATACCACAGCTTGTTTAGCCATTCCTCTATTGATGGGCAACCCCTTAATTTCCAATTCTTTGTCACTACCAAGAGAGCTGCTAGAAATATTTTTATACATATAGGTCTGTTTCTCTTTTTTATGATCTCTTTGGGATACAGACCTACTAGTGGCATTACTGGGTTAAAGGGTATGCACAGTTTTATAGCCCTTTGGGCATAGTTCTAAATTGTTCTCCAGAATGGTTGGATCAGTTCACAACTCCACCAACAATGCATTAATGTTCCAAATTTTCCACAGCTCCAACATTTATTGTTTTCCTTTTCCGTAATATTAGCCAATCTGATAGGTATGAGGTGGTACCTCAGAGTTATTTTCATTTGCATTTCTCTAATCAATAGTGATTTAGAACATTTTTTGTTTAGCAATAGATAGCTTTGATTTCTTCATCTAAAAACTGCCTGTTCATATCCTTTGACCATTTCTCAATTGGGGAATGACTTGCATTCTTATAAATTTGATTTACTTCCCTATATATTTTAGAAATGAGGCCTTTATCAGAAACACTGGCTGCAAAAATAGTTTCCCAGCTTTCTGCTTCCCTTCTAATGTTGCCTGCATTGCTTCTTATGCCTTGCATTTTGGCAAAAAGATCTTTTCAGGTTTCCTTCTCTTTATACTTTTTCTTAATATATTAATTTCATTAAATATTTCACAATTACCTGTAAATATCTTTAAATTCATTTTTAAAAATTTTGAGTTGCAAATTCTTGCTGCTGTGCCCCCCAGCACTTACGGAGAAGGCAATTATCCATGTGAAGTCATCCAAACATGTTTCCATATTAGCCATGTTGCAAAAGAAAACACAGACAAAACACTTAAGGAAAATAAAGTAAAAAAGTATCATTCTGTCTGCATCCAGAGTTGATCAATTCTCTCTCTGGAGTTAGATGGCATTTTTTGTCATGGGAACTTTGGAATTGTCTTAGATCTTTATATTGGTTAGAGGTAGCTAAGTCATTCACAGCTGATCATTGTGCAATAATGTTACTGTGTACAGTGTTCTCCTGATTCCCATCATGTCACTTTACATGAGTTCATATAAGTCTTCTCAGGTTTTTCTGAAATTATCCTGCTCGTTATTTCTTACAGCACAGTAGTATTCATATACCACATATACCACAGCTTGTTCAACCATTCCCCAGTTGATAGGCGTCCCCTCAATTCCCAATTCTTTGGCACCACAAAAAGGGCTGCTATGAATATTTTTGTACATGTGGGTCCTTTTCCTTTTTCTTTGATCTCTTTGGTGTGATGTTTAAAATCTAAATTGTGGTCGCTTTAAATTAGAAGCTTTAGCACCAGTCCTTGGGCATTAAACATTTATTAAAGCATACAGATATTCCCATGGAGTTCAGAAAGTTAAGAAAAAAGCCTATTTACCCTAGAGTTCCAGCCTGGTCTGGTTCTTCCTCAAGTCCTCCGCCACAAGCCTGCTTCAATCACAAACTCTCTCCAGCAAACTGACTGTGGAAGCTTTTTATAGGTCTGGAACAGAGGCGGGCCTTACACACTGCTTCAAGCTGATTGGTTGGCACCATCCAAATCCATTGGTTCTGAAGGTGTTCTCAAGGTGTGATTACAATCCAGTTAACTTGAAGTAGGCTAATCAGCAGTTAATCACTCTCACTTGATTCAGTCTAGATTAATCTCCAGGTGGGTCTTTGAGTATCTGCTAAATCTCATTATTTCATCACATTGGGATACAGACCTGTTAGTGGCATTGTTATACAATTTTAGGACCCTTTGGGTATGGTTCCAGACTGTTCTCCAGAATAATTGGACTAGTTGAAAACTCCTTCAAGAATGCATTGTGTCCCAATATTTTCACATTCTTTCCAGCTTTTGTTATTTTCCTTTTCTGTCATATTGGCAGATGTGATAGTTGTGAAGTACTTATCTCAGAGCTGTTTTACTTTACATTTCTCTTATCAGCAGTGATTTAAAGCATTTTTTTCATATGATTATTGATAACTGTGATTTCTTCTTTTGAAACTGCCTTTTCAGGTCCTTTGCCCATTTATCAATTGAGGAATGGCTCTTATTTCTATAAATTTGATGCTATATACTTGAGGAATGAAGCCATTATCAGAGAAACTTGCTGTAAATCCCCCCTTCCCCACCCTGGTTTCCGTTTTTCCTAATTTTGGCTGAATCCGTTTTATTTGTTTATTTATAAGTCCAAATCTTTTATTCATTTTCCCTCTCTTTTTACTTGATTGTGTTTGCTGGCGTCCTTTTACTGCACCATGATTGAATGATCCCTTTCCTGACTGTTGGCCATTGAGGGTATCCCCAGTTTATAGTTACAGATATCTGTGTTTACATTTTGATGTTACAGGTAGAGAATAGAATTTCTCAGGGTGGAAAGAAAGTGGGATCAGAAGCCTAAAACCATATTCTAATCTTTTTTTGCTCAGGCAAAGGAATAAAAGAAACCTAAGAAAATACTGGCAAGGCATAATTGTTCCGCAGTCTTGTCCCATGTGCCCTGCCCCCCCCCCCCCAAATCCAGTTGCCATCATATCATCTAGCTGTGTCATTGGGTTTTCTTTACTGCCTTTCCATCTGTGTAACTTTTGACCATCTCCGTTTTTTACTGGCTGTTTCTGGAAGGCAATTGCAAAGTCATCTATCTGAGCACACTGTCCTGAGGTGGCACTGACCAAGCCTCATCTTTAACCAAAGAAGCTCTGTGGAGGGAAATGAGAAAGGATGGCTGTGTTAGCTTGACATCGAGGGTAGAGAGAACTAATTGGTTTGGGTTTTGAGATGAAAACAGACCTTGCCTAGTGTGAGCTCCCAGTATATGAAAGCAGAAAGCCCTGGTGCAATCTGTATGAAAGTCTGTGACGGAGAGTTTGAGGTTACCCCAGAATGGGCAGCAGCTCCTGTAACCTAACGTTTTTCTCTTTCTTTTTCTTTTAGCACCTTCTTGAGCTGTTAAAATCAGTGGACTTATCATCACTGAAACTCTTTCCTCCTGGCAAGCCAGAGATATTCTCTGAATTTTGGGATAAAGTTGTGGGATTTAAACAGTGAATACACACATAGCCAAGCTTACCTACAAAATGCAGTGATGGGGGCAGCTAGATGGCACAGTGGATAGAGCACCAGCCCTGGATTCAGGAGCACCTGAGTTCAAATCCCGCCTCAGACACTTGACACTTACTAGCTGTGTGACCCTGGACAAGTCACTTAACCCTCATTGCCCCGCAAAAAAAAGAAGGAAAAGAAAAGAAAAAGAAAATGCAGTGAGAGCAAATCCACTCTTTAGTGTATTTTTTGCAGCATCATAATGCTCTTAAATACATTTTCTACATCTAATGGATATATCCATAGTTTCTCACGTGAACATTTGTAAACATTTGCTCTGCTTGTTCTAGCTAGTGTTAGTTTGTAGTCAGTGCACCTCATCAGAACACTTGTGGTAGCCAGGCAGACACAGGTGGGATCCTGGAATCCCGTATGGAGATTTTAAAGCTCCTTTGGCTTTTAAGAAATGTTCTGAGTTGCTTGACAGTTGTTCCACCCGCCTCCAGAGATGTTCAAGGAAGGGAACTCGAAAACATTCAAAAGGTGTCCCACTAGAAATGTGAGTGACAATCAATGTTGATCCACCTAGCTTGGTTTACTACCTCCCAACCCAGTCAGCTTCTGACAATTCATCCAGGTTTGCCCTTTCCCCAAGACTTTCTGAAGTGCCAACCATGTGCCAGACACTGTTCTTGGCATTAGGAAGACAGAGGCAAAAAGGACAGAGGCCCTGCCCACCAAGGGCTTACCTTCTACTGAGTGTACAGAGGTGGGAAGGGGTACAGCACACAGATGGCCATGGATCATGTAGGGCAGAGTGTCACGGGGCCCTGGGCAGACCCAGAGGGCTCTAGGAACATCTGAGGAGGGGGTGGGGGTCACACTTTCAGTGAGGGGAATGAGGGAAGGCACCAGGAGGTGTGAAACCTGAGCTGAGCCAAGCCTTGAAGGGAGAGCAGGAATCTGACAGGCAGGGCTATAGAGGGAGTGAATTCCAGGCATGGCACAGGGCACGCTGAGGAGCAAATGTAGCATGAGCAGATCAAATTGCCTGGTGGCACCGTGAGCCCTAGAAGGGTTTCAGAGATGAGCTGCTTCTTCCACTTAGTCCTGTCAGACCTGGCTGTGGCAGGGAGGGAAAACCAGAAAAAAATGAGACTGGATGGGCTTGGGCTCTGTACCACAAAATCTCATGTTGGGGAAGCCATTCAGATCCTTCTCTTCCTTGAAATTAATGGTCTCCCCACCTCTCCTAGGGAAAGTAGAGACTGACCTTCCAGCACCTTCCTCCACATAGATTTATATATAGAGATGGGGAAACATGCCTGCCTAATCCCTGCCAACATGGGGGGCTTAGGGAGGCCTGGAATCCAGTCAAGTCTCCATTCCATACACTTATGGTGAGCACCAGGCGATCAGATCATCTACATTTTAAAACCTTTTCCTGGCAGCCTCTCACCTAGTATTCCATGGCTGGTTTACTTTCCCTGTTCAGGGCCCATGCTGAACTCCACTGACCTTACTGAGGTCCGCAGTGCTGCAGAATTGGGGAGCTTAGGCAGTTCCTGGGGCTCAGGGGGATACCAAGCCGAGCATGTGCCAGGAGATTCATTTACCCTAAGGAGGAGCAGATGGCACTGCAATTCTGCATGTGTCTTATGCCCCTGTTTCAGGAACATGGAGAGAATCAGTGTTTCTGGGCCCTGCATGGACACAGGCATTTTTCACTGCAGAAAGCTGGTGGTGTGTGTGTGTGTGTGTGTGTGTGTGTGTGTGTGTGTGTGTGTGTGTGTGTGTGTGTGTGTGTGTGTGGAACTCAGGCAGGTTGCTCCAATTGCCTTGGCCCTTTGATGAGATGCAGCACTTCCCCCAAATTAATGGAAAAACCCACCACAATGAAGTTTTAAAACGACTCACCCCAACCCACTTAAATTATCCAAAGAAATGAAGAGAAGATGGACACAAAGGCAAGGCACGGAAGCTGTGTCCTGGCACTGCCCTGTACAAAAGAATTCTTCAGCCCTGAGTGCACTGAGCCTGTGGAGGGAGCCTAAGGCCAAGACAATGGGTTTTGGTTTTTAACAATACATTGGGGGGCAGCTAGGTGGCGCAGTGAATAGAGCACCGGCCTTGGATTCAGGAGCACCTGAGTTCAAATCTGGCCTCAGACACTTGACACTTACTAGCTGTGTGACCCTAGGCAAGTCACTTAACCCCAATTTGCCTCACAAAAACAAAACCAAACAAAAAACCCCAATACATTGGGAGATAAAGGCCAATTAAAGGTGGAATAAGACATAATAAGACTTCTGCTTGGAGTGGACGGGCCAATGATAAATGACAGTAGAGAGAAGATCAAGCTGCTTAATTCATCTCTTTTCTGTTTTCTCTGCCAAGGAACATGACCTCCCTCACACTGGAAGGACAGAACCAAAAGGGCTAACGTGGCAGGTATGTTGGCTGGGCTCCTGACAGAACATCCAAAGTCACTGAGGTCCAACAAGATTGTCAAAGGGTAAACGCTTTCCTGATTTTCCCAAAGGAAAGAGGACAGAGTGTGTATAACAAGGCCAATGAACTTGACTTGGATTCCTGGGAAATTCAAGCATTGATCATTAGGTAGCTGACTGGTGACCATCCAGCCCAGGAAACATTCATTACAAAGAGCCAGCCTTGCTTCCTGGACAGGACTCCTGAATTCATCAGTGAGGAGCATTCTGTGGCTAGAGCTTACCCAGAGTCTAGCAAAGCTTTTGATGGAAAGGCATGGGTTAGATGACAATACAATTAAATTCATCGTGGTTGCATGATCGGGCTCAAAGAGTGCTAGTTCATGGTTTAGTGTCAATATAGCAGGATGTCTCCAGGAGGAACTTGTGCCATCCTTTGCTGTTTCACATTTTTATCAGTAATGACTAAAAACATGGATGATCTACTCACCACATTGACAGATGACACCAAGCCGTGAGGGAGCTACCTCACTAAGTGACACAGCCTGCATCCAAAAGAATACTGACAGGCGTGAACAGTGGTTTGAATATAGCACATCTGTAGGACTAAAAGTCTTATAGTTAGGTACACACCAAAAATTAATCTTCATAGTATAAGATGGGGAAAAAAGGACTCTGAAAAAGATCTGGGGTTTTTGGTAGACTGCAAGCTCAATATGAATCAGCAGTATGACATAGAAGCCAACAACAACAACCACTATAATTTACTATGTGCCAGGCACCATACTAAGAGCTGGAGATAGAAAGGAAGGTAAAAACACAGTGCCTGCCCTCAAGGAACTTATAACTAATGGGGGAGAAACAATGCACACAAAACATGCATATACAAGGTATATAAATATAGGACAGGTGAATGGTAACCTCAGAAATCATGACACTAACAATAAGTAGAGTGAAGAAAGACTTCTTCTAGAAGGGGGAATTTTAACTGGAACTTGACGGAAGCCAGAGAAACCAGGAGGTGGAGATAGGAGGGGAGAGAATTCCAGGCATGGAGACAACCACTGAAAACACTTAGAGTCCAAAAGACCTATAATGAAAAATGCTCTCCACCTCTAGAGAGGGAACTGATGAATGCTGAAAGCAGATTGAAGGAAACAGTTTTTGATTCTTTCTTTTTCTTATTTTGGCCTGTGTTTTCTTTTATAACGTGGAAAATGTGTAATATGGAAATGTTTCGCATGACTTCACATGTATAATTGATATCAAATTGCTTATGTTTTCAAGGGGGGAGAGATGGGAAGGCAAGAGAGCATTTGGAACTCTAAATTAAAAAAACAATTGGTGTTAAAATGTTTTTACATGTAATTGGGAAATATTTAATGAAATAAATAAAGATATATTTAAAAAAATACTTGGAGTCAGGAGATGGAGTGTTTTGTGTGAGTAATAGCTGGGAGCCCAGTCACAACAGATCATTGAGTTCTTGAAGGGTAGTAACAGATGAGAAGACTGGAAAAGTTAGGAAAGATTTTGTTTGTTTGGGGTTTTTTTTGGGAGGCTTGAGGCAATTAGGGTTAAGTGACTTGCCCAGGGTCACACAGCTAGTAAGTATTAAGTGTCTGAGGCCAGATTTGAATTCAGGTCCTCCTGACTCCAGGGCCGGTGCTCTATCCACTGCGCCACCTAGCTGCCCCTAGGAAAGATTTTAAAAGCCAAAGGGAGGATTTTGCATTTGATCCTGGAAGTAATAGGGAGCCAATGGAGTTTATTGAGTAAGGGTTTGTCATGGTGTGATGTGTGCTTTAGGAATGTCACTCTGAGAGCTGAGTGAAGAATGGACTAGTGTGGGGAGAGATTTGAGGCCCACATACCAACCTGAAGATTATTGCAGTAGTCCAAGTGGGAGATGAGCAAGACCTGCATTAAGGTGACAACTGCGTCAGAGGAGAGAGCAGTAAAGAGGTATTGGGAGGTCGAATTGAGAAGACTTGGTGGGGTGGCTAGGTGGTGTACTGGATAGAACACCAGCTCTAGTTTCTGGAGGACCACAGCTCAAATCCAGCCTCAGACACTTACTAGCTGTGTGATTATGGGCAAGTCACTTAACTCCAGTCGCCTCTAAAAAAAAGACAACACTTGGCAACAGATTGAATGGGGTGAGGGAGATGATGTAGGGTGAGGAGTCAAGCTGGTGGCCTAAACACCAATATGAAATTCAGGAAAAGATGAAGGCTTGGGAGGAAAGATAATGAGTCAGTTTGGGATATGTTGAGTTTTAAGATGTCTACAAAACATTTGGTTTGAGATGTCTAAGAGGCTGCTGGAAATGTGAGAGTGGACCTCAGCAGAGAGGTTAGGGCTGCTTAAATAGATCTGACAATGATCTGCATAGAGATGATAGTTTTCTTATAGAATAAAAAAGAATGAAAGCCAAGGCCATGAACAGTGGCTACATACAGTTATTTTTCAACTTAGTCATTAAGGAGAACAAAGCTCAGGTCCTACTCTTGGTTTTTTGTTTTGTTTTGCTGGGCAATGAGGGTTAAGTGACTTGCCCAGGGTCATACAGCTAGTAAGTGTCAAGTGTCTGAGGTCAGATTTGAACTCAGGTCCTCCTGAATCCAGGGCCGGTACTTTATCCACTGCGCCACATAGCTACCCCCCTGGTCTTACTCTAGTTAACCAAGTAGCAGAATCAGCCAGTGGTTCTGCAGTGGGAATGGCCCTAGGGGCAGAGTTCAGCTGGGCTTCCACATCACCAAATCCCCTAGACTTCCCATAGCCAAACACAATCAGGATCTTCCTGCTGTGGCCCAACCACATCAGGAGTTTTAAGGCTCGAGAGTCCGGGAAGCAGTTAACAGGACCTTGCACAAATGCCACAGAACACCCGAGTGCCAGACAACACTCACCAATTGAAGAAAGAAAGAGCTTTGAAGCTCTACCCTTGCTGTGGTGATGCCCAAAGGCAATGTACCCTGTGTAAGAGGCAGACTCCTCAATCTGCCCCCAAGGAAACATTGATCCCTGGCTTTGCTCAGGACATTTCTCACTTAAATAAGACCACTACTTATCTTCTGCTAACTGCCTATATCATGGTACAGGGTCGGTACTCTTTTGGGGAAGAAATAAGGAGGGAACCAGCCTGTTCCCACCTGTTCTGAAGAGAGCACCCCCACTCTGCATCCTACCATGTCCCAAAGATGAGGGGGCAATCAGGCAGGAATCTGCCAAACACAATTTGGCTGGATTGTGAAAAAAGCAAAGAAAGAAAAGGAAAGAAGGAAAAAGGGGAGAAGGAAAAAAAGAAAAAGAATAAAACATTTTTTACATTGTGCAAAATGGGAACTTGTATCAAAGACCCAGGCCCCCTACATCTAAGAGACCATCCTGGCTCTGCCCCAACAGAAGCAGCCCTGTGCTGTTCCTTTAAATACACCAGGAGAGGATCTGAGAACTACTGGAGGGGCCACTTGCAACTGACCTCAGATTGCCTCCCCCCCCAGGCAGAGGCTACAGGCTGGGGAACTGTTTGCAGTTGGGAAAGAGCAATCTTAGGCTCCCTATACAGACATGGCATTCCACAGGAGCTGAAGAAACCATCAAGTGAGATAATATAGAAAGAAGGGAAGAGAAGAGTGTGCAGCACAGAATTTTATGGGATCCCCTTGGTTAACAGGCATGAGCCGACTGAAGAGCTAACAGAGGAGCCTGAGGATTGGTCAGATCGGTAGCACAACCAGGAGTGAGCAGTGGCCCAAGGAAGTGTCTTAGAAAGAATTGAATATTAAGGAGAAGAGGGAATTTGACAGTATTGGAAGGGTGGAAAGAGGTCAAAAAGGTTGAGGTCTGAGAAAAGGCCGTTGGATTTGGCATTTAAGAAAGAGATCATTGGCTTCTTTGGAGAGAACTGTTTCTGTGGAACAATGAGGTCAGAAACCAGACCACAGAGACTAGAGAAGAGAGTAAGACAAAGAGTGGAAGATTGTAGATTGCCTTCTCCCAAACTAGGAGAGATATGGGCCAAGAGTGGGGATCATTGGAGAAAGTGATGGGTTTTGAGGATGGGGGAGACATGAGCATGTTTGTAAGCAATAAGAAACTAGCCAGGAGCCAGGAATAGATAGAAGATAAGTGAAAGAGTGGGGATCACAGAAGAAGTGATCCATTGGAGAAGATGGGATAGGATGGCAGCACCTGTGCAGGTAGAAGGGTTTGCCTTGGTCGGAACAAGGGCCACCTCTTCCTGTGAGACAGTGAAGGAGACAAAGGTGTTCTGGTGGTGGTGTTATCATCGTCCTTTTCTATTTTTCACATCACTGTGGGGAGCTCTGGGTAAGGAATTCCCTCTCCCAATGCTGATGGGCATCTGCTGTGCAACTGATAATGTTAGTGGGTTACCTTGGGCACTGAGGAATCGAGTGACTTGCCCAATATCACACAATACGTTGGTCAGAGGTCGGACTCAAACCAGGTCTTCCTGACCAGCGCTTTCACCACCATGGCTTCCTACCTCGGTAATATATTAAGGAAATGATCACTATGCATGTGCTCATACAAACAAACGAATGAACGAACGAATGAATGGACTAAATAAATACATACACATCTACACACATATGTGTATATATGTATATATATATATGTATGTGTATATATATATATATGTATGTGTGTATATATATATACATACACACATACACACACACACACACACACACACACACACACACACATATATATATATTCATTCAGATAAACAGAGCCAAGGAAGGAGTACTAAATTGGGCAGCTCAAGTCTCAGAGCAAACCGGTCTTCAAGAACAACCCAGATGCAGTCAGTTCTCTTAGGATTGTTCATCCGAGGCAAAAAAGTATGAGCTTGATGTACTTTGTTAATTTTACAAATTTCCAATCCAAGAGTTTTGTAGAATTCTAAGCGTTTCAAGCTGAATGAAATCTTGTTTGATCTCCTTACTTTGCAGATGAAAAAACTGAGGCCCAGGGCATTAGGTCACCCTCTGGAGGTTCACCAGGGAATGAATAACCGACCCAGGGCCCAAACTCGGGCTTCCTGGGTCTCAGCTCAATACTCTTCCAGCCACACTATTTACCTATTATTTCCTTAGAATGGATTTTCTCTTAACTACTGGATCCCTCTGGATCTGGGACTGTTGTTAGGTCATTCTACTTTGGGAGAAATTTCACACTTTGGCTTTTATTAGAACTCAGTGAGTTTGGAAGTGCAAGTGCTGCTATCCCCAACTTATAGATGAGCAATTGAGGTCCAGTGAGGTGCTACATTGAAAAGCATGTTGACAGTAGGTGGGTGATTGAGGACTTAAAGTCAGATGTTGATTCCCAGACCAGAGCGTTTGCCACTATACCACACTCCCTTTCTCAACCACTTCAAAGACACAGGGTCAGAATTGGAGACCTAGAACAACCTTGAAGCAAGGCCTGCAGCTTAATGATTATTGAATGATTGGGAAATACAGGACACATAATCACAGAACATCAGAGACCTTAGAACTCGTTCTTAGAGGGAAACTGAGGCCAATCTTAATTTGGGGGGAGAGTCAGAGTTCTCCCCCCCCTTTTTTTGCAGGGCAATGAGGGTTAAGTGACGAGCCCAAGGTCACACAGCTAGTAAGTGTCAAGTGTCTGAGGCTGGATTTGAACTCAGGCCCTCCTGAATCCAGGGCCGGTGCTTTATCCACTGCAGTGCCACCTAACTGCACCCCCCCAGGCTAATCTTAGTTCAGATTCAGGAGGTAATATGTAAAATCCAGAGCAATGGCCTAGCTAAGAAGCAGGAAGAACTGGACTTGACTTATCTCTCTGATATGTGACCGTGGTGAAGTCACTCAAGCAGAGAGTTCCCCATGAAACTTTCTTGAATTGAGAGTTTTGGGTCAGTTGCCATTTTGTGTTTTGGAGGAAGCTAACACATTGGTTGCTCCTCAGGCTGATGGCATCAAAATTATAGTCTCAATCTGCCCTGCACCCCCCCCCCTTTCCCTAAAAGAAAATCAACAGTAGGATGCTGGCAGGTTATTGATAGTGATTCCAAAAATAGTGCCTGGGACAGTGCGGTAAATCTGACAACTCTGTGGGGGAAGGGCAAAGTTATTTTGAGTATATTTCCCCTCCACACACACATACACACACACACACACACACACACACACACAGAGAAAGATTGAAAGGGGAAATTATCAGGAGTGGAGATTTCAAAGAGAAATCAGGGATTTATTTTTACAAATAGAAAATGTATGCAGAGTCCTCTCCCAATCCCTCAATCCCTATCCAAAGAGTGGTTTTGGTTTTTTTTTTTTTAAATTGGCCAGGCAATGAGGGTTAAGTGACTTGCCCAGGGTCACACAGCTAGTAAGTGTCAAGTGGCTGAGGCTGGATTTGAACTCAGGTCCTCCTGAATCCAAGACCAGTGCTTTATCCACTGCGCCACCTAGCTGCCCCCAAAGAGTGTTTTTTAAAGTATGTAAATTTCAGATTCAATAATTGGAGCCATTCCACATCTCACAGAAACACGTGTCCATAAAGGTAGGTCCGTGCTGCTTCTGTCACTGTGTTTTGGAGAGGGCCTCTCTCCAAAGCAGTGGAAAAATGGAGGAGCACCCATGGGTGTCCAGGTGGCCCCCTGGCCCCTGCCTCCAGCCTCCTCCTGCCTTCCCTCTCCTCTGTCTTCTTTTTCAGTCAATCAATAACCTATTACATTCCAGTCACCAGAGTTTATTGGATAAGTGATTGACATGGCCAGACTTTGAATTTTAGGAACGTCCCTTTAATAGCTGACCCCTTGTCATATACTTCAGTTGGTAGTTGTCCTCCCACCTGGAAGAGTGACCCCTATGTCAGAGTCCAGGTGCAGTGTCTGCCTCTGGCTGACCAGAAGACTACAAGCTCAGGAGGCTCTACCACTCCTCTGCTTTTTTTTTTTTTTTTTTTTTGCGGGGCAGTTGGGGTTAAGTGACTTGCCCAGGGTCACACAGCTAGTAACTGTCAAGGGTCTGAGGTCGGATTTGAACTCAGGTCCTCCTGAATCCAGGGTTGGTGCTCTATCTACTGCACCACCTAGCTGCCCCTTCCTCTGCCTTCTTAAGAGGATAAAGGTGGAGGTGGGTGACTGGACCATCATCAACCCCAACAGTCCCCAGAGGGAGGCTGTTGACCGCTTTCTTCTTGGTTTGTTTTTCTCCCCCGTGTCCGTGAGACGAACATGTGGGAACACCAGTCAGCTCAACCAGTGGGCGCCCGTGATTCTTTCTCACTCTTTTGCTGCCAGACGAGGTGGAGAAGAAGCTGACCACGCCATACTGTTTGGAGTCTGGATTTCTCTTTCCAGGTGCGGGGAGGGGCTTGGAGGCCCTGGAAGAAGGGAAGCCCTTGGTGGTTCTGGTAAATGAAAAGGTGCTGGCCAATCACCAGTTAGGGTTGGCCAGACGGCTGCACAAAGAAGGCTATCTTTGCTATTGTACATGCAGTGAGCAGCAGGTTGGTGCTGAGCCTTTGGTGGTCTGTGGTCATCTGGCTGACCACTGCTGCCCTGCCCCACCCCAGCTTCATGAAGCTCTTCCTTTCCCCCTGCCCAAAGACATATCTACGCCACCCCTAAACCCTGTGCCATCGCCATGTATCAAAGGAGCCGCTAGATGGTGCCACTGACATTGACTAGTTGTGTGACCTTGGCCAAGTCACTGAATGGCTGCCTGCCTCAGTTTCCTCACCTGTAAAATGTGGAATCCTGAGAGCACCTACCTCTCATGGTTGTTGTGAAGAGCAAACGAGAGGCTTAGCATAGTGCCTGGCACACACACAGCAGGTGCTATGTGAAGATGGCTATTTGTATTCTTGGTGCTCTGGGAGCCTGCCTCTGTGGCTGTTTGGAAAGAGGGCCATGTTGGTTGTTTTAAGAGGGGATTTGGGGCAGCTAGGTGGTGCAAAGGATAAAGCACCAGCCCTGGATTCAGGAGGACCTGAGTTCAAATCTGGCCTTAGACACTTGACACTTACTAGCTGTGTGGCCCTGGACAAGTCACTTAACCCTCATCGCCCCACCAAAAGAAAATAGAGGGGTTTTTGCCCTCCATAAGCCCACTGGTGCCCCTGAGTAAGTGACAATGTGTGCGTTTCATTGCAGCAGGTGTGTTAGAATTTGGGGCTGGCTCTTGTGATCACAGCATGGACTCTTTTCTATGCTGTGTGACCATGCTTAGTGAGAAGCAGCGTGCAGCCAGTGGCTTGTCACTTAGGTGATGCTGGGAGGCTGGCAGAGGCATTTGTGTGTCTTGCCTCACATGCCCCTCAGGACGGCCTGGGGAGCTAAGTGTTCCATTTCACAGATGAGAATGCTGAGGCCTGTCCAGGGCCACACAGCCAGTGAGGGCCTGAGGCTGGCTGTGGATCCAGGCCTTCCTGATGCCAAGTCTCATCCTCTGGTGTTTGTGGCACCTGGCCTCTGGTGAAACTTCAGTGTGGGAGCCTAAACAAGGCCTTGGCTCCAGGGCTTCCTGCTTTTCCTTTCCTGCTAGGAAATTAGCTGATGTCCCAAGGGCTAGATCAGTAATCATTCCTCATATGTTTTAAATATTCATCTACTTTTGATTTTTTTTTGGTGACACATCACTCCTGAAAGTGTAGAGGTTTATGCTCTAACATCAACAGTGTAAAACCAAATGACTTTCTGAGACTAAAGCAGTCTGAGCAAAGCAATGATTAGCCATGATAGATCAGTGATGGGCTCAGGTGGCAAGGTTTGGAGAGAGGGACAGGCAGTGCAGGCTTTGGTTTTGCTTAACTCTGCAAATTGGTTACAAAGTTTGTTTTCCAGTAGGGAAGGTGGAAGAGAGGAACTAGGAAACAGTATTCCTTCACAATTAAAAAATAACTCTTAACTGTGTGTATGGAAAGTGTTTATTCTGATAGCAATAGCTGGAGGTTCTGTGGTTTTATTAATGTGGCTGCTCTCTTGACAGACCAAGATTGTACTTCCTCTTTGACTTGGAAAAGAATCCTCAGGAGCTCCTGTAGACCATCTAAGGATGGGTCTTCATTTCTTTTCTGAACATTTTCTTTTAAAATTTTTTTTAAATAATAAAAGTATTTTGTTATTTTACAGTTACATGTAAAGATAGTTTTCAACATTTGTTTTTTATAAGATTTCTAGTTCCAGATTTTTCTCCCTCTCTGCCTTCCCTCCCCACTCCCCAAGACAGAAAGCAATCTGATATAGGTTATATATGTACGATCACATTAAACATATTTCTGCATTAGTCATACTGTGAAAGAAGAATCAGAACACAAGGGAAAAACCTCAAAAAACAAAAAAGTAGCAACAGTGTGGTTCAATCTGCATCCAGATTTCCTAGTTCTTTTTTCTGGATGTGGAGAGCATTTTTCAACATGAGTCCTGTGGAATTATCTTGGATCATTGTATTGCTGAGAAGAGTTAACATATTCTGAACATATTCTTATACAACAGAGGAACACCCCATTGGCAGGCTTGTACTCAAAGCCCTTCTTCCTTGGTAGTGTATTATCAGTGACAATTAAGTATTATCAGCTATCCATAAAATCCCCTCATTTTGGAAGATTTCATGAAACCCTGAAGAAAATTGACTCAAGAAAAGAGAGCCAAAGATGTCACCAAACCAGGATGGGTTGGAAGCTCTTTAGACTTCTCTCTTGCCTTCTTTTGGACTTCCAAATGAGCTCAGCTTGGGGAAAGGGGGTAGGGGAGAAGGGCAGAGGTACAGAGAGCCCCAGGGAGAGCACACTGCTCCAGTTGGCAGGGCAGGGCCCTCCGTGTCTACTTGTTGACAGATTGAGGATCAAGTCTTTTGCAGAGATGGTTAGTTGGTCCTTGTTGATGGAGTGGGCCAGGAGAGAGGGTGGCTTTGCCAGGCTACTGGAGGTGCCACAAAAGAGAAGAGGAGGTAGGGGGATGAGGAGAAGGAGGCAGGGGGAGGGCCTGGCAGATCACTTGGTGGGTTAATCCTCACACAGGAATGGAGTGTGCTTTATAGATTAAGGGCAAACCCAGGCTGACATGATTCTATAAGAGGAAATGAACTGTCACCTTGCTAACTGATTTATGCAAGTCCACTCTGGCTTATGGGAAATTCAGCTGCTTTGGGGCTTGCCTCTTTGTCATTCAAATGCTAACCCCGGGAATTCCAGCTCAGGGCATTAAAAAGCAAGGCCGCAGGGCAGAGTGGGGAGAGAGGGAAGAGACTTCTCTGATTTACAGAAGAAGGCCATGCAGAGACTCGAGCCTATGTCTCCTATCAGCCCACACCACGTTTCCCCAATCCTTTCCACTTCTTCCAGGGTCATCTGACTGAAATCAAAGCCAGCAGTCCTCCTTGTGTTTTCTTGCCCAGAGGCTGATGTATTTTAGGCATGGACTGCAGGCATCTGTGTCTCCACTAATGTATGTGCCTAGGCCACATTCCTCCTAGTGTTTGCTTGGTGGTGTTGCTTAGGACAATCCTGGAATATTATACTTGTGGCAACTGGGAGGCAGACATGGGAACATTTTCCAAAAATGGTTTTAGCCAGAGGTCACCATTGAACTTCAATGAAACTCATTCAACTCGCTTAGCTACCACCTAAAGTAATTAAGTTCTGTGCACAGACTGTCACAACAACATGGCAATTCCCCCCTTGTCCCAGCCTCCATCCTGACTTTGGTCTATTTGTTCCCATGGACCTTTCCGCTCAAGTGGTCCTAGTTAGGGTGGAATCTGCTCTTCCAGTCTGACTGCTTACTCACTTTGCATTTTTACAGAAAAGTCTCTTCAGATTTCCCTCTCTCTTTACTTGATTGTGTTTGTTGCTGTCCTTTTACTGCACCATGACTGAATGATCCCTTTCCTGACTGTTGGCCATTGAGGGTATCCCCAGTTTATAGTTACAGATAGCTGTGTTTACATTTTGATGTTACAGGTAGAGAATAGAATTTCTCAGGGTGGAAAGAAAGTGGGATCAGAAGCCTAAAACCATATTCTAATCTTTTTTTGCTCAGGCAAAGGAATAAAAGAAACCTAAGAAAATACTGGCAAGGCATAATTGTTCCGCAGTCTTGTCCCATGTGCCCTGCCCCCCCCCAAATCCAGTTGCCATCATATCATCTAGCTGTGTCATTGGGTTTTCTTTACTGCCTTTCCATCTGTGTAACTTTTGACCATCTCCGTTTTTTACTGGCTGTTTCTGGAAGGCAATTGCAAAGTCATCTATCTGAGCACACTGTCCTGAGGTGGCACTGACCAAGCCTCATCTTTAACCAAAGAAGCTCTGTGGAGGGAAATGAGAAAGGATGGCTGTGTTAGCTTGACATCGAGGGTAGAGAGAACTAATTGGTTTGGGTTTTGAGATGAAAACAGACCTTGCCTAGTGTGAGCTCCCAGTATATGAAAGCAGAAAGCCCTGGTGCAATCTGTATGAAAGTCTGTGACGGAGAGTTTGAGGTTACCCCAGAATGGGCAGCAGCTCCTGTAACCTAACGTTTTTCTCTTTCTTTTTCTTTTAGCACCTTCTTGAGCTGTTAAAATCAGTGGACTTATCATCACTGAAACTCTTTCCTCCTGGCAAGCCAGAGATATTCTCTGAATTTTGGGATAAAGTTGTGGGATTTAAACAGTGAACACACACATAGCCAAGCTTACCTACAAAATGCAGTGATGGGGGCAGCTAGGTGGCACAGTGGATAGAGCACCAGCCCTGGATTCAGGAGCACCTGAGTTCAAATCCCGCCTCAGACACTTGACACTTACTAGCTGTGTGACCCTGGACAAGTCACTTAACCCTCATTGCCCCGCAAAAAAAAGAAGGAAAAGAAAAGAAAAAGAAAATGCAGTGAGAGCAAATCCACTCTTTAGTGTATTTTTGCAGCATCTTAAATACATTTTCTACATCTAATGGATATATCCATAGTTTCTCACGTGAACATTTGTAAACATTTGCTCTGCTTGTTCTAGCTAGTGTTAGTTTGTAGTCAGTGCACCTCATCAGAACACTTGTGGTAGCCAGGCAGACACAGGTGGGATCCTGGAATCCCGTATGGAGATTTTAAAGCTCCTTTGGCTTTTAAGAAATGTTCTGAGTTGCTTGACAGTTGTTCCACCCGCCTCCAGAGATGTCCAAGGAAGGGAACTCGAAAACATTCAAAAGGTGTCCCACTAGAAATGTGAGTGACAATCAATGTTGATCCACCTAGCTTGGTTTACTACCTCCCAACCCAGTCAGCTTCTGACAATTCATCCAGGTTTGCCCTTTCCCCAAGACTTTCTGAAGTGCCAACCATGTGCCAGACACTGTTCTTGGCATTAGGAAGACAGAGGCAAAAAGGACAGAGGCCCTGCCCACCAAGGGCTTACCTTCTACTGAGTGTACAGAGGTGGGAAGGGGTACAGCACACAGATGGCCATGGATCATGTAGGGCAGAGTGTCACGGGGCCCTGGGCAGACCCAGAGGGCTCTAGGAACATCTGAGGAGGGGGTGGGGGTCACACTTTCAGTGAGGGGAATGAGGGAAGGCGCCAGGAGGTGTGAAACCTGAGCTGAGCCAAGCCTTGAAGGGAGAGCAGGAATCTGACAGGCAGGGCTATAGAGGGAGTGAATTCCAGGCATGGCACAGGGCACGCTGAGGAGCAAATGTAGCATGAGCAGATCAAATTGCCTGGTGGCACCGTGAGCCCTAGAAGGGTTTCAGAGATGAGCTGCTTCTTCCACTTAGTCCTGTCAGACCTGGCTGTGGCAGGGAGGGAAAACCAGAAAAAAATGAGACTGGATGGGCTTGGGCTCTGTACCACAAAATCTCATGTTGGGGAAGCCATTCAGATCCTTCTCTTCCTTGAAATTAATGGTCTCCCCACCTCTCCTAGGGAAAGTAGAGACTGACCTTCCAGCACCTTCCTCCACATAGATTTATATATAGAGATGGGGAAACATGCCTGCCTAATCCCTGCCAACATGGGGGGCTTAGGGAGGCCTGGAATCCAGTCAAGTCTCCATTCCATACACTTATGGTGAGCACCAGGCGATCAGATCATCTACATTTTAAAACCTTTTCCTGGCAGCCTCTCACCTAGTATTCCATGGCTGGTTTACTTTCCCTGTTCAGGGCCCATGCTGAACTCCACTGGCCTTACTGAGGTCCACAGTGCTGCAGAATTGGGGAGCTTAGGCAGTTCCTGGGGCTCAGGGGGATACCAAGCCGAGCATGTGCCAGGAGATTCATTTACCCTAAGGAGGAGCAGATGGCACTGCAATTCTGCATGTGTCTTATGCCCCTGTTTCAGGAACATGGAGAGAATCAGTGTTTCTGGGCCCTGCATGGACACAGGCATTTTTCACTGCAGAAAGCTGGTGGTGTGTGTGTGTGTGTGTGTGTGTGTGTGTGTGGAACTCAGGCAGGTTGCTCCAATTGCCTCAGTCCTTTGATGTCTTCCTCCAAGATTGTGATAGGGTCAGTGTTTTTCTGATTTCCTCAAAAGGGAAGAGAACAGAATTTGTATACCAAAGGCCAGTGAACTTGACTTATATTCCTGACCTGATTCAGGCAGAGATTATTAACAAGCTGGTTGATGAACATCCACATAGCAAAGCAGTCTTTATAAGCCACAAGATTGTGAACCCCTGAGTTATACAGTGAGCCCCTCGCTTATACTGTGAGTCCCTCCATTGTACTTCAGTCCTCCATTAGCTTGTGAGCTCCTTGTGGACAAGCATTTTCTTTTGCCTCTTTATTATGCCTAGGGATGGGGCAGCTAGCTGGCCTATGGATGCATTTGCCCTGGATTCAGGAGGACCTGAGTTCAAATCTAGTCTCAGACACTTGATACTTACTAGCTGTGTGAGCCTGGGCAAGTCACTTAACCTCGAATGCCTCAAATATCTGGGGCCATCTCCAGTCGTCCTGATGTATATCTTTTTTTGTTTTTGTTTTTTGTAGGGCAATGAGGGTTAAGTGACGAGCCCAAGGTCACACAGCTAGTAAGTGTCAAGTGTCTGAGGCTGGATTTGAACTCAGGTCCTCCTGAATCCAAGGCCAGTGCTTTATCCACTGCGCCACCTAGCCGCCCCGTCCTGATATATATCTTACGCCTGGAACTCGATGCCTCTGGAGGAGCTCATTGATTAGCTGACCATCCTGGCTTC
Organism: Dromiciops gliroides; assembly: GCF_019393635.1. NCBI lineage: Eukaryota > Metazoa > Chordata > Mammalia > Microbiotheria > Microbiotheriidae > Dromiciops > Dromiciops gliroides. Next base: position 5,829,010 of record NC_057867.1, read on the forward strand.
TTCACGTTAAGTCATCCTTGCCTGATACCCTTTTCCTTTGTTGACAGGATTCAAAAACTAGTGGAAGAAGCGAATGCTGTGCACGGAGTTTACCTAAATTTTAGCAAAGCTTTTGCTAAAGCTTCTCATACTAATCTTGTGAAGAAGATGGATTGAGCTGCATTAGATGAGAATGACATCAGATGGCTGGACCTGAGGTGCAATTTTGAGTGTTTAGCTCCCATCTTGGAAGGTAGGCTCCGGTGGATGAACCCAGGGACAGGTTCTTGGCTGTATGCTCTTCAGTGTTCTTCCTCAGTCAGTCAGTCAGTCAATAAACATTTCCTAAACTCTCACTATGTGCCAGACACTGTGCAAAGCCCCATCTGAAGCACTATAGAAAGGCAGCAGACAGTCTGAGCTGTGAAGGAGATCCCACTCTAATGAGGGAGACAGCGTGCAAACAAGTGTGTCCAAACAAGGTCTAGGCAGGACACAAAGGAAGTCATTCAAGTCATTCCCAGAGGGCAGGCGCTAGGATTCAGGGGGACCAGCAAAGGCTTCTGGGAGAAGGTGGCGTTTTCGCTGAGCCTTGAAGGCAGCCAGGGAAGCCCAGAGGCCGAGAGCATTTCACCAAGCCGCTCATTGTCCTTCGATCAAGGACTATGCTGGGGGTGTAAAGACTGGGAAGCAAAGGGAAGGCAGGTTCGGAAGGTCTTGGAATGCCAACTAGAGGAATTTCTGTTTGATCCCGAAAGTGATAGGGAACCACTAGAATTTGTTGAATAGGGAGGGGGATGACATGGCAAGACGTGTGATCACTTTGCTATCTGCCAGGAGGATGGGTTGGAGTGGGAAGACACACTAGGCAGAGAGACCAAAAAGGGAGCTATTGCAATAGTCCAGGCAGGAGGTGATGGGGGCCTAGAGCGCAGTGGTGGCTGTGTGAGTCAGCTAGGAGACGAGAAGGACAGGATATGGTCATGGATTACATAGGTGAGAGGGATGAAAGTCAGACTGTAAACTTGGCCTGTCCTTGATAATAATAGGGAAGTTTGGAAGAGAGGAGGAGGCTTTCAGGGGAAAGATGAGTTTTGGCAGCTAGAGCGATAGAATTCCAGGCCTGGAGTCAGGAAGACCCGGGTTCAAATTCAGCCTGGGACACTAGTTGTATGACCCTGGACAAGTCACCTAACACTATGCCTGAAGTTCCTTATCTGTGGAAGGAGGATCACAGTAGCACCTCTGTCACAGGATGGTTGTGAATAGTAGATGAGCTAATGTTTGTGAAGGTGCTTGGCAATTGGGAAATTGCAATATAAAGGCTAGCTGGCTGTCATGAATTGAATTTTGGACCCATTGAGTTTGAGACTTTTCTGAGATATCACCTTTAAAATGTCCAACAAGCAATTAACCATGTGGGCCTGGAGATCAGGAGACAGACTTTGATCTGCTCATATTGATCTGGGAATCCATCCATCCATCCATTGATCAACATTTATTAGCCGCATACTATTTTGCCAGCACTGTGTTAAGCACTGGAAATACAGAAAGAGGCAAAAGACAGTCCCTGCCCTCATGGAGTTTACAATCTAATGTGGGAGATGACATGTAAATAAATATGTACCAGGAAAGTAGTAAATGATTAACAGAGAGAAGGCACTAGAATTAAGAACGGATAGGGAAGGCTTCCTAGAGAAGGTGGGAATTTAGGTGGGATTTAAAGGAAGCCAGGGAGGTCAGTAGCTGGAGTGGAATTGGAAGAACATTCCCAGGCATGGGGTGAGGACAGCCAGAGACAATGCCAGGAACTGAGAGTTGGAGTGTCTTGTTCATGGACCATGAAGGAGGCCGGGGGTTATTGGATCCAAGGTACATGTGAGATATAAAGTGTAAGAAAGCTTGAATGGTAGGGAGCTTACTAGGTAATGGAGGACTTTAAATGCCAATTGGAGCATTTTGTATTTGTTCTTAGAGGCAATAGGGAGCCACTGGAGACTATTGAGCTGGGTGGTGGTGGGGGGGGGAAGGTTGACATGATTGGACCTGAATTTTGGGAAAATCACTTTAGCGACTTGAATGGAGAATGGATTGGACTAGGGGGAGACTTAAGCCAGGCAGATCCTCTAGCAGGCTATTGTCATAGTCCAGGTGTGAGATGATGATGGCCCTCACCAGGGTCAGGGCACGGTCAGAGAAGAGAAAGGGGCATATTTGAGAGATGTTGCAAAAGTGAAATCAGGCCTTGGCTGTCGGATTAGATATGGAGAGAGAGAGAGAGAGAGAGAGAGAGAGAGAGAGAGAGAGAGAGAGAGAGAGAGAGAGAGAGTGTGTGTGTGTGTATCCAGGATGATTCCTGGGTTGTGAGCCAGATGGTGTGGGAGCATGGTGGTACTCTCAACAGTAGTAGGGAACGTAAGAGGAGGATATAGTTTAAGGGGAAACAGAATGAGTTCCATTTTGGACATACTAAGTCATCTGCATAGAGATGGTGATTAAACCCAAGGAAATTAATAAAGTCAGAGAGACAGAGAGAAAGAGACACAGAGACAGAGAGAGAGAAGAGAAGAGAGCCCAGGTCAGAGCCTTGGAAGACACCCACGGTTAATTGTGTCGACATGGTGATGATTTAGGAGAGAACATTCTCCTGAAAACCCAGAGTGAAGAAAGTCTTCAAGCAAAAGAATGGTCAACATTGTCAAATGCAGCAGAGGTCAAGAAGGATGATGACCAAGGGGTTGCTATTAGATTTGGTGGCTAAGAGATTGTTGGTTACTCTGGAAGGAGTTGAGTGTTGAGGTCTGAAGCCAGATTATGGGGTTTAAGGGGGTTAACAAGGCAGTGAGAGGAGATCAAGTTGAAGCTTTTTTGAGGAAAGGGAGAAGAGAGATAATGATGGGATAGTAGAATTTACTGAAGGGTTTTTGAGGATGGGGGAGACATGAGCATGTTAGTAAGTAGCAGGGAAGGAGCCAATTGATTAAAGATTTTATATGACAAAAAAGGAAAATAATAAATGTTGGAGACGCTGTGGAAAAATTGGAACATTGTTGGTGGAGTTGTGAACTGATTCTACCATTCTGGAGAGCATTTTGGAACTATGCCCAGAGGGCTGTGGGTCTGTACATATCCTTTGACCCAGCAATACCATCACTAGGTCTGTATCCCAAAGACATTATAAAAAGGGAAAAGGACCCACACGTACAAAAATATTTATAGCAGCTCTCTTTGTGGTGGCAAGGAATTGGAATTTGAGGGGTTGCCCATCAATTGGGGAATGGCTGAACAAGTTGTGGTATATGAATGTAATGGAATACTATGCTGTAAGAAATCATGAGTAGGCAGATTTCAGAAAAACCTGGAAAGACTGATGCTGAGTGAAGTGAGCAGAACCAGGAGAACATTGTACACAGTATCAACATCATTGTATTATGATCAACTGTGATAGACTTGGCTCTTCTCAGCAGTGCAATGATCCAAGACAATTCCAAAGGACTCATGATAGAAAATGTTCTCCACATCCAGAAAAAAGAACTGTGAATTCTGAATGCAGATTGAACCATACTGTTTCTACTTTTGTTTTTGTTTTTACTTCTTGAAGATGTTCCCTTTTCTGATTCTTCTTTCATAATATGACTAATGCAGAAATATGTTTGATGTGATAACCTATATCAGATTGCTTTCTGACTTGGGGAGGGAGTGGGAGGGGAGGGAGGGAGAAAAATTTGGAACTAGAAATCTTAGAAAAACAAATGTTGAAAACTATCTCTACATATAACTGGAAAATAATAAAATACTTTTATGATAAAAAAGATTATAGCAGGAGGTCATATGTTAGTGGTGGTGATCTGTTGTATGGGAAGAGATGAGATTAAAGGTGCCTATAGAGGGCTTGGTCTTGGTGAGGAAAGGACAGCTTCTCTATCATGTAGTAGAGAAGACAAGCAAATGTTTGGGGATGATGGTAGAAGGTGGTGACATGTAAAGAAGGGGAATAGAGAGTTATTGGTGAGTAGTTTCCATTGGGTAAAGTGCAAGGCTAGGATCTCAAGTGAGAGGGTAGGGTGATTACTTTAGGAAGTTTGAGGAAAGAAGAGAAGGGAAATGTTCAGTTCGCAGCCTCACTTTCCCCGGATGTAAAATGAGGATGGTTATCATTTCTACCACACAGATTTCTTGTGAGTTTCAGAATGCACAGAAAGCACTTTGCAAACCTCAAAGCATTGCATAAATATGACCTTATTGTTGTTGTATTACAGTGATCATAGCACTGGATTAAGTAGGAGTCTGGAGATCTGGATTAAAGTTCTGCCTTTGGAGGAGCAGATATGGGGTTAAGTGACTCTCCTAGGGTCACACAGCTAGTAAGTGTCAAGTGTCTGAGGCTGGATTTGAACTCAGGTCCTCTTGATTCCAGGGCCAGTGCTTTATCCACTGCTCCAGCTAGCTGCCTCCAAGTCAGTGATATTTAGAATTGTGTAAATTGATAAAGGGGAACGAGATGGCTGGCTGGGACAGTAGATAAGATAAGTAGATAAGTCCAGTAGGACTTGGCATTAGTGAGAGGTAGAGCTCATGGCACCAAGAGAGACCTAAATTCAAATCTTACATCAGATACTACTTGTGTGACTCTGAGCAAGTAATTTCACCTCTCAGCTCGTTTCCTCATCTGTAAAATGGGGGAAATAATAGTATTTGCCTTTTAGGGTTGTTATGAAGTTTAAATTGGCTAATATTTGTCAAGTACTTCACAGACCTTAAAGTGATATATAAATGCTGGAATCATGGGATCCTACAGCTAGAAGGGACCTTAGAGATCATCTTCTTTAAACATCTCATTTTATAATGGGAAAACTGAGGGGGGAAGTGACTTAGCTAAGGTAACTCAGCTCCTAAGTAGTATACTTGTGAGTTTCTTGAGAGCAGGGACTCTAATATGTTTTTCTTTATACCCCCAGTTCTTGGCACATAGTAGGTACTTAATAAATGTCTATTGCTTGACTGTCCCTAGTAGACACTTACCAAATGCTTGTTGACTTGACCCCAGGTCTCCTGATTCAAAATCTGGTGTTCTTGCTGCTCCTCTAGTACACTGCCTCACTGGCTGATCCCCCTCAGCAGCTCCCATGATTTCACGATGACTCTCAGGCCTACTTAGTCAGGCCCAATATCTCCTCTTCTTTCCATTCTCCCATCTTGGATGGCCTGTGAGGCATCTCAAACTCCGGTAGAATCTGAAACAATGTGTCCAAAGCAGAACTCATTGTCTCCCTCTTCCTGTCAGGGCACCCCTATCCTCCCTGTGCCCCAAACTCCTGACCCTGGAGGCATCTTGGACTCCTCTCTGTCTCTCAGGCCCCAGATCCAATATGGTGTTGAGGTGTGTCCAATCTAGCTTTGCAGCATCTCTCGAACATGCCCCCTTCTCTTCTCTGAGTCTGCCCCCTCATCTCCTCACGCCTGGACTATTGCAGTAGCGGCCGGGACGGGGGGCGGGGGGGGGGGGGGCTGCCTGCCTGAAGTCTCTCTCCAATCCAGTTCATCTTCCATTCAGTCACTAAAGTGCAGGCCTCCTGGCCATGTCATCCCTCTCATGGGGAAATTTCAGTGGCTCCCTCTGGTTTGAAGGCCGTCCTGATCTGCCCCCTCCTCCCTTTCCGGTCTCCTTCCTTGCTCCATTCCATGTCCTCTGTAATCCGGCGGCCCAGGCTGTTCCTTGCATAATCTGCTCCACTCTCTCCCCTGGCCCCAAGTGTCTTCTCTGGCTGGCGCCCATGCATGGAAGACTCTGCCAAACACAGCAGAGTGTATTTTCAGTATATTATTGTTCACTTGAAGTAATTGTGACATTAATAATGAATATTTGAAAGCAAACTTAATTGCATTTTGTTCTGATGGTACAAATACGAGCGAAGAAACTCTGCAGTAGCTACGAAGTCATTTGAAAACTCAGAAAATCATCCTTTTGCCCCGTTTGAATCACTGATTGCAAGTATCACTTGATGATTCAATACCTGCAATAAAATCAGTTAAACATTTAAAAACATCTTTGGGTAAAATGTATTAGTTTATCACTAATCCAATAAAAATCTGGGCTAGAAACTACAACTGGAGACCTTGAAATTCCATTCCAATCGGTGGGAGGTTGGGAGGGAGGGCTGGAAGTGAGGCATGAGGTGCTCCTCCTTTATAGCGTGAACATCCAGCATCCTACATGCATTTTTCTGGTACTTCTCCTTATTCTGCTTTGGCAAAGAGATTTCTTATAAGATTTCATTTCTTATAAGACCCAGCTGGAATGATTGATATTCTTGAAGAATTTTCAGGAATTTCAGCTGCATTGAAGGTAAGGTCAACTAACATTCAGAAAGTGCAGAAAATGAATTAAATGCCACAAATGAGCTTTGGAAAACAGCAAGATTGGTCCCAGAAAGCCGGAATCTCCGAGGGGAAATTGGACAAAGTCCAGTAAGTGTAAAGACATTCCACTGAGTAAAAAGAAGAAATGGAATGTTCTGCCTAGGAATAGGTTACTAGAAAACAGAATGCAACAAGTGCATTTCTGTCTTGTATTGGACAGAAACAACAATGAACCTATTCGAAATGGTTCTGATTCATCAGAACCCTTTACTTGGCCTTATGTTGGTTGTCTCCTTGCTGCAGGAAAAAAGGGTTTCACTTAAGTAAAACTTTACAATTTGAAATTGACTTGACTGATGTCCAGCATTTTGTGGGTAGGATCAAACCATGGTCCAATCTTTGCAGCCATTTGAAAAGCTAAGAAGACAGTGTTATTGCAGTCAGTCACTAGTGCCCTTGCTGCTGAAACCAAGAGAATTTGTATGAGAGTGACAGATATTTACCAGCAGCTTCCATATTTGATTTAATGATAATAAACTTAGCAGGGGAGCAGCTGGGTGGCCCTGCATTGGCCTTGGAAGGACTCAGCTTGCTGAGTTAGAATCCAGCCTCACATACATCTTGGCTGTGTGACCCTGCCAAAGTCACTTCACCCTGTTTGCCTCAGTTTTCTCACCTGTCAAATGAGCTGGAGAAGGAAAAGACAAACCACTCCAGTATCTTTGCCAAGAAAACCCCAGATGGGGTCATGAAGGGTCAGAGGAGACGACTACGAGGAGGACAACAACATTTATTGAGAAAGAGCAAAAATCCAATCAAATCCGAAAAGAATCAACAAAAGTATCTTTTGAGAGAAGCAGTTGGCTCTCGGGACTTTCTAATATAGAACATCATGTATTTTATTTCTATTTGTGAATCGTGTGCTATGTATCCTTTACCTGAGTGCAATTTCTAATAAATGTGTGTCAATCAATATACATTTATGAAGAGCCTACTATGTGACTTACCCAAATCTTTACTCTGAGATTCATCTTTAAATTTTCCAAAGCTCCAGTGTTCATTTGATTAATTTTGAACTTTATGAATTTTAGTTGAGCTTGGCTGCAATGCAGTTGAAAGTAAAAATTCTGGGGGCAGCTAGGTGGCGCAGTGGATAGAGCACCATCCCTGGAGTCAGGAGGACCTGAGTTCAAATCCGGCCTCAGACACTTAACACTTACTAGCTGTGTGACCCTGGGCAAGTCACTTAACCCCAATTGCCTCACTAAAAAAAAAAAAAAAAGTAAAAATTCTTCAAGAATGTCAAAAAGAGGCAAAAAACAGTCCATGCCCTTAAGGGACTTATAATTGAATGAAGGAGACAACATGAAAACATATATATACATACACATATGTGTGTGTTATGTACATCTCTCTCTATATGTGCATATATATATATAAAAATTTATATATGAGAGATAATATGTTGGATCAATAGGAAACCATTAAGAGAGGGAAGGCACTAGAATTAAGAGGCAAAGCTTTCTGTAGAAAGTGAAATTTTAGTTAGGACTTCAAGGAAGCCAAGAAGGTCAGTGTGAGTGGGGACACCGGGGGACAACCTGGTGACAGCAGGAGCTGGGTGATGGAGGCCAACAGCACTGGATGAAGGAGCACATTGACAGGGAGGGAGATGTAAGAAGACTGGAAAGGGAGGAGGGAGGAGGGGGCAGGGCAGGAGGGGCTTTGAATTCCTAACGGAACATTCCGTATTTGATCCTAGAGGTAATAGGGAGCCCATGAAGTTTATGGAGTAGAGGGGTGACAAGGTCAGCAGACCTTTGCTTTAGGGAAATCACTTTAGTGGCTGAATGGAGGGTGGATTGAAGTGGGGAGAGACTTGGGGCAGGCAGAACCCCCCCAGGCTAGTGCAACAATGTGGGTGAGAGCCTGCGGCAGTGGGATGGCAGTGTCAGAGGAGAGGGAAGGGTTTTGTTTTAAAGATGTTGCAAAGATTATATCAGCCCTTGGCAACAGCTTGGATATAGGGTGGTGGTGAGAAATACTGAGGAGTCCAGGATGACTCCTAGGTCGTGGTGCCCCCAACAGTGATAGGGAAAGGAGGAAGGGGGACAGTTTAGGGGGAAGGATCATGGGCTCTATTTTAGACATATGGAGTTTAAGATGGACATCCACTTTGAGGTGCCTAAATGTTGTAGATGAGAAATTGGAGGTCAGCAGAGAGTCTAAGCAGCAGGACAGGGAGATGTGAGAATCCCCTCAGTATAAAGGTCATCAATTCGTGGGAGCTGAGGAGGTCAGCCAGTGAAGGAGTCTAAAGGGAGAAGAGCGGAGGGTCCAAGGCACAGCCCCGAGGGACACCTATGGTTAGAGGAGTCAGAAAAGGAGACTGAGGAGGAGAGGGAGGAGAGGGAGGAGGACAACCAGGGGGAAGTAGTATCCCCAAAACTTAGAGAGAAGAGACGATCACAGAGGAGACTGTGGTCAACATTGTCAAATGCTGCATGTGTGTATTTATGTATATACACACACACACATTTTTTTCCCTGAGAGTCAGTTGGTAAAATATTTCCCAGTATGCCACTGGACTGAGCTCTCTTGGGGGGCTTGTTAGTCCATGTGGGTCTATGATGATGATTTATCTTGGGGGAGAGAAGCACTAGACTGATTCTGGAGCAAAATGGCGCCCCCAAAGGATCAGGTGCAGATCTGGTAGAGTTGAAGATGCCGTCAGAAAGGATTAAGTGCCCAATTCTACGGGATATGTTGGGGGGCAGCTAGGCCTAGTGGAGGGAGCCCTAGACTTTAATCCCTTTCAGACACCCTTCCCCCATCCCAGTCCTGAGAGACCTCCCCCAACTTGACCATTTATCTCAAGGCAGGAAGTTGAACAGTTTAAATCACCGGCCCATTCAATGGACTTCTCTTAAGCCTCTGCTTGAAGTCATTCCTCAGTGATTAGTGTTTCTCTACCTTGTCATACCCTCCCCCATTCCAGTGAATCTGACCCCCCTTCCCCTTCCACTTTCATTATTCAAACTTCATTCTTAGTCCCCCCCATTCCCATCCCCCTCAAAGTAAATCACCCCTCCCAAACCTCCCTCTTGCATTCATTTTAACCCTGGATCTTTCTCCCTCCTTTCTCTTGCTGGTACTGAGAGCCAGGGGCATCTAGGTGGCACAGTGGATAGAGCACCGGCCCTGGAGTCAGAAGGACCTGGGTTCAAATCTGGCCTCAGACACTTGACACTTACTAGCTGTGTGACCCTGGGTAAGTCACTTAACCCCAATTGCCTCAAACATCCAGGGTCATCTCCAGTCGTCCTGATGTATATTTCACCACTGGACCCAGATGGCTCTGGAGGAGAGAGTGATGCTGGTGACTTTACACAGCCCTGCCTCACTTAAATCCAATTCACTACAAGTCATGACATCACCCCGATGCCAAGAAGGAAGGACAAACAACAACATGGTGGATACTCCTTCCCCATTGTTACTTCTAGGCTCTCCTTCTACTACTTTAGCTCAGTAACCTCTCTACTCCTTGGAGGTTCATTCAATCCATATGGATCCCTCCACTGAGATGCTGTTATCTACTATCTCCTTCCTTTCCAACTCCTATCCTCAGACTAGGGGACTTCGACATAGGCTTTGAACCTAACTTTACAGTTCCTTCCACAGAGCTGCTCATTACCTTGATCTTGTCATTACCTCGCCCTGATCAGGAACTCGGACATTCCTTTATCTTTCATCATGTTCCCTCTCTCCCTTAGGATCCCTAAGCCTGTCTTTTGTCCTCACTATGAACTCCAATCCCTCCACCCCTCAGTTCTTTTCCCAACCATACCTGGCCGTAATCTCTTCAACCCTTTGGTGAACCAATTTGGCTCTATACCAAAGCTTCTTAAATTGTGGGTCCCCATCCTCTGGGTCACATAACTGAATGTGGGGGCCACGAAAGAATTGGCCCATTTTATATACCTGTATACCCGGCATGGAGTAAAAATTTCTCTGGCAAAAAGGGGTCTCGAGTGGAGAAAAGTCCTGCTCCGTAGTCCCCTCTTCTTTTGAGTCCTTTGCCCCTTATCCTGTCACTACTGATTCTGGCCTGCCAAGCAAGCATCAGCCTTGAGCTACTTGATTCCATCTGCTGCCTTCAGTCTTCCTCACATGCCACCGAACAGAACTGGAGAAAATTACAAAACTGCTGCAGATATAGGTTAGGCGATCTCAATGGGGCTATTGCTTGGAGAAGACGATCCCCTTTTCCCTCCCTGATTCATTTCCTCCCCCACTTTCCACAGTGGCTCTTCCAAACTTTTTCCTCCCTCCTCATATCATCCAGGCTTCCCCTCCCCCAGCTTCTCAGTTGAGAATCCTGCCTCATATTTCACTGCCCCAAACCCTGAGACCATTTGCTGAGAGCTGCCTCTTTTCTCCTCCCCTCCCCCTCATGCCTCTCTCCTCCTTCACCCCTGTCTCACATGGTAAGGTGGCCCTTCTCTTTGCCAAGGCTAACTCCTCTATATACATCCTTTGTTCCATTCTATCCTATCTTCTTTGCCAGATTGTTCTCTCTATCATCTGTACTTTCTCACTAAACTTTTTTCAAATTAGTTTTGATTGATGTCCGTTATATTTTTGCATCACCATAATTTCCCCTACTGTCCCTCTTTCACCTCTGAGGGAGCCATCTCATGTAGTAAATGGCATTTTTTTTAGTGAGGCAATTAGGGTTAAGTGACTTGCCTAAGGTCACACAGCTAGTAAGTGTTAAGTGTCTGAGGCCGGATTTGAACTCAGGTCCTCCTGACTCCAGGGCTGGTGCTCTATCCACTGCACCATCTAGCTGCCCCCAGTAAATGCCATTTTTAAAGACAAAAGAAAAAGGAGGGGAAAAATCAGCATGACCGATCAATAGATTGAAAAAGTGTGACAAAACGTGCAGTGTACAACACATCTATGTGAAGGGTCTTCTCCTATCTCTTCTCTCAATCTGTACTCATTCTATAATTTTACATTCACTTTTGCTCTCTCACTCAAGTCTCTCCTGTGTATTGGCCCTTTCCTTACTGCCTATAAATATGCTCCCGTGTCCACATCCCTAAAGATCCCTCACTGCATCTATTCATCCCCTCAGCTGTCATCCCACATCTTTCCTCCCTTCTGTGGCTAAACTCCTTGAGAAGGCTGTGTACACTCAGTTGCCCTGCTGCTCAGCACAGCACAAGTTGTGGTGCCTCGGTTAGATGATGATCTCAGAGGATTGTGGCACCTGTCTGCAGAAAGAGGAGGATTGCATCAGGTGGTCTTAAAGGTCCCTTTCAGCTCTAATCTGGGACCCTAGGAACTCACGAATAATAGATCGATTTGGCAAAGATCTGCAACCAATTTCGGTAGAGTGACTGACCCAGAGGTCAGAGAAGTCCTATGAAGGTGCTTGAGGTTTGGGACTCATCAGATCCTAGCCTAGAACTGGAAGGGTCCTCCCAAGTCACTCATTTGAGTATTTTGGTCATTTTGTCAGTCATCTATTTTTTCTTTAACCAATTACTTTTTATAAGCATTTATTAGATCTCCCTCCGGTTCCCCCTACACCATTTCTCATTGAACAATAAAAAGAAGAAAAGGAAAACTCATAGCAAATAAGCATAACGCAGCAAAACAAATTCTCTCTTGGCCATGTCCAAAAAGAAGTCCTGTCCTGCGTTTTTCTGGTGAGAGGTGGGTGACACCTTTAGACTTGGGATTCATCACTGCATTGAGTGAAGTGCCAAAGCTTGTCAAAATCGTTCTTCTGTATTATTGCATCCCCTTCATTTTAGAGAAGAAAAATGAGGTGCAGATGAGGTTGGGGAACCTTTTCAAGGTCCCCCAGCTTGTGCCTGAGGTGGGATTTGAACCCAGGTCATTTGACTTTCCACTCATCCACTGTGACGCAGAACTGGAACCCAAAAGTAAAAGATGAGAAACTAAGAGGAATCCTAAATGCAGCCACAGTGCTTGCCCATCTGCTCCACTGCCTGGATCTCCTAGATGGGAGGCCTGCCAAACCATTTGCCCCAAATACACACTGGAAGTTCTGCTCAACTCTTTTTTCTTGCAGGCCTTTTGTAAGACGTCACAGCCATTGTACCAGACACTACAGGGCAAAGAGACCATACACACAGAACTTTCTCTTCTGACTCCAGTTTTAGGGAGCAGGCCCTGGAGGCTGTCACTTGGAAACTAGCTGGCCAGGCAGAATCAGAGAGAACCAAGACCCCACCAAAGTTCACGTTGGCTTTTTTCTTCTTTCCCCATTTACTCAGTAGGCCTGGAGCTTGGACCGTTCCTTTTTCCCCAGGGCTTTGTGAGATAAGCCTCATATCAGTTAATGGCCAAGTGCGCGATAGATTTTGTGACCGTGTTAAAGGGTATTTTTGCTGTTTCTTAAGATGTTATAAAGGATTTGGAGTCATGTCACGTTGGACAACTCACCAGCTATGTGACCTTTGGCAAGTAACTTATGAACCTCAGTTTCCTCACCTGTAAAATGGGAGTCATAATAGCACAAGGTTGTTAGGAGGAGCCAATGAGACCATGTGCAGACCCTAAAGGGCTATTGGAATGCTAACTATTACTATCCATTCTTTCTTTTCTTTTCTTTTTTTTTTTTGTGGGGCGATGAGGGCTAAGCAACTTGCCCAAGTTCACACAGCTAATAAGTCTTAAGTGTATGAGGCCAGATTTGAACTCAGGTCTTCCTAAATCCAGGGCCCATGCTTTATCCACTGTGCCCCCTATCCATTATTTCTTGATTTGTAGTAGTGGTAAATGGAAATGGAGAAATTTGCATGAGTTCCTCTTATGATCTGTTTCTTTGCTGAAATCATTTATTAACTGTATGATTTTCATTGTTGCTTATCTTGGCTAGTCCAGAGTTACAATTGCATACATTGTCCCGTTCGTGGTGAACTTAGGGGAGGACTTGGATTACAGTCATACAGGATGGGCTATGACCTGCATCTTTGGGGGAAATAGCCACATTGTTGAGATCACAGCTTCATTGGAGTTGTGGAGAAAGACCTTCATACTAGACATTCTATTTGAGGGTCCAAACTTCCTGGAGCATTGCTGCTTCAGAGGTTGGGGCAGGGGCAGGGAAAGAGAAAGGTTCCTTGCAGTGCAGGATTGTCTTGGGTGCTGCCTCAGCTAGTGCACGTGGCTGGCTTTCACGGGAGGAACTTGTCAGTGCAGTCTGGTTGGGAGATGGATGTCATGGTGACAGAACCCTGGAGGTGGCAGCCTAGAGCCAGGCAAAGGAGTGAAAACATGCCCCTCAGATATCAGCACCCTAGGGCACAGCTCATATTGCCCATCCCAGTTACAGCTCTTCCTAATATTTTCAATGTCACAAGGAAAAGAGCAGCATGTTTACCTCTCTCATTATTTTTTGCCTTCGGGTCCAAAGACCTTGACATGATGCCTTTGAAAGGAGTAGGCGCTTCATAAATGCCCCTAGGATTGGCTTGAATTACTGGCCTCTAATGGTATATGCCCAGGTTTAGCTTAGTTGCTAATGAGGTCTCAATTTCAGGTTCTTTTTTCTGTGGAGCATTTTGTTTTATTATGTCAGGGGCCACCAGGACACCCGTGAGTTGATGTAGCCATTTTCATTGATGCTTGCTTTCCAGGGAGACTAGTAAGCCAGCAAGCATTTCTTAAGTGTCTGCTATGTGCCCTTCTAAGTAGAAAGTGAGACAAACCTGTGGGCCCTGTTCATGGTAGGTGAGTAGAGTTAGCTCTGTCCAGAACTGTTAACTAGGACAAAGACGATGGGAACTTTTCCCCAGAGCAGCAAATTTAGTGGGTACTGACAACACTTCCAGACATTTAGTAGCCTAGGAATGAGATAGTTTAGCACCTAGTTAGCAAGAATAATTGGGAAACATCCTACCCAAGAGTACGCCAAATGAACTTTTCCATAAATGGATATGTTTTCATTAATCAAAATACCTTATTTTATTTATTTTTCCCCCCAAAATAACATATTTTGAAGGACCATGTTGGAAGGAGAGGCAGACTGGAGGGTGCTCTTCCTTTTGCCTAACTGGATCCAGGCATGCTTTCCAGCCTGGCTTCCTGATGTTGGGGCTGCATGAAGCCAGTCAACCTGGATTCTTACTCAGTGTCCTGAAAGCCAGCCCTCTCTGTCGACCTTCCGCTCTCCCAGTCCAGAGCACAGGACCACGACACGGAGGCATTTCCATGCCTTGGTTTCCTTTTCTTACAGCAAAGGACTAAATCCAGGGTTCTTAATCTTTTGGCATGGTGGTTCTGGTCAAGCTTCTGGACACCTTCTCAGAATAATGTTTTTCACATAATTGAGGGAAATACCAAGTTTCAGTTAGTGGGTAGTGAAAATAAAAATGTCATGTTTTCCCCTAGTTCCTGGACCCTTGAACTAAATGAACCTTAGGGGAGTGAAAAGAACATCGGATTTGGGGTCATACAGCTGGCCTCTATTGCTTACTTCTCTTGGGAACCTTGGCAAGTCACTTCTCTGCCTCTGTCTCATCTGTAAAAAAGAGGGAAGGGATCCAAACATTGTAAGAAGGCAGGTCTTGCAGTGGGTGTGGCTCTCAGCCTGGAGCCAGTAAGTCTGAATCCTGCCCCCCCCCCCCAACTAGTAGTGTGACCCTGGACAAGTTACTTCACCGATGCCTGCCTCAGTTTCCCTATGTGCAAACTGGGGATAATGATAGCAGCCATCTCACACAGTCATCGTGGAGGTCAAATGTAATTCTATTTGTAAGTGCTTTGCAAATGAGGGGCTCCCGGCAGATCCCAGGTACCAAGTACAGATACAGCAATCTGGTGAAGAAGTCAGTGTCTCCTATGTCAGGGACTTCATGTCTTCTTGGGGATCCAGCTCGAGGGAGATAGAAGAGGGAGAGAGATAGAGCAAGACATGGAGAGAGAGAGAGAGAAAGAGCAAGGGAGAGGGGGGGAAGGGGAGTGGGGGAGGGAGGAGAGGGAGACAGCGAGAGAACGAGAGAATATTTGTTTCCCGACCTCTGTTTGCGGCAGAGACAGCACCCCTGCCAATGACCGCGGAAAGTTTTCTTGTTACAATGTTGAATGGCAGGTGAAAAATGCAAGGGGGTGGGGGGGGGGGAGGAATCAGGCCGGATCTGCAGACTTTTGAATGTGTATAAGTGGCTTTGGATATGGAAAATGTCTTGATGGCAAAAACAGAGACTCGGGGAGGCTGACCCTGGACCATCTGCTGCTTGTCGAGTAGCCCATTATCTGATTACATGAATAAGGCATTTCCCCCTCTTGGCCTCGGGGTAGGAGAGTCAGGCCGAGGAAGACCAGCTAGCTAAAGCTTGCTCGTGCTGGTGCTTGCACTTGGAATTTTCCTCTATCAGAGCCCTGCTACCCAAGTGGACTCTGCCGCCTTGGGAGGTGCCACCTCTGTCTGAGATCACACAATTCTTGAAGCTGTTCCAGAGCAAGGGCAGACCCCAGCCCGCAGGGGCACAGAAACGGGGAAGCTGCACACGTCTCCAGCCACCTTTAGGTCTCTAAGGGAAAAAGAGTAGTGGAGGCTATAAGAGCCGGGTTCAATTTCCCACGTGCAGACATCAGTGTGAGCCTCGGCAAATCATTCCACCTGTCCCCAGCTTCCATTCCCTTGTCTGGGAAATGGGGCTAAGCATTAATAGCCCCTTTCCCCACTGGGTGCTTCCCAAGAAGGCCCCGAGAGCGTCCATGCTAGCCGGTCTACATTTTTATTAATCCCGGAGTCCAAGGAAGAGCAGGTTGGGAAGGCTCCTTCAATAGCGAGGCGCCTTCTCTTCCCGCCCAGCCCTGCGGTTTCGCCTAGCGGGGACCTTTGGGGTGAGGGGGGGGTGGGGGGGTGGGGTGTGTAGATGTGTATGTGTGTGTGTGTGTGTGGGGGGGGTGACGGCGGGGAGGAGGGAGGCCTCCCGTGCCCGTGGCCTCCGGGATCGCGGCTTCTGGGCGCACGTGGGTCGCCCCCCTCCCCCCCGCGGGCAGAGGAGGCGCACGTGAATCTGCGGACCGCCCCCGCGGCCCCCCAGGTGGAAGCGGCCGGCCATCCGGGCCGAAGCCTCTGCCCACTCCCCCCTACCCCCAGCCCGGCGGCCCACGTGGGCGCCGGGAGCCCCCTCCTCCCGGGGTGGAAGGGCGGTCCTCGAGGCCCATTGGCTCCGGGCCACGAAGCGCGAGGGGGGCTCGTGGGGCGGCCGCCGGCAGGAGGCGCGAGCGCCGATCGATCCCCGAAGCCGCCCCGCGCCCCGGGCGCCCCCTGGCGCCGCCCGGGCCCTGCCCGCCCCGGCCCGCCCCCGGCCCCGCCCCGCCCCCGGCGGCGCGCGCGGCTCCTCCCTCCCCCGCAGTTCTAGAGTCCCCCCAGAGGAGCGGAGCCCTTGCTCGAGGTGCGGGCTCCTCCGCCGCCTCTGCTGCGCCCCCCGCGCCCCCGCCGCCATGCAGAAGGGCTGGAAGAAGCCGCTCGGGCCGAAGGCGCTGCCCGAGGGCAGCATGGACGAGTACCTGAGCAGCCTCGGGCTCTACCGCAAGCTCACGCCCAAGGACGCCTCCTGCCTCTTTCGGGCCATCTCGGAGCAGGTTCGCGGCGCCCCGGGCCGGGCCGGGCCCGACGGAGGGCCGGGGCTGAGGGGGGAGCGCGGCCCCTCGTCCCGCCGCCGTCGGGGCAGGAGCCGCGCCTTCCTCCCCTGGCCGCCTCTTTCGGGCCTCGACGCCCCGGCCGGTTCGGACCCGGGCTGGGCCAGGGTGGGGGGGGTGTGTGAGGGGTGGGATCGGGGGTCAGAGGACGCTTTGCCCTGGGCGGCGGGAGCCCACCCGCCGCCCCTGCCCGTTAGCCGCGGTGGGGCGGGGTGGAGGGGGTGCCCAGCCAGTCCCCCCAGGCCTCCTAGCCGCCCCTCCCCCTCCCCTAAGGTCTGGGGGGGCGGGGGCGGCCCCACCCGGGAAGCCCACCTTGGTTGGACGTGGAGGGCTCTGCTTCAGTTGTTTTGCAGCCAGGTTCACCATCTGGAAATCCGGAAGGCTTGCGTCGCCTTCATGCGGGAAAACCAGCACAGCTTCGAGTCCGTAAGTGGGGGGCAGGCGGGGGGGGGGGGGCAAGTGCTTTCCCCGATCGCCATCCCTAGCGCCGCACCGGCTAACCATTGCGAAGCACCGCCCCCTTCTCCAACTCTGAAGCCAGATCCCGAGGCCCCCTCGGCCTCGCTGGCCGGCCTTGGGCCAGCACCCCCCACCCCCCACCCCCGCCCCATATCGTGGGGCTTTGGGCTTCAGGCGCCTAGGGCGAAAAAGGCCACGAAATAGAGAGATGGGGAAGGCAGCACCTTGCTAGCTGGCCAAAGCCCGCCTTCTCCAGCCAACCTGAGGTCTTGTGAGAACATCTGGATGGAGAGAGGCCACGATTGACTTGGGAGGAAAGCCGATTCGGTCTGAGCATCTGGCCTTGTTGTAAATAATAAACTTGGCTAAACTGGCCACGCTCCCCTAAAAAGGGGTTGACCCACAGACCCCAACCTAAGCCCCACCAGTGGGGCCCATTGTGGATCTGTATCGTAGGGCGATGCTGGCTTTGCTCTGGATTGGGGTGAGAAGACTTGGAAATGTCTCTACCATGTACATTTTATGCTCCCATTGATCGATTAGCAGAGAGGGCCTTTCAAAAGGCCCGGGGATTTGGGTTGACCATTAAATTCTGGACGTGGTCAGTAGAAATGATTTCTGTCTTACCCTCTTTGGGCACAGGTAAAAAGTGAAGTAGTTAGCCCTTTGGTGTATGGGAGTCAAATAGAACACGTGTGTATTTTACAATTGTTAGGGACACCCCCTCCCTAAAGGAACCCAAGCTAACAGCAACAACAACAACCCAGCAACGTGAAAGGAGGGGCCAAATCTTAGCTAGAGCCCTTACTTGGCTTTTTTTTTGGGGGGGGGGGCAGTGATTTGCCCAGGGTCACACAACTAATGTCAAGTGTCTGAGGCCAGATTTGAACTCGGGTCCTCCTGAATCCAGTGCCGGTGCCTTACTGAGCTTTTGATGACATAGAAGCAAAAAAACCTTCCTACCGGACCCAAAGCAAAGACTTCCTGCTTATTTGGTTATGAAAGATCAGTGTAGGTCTCACTGTCTCCCCCCCCCCCCAAATGGTTCTTTCAAACATGGCAGCCAGGTTCTTGGGACTTTGTCAAAGTCAAAGTGACTTTAAGGTAAAGCTGATCAGACTATTTTGCAGAATTCTATCATCACACTTGGATCGGGCAACATTGCTAAGCCAATGAAGACCTGATCCAGTGGTGTGACTGGTTGGAAAACCAGTGTCAGACCTTTTGGGTAGAAAGGGCAGCTTGTTCACCGATAGAACTGGAGCCGTGGCCAGGTCCTGGCTCTGCTACCTGTGTCACCTTGAGCAAGTCATTGTTATAGGCTTTAGTTTCTGTACGTGTAAAACAAGAAAAGTGGATGAGATGAGCTCCCAGGTTCCTTCTAGCTCTCCCAAACCTGGTCCTACAGCACAAATTGGACTACATGTTGCCTTCCTATTGTCTTGCTCTCTGATTTTTCTGGAAACTTCAGATCCAAAAGTTGTCCCCTAACCTCATTAAAGAGGGCAAACTTCCCAGACCCACTCAGCAAATCTGTTTCCCTGCTCACACAGAGGTTGCCTAATGTGTGCTGGTTGTCCAGCACTGGGAAAGTTGGCATTTCTGAGGCTACCAATAAAAAAAAGACAGGCTTCTGAAGAGCTGTGAAGCACCTCTAGTCTCCGAAGCTCTCAAGCTTCTGAGGAGTCATTGCTTCCATACCCCCCAACTCTTTGGAGGTGCTGTGCCAAGTGTAATCACCTCTTATTAACTCCAGGGCTGTGGGGCGAATGCATTCTAGGATTTTAAAGGCGGGCCCGCATTAACTCTTGCTTTACCATTCAAAGGAGCAATGCCATGAACCTGGTTTAAGTTCAGTTTGTTTGCTTTTCTTTTCAAAGTACGTGGAGGGGTCTTTTGAAAAGTACCTGGAGAGGTTGGGAGATCCCAAGGTAAGGCCAGTGTTCTCTCCTGGCTTTGCAGTTCATGGGCCCTTGAAAGGTTGGAGGGCGGAGGTGGGGGAGGGCAGTGTTTGGGAGCCAGACAACATTCCAGCTCTGGCCCTTTAAGGAACTATGGAGAGGCTGTTAAAAAAAAAAAGGAACAAACAGCTGTTGGAATCAAATGTATTTCTTGGAAAAATGGTAAGAAGTTGACAGCTGACCTAATTCAGTTGTCCTGTTTTGAGAATTTATTAATATAAAAGTCACTAAATCCCTTAGCGTATAGTATTTGGAATAGTTTTTTTTTAAATTTGAATGTATCCAACTGGACTTAATGATTGAAAATAATGTCCTAGGGAGATCTTTGTGCTCTTTGTCCTCATAAGTTCTTCATAACGGTAAATGGCCAGAGGAGTCAAAGGGCCTTAGCGTTGTCAGAAGGCAAGTCCTTTCCCTTTTCTGGGTCTCAGTTTGTCCTTCTGGAAAATGGAAGGGTTGAATTACTACGTGGAAGATGTTCTAAAGCTCTGATCCAGGACCTAACTCCCAAACTCGGAGCCCTGACCTGAGCTTCTGGTCTCTTCTCAACTAGCAAAATCAAGGTGGCGGCCCGGAGGCCTGGCTGCACCCAGAGGCTCAAAATCCTCAGCTTTGGGGGCTCTTAGCTATAAAACGCTTGGAACCCATAACCCAACCAAAGCTGTATGTATGTGCTGTTTATTTGTAGGAAAGTGCCGGCCAGCTGGAATTAAGAGCCCTGTCGCTCATCTATAAGTAAGTTTCTGCCTCCCCTCCATGGTTCTTCTCTAGCCTTTTGGAGACATGGGAGATCTCGGCATTTCCTGATTACCCCAGTGGGACATAGGGTGGCACCCCAGTTGTCTCATTCTGGCCTTTGGAGACTTCTTCCGGAGTGCATTGGCCATTTTGGGGGAGTGGATGGTACTTGGCTTATCAGGGTGACCCCTCAGGACTGGGGAATGCATATCTTGGGGGGGGTGGAGTGTGCAAGGGCTAACCTCTAACACTTGTATGTCGGTGATCTTTGTGAGCTTTTTAACCATAGAATATGGATTTTCGATGCATAGTGGCTTTGGGGGCTTTGTTGGCTGGGATAAGGGAGGTGTAGGGTGTGTCTCTTGTTGAAGGGCATGACATTCTGTACCAGTCTCACAATTTCCAATTCGTATGCATTGGTCAAGAAGTACGTGAGTACATACCTCCCGGGTCCAGTTACAGCCCCCTCCGATGGCCCGGTGCCCAGGCTAATTAATGCTTGGGGCTCCTCCCTTCTTCCCCCAAGTTCCAGGCACTGCCTGGGAGGGGGAGTGAGATCCTGGCTCTGCTACTTCACCAATATAAGCCAGCACTTTTTTGGGAATCACTCATTGGGGACCTTGCACTGTGCTAGGCCTCTACCCTCAAGGATCTCGCCCATCTTGTTTGGGGGGAGTGGGGGAGAGAGACGATCATCTTTCTTAGTCGTGTGACCTTGGGTAAGTCATTCTGCCTTGGACTTTGTGGTTTCTTTATTAAAGTGGGAAGGAAGGTTGGAGATATCTCTTATTGGGTATTCGAGCTCTAAATCCTCTGATGAGAGAATCTGGCATGTTTAAAAGAACCGTGTTCTCCAGAAGGCCCCAGGACTCCTGCACAGAGCGCCACTTTTCCCCTCCCTGCCCTATTGGGCACACTTGAGGTTGGACTCCTTTGTAATGACTGCTTTTCCCTTTGGAGGTGGTCCTTGACAGTCATTCCATTAATTGTAGCCAGACTGTAACCGGGCCAGAGATGGTGGGGTTGGCCTGAGGGCCTGTGATGGCTGGCATTTATAGCTCACAGAAATGAGAACCTCTGGCCCATGAGGATTTTGACCTGGGGGGGAGGCGCAGCGGTGAGAGGACTTTCATGAAGTAGCAAGGCAAGGTGGGAGTCTCAAGAGGACAGGGTGCTCCCTGCTTTTAGAGGGGACAGACTTGGGGGCTATAAGATGGTTGAGGCTGTGGTCTCACCAGAGTGTCCCAGCAGGCTTGGGAGCAGGTTGGCAGGGGTCTAGCAAGGTGGGGAGGGTGTCTCCATCTAGATTGGGGTCGGTGCCCAGATGAGTCCATGATTATTAAGCCTCAGCAGGGACAGTACGGTGCAATGGGAAGGGTGCTGCCTTTGGGATCTGTCTCTTGGCTCTTTCATCTATGTGGCCCTAAGGTGGTTGGACTGGATGACGTTAAAGGTCCCTTCCAGGTGTATGTCTCAGACAGCCCAGGCCCTAGATCCTGCACAAGTCCCTTGGCCTGTGAGTTTTGGTCACTTGCCCTTTTAAAAAATGGAGGCATTGGATTAGATGACCTTGAGGCTCCTGGGCCCCTTCCGAATCTGTGAGCCCATGATTTGGCTTTGAGGAATGACTAATAATGGATCCCTTCTGTAAGTCACCTTCTGTTGTCCGGGGGTATTGGGGCCCTTGCACCATTTAGGAGGAGGTGATTCGAAGGGACTGTACTCTGGTAACAGATGTGCGTGTGCCTTTGCCTTTGCCTTCTCTCTGGGATGCTGCAGGCTTTTGGACAAACACGCCATCCTGAATGGTCAGATGAGCTACAATTCCCTCCTGGCTGGGACCCTCGAAAGTCCCTGTAGGCCTTCAGGGACGGGCAGCTCTCAGATACTGCCTGCGAGACCGTTGGGGAGCATGGCTTCATCTGGCACTAACTGCCCTTGAAATGGGTTTTCCTATTTATCAATGGTGGCTGGCGCTTTTTCTCAAGCCAAGGGGCTGCTTCAATAGCCCGGAGCCACTCTTGCTCATGTATGAGTTTTCACGTCTGTGTAGAGCATGCTGTGAGGGTTCTCCTTTCACCCCTTCCTCCCATTTCTCTGCCCATCTAGTCGAGACTTCATTCTCTATCGTCACCCTGGGAAGCCTCCGACTTATGTCACAGACAATGGCTATGAAGACAAGGTAAAAACTGGAATGGGTGTCTGTCTTTTTTAGGGAAGAGTGGATGTGATGCCGTAGGTTCACCAGGATGTTAAGGAATAAAACTTCTGAAGTTGGGGAAAACTGCTTTACCTCTCCAAGTGATAAGGGATGAAGGGGCAGCGTTGTCATTGAAAGTGTCTGTGGCCTCTCTTCCTTCCATATGGAACTGTTTAAGAACAGACCATTGAGGCTACTTGGAAGGGCCATTGGCTAAATGCTGGAAATGAATCGTGGGGGGAGGGTGTTGAGAGCTGAGCTGGTCTTGGAGCCCCCTCAGCCCTGTTAAGTATGCCTTGATATTTCCTGACCTGACTTAGGAGAGAGTTTCTCTCCCTGGGAGTTCCTTAGACGGAGGGCCTGTCCCTTATCACCATCCTTAACGTTTTACTGAGGAACAAGGCTCACTCCTTAAAATGACTGAAGGTTCTAGATAGAGCTCCATAGCATTAGGAACAGAAATCGAGGCAGGCATGATTACCATTTGACTGGTGTTTTTGCCTTTTAGTTTTCTCCCATGATTGTACCTAGCCTAAGCAATAGGAATGGAAGAGAACAGACTCTAGCTTTCTTCCGAGACTAGGGGAGGGAAGCGGGGTATTGGTTGGAGGAGGGCAGGAGGTCTGGGGCCCTGGGGGGGAGGACAGATGTGGGTGGAATGCTGCATTCCAGGGGGCTTGGACTTCATGAAGATGCTGATGCCTGAGGGGGAGGGGAACATGCAGGTATTCCAAGGGGGTGAGAGCGAGCCCGGAAGGCATGACCAGTGTGTTGACTGGGGCCCCTCCCACAGCCCCTACCCATATTTTCTGGTTCTGCCAAACCCCTATGCATTACAAGATGGCTTTACTTCTCAGCTGCCTCCGCCCATGTCCCTTAACACAGAAGAGAACGTTTGGCACAGCATGAAATAAGGGTGAACCGAGTCAAGCTGGATTTGTTTCAGGCAGGCAGGGAGGAATGTTTGGCTTAGAGGCAGCTTGACCTTTTGAATTGCCATTTTGAAAAAGTCAGGGGGTTTTGAAAGCCGATTTAAAAAAAAGTTACCTTGTAATAAGTCTCCTGGAGTAAAAGTTTGATAAGTACTCAAAGCATAGAAATCTTGATGTGTCCTCTGCTCTTGGATTTTTGGGGATTAGCAGCCCGACTGCCAGCATGGACCACTCCTCCAGCATGGTTGGTCTAAAGTAGCAGCGTGGCACAGGGTCCCCCAAACCTAGCCTGCCTTAGCTCTCCTTGGCCATTGGACTCGCCTCCTGGTCTTCATGACAGTTCAGTGTATCTTAGTAGGAACGGAAGGTTTGGGGGCCTCAGTTTTGGTCCAGCTCTCCAGTGGAGTATCTTCATGTACGCACAGACCACATGTACGAGTGCATACCCAATGATGTGTTGCCAGCCCTCAGAGCAGCTGGACCAGTGCCCACCCGAACGAGGCTGTCGTCTTCTATTCTCATCCATAAGTGGTCCTTCGGCTTCTGATGAAAGTTTTCGGGGGGGGGGGGCAGTAGGTGGCGCAGTGGATAGAGCACCGGCTGTGGATTCGGGAGGACCTGAGTTCAAATCCGGCCTCAGACACTTGACACTTAACTAGCTGTGTGACCCCAGGCAACTCACTTAACCCTCATTGCCCCCCCCCCAAAGTTTTATGGTGGAAGGCAGTGCCTTCCACTTTTTTTTCTTTCTTTCTTTTTTCTTTTCTTTTCTTTTTTTTTGGTGAGGCAATTGGGATTAAGTGATTTGCCCAGGGTCACACAGCTAGTAAGTTTCAAGTGTATGAGGTCGGATTTGAACTCGGGTCCTCCTGAGTCCAGGGCCAGTGCTCTATCCACTGTGCCACCTAGCTGCCCCAATGCCCTCCACTTTTAAAAACCTGGACTTGATAGCCAGCTGTTTCTCAATTCTGTGTTTTCTAGCCTTTGTCTCCTGGGGCCAGGTTTGACATGGCTGCTCACATGACCACTCTCCTGTCTCACCTGCCTTTTGACTGAACATGCTAGTTCATTCAGCCAATGGAAAAGTGACTGGATTTTAGGACAGGAACTGTGGGTTCAGAACTTGGGCCTTAACCATCTATGTAGCTTTGGGTGAATCCTTTGTCTCTGGCATTCTGTTCCCTCTTCTGTAAAATGAGGACATTAGAGGGAATTGCATTAGAGGACAGCATCTCGAGGCCTTTCACTATCCTTGTAACCCTTCTGTGGACACTTGGCTTATCACCAGTGGCCTCCATTTAAAACCCTAACCTGAATGGATCAAGTATAGATGGTGACTCTCGCTTCTCATGTCTTACACTCTGCCTTTCTTAAGCAACCTAAGATCACATCAGCTTGGGGGGCTGATAGGTCATTCTTGACTCAATGACTGCTGTTCACTGAGACACTTGGATCTTTATTCAGATAAACTAACTGCCCTCCAGCCTGCCTCTCTTCCCCCCAATTATTTTTTTCAAATCCCAAGTGGTTTAAGCTTGATGTAATTTCATCATCTTGTTAGATTTGTTCATTCTAAGCTGGTAAGGTCTTTTTAGATCTTGACTTGCATCTAACATGCTAGCCCTACTTCCCAGCTTGGTCTTATCTGTGCCTTTACCTGTGAATCCTTTTTAAGAATGTCAGTAGCACATGGTCAGGAAGATCCTTGAAGGAATCTACTAGAAATAGCCTTCCCAGTTGACGTTGACCCATGCATTAATGGGTCGTCTTTAGGTTTGGGCACTTGGCCAGTTCCTAATCTGTTTGACTCTAGTTCACAGGTCTTATCTTTCTTGTCTCTAAGAGTAGTATAAGAAACGCTGAAATGCTGTATTACATCCCAATCCTAAGTCTGTACAGCATTCTTCTGGTATGTCTGTGGATTGGCAGCAGTGCAGTCTCTCTTTGGGCTGCTTGGGATCCTTGGGCATCTTGAGCTCCTGGGAGGCCATTTGGTTTTTGCGTGGGTGCATGCAGCTTCTGGTCTGAAGAATGGGTAGGAGTTTGTCCCAAAATACGGTCTCTCATCGCATGGTCTTCCCAGAATGCGCCGTGGTTGTCTGTGAAGTTGTCTCCGTGGAACGGTGCTACATGTATGCTCTTCCCCCTCCCCCTTTAGATCATGCTCTGCTGTTCCAGTAATGGGCATTATGATTCCGTGTACACCAAGCAATTTCAGGCTGATGCCGCTGTTTGTCAGGGTATGTAAAGGCTTCAGTGATTGTGGTCCCTTTACCCTTTGTTTCCTAAGGGGGGAGGCCAGTTCAGGAGACGGTGCCTGGAGTGCGATGCTGGCCCCGAGTGTTAGTGGTGCTTGTGCTGGGGAGATGAGAGGCTGACAGACCATTAAAGGGATCTGCTGCTTTTCCCTCTCAGCCGTGCTCTATGAGATTCTCTACAAGGATGTGTTTGTTGTGGACGGAGAAGAGTTGAAAACTGCCCTTGAGATGTTTCGTGGCAATGCCAGGAAGAACAGAAACAGCATCTCCACAGGCAGTGACGACAGGTCGGACCTCTCCACTTCATTTTGCAGTAATTGTTTCCAAGAGGGGGAAGGAGGCTCCCTGCCCCATTGTTCTGGGGACTTCATGCCTGAGCAGGAAGTTGCTGGCCAGTCTAGAGTTTAGCAGAGTGCCCCCCCCCCCCAGACAATGACTTGTCTGCCTTTTACCTTAGGGGGCCCCGAGATGGTTCCAGGGACTTCTTGGAGGAGTTTGGAGGGTAGGCCTTTGTTGCAATTCTGGCTTTGCCACACACTTGCTGTGTGACCTGGGGCAAGCAAGGCTTCAGTTTCCTTCTCTGTACCATGAAGTGATTGGGTTCAGTGGCTTCTGCAACTCTCTCTAGCCCTGTATTCACTTCCCTGTATTTATACTCCCCATCCTGGGTTCCCTGTGGTTTGTCACTAGGTGGCACCACAGTCCTTGGGGTGGGGAGGAAATTGAAAACTTGAATCTTCCTGCTGGCAAACCACCAGATGGCGCCAAACACCATGGCGCAGAAAACGAGGCTTGTTCTCACGCTGACAAGCTTAACTGGACTTTGTCTTTGCTGATTGACCAGGATGGATGATTGGGGCCTGAGCACCACCGGTGGTCATGAGCACCTCCCTGATAGGTACAGGCATGGAACAGAGGAAGGAAAGGTTGGTATTCTTTGGTTGACACACTTTCTCCTCAGGGATCACACTTGACCCATGACTTATCTTTCAGCCTCCAAACCTCTACTTTGTTTAAAACAAAACAAAACAAAACAAAAAACACTTGGGGATGAACTTGGGGGATTCCCTGGTCCTATAATAAGTGTTTCAGAAATTCCTTTTTAAAATCCAATTGGAGGGGCGGCTAGGTGGCGCAGTGGATAGAGCACCAGCCCTGGATTCAGGAGTACCTGAGTTCAGATCCGGCCTCAGACACTTGATACTTGCTAGCTGTGTGACCCTGGGCAAGTCACTTAACCCCCATTGCCCTGCAAAAAAAAATCCAATTGGAAGGCCTTGTTATAAATGCAGCCAACCCCAAGTTTATCCATTAGAACCTTTGTAATGAAAAGTTTTCCATTTATCTTCCACAGCTCAAGAATCCCAATCTAGTAAATTTTGTAACGCCCTCTTTACTTTCTGACGCTCCATTAGATACCCCAACAAGGTATCGCTGCACAGTGATTTGGAGTCTAAATTTGGAGTCTGATCTTGGCACTGTCATCAACTGTCTGTGTGACCTTCTTTGGGCTCATTTTTTCTTTTTGTTAAAAATCTCCACCTGTGCTGTGAGTTGAGGGGACCCTTTCAGGTCTAACATTTCATGTCTGAATTCTGAGTGACCTTGGACAAGTCACTGCCCTGCTCTGGGTTACCTTTTTCTTCTCTCCAGAATGAAGGCATTGAACTCATCCTTAATGTTCTGTGGGTGATGCCATTACCTCTCTTTTCTGAGCCTGTTTCTTCCTTTTGTAAGAACAAGGGGTTAGACCAAGCATCCTTTGAAGTCTCTTGAAGCTCAAATCTTCAGTGACCAAGGAAAAGTCGCTGCCCCTCTCTGGGGCCTTCTTTTCCTTCTCTGTAAAATTCAGGTCTTTGGAGGAAATCCCCCAAATGCCCTTCACTTCCACATATGTGGATGTTTTTGTAACCCACAGCAAAGTAACCAGTGACCAGAGGTGATCTTGGCAAATAATGATGCAAAAGGCCCCAGAAAAGCCTCAGTGCCAGTGGGATTGAAACACTGAGTTGGCAGAGTGTCTTGATATGAAGGCCAGTGATCCCAGTGGGACCCCTACATGGCTCTCTTGCCATCCATTCTCAGCTGCTTCATGTGGTTGCCTTTGGCCTCTCTCTTTGGGTTTCTGGGCATCATTACACAGAGCCTCTCTTTTGATTTGATTTGATTTTTATTTTTTGTATGTTTTCAATTTTCTTTTTAGATTTAGAATTTTATTTTCCCCAAGTTATATGTAAAAATAAACTTTAACATCAATTTTTTAAAACTATATTCCGAATTCTCTTCCTCCCTCCCTCCCCAGCTCCTCCCCTTAAGAACTCAAGCAATTCAATATAAGTTATATGTGTAGTCATGCAAAACATTTCCACATTAGGTTGTGAAAGAAAACAGACAAAAACAAAACTTCAGGTAAAGGAACTAAGAAAAGAATTACACTTCAATCTTTGTTCAGATATCATCAGTTCTTTTTCTATAGATGGCTTGCATTTTTCATAAGTCCTAAAGAGTTGTATTTCTGAAAATAACTAAGCCATTCACAGCAGATCATCTTCCAATAGTGCTGTTATTTTATATATAGTACATCTCACTTTGCATCAGCTCATGTCTTTTCAGGTTTTTCTGATACCATCCTCATTTCTTATGCAATAATGTTCCATCATGATCTCATCCCACAATTTATTTGGCCATTCACCAATTGTTGAGCCATCACTCCAATTTCAAATTTAACTTTAAAAAGTCTCTTTTAGGATATCAACCTAGTAGCAATATTACTAGGTTGAAGAGTACGCATGGTTTCATAGTCCCTTGGCCATAGGTCCAAATTGCTCTACAGAATATTTGAATCAGTTTACAACTCTACCAAGAGTGTATTAATGTATCATTTTCCCCATATCCCCCACAACATTTGTATTTTCCTCTGCTGTCCCTATTATCCAATCCAGTAGGTATGAAGTAGTACCCAGAATTTTTTTGACCCCAATCTCTTCAATCAATGGTGAGTTAGAACATTTTAAATATGGCTATAGGCGGCTTTGATTATTTCACCTGAATATGAAATGTCTTTTGGTCATCTATCAATTGGGGAATGTGAGCCTCTCCTTTTAAAGAAGAGCAATAAGGGAGAGATGTACGTCACCTAGACATTTGTCCCAGGAACTGGGACAAGCTGAGGATGGAGAGGGAGCTCTAGTTATTTGGAAACTTCATTTCAGTTTTCAGATAATCAGTCCAAGATGCCCTTCCCCTACAAAGTACTGAAAGCTCTGGACCCAGAGATCTACCGCAATGTGGAGTTTGACATTTGGCTGGACAGCAGGAAAGGTGGGTACCCTGGGCATCCTCCCCCCCCCCCCGCCTCACAGCAGCCCTGGCAGGGAGGCATTGCTAGGATGCCTGTTGGCATCTTATATACAGGGAACCTGTGATGCAGAATTACCGTTTCTTAGTGCCCCATGTAGAGAAGGGGCTGAGGCAGCTGTACAGACTCTAGAAGGGACTGGTGGACCAGGGACAATGAGTAGCTGCATTGCTTCCATCAAACTTTCTCTTCTGTTTCTTTACTTGCTTTGCAGAACTTCAGAAGTCAGACTACATGGTGTTTGCTGGGAGACAGTACTTTCTGGGAGATAAATGCCAGGTATATTAGTGCTGCCCTCCACAGGCAGGGGCCAGTCTAGCACCCTTCCCAATTTCAGGCCAACTCGGCGGTCAGCAGGTGGGTAGAGGATGGCCCTGGTTTCCTGCTGAACCACTGACACAAGCAGCCTGAGTTAGGCATCACGAGAGGACTGAGAGGTCTTGGTACCGCATGGCCTTAAGGCCGAGCTTGGAAGGCCCACTCATCGGGAAGTGAGACTGATCACCTGGAGTTGTGGAGGCAGTGATAGGGCTCGTGGCCCAAAGTTTCTCCCATCCAGGTGCTTCCTTCTTTCCTTTGACATGATTGGCCATTTTGACTCTTCTCAAGCCTCGCTGCCTGTCATGCTGTCTGTGGTGAGATCCTGAAGGGTGAAGATCCTTGCTTCTAATGTGGGTCCAGCACAAATGAGCTTTCTTTGGAGTTTTCTTGTTCCACATCTGCCTTTTGTTTGTGCAGCTTGGGTCTGAGTGGCATCCCTGGGCAGAGCAGGCACCAGGCTGGGCCTGCCAGAGCAGAAGGAGCCAAGTTCCTTTACCAATGGGGCCTGACCCTGCTTCCATCCCCCCTTTCCCGTTCAGGTTCGATTGGAGCCAGGTGGGAGATATTACAATGCTCACATTCAGGAAGTCGGCAGTGACGGCACCTCGGCCACAGTCTTCATCGAGGAGCTTGCGGAGAAGTGAGTAGGGAGCCTGGGGCCACATTGCTTACCCTGTGGTAGCAGCTACTCATTGGCATTCAACACCTTACATTTGGCCAAATGCTTTAGACATGTCCTCATTTGAAGCTCCTAACGACCCTGTGAGGGAGCTGGGGCCAGTATTGTCGATCCCATTATGTAAACCAAGCTATAAGATAGTCAAGACCCTTTCCTGGAGTCACGTGGCCAGTGAATGCCCAAGGCACAGCTAGAGTCCAGGCCTCCCCAGCTTCCAGTAGAGTATTGAACTGTGCCAGCAATTCTCCTTCTCTGAACTTTTTTCTCTAGAATTGATACCTCCCAGCCGGGTTGGGAGGATTACCCCAGTTGCAGCTTTTTAAAGGTTAGAGTAGCCAGTGAAATGATTGACTTCTATTTTTCAATGTGACAAGCACTTGATAAGAATCCACTACCCACATACAAAGCCCTGTGTTATGTACGGGTACAACCACCCCCCTCCCTCTGCCCTTTGGCTGCTTCTGTTCTGAGGGGCATGGAGATGCATTTGGCACTGGGGACAAGATGGGACATGAATAAGTCCCAGCCCCTGCCATCCTGGGGCTTACACTCAAGATTTGAATGGTGAGAGCCCTGGTGCCTCTAGAGCTGTCTCTACTAGCCTGGTTTGAGGAGCAGATGCCACACACGGAACAAGTTGGGGCTTTGACCCCATTTTGGGAAGTCTTGCGAGACTTTGTTAGGGGATTCAGGCCTGTTGATTGTGACTGTGATGCCCTTTGGGCTCTAGTAGTATTGACTCCCCACACAGGAACAGGATGCTTCCCTGTGTTTGCGTGTGCATTGTCACATTGGCATCCAGCACATCTACTTCTTTGAAAGATTCAGTGTTGCTCAGAGCCTTCCTTCTGAGGAACAGAGGCTTTCGTGGGCATTCCAGATGTGACATGATGGCAGCACTTTGGAAATGAGACACTGGCGGGGGGGCAGACAGGCAAGTTGATCCACAAAGGGGCCACTTCCCATTGTCCTACCCTCCCTTTCTGTCAGGCATGTTGTCCCGCTGGCTAACTTAAAACCAGTGACTCAAGTGACACCTGTCCCTGCCTGGAATGTGCTTCCAAGTCGGAAAGGAGGAGGAGGAGGAGGGGGTGGTGGCGGCAGTGGTGGAGGCAGCGGCGGTGGTAGCAGTGGTGGAGGAGGAACGTACCCCAAGATTACCGGTGGCTATGTCCCAGAAATAGGTGTGTATCTGAAGGACTTCTTCCACCACTCCCTTATTCCTACATTGTTTTTCCGTCCTTCCGTCCGTCCTTCCTTCCTTCCTTCATTGTTTTGCAGGGGATTAAGAGGAACATAGTGGCCCCAGTTCCTGGATTGGGGAACTTTGAAATGAGAATTTGGTGCTAAAAGCCCCAATTCTTGAATGGTTTCTGGGAGGTCCTTGCTATTAAATGCCTTCTGGCTGCCAGGCACTGCACTGGGCCTTGCCAGCATGGAGTTTGGACTGTGGTGGGAAGGGTGAGATGGAGGGGATGATTGACCAAGTGGGCTGGGCCCATTCACTACCAGATAACTCGGGCCGTCTTTGGTGCTCTGGTTCCTGGCAGCAGCTGCTGAAAGTCTGTTTGGGACCCATGCCCTGGCCGGGCACTGTACAATACAGGTTGCCTTCTGAGCCCACCTTGTACATTCTTGCTTCTGTACCCTCTCAAATGGCAGACCTAGATGTGAAGGCGCGGAAGAGGATGTTGAAGAAGGTTCGTGGGAAGGAGGTTTTCATGACCGTGGCTTACAGCAGGGGGGAGCCCATGCTCCCTCCCCGGCTCCAGCACAATCTCCATCCTGGCCGCACCTCTCCCGTCCAGTGCCCCCCCCAAAACACTGGTGCCATGATGACTTATGAGCAGTTCCGTCCCCAGCAGCCACCACCTCCAAGACATGGACGGGGCTTTGGCATTGCTAGGTAAGGTCTGGCAACCCTCTGCTCCTTGACGTCAGGAGCTGCCCAACCTGACAATCAACTACTGGGAGCCCTGAGGACCTATGGAGTTCCTTGGTGTCTTCTTTCGTTTGTCCTTTTTAAACAGTTCTGCAATTAGCAGGCCATGACTAAAATGAGCATGGGCGGGGGGGGGGGGATGTCGTGCAGGGGTTTTGTGTAGAGTTGGCTTTTCTTCTGAAGTGTGTAACAAATCCACCAAATTGCATTCAAAGCTAACCTTGTCTGCTTCCTTCTGGCTTTCTTTCTCTTCTGTGCATTTGAAAAATGGTCCTCCTTCCCCTTTTCCCTAGTTCCTACTCCCCCAAATTGAGAAAAAAGATCAGCACAACCTTGGTGCCGATGCATCTGCATTGGCCTGCAGGACTGGCATCTACACGGCAGCCATGCCCCCGGTATTTGGCTCTGTCTGCACCTCTGTCAGGGAGTGGGCACCATCCACATGCATTGGGCCCCTGCATCCTCACTGGGGCTGCTCACTGCCTGGCCCTGTCTTGTGCATTATTCTCTGGGTTCTGCACGCTTCCCTAGGGTCCTTGTTAGCATTCTCATTTGACTTAAAGATGTGTACCCAGGGTGAGGAGAGAGTAGAGGGCCCTTTGTGTGCCAGATGGGTACTTCAGAATGACTTTGCTCACAGCCCACTGAAATAGGGAGTAGAGAAGGTGCTGAGAAGGGGAATCCTGTTGGGAACAGCCCCTCCTGTGAAGGCCCCTTGGGTGCCCAGCAGGGTAGATGGGACCTAGTGGCCCCTTCTGGGGCCCGCTCACCACACAGATCCTAGGTTTTTGGAAGGCTGTTTAAAGCCTCATTTTCTTCTGTGTAACTGCTAAGGTATTGTTCACAAGCATAGCAGCCAGCATTGATGAGTATTTCTTCACCCTTTGCTCGTAGGGGAGGAACACCTCGATTTATGAATAGAAACAATGTGGTCACTCCTGAAGTTCCTTTCTATCCTGGGCCAGGGAAGAGATGCTATCAGAGCTATGACAACTTCTCCTATCGGTCCCGGTGAGCAAACCTCTTGGGGAGAGGAGGATGGAAGGGCAGAGGAAAGAAATGTGGGCCGCTTAGCTTAAGTGGGGAGCCCAACAACAAAGCATCGGTAAACTTCCCGAAACAGAATTTAATGGGGGACATGGAGTTCCTCCCCGGTGCCCATCTCCCCCCTTCTTTCCCCAAGTTCTTACAGCCGAAGCCGCAGGCAGATGCACTGTGTGAATAAGGAATGCCAGTATGGCTTCCCCCCCGAGCCTGGAGCGACCCCCCGGGGCCTGGAGGAAACCATCACCTACTATGAGATTGAAGAAGGCGATGAGACAGCTTATCCAGCTATTGCAGTGAGTGGTTACTTCCTCGCTAGCCTGACCTTTGGAGGGGCCATTGGCCAGCTGCATGACAGCCTTGGGCTCAAAGGCTTAAAGATGGAAAATGACCTCCAAGGTTGTCTTGTCCAAAGAGACTTAGAGGGACGTATAGAAGGGAGGGAGTTGGCAGACCTGGGACCTGGGTCTGGGTCCCCGGACTCCGCTGTAGTGGGAGGTGTAGCTGGAGACTTTGGCTGGGTGCTGATGGGCTGGGACGTGGAGCTGGAGCTAAGAAGATAAATTCTCTGGGGATGTGTCCAGTCCAACACTTGGCTTCACATAGCCTGTGGGATGGGATGGGCTGGCATACGTAGACAGCAGTTGGTCCGAAACAGTTGGGGGTTTTAGTCAGTGGTGTGACGTCAGCCCAGGAAGACGTTGCAATCTTGTGTTGGGGGGGGCAGGGCTTCTAGAAATAAGGCAAGGCTACTCCCTCTGTTCTCTGCCCTGTTCAGTTTGCTCATGGAGTGTTTAGCACAGTTTGGGCACTCCAGAACCTAGCCAGTGGCTATGGGGAAGGAGGGCAGGCAGTGTTAGGAAGGACACTTGAAGGAAGCTGGGCTGTATAACCTGGAGAAGAGATTTGGGGTGGTGGGTGGTAGTTTTCAGGCAGGCATCGGGAGGAGCCCTGATCATTAGCGCTGTCTCCAAATGGACCTCCCACTTTCTGGAGGTCTTTAAGCAATGGCTGAATGACTATTTGTCAAGTACACCGTGTTGGGGGGGGCAAGTTAGACAGGACCAAGGCCCATGTGACAGGGCTCCTTGGGGCAACCCACCCTTGACCCACCTTTTCATAGTGGACACTTGAGCGAGTTGCCTTGACCCAAAGCATCACCCTGGCTGGCCCCCCCTGCAGGTGAGGCAGGCAGTCCCTTTGGTCTTGGCAAGGCTGGTCCTCGGGCACGTGGAGTGTGGAGCGCAGTCTGGGAGGGGATTGTGTTTCTGTAGACCAGCCTTTTCGAGGTCCCAGAGGCAGCCACATCAAGAAGGACAGATGTCCTTGTGCTTTTTCTATCCCAGATAAAGGTACGTGTGCTACCCATACTGGTGTGTATTTTCTGGTTCCAGGCTCGGAATACCCCGTCACCAATGGTCCC
Source organism: Dromiciops gliroides (assembly GCF_019393635.1). NCBI lineage: Eukaryota > Metazoa > Chordata > Mammalia > Microbiotheria > Microbiotheriidae > Dromiciops > Dromiciops gliroides. The sequence continues at coordinate 5,863,356 of NC_057867.1, forward strand.
TCCAGCTGCTGCTGCCAGATTCTGGGTCTCAAGGCAGGGGCCCAACGCTATGGCTTCAGGCAAACCAGCTGTGACATCATCTGAAGAAGAAGTTGATGAGCCCAGTGACAGTGGTAAGTGTCGCACAGTAGGGAGCCTTCAGGTAGGCAGTAGGGCTTACAGCTCTGTGGGGTCTCTATTGGCTGTGGTTGGTTGTCTTGCTTCTGAGGCTGGCAGGTAGCAAAGATATGCAGCTATTTCTTGGAGAGGGCAGAGCCATTCATGTCATTAGGAAAGAGGAAGAGAGTGGCCTTGGGATTAGAGTGGAAGAAAAGGGGTGGCTACTGAATCTTCATTCATAGGTGATTGACATTTATTGACATTTGCACTGTGCTGCCACCTTTACTTTCTGGGAGCTTCTGATGTGAACTGACGTCCCAGCTCACAATCGGGAGAGGGCCTACGGTTAATAAATGAGAGCTAGCCTGACTTGTTTGGGAACAGTTCCCAGCACATTGGCCTCCTGTCCCTTTCTGAACAGGATTACTTATCTAGAAACAATAATATGACATCTGAGATCTGGGGCATGCTGGAAGTAGAATTTTCCTTGGGGTAATTTTGGGGAAGAGCAGGGCTGGGATTGGACCTCTGACTTGTGTTTTAGGGAAGTCCTGGAAAGCAAACCTCTCTACCAACCTACCAACATAGGTCAGTTCTTCTTCAAAAGCTTGCCTGCACTCAAGGGAGTGGGGGGATGTGCCCCGAGGCACGTGGCCAGAGTCTTGTTCGAGGTAGTTCTTGAACCCAGCTCTTTCTTCCCACCTCTGGCTTGTGTCCTCTGTGCCATACTATTTCTTGTTTACCTAGATTGGAGCAAAGCCTTTGTCACTCTTGTATTTTTCCTATGAACAAAATGAGGAGTTGTGGGCTCTACACAGTAGTTGAATTGGGGTTTGGAACTGGTTCAATGATTGGCCCCAAGGAATAGTCCTGGATGGGTCAGTGCCAGTTTGGAGCTCTCCAATGGGATGCTCCAGGTATCTGTGCTGTCAAACGTGTTTGTAAGATTCTTGGACGACATAGGCATGGGTGGCAGGCTTAAAGAAGTTGGTGCCACTAATTTCTGGGAAGGTGATCTCAAAGATGTTGTATGCACATGTCCTGGGTATATCCAAGCAGGTTGTCCAGTGTCAGTAATGGCTCAGCACTGCTTTGTGTGGCCACCGGAAAGGAAACGTGTACCTCAGAGGAGGCTGGCAAACATGTGATACATAGCCCAGCCCTCTGGTTTTCCTTGCCTGAAGTTCTGGCTAGTAGTTGAAGAAAACCTGGAAGCAGCTGGGGCTGCTTCATGTTGGGGGCTCTCCTGGATCCCTGGATATTCCTTGGACCCCACAGAACAGCCAGTGGTGGGTGATGGAAAGTGGGGTTGCTGAAGTCAGATTGGAGATGTGGGCAGGGCTGTCAGCTTGCCTGGGTGGGCCTCTGCAATCTTCTCTTACCTTATCCCTGCTCAAGAACGTGTCCTCCTCCTTTTTCCTAGGGGAATATCACGATGACTACATTTATCACACAGGTGAGTTACCTTTGACCTTTTGTTCCTAGCTCACAAAGTGGTACATGGTGTGTTAGATTATGGGATAGCAAACTTACTCACTGGGGGCTTTCACTTTGCCTCTACCCTGCAGAGCCAGACTATGAAACTCCATCTATTTATAGCACTACTGAATCCACTGCTAACCTGGTAAGTTGGAAGTGCTTGGCCTACTGCTGAATTGGAGTCTTCCACCTCCAGCGATAGGAGGGTTGGTAGAAAAGAGAACAGTGCCGCACAGGCAGGGCTGGCTTAGAGAGTGTCCTGTTAGCTTCTGGGGAGGTCTTTTCCTGTCACAACTACCCCTTCTGCTGGTCCCAGGTTCACACGCTTGTTGGGTGTCTTGCCTTCTTGGCACAAGTAAACCCAGGGAGCTTGGGAGCATACAAATGCTTGAGTGCATGTGGCAGTTGCTGGGCTTCTAGGTCCTTGAGTGTAAAAGGTGAAAGGGAGGCATGTGGTTTCATGAGATGGTGAGTGAAAGATTTGGGAATTCCTTGTGAATGGGCTCCCACCCCACACAGACACCCCCCCCCCCCGACTATGGAAGAGGGAGGTAGTGGCTTCGTGTCCAAGGCGGCAGATGGGCTGTGGTCCACTTGGTTCTTCTTCTCTGTAATAAAGTGAGAGGCCAACAAGAGACATAACCCTGTGCCTAGAAACCCTAGAAAAGGGGCAGAGCCCAAGGGAAAGAAGAAAGGCAATATTGGGGACCGCAGACTTGAAATGAGTAGCCAATGACAAGCTGCTGGGTCGAGAAAGCCAGCTCCTAGTTTTGTTTAAAGACTGTTACCGTTTGAGAGTGAGGCCTCATGGGGAGAGTATGGTGGGTCCCAGGGCCGCAGGCAAGTTACTGAATCTCCTCCATGCCCACACAGCTCCTAGATGATCATGTGCAGTCCCATGACTGATCTGCATGGCTGGAGGGCATCTCCACACTGGGACTTTCCAACCCCTGGGAAATCACAAAGGAGTGAGACCAAACATGAGAGAAAGGCGTTCTCACTAGGGAATTTTAGCATAGTATGAAGTGGAGAACTGGAAAACAAAATGATGGCCCAAGAAGAGGGTCTAGTCCTGGGGAGAAGCTCAGGAAGCTGCTGCTGTTGGTGGGTGGGGAGCAGTGAGTGTGCTATGAGCTCCTAGTAGGTTGTTACATTTAAACATGGCTCCTTGTGGCTCATTTCAGGGGGGCGGGGGATCATGGCTAGGGTCAATGTAAATACAACAAAGGTCCAAAACATTCATAAAGATGATTACAGTAGGTATGGAGGAAATAGGATAAGTTCAATAGTGATTAAAAAAGACATTGGAAATTCTAGCAATTCAAATGACAGGAAGAACCTCTTAGTGGGCTTACCTTAGAAACAAGGCAGTGTGGCACAGTAGCTAGAGGGTTGTCACAGAGGCTGAGGAGAAGGGGCCTGGGTTCAAGCCCTGCCCCATGTCCCATAGTGATTGCAAGGAGGGGCAAACCCATTCCGTGTGCCCCTTGCAACTCTCTTGAGACCAAGTTGGGGATCTGCCATAGTGGGGGGAGTTCCTGTTCTGATGAAAACACAGGTCTGTACTCTCCCGTCTCCTGAGCCCCGCAAAAGAATCCAACACCCCAACAAATCACACATGTAGGCACCGGGGTCAAAATACTAGTCTTTCCAGTGGTTATAACAGTATCTAGAACATTGAGCCTCCACCAAGACATGGAGAAGAGCAGTGAGGTCAGCAGAATGGCTGGATCAAAGACTCACCCCCCCTAGTCCTTCCGCAATGACTTGAAATGACAAGAACCAGCTCAAAGTATACGTGGTCTTAGTAAGATGAGGCTGACCATGAGTGTAAGAAATGACTTTTTATGGCTGTGACGCACTACCCCTGAGCTGACCTGAAGATCCACTGAAATCATGTAGCTAGGAGAGGGGGATGACTGCCCAGGGAGACCCTAATGAGGAAGGTCAGGTTTTAGGGCCCATTCAGAAATGGCCTGATCAAGACTGCTGCTGAGAACGAGAGGAGACCTCCCCCCCCCCCGCAAGCAGCAGGGGGTACAGAGCCAGAGAAAAGGACTTGGCCAAAGTGCTTGGGACCCCAATTCATGCTGGGTCACAGTGAATTCTAGCAGGGTGAGGGAGGGAGGTAGGTGGGTGAGGACGAGCTGAGGCACTTACTCCCAGATCACTGGGGACAAGATGTGCTGGCCTAACATCTCCTGTGGTCATAACACTAGCGTAAGAACTGGCAGATGTCAGCAAGCAGAGCCAGGTACCGATTGCCCCCAAGCTAGCTGACCTTAGAGGACTGGGCTGGGACGTACCTTCCTTCCCTCTCCAGAGAGGTGGTGGCCCAGTGGGCCCCAAGCAGGCATCAGAATTGGGCATTTCTGATAGGAAAGTATTGAACCTTGGCAAAGGCCCCAGGGATAAAGACTCAGGTGATTTGGGTAGATAGCTTATAAAAACGAAATTGGTTATTACTGGAACAGCTGCTCAGCTTCACTAGAGGAAGTAGCCCTGGCTCTGGAGGCAGAGGCTGTAGGTTCAAATTCTGCCCCTTATGCTCTCCACCTTTGTGACTGGACAAGTCTTTCACTGTCTTGGACTTCACTTTCCTCAAGTGTGGATGGTTCCTGAAGGCCTTCTCAGCTTTAAGCTGGCACCCCCTCCTGCCAACCTAATGAGCTGAGAAATACCAATTTACAACTAGATCAGGCCTGTTGCATCGGATGGTGACAGCTAATGAACAGGTTTCAGAGAGCTGGCAAAGTGGAGAGGGCAGGGTTGGGGCTGGTGTGCCTACTCGTCCATTGAGGAACAGAACAAATAAGAGACGGAGAAGCAGAAATCAAATAGGGATGGAGATGTGACCTTTCATATTAAGATTATGGAAAGGGACTGGAGCCCGTGAGATCATTGGCACAGGGACCACCCTCTACCAATGCAAGTGGGTACCTTTTCTTCATCTTAGTCTTGTGGGAGTTGCCTCAAGCAGCGAAGGCCTTTGGATCCCTGTAGGCCATTGATTTGCCAATCATATTATAATCATACAACCCCATATTCACATTCTCTATGTTCTATGGTCTTTTCATCTCTTTGGGGAATATTGCCTGATTTTGTGTTAAGCTGAGTTGGGAATCTGGGCCACATGTTCACTGATGCCTCTGGCATAGCGCATGACGGCTCAGAGTCAGGATGTCAGAGACGGTACCAAAATTCAAGGCTTCTTGGCTTGGAGCTGCCTCTCTGCCCTCTGGCACCTTACAGCCCTGAACTTGTCTTAAAGCCAGTTTGTCAGGTTTGTAGCGGAAAAAACCCGTGGTCCTATGGCAATTCACACATGGGATGGGAGGCTTGGCCTGGAAGCCTGGTTGGCTTCTTCCCTGAAAACTTCATGCAGAGGCCTTTGGAGTTGGCCTCTGTCGAAAGGTCCAGGTTGGCTATGGGGAGGAGGTGCAGCAGCTTTATCATGTCCAAAGCATCCGGGTTTGAGACCTGTCTGGGTGACCGAGAATTCACATGACCCAGTTTGGTTTAGAGCTGTTAGTAGCCCATGACACTGGTAGGATAAGAGGCTAGGTGGCAGTTGACCCTGAACTCCTCCAGAGCTGGTCCTGGGCCCATGGCTTCTTTGAGGCTGACTGCCCTCAGGCCAGGGCTTGCTGTGGCATCCTTCCTGGCTGTCAGGTGGCCTGCGCTTTGTGCTGGCGGCAGGAATGGTAAACACTGGGGCCCTGTGGGTCGAGGGGTAGGGGTTCTGGATTTTATCAGAATGCAGCTTGTCTGAAGGGAAGCAGGCTGGATGGATGTGGCCCAATCAAGGTCTGGAACCTACACAGGAAGGAGTAGAGACCTGAGGTCACAGCTAGGGAAGACAGCCACCTTGATGGTCTAGGGAGGGAGGCAGGCATCACCCTTCCCCCCTCCATGTTGCTAGGCTCTTGGGTATTTTGACATGTTTCCATTTACCAGACAATTTTACTGAAAGGGGACCTTGTTTTAATTATAGCAGCTCAAGGGCTTCATTCTTAGGTCTTGCAAGGCAGCGTTAGAAGCAAGGGATTATGTGTTAGCACATCTGTGCCATGTATGGACTGATGGAAATCAGACTTGTTCAAAAAATGTTTTGTTCTCTATCTCTCTCCCCCCTTTCTGTAACTCCTTCCACCAGAGTCCTCTTCTAACGGGAAAAGTAAAACCGATCAACCCACAGCCACTCAAGACAGGGTGCACCCATTCTGCACCTGTTTGTTCTTCTCTGTAGCAGAAAAAGCAAACTTTTTCAATCTTAATAGTATTTCATTATTTTCCAGTTACATGTAAAGATAATTTTCAACATTTGTTTTTGTAAGATTTTGAGTTTAAATTTTTTTTCCTCCCTTCCCTCCCCCCTCCCCAAGACAGCAATCTGATACAGGTTTATTTGTTTATGTACAATCACATTAAACATATTTCTGCATTAGTCATGTGAAAAATGAATCCAAAGAAAAGGGGAAAATCTCAAAAAAGAAAAACACAAAAAGAAGTAGAAATGGTATGGTTCCATCTGCATTCAGAATCCATAGTTCTTTTTTTCTGGATTTGGAGAACATTTTCTATCATGAGTTCTTTGGAATTGTCTTGGATCATTGCACTGCTGAGAAGAGCCAAGTCTATCACGGTTGATCCTCACACAATGTTGCTGTTACTGTATACAATGTTATCCTGGTTCTGCTCACTTCACTCGGCATCAGTCACTTAAGTCTTTCCAGGTTTTCCTGAAATCTGCCTGCTCAACATTTCTTGTAGCACAATGAAAAGCAGACTCTTTAATGTTGCTACCACAAAGCAGACTAGGAAAAGGTGGCAATGGAAAGCCTTTTCTTGGTGTAATGGACAGGAGCAGTGTGCCAGGTTGGCCCACTCCAGCTTGGCGCCTTCTGACCTAAGAGAGCTAACCAAGAGGTGGTTTGCTGAGGGGTCCTGCAGGGAAGCTTATGTGGCACCTGGCATGTAGCAAGCATTTAAGAAATACTTCTTAGCATATGTCAGAAGTCAGATTGGAACCCAGCCCTTCCTGAAGTCTAAGAATGGCTCTGTCTCCAATTCTTAGTGTGCTGTTCCTCTTGCTGCAGTTCTGGCTGCCCTCTAGGGCAGGCCTTCACTCTCTCATTTGGCTCTCCTGAAAGCCTTCTAAAGTGTAGGAGCTAGCTCTTAAGCCATTATGTAAATGAGGGAGCTGAAGCAGACGGGTGTGAGGTAGCATCTGTAGCTTCCTCCTGGCTCAGCCCCCAGCAGAGCAGGCCTGCTGTCTACTCCAGAAAACAGAAGCCAGTGGAAGCTTCTGCCCCCCCCCATTCTTCCCCTACACCCACATTGCTCCCCATCTCAGTCCTATTTCTTAGTCCCCTGTTTCATTTGTGGTTGTCTGTAACTTTGCTTCTTATCCAAGTCTCTCCAGGATGCAAGACCGTGTTCTGTGCCTCCTCAAGATAGTACTGCCTACAACTACCCTCAAAAGGTAACCGCTGCAGTGGTGCCACCCCAAGTCAGACTAGAATATACCTGCTGAAAGCTTTCTTAGCCCCTGGTGCCCTCGTAAGCCCTGGGGCGCCAAGCCTGGCTCTCCTGTGAGAGGCCAGCCCTAGCTACTGTGGGGTCAGTTCATCACTTTGCAGAAAGAGCCTGTTCGGGGAGGGGAAAACGCCATCGCTGCTAGTGTTGGAACTTATCTAGGGCAAGCCCCTCATCTTATCAACAGGGACTGGGCCCCTGAGAGCTTGGAAGGATCCTGGTGTGAGCAGGAAGGGGCATAAATCTGCTTTGCTGCAGTGGTCATGCTCTGGTTTTGGCTCTGCCCCTCGGGTGAGCAATAGGCTGAGTCAAGGGCTTCTCTGTGGCAGTCAGCTCTCATGGTCCCCTAACCCTTCTCTTCTTCTGGCTTCTCTCCATTCCTTTGACTGATGCTCATGTGGCATGATTGAAAGGCCCTTTATCCTTGTGACTCAACTTTTGGATGTCCTTAAAATCTGGTACCCAGAAGCACCTGGTTCTCCAGCTAGGAGATGACTGACCAGGGCAGAGGCTGCTGGGACTGCCCCCTGCTGCTGGGCGTCAGGACTAGATGGTGTCCAAGGTCTCAGCTCCTATCTTGGCCCATCTCCTTGGGGTCGTTATGAAAAAGAAAAAGCAACGATTGTTTCCTGGGGGTTCTGCGCCCGTGGTCATGGTTCTTTCTTTCTTGCTATTTAGATGCTGATGAGCCCAGCTTCCTGTAGCAGTTCTGTGCCGCCACCCGTCTTGCCAAGCTGCCCACCAAATCCCCAGGCTGCCACTGCCGCCGCTGCCTCCGCCTCAGTGCCCTCACAGGGCCCTATACAGCCTCTCCTCGTGGCTCCGACTCCATTGAACCGTCCAGGTGGGTCGTTGTGTTTAGGACCCGAGAAGGCTTAGCAGCCTTGTTCCTTCTCTCTCTTGGATGCGTATGTGTGCCTGTACGTCTATCCAGTGAGTGGCCCATCGAATCCTGGGATGAAATGGAGACGTTGCAGGGGTCATGAGTTTGGACTTGGTGGAATTCACAGTGAGGATTGCGGTTTGTGTTGTGCTTGGGGAGTTGACTAGGAGGAGGACGACTGGGGTCTGCACATCCGTCTCCCCCCCTTGTGACTGGGGTTGTTTGTGGAACCTTGTGCACCTTTCTGTTTTGGTGCAAATTGGGGTTGGGCTGGATTTCTCTAGGCCGCCCATTCTGGTATCAGTGGAGATGATGGCAACCGCTGTGGCCTTGTGCCTCTCTGCAGCTTGCTCTTTCCCCCAAGCTCCTGCCTAGTGCTGGTTTGTAGGCAAGAGCAGGAACTCTCCTTAGGTGTAGGCTGGGCTGGTCTCTGGAGCTCCCAGGTCTGCCACTGTCCCAAGGAGAAGAGCTGGAGGTGCCTTTACCTGCTGCCTTCCCCTGTGCCTCACCTGACTTGGCTGCCTGCTTGTCAAGACCCGTGTCAGCAGTTGGCGACAGTGACTTTGCAGCAATGGCTCATCTGCTTCTGGTTTCTGTTGTGGAACCTTTTGGCCAAGGCAGTCACAGCATAGTACTGGCCATGGGGCAGCTGTAGCGTGGTGCCCCTTGGCGTGTTTGGCATCATCCATGGTGATTGCTCAGATGCTCTGAATTAAGCTCCCTCTTGTAGGAAATCTTTCTCCCATGTATTGTGTCCCTATCCCCTGAAGAACATGGTGTACTTCTGCATCCCACTTTGACCTTTTCCTGATGACTTGATGTTGCCTTGATCACAAGGGCCAGTAATGGTATAGTGGGCCACAGTGATGCCCTTTGAGGCTTTGGAGGTGTGCCCTCTGTTAACTGGCCCCTGAGATGTGCTCATCTCCTTCCCCCATTAGTCTGCTTTCATTTGCTGCTTCTCCACCAGTCCCACACAATTGACTTGGACTGGTCTGGCTGGGTCATGGGGGCTCTGAGGGGCTTTTCTGAAGAGCTAAGTTACTGGCAGTTTTTCTGCTCTGAGATCTCTATATGTCCAGGCTCCTGGCCCTCTTGGCTCTTAAAGGTATGCGCACCTGTGAAGGCAGGCCGGGGAGGCTTTCTTACCTCACCCAGGGTCATTGGTGACCCACACAGGCCACCGCCAGTGATCCCAGCAGCCTTACCCACTCGCACTCCCTGAGGTGCTTGGGATTCTGCTGCTGGCTCTTCTTTCACAGCTTCGTTGGGGCTGTTAGCACTTGTGTGGAGTGGCACTGGTCTCAGATGAAATGACCCCTCATTGTTCTTTGCTGCCCTCGACTCCATTGGGCCCCTGAGACTCCTGGCCCGTGGCTTGGCCTCTGATGAGTGGCTCCTTTGTTCTTATTGAGATCACATCCACGTGTCTTTAAGCACCTGCCTTAGATGGCTTTGCTCATCCACTCTGGGGCTTGAGAGTTGCCTGAGGAGAAACGTGAGCAGAGCTTTGTCCAAGATGCTATTCTGGGGGGAAAAGCCAACCCATAAGCCCTCTTGTGCTCCTCTGGGGATTTCTAAGCATATAAGCCAGAGCTCCCATCACTAGGCTCGGGCAAATGACATCTCTCTGCAAAGGCTGGCGAGAAGCAGGGTTTTCATTTTAAATTGGGAGAGAATGATTAGAACCATTCTGGGCCTCAGCCTTGCGGTCTGTTAGCAGAATTGAGAATTAGGGGCCTGTTGGACTGGACAGATGTAAGTCCTCATGTTCAGAGACCTTGAGGGGCCAGATGACACCTCGTCTGCTTGCGTGCCACACGAAAGCAACAATAATGGGGAGAAATGGGATGTGATGTTTTGAAGGGTTCTCTCCATCTCCTGTGATTCACCCAAGGGTTGGCTAGTTACAGGCTGCATTTTGCTGGAGTGGAGCCTGCTCCCCTTTAAGGCTCCTTCAAGGGGTTCAGCCCAGTTTTGGCAAACGTGCTTGGATAACTTTTTATTTTCCCAAATGTGATGTTCCTGGATAAGTATTTTATCTTTTTGAAAGACCATGGCCCAGGAGGACCTGAGTTCAAATTCAAACTGTGTGACCCTGGGCAAGTCACTTAACTTCCTCAAAACTTAAAACCAAGGGGCGGCTAGGTGGCACAGTGGATAGAGCACCGGCCCTGGAGTCAGGAGGACCTGAGTTCAAATCCGGCCTCAGACGATTGACACTTACTAGCTGTGTGACCCTGGGCAAGTCACTTAACCTCTGGGTGTGCTCTGGCTTTTTTGTGTCCTTCCTACAATTTGGGGACTCGAACTAAACATCTCAGGTGTCTTCTGGCCAGGACAGCACGATGGAACTCTCGTCACCCTGTTTAGTTGTTGTTAGTGGTGTCTGACTCTCCGTGACCCCATTTGGGGTTTTCTTGGCAGAGATAGTGGAGGGGTTTGCCATTGCCTTATCCAGCCCATTTTACAGATGAGGAAACTGAGGCAAACAGGGTGAAGTGACTTGCCCACGGTCACACAGCTAATAGGTGTCTGAGGCAGGATTTGAACTTGGGTTTTCCTGCCTTTAGGCCTGGTGCTCTGTTCACTGTGCCATCTTAACTTTTGCTTTATGCTTTGCTGGCTGCTTGTTCGCTCATGATGAATTTGTAGTTCCCTCCTTGTGGGCCACGAGCTTGGTTTACCTGTGGGATTTTAGGTTCAGCCAATTATGGCTTATTTGTCTTGAGAGAGATTCTTTCTGGGGGCCAGCTTGGTAATGGGAAAGGGCCAAGTCTGTGAATAATTGGTCCCTGAGAAAAGGGGAGTGAATGATGTGTGGGAGAATGGCATGAGAGTCTGAGGTCCTAGGTGGGAATCTTGCTGCTGCCACTTACTACTGGAGTGACCTTGGGCAAGGTTCCTTGGGCCTTTCCGGATCAGGTGTATCAGTCAGGCAGCTCACTTGAGCCTCTCGGTGGTGGGCCCAGTATGTGGTATTCAATTGCACTTCATGAATCTGCTTTCTTAAAGGGAGAGCTGGCTGGGCTGGGCTGGGCTGGGCTGGGCTGGGCTGGGCTGATCTTGACCAGCAATCATTGCTTCATCACAGTGATCCCATCAGCAACGTTCTCTTACTACCCTGCTCCTGTTGCTGCAACTGGTCCACCTAGTGAGATGGGGGAAGCTGGAGGCATCCCGATGCCACCGCCTTACTCGTGTGATCCAAATGGCAGTGACCTACCTCGAGGTAAGGACCTTGGGCTCTCACTGAGCTCTCATTATGTTGAGAAAACTTTCCTTGGAAACCAGTGACTTGGGGGTCGGGGCCTAGAAACTCCAGCCAAGCCAGCAGGGATGAGAAGCAGGCCCGTGAGGCTTTTCTGAAATGGTTGGCAGAGATGTCTTTCCTCCTCTTCCTAGAGTTGTCATAATAGACTCCCATGTTGGTGCCACAGTTTCTTCCACAGCTTGTCCAGGTGGCGTGGGGCTCTCTGGGATGTCTGGGAAGAGGCTTATGTCCATCAGGGTGCCCCATAGCACTTGGAGTGGGCTTTTAGGACTGCTTTGGATCTGCCACGTCCAGGAGGGGCAACCGTGTCGACCAGAAAGCCCCTCTGCCACCCCAGATCCTAAACCATCTATGACTTAAGGTTTCGAGAAACCTTAGAAGTCCTCTTCCATTTGTATTCTCCCCATCCAAGAGATAGTGACCTTCCAGAGAACAACCTTCCCTTCCCGACTCCAGCCACAGCTGCCTCCTTCCATTCTGACAGACATGCTCCCTTTCATCCCCTGGCACTCCCTGAGACCTAGACCCCAATGCATCTCTGGCCATCCTTTCCAGGCACGGTTGTGCCATTCTCGTTACCCCTAGACTCACTGGTGGGGAGATTGAAATATTCCTTGTTCCTGATCCTGGTGGTAGCAATCTCTCCATGAATTCAGTAGTCACCTCACAGTCTTAGACTCTGCCACGGCTCCTGCCCTCTCCCTGGGACACTGACTTGTGCCGCCTCCCGTGACATGGGCCTCTTAGCCTGGAGCTCACTGTTCCCCACAAGTGATCCAGTTCCATGAGCAAGGCCTCTTTGTGAGACCTACTGTTGCACTGCTCTCCGTGCTATGTTAACATCGTCACATGAGCACCTCCAATACTTTCCTTGCTTTGTCCTTTCTGAGGATGTTCCCCCTCTTCACTGGCTACATTCTCTTCCCTTCCCTAACTCTGTGCTACCCTTTACTCTGCTTTCTAATCCCTGGCTTCCTGGTCTTATCATGGATCCTGTCCTGCCAGCCCCAAGCCCAGATTCTTCTCACCATCTCCTTCCTCCACTCCTACTCTCATGCAACAGACCAGATCCCAAAGGGGGTTGAGGGATTGTGCCGAGTAGGGCCATCCTAGATGTTACCTAATCTCCACTGGGCTCTTTGCGAAGCAAGGCGAGCTTGGAGCCCTCCCCACCCCTTCTTCCTTAATGTCTCATGTGGAACCTTCCTTCTCCTTTTTAGTTGAGGACCTTGTGAGGCTGTTGGATGAGCGATCCCTCTCCTCCCCTTCTCACATGTGACCTGATATCATTTCCTCCTCATATGATACCAGGTGCCCACCAGCCTGTTCTTCCGGGATGTCCTGTAGCATCTCAAACTACATAGATCCAAGCCAGCTTCTTCTCTCCCCCCCATCTCCTTTATTGCTGTCACCCCAAGTTGCCACCACTCCCTCCCCCTGTATGCCCCACCTTCTTATCTCTTCTATCTGCCTGCGTTCTGGCTCCCTGCTCCTGGCCGCCACCTTGGTGCAGGCCCCTGGCTCTATTCCCTGTATTCTTGTGACATCCCATCAGAAGCTGCTGCTGGGCCTGCCTCCCTCAGGTCTCTTATTCCGTCCAGTCCATCCTCGGCTGAGCATCCCAGGTGATTCAGACACATTTGCTGTGCTTCTAGGGTCAGGTAGAAAAGCCGCCCAGCACTTTAACACTTGCCTGCTCACCCCCTTAGACGGTGCAGATGTGCCAGCCTTCTTGCTGTTCCTCACACATGGCAAGGCTCCATTTCCCATCTCCCTTCCTTTGCCCTGGCTACCCCCATGCCTGCCCACCTCTGCCTCTCCGACTCCCTGCTTTCTTCCCAGACTCGGCCATTGCTGATCTCTTCAGCCCTTTGTCCTCCAGCTTCTTGGTCTGGTTTGTGTGCCGTCTCCCCCATTGGAATGGAAGCTCTTGACCTAGTCTGAGTCCCTCATTTAGAAGAGCCAGGCTCTGAAGGCTCTTGGCGAGGAGGGCTTGTCTGCAGGTGCCCAGTGTCAGGCAGCATGTGACACCAGGCGGGCAGAAGACACTGTTGTTCTTTCCTAGTCAGCTTTGTCATCAGGGTGTGCTTTTGCTTCTAGCAGAGGCAGACCAGACCGAAGTCCAGGCCTGCCTTGGGGCTTTCCGGCCTGTTTTGCTGTGCCACACTACAGAATGGCCTCTCATCATAGGGGGCCAGTGACTGGCTTCACATTCTTCTGTTCCACTCTGCTTCTTTGCTGACTGATGTCTGGGGTCCTGCCGGGTGGGGCTGCTGCCACCACCTCGCATTTGGTGGCTTACTCTACCCTTAAGAAAGTCCTGGTGGAATGCACGCTTGCAGGCCTGCAGCACTGGCAGGTGCTGTCACCTATTTCTGTGTGACTGGCCCAGCTGCTTCTCTCCCTGGGCCTTGGTTTCCTCTTTGGTAACGTGAGCCTAGTGATGGGCCCTTCCAGTCAAAGGGCAGCCAATGGATCCTGAGAGCTGCAAGCTTGGGGTCGCTGCTGGCTTGGAGCATGCACTTGCTGGGGATGTAGCGGCCAAGGAAAGCCTAGAAGCTGATTGGTGTTTGCCAGGGACCCCAGACTTCAGTGTATAACTCACCCGGTCCTGACGGTGTCTTTATCATTCGAAGTCCCCCAGCAGGTATTTGCTCCATCCTCTTCCAACAGCCTGGGTTGGCCTGGGCGGTACTGAGGAGACTGAGTAGCCATTGGGGTCTTTCAGGGGGTTGTGGTGGCACCATCTGGCAGAGAGGTAGAGTATGCCCTAGGGGCGCTCACTGTAGCCTGTTGGCTTAGGACCCCCCCCCAACACACACACACACACACACACACACACACACACACACACACAGACTCATCTTGTGTCAGTATTGGCTGCCTACTTGGGGCCCGGTCCAGACTCACTTTTCCTAGGGTCCCATTCACCTAAGGCCCTGGAATGATTCTGTTTTGCATTGATTTGCATAAAAGGTACAGGTAGAATTGTTTGAGCCAACTAAGAACAAGACTTCTGATTCAGGTTGCTGACACTTGGTGGTGGTGATAGGATGTGAGCTCAAGAGGCTTGGAGGTGGGAGCCTCTTCCTTGGGGGAGGAGGCTGCTGCTTCCTTGGCTGATGTGCTCTGAGGCCACATCCATCCTGCCCAGTGGCCCCAGGTAGTGTGCTCATCCTCTCCTTGGGGCCACCCAGAAGCACGGTGCCAGCTGAGGCCTTGCTGGGGGCCAGTGAGTGACATGCCTGGCATCTGCAGTCTTGGCACTTTAGGTCGCATTCTGCCCAAGTAACAAAGGTCCGTGTCTCCCTTGGGGACAGCTAAGGCACAGCTCTGCTCTGAGTTCAGCTCAGTTAATTGGCTTGTCTACACTCTCAGCTTTCTCAAGCTAGGGACAATTAGCCCTCAGTTTTGCTCTGCTGAGTCGGAAGTTCCTTAAACAGCCGGGGCCTTCCTTGTTTTGGAGTGGGCACTAGGCTTGGCATCCAGGTCTCACTGAGCTGCTTTCTTTGTGTTGCAGATACCAAGGTGTTGCAGTATTATTTTAACCTGGGGCTGCAGGTAAGAGCTGGGGGGGGCGGTGCCTGGCCCCCTCTCCTGAAGGTTTGGTGGTGAGCTCTTTGGCGCTGGGTGCGCTTGAGCACTTGTGAGGATGCCTGGCGCTTCCCAGGCACGTTCAGGCTTTCAGAGCTCTTGATGTATGTTGTTTCATTTGGGTTGCCCAATAATAATGGTCGTACACTGTTATTATAGAGTAGTATAGGATCATTTCCTCATTTTACCAATGAGGAAATTGATGTCCATTGATTTGCTGTGCCACAGTGAGTTGGCAGAGAGAGGATTTGGGCCTAGGCTTTGTGAACTTCCAAGTGTAGGAGTCTGAGGGGCATTTATGTGGCACCAACTGTGTGCCAGGCACTGTGCTAATGACTCTGCAAAGATTTTTTCACTGGAGGAAGTGACTGTTATACTGGTTTTTACACATGAGGAAACTGAGGCACACAGTGCGACTTGCTCAGGGTCACACAGCTAGCAAGTGGTAGAGGCTAGATGTGAACTCCAGTCTTCCTGCCTCCCTGTAGCTCTGCCATCCAGAGTTGTCTTCCGGGCTGGCAGAGGACATCTTTTCAGTGACTAGACATAAGTGCTAGGATGGCTTGTCAGGAGCCAGGGAGAGGATGCTCCAGTTCCTTTGGGGCAGGGCCCAGCTCAGAAGGACTCGCACTAAACACACAGCCTCTCTCTATTTTTTTTAAAAAAAAAAGCTATTTATTTTTTGTGGGGCAGTGAGGGTTAAGTGACTTGCCCAGGGTCACACAGCTAGGAAGTGTCAAGTGTCTGAGGCCAGATTTGAACTCAGGTCTTCCTGAATCCAGGGCCGGCGCTTTATCAACTGCGTCACCTGGCTGTGCCCCCCCCCCCCCGCCCCCTGTAGCCTCTCTTGAGACTGGACCTAGGAAAGGAGAGATGAGGAGATGGCTCTGGCCTTGGGACAGATTGACATGCTTTTCTAGAGCTTTTTCCTTGGAGTTTTGGAGGTGACAGATGAACTTTGTCCTTGTTTCTCTGTCTCTTTCCCTATAAACGGCTGGGGGCGGGGGGAGCCTAACCGTGAAGCAGTGAGTAAGGCTGCTCCAGCCCTTTCCTAGTTTTCCTCCTTTTTGGCTGTCATGGGGCTGCTGCTCACTGTCGGTGCAGCCTTCTCTCCCTTGCCCTATATATAGACTTGCCAATAGCTGCTTAAAGATAACAGCATTATCCATGAAGAATTTTTTCCTTGTGTTTGTGGCTTTTTGCCCTCCTGAGTTGTCTTCTCCTATGAAGTGGAGGCTGGCCTCGCTCCTGTTTGTCCCCTGGGGTTGTCCCTCCCCTCCCACCCCCTTGTGGTCCTTACAGTGCATTCATGGTAGGTGTGCTCACCTGTGGGCCAGTTGGACTCCAGAGGAATAACAAACTCTCCTTTCTTCCCTTTCCTAAGTGCTACCACCAGAATTACTGGCACTCCATGGTCTACATGCCCCATCTGCAACAGCAGCCGCAGCAGCCGCAGCAGCCACCACCGCCACTGCCGCCGCCACCACCGCCACCTCCACCACCACCACCACCGCCCTCCGGGCCTTCTCAGCACATGGCTCCTCTTGAGGGTTACCCTGTTTATCCTGACCATGTGCCGGTGGCAGACCATGCAGTGCCCCAAGTATACGGTGAAATGGGGAGGGCTGATAACCGGCAGGGTCCCTCTGAAGCAGCAACTGGCAATGAGTATGTGAGAGGCCGAGCAGTGGCAGGTAAGGTCCAAAGTGGTGCTGGCACCTCGTGTCTGCTGCCTGCATGTTGGGAGTAGGGGATGATGCGGGGAAGGCTAACAGTTTGGCATACGGCCAAGGCTCTGGAGGGATGTTAGTGCTGCCCCATGACCCTTGACTCTTTGCTCTCAGATGAGAACTTGCTCAGCCCCAGAGCCCATAGGACACTAACTCCTGGGACCCTGTTGGAGGCACCAGTGTCGAGTTCCCTGCGGCAGAATGAGTAGCTAGCATGGCATACTGGGAATCAGGACACCTGGGTTCTAGGTCCCCTTCTGACTCGTACTGTAGCTTGGGCAAGTCAGGGACAGGGCCCTGCTCAAAGTCAGCCAAGGACTTCTAATATTGGGAGTTCCTGGGCACTGCAGGGGAGGGGCCCTGGCTCTTAATGGAATTGAACACAAGAGAGTGGCTGTCTTGGTGCCAGCCTTTAAGTTGGGCCTTGTCTCCTGTTGTGGTTGCACCAAACCTCATGGAAGCAGTTTTTTTCCTCTAATACTTGTAGCCACTGAGGCCAGTCATCAGCATTTGGCTTGTTCTGATGGCTTATGGTTTAGGGGAGAAAAAAGTTCTACCCACATAGAAACTCATTCTGGCTCTTGACATACAGCTTTTGCCAGGATCGTTCCTGTGGAGTCTGGGCTTAAATATTTTGTGTTCTGAATCCAAAGACATCAAGACTTGAGTTTGTAAATTGCCCAATACTGGGGTGGGGGAAACATGGAAATATCGAAGTCTGTCCCTATAAGAATGTGCTGGGATCTCATTGTCTTAAGGTCTTCTAGCAACTTACCCAAGTCCCTTCTGCTGGCACTGCCCCGGTCCCCTCTGTTGATAGAGGCTCAGTGATTTAGAGTTGGATGGGCTTAGAGAGGTCAGCTAGTCCAACAGTTGGGCAAACTGAGACTGGGAAGAGTGAAATGGCTTCCCAAGGTCACATATAGTAAGTGGCAGAGTTCCCATTTTAAGCCAGGTTCTCTGACTCCAAATCTTGTTTGCTTTCCCCTGTGCAAGCTGAAATGAATCATTTGGGCCCATTTTTGTGCTGTGAGATTTGGATCTGAAGTGTCTTCATCTGAATGGCTTATGTGGGATTTGTGTGTCCTCTAGGTGTCTATACAAACTCTGAGCAGCCACAACCACCCACCGGGCCTATCTACTATCCAGTTCTGCCGGATCCCTACAGCCAGCATCCCCTGCAAGGATATGACCCTGGTGTTTCCATGGTCCCTGCTTATCACTATGTTAACCCATGGCATCAGATGGGTACATACGGCACCTCTCCCCGGATGCATGGTGCTCTGAATCCTGGCTCAGTGCCTCAGATGAGCTATGTTCCCTCAGCAAATCCTGCTGCAGCTCACTATTCCCCTCCCAACATGTAAGGTTGAGTAGAGCACTCCCACCGCCATTTTGCTTGCATTGCCATGATGTGTGGGAAACATTTGGATGAGGATTGGTGTTGCGTTTCTTGCTTTCCTATGGTTTCCCTTTGGATTCCGATCTCTTAGAGTGTTGCCCATGCTGAACCCCTATCACCATGTGTTCAGCTGTGTGTTCCTAGGCTGCCTTGACGCCCTTTGGTATCAGCTGACTTGCCTTGGGTCACATCAGCTATTGCTCTGGTCTCCTGTAGACCTTGGGTCTCGTTTAGCCCAGTTGAATTGGACAAAATCTCAGTCTGAGCTCTCATCAAAAGACTCCTCAAGTTGCCTTACTTGACACTGGGGCTGGCGGCATGACCCCACGACCCATGGCCCACATGAGCCTTAGCTTGGCCTCAGACGCCACTTTCCCCAAAGGGCCAGTCGTTAATTCTTGCAGCCTTCAAATGTTGCTTATTGTTTAGACTGAATTGTGTTGGTTTGTGCTACTAGTTTGGGGAAGGCACACACTGTTCCTCTTCTCAAGTGCCTTAAGAGTCTCTCTCCCAGAGAGAGACTGGGTTTGTGTTGTATTGCCCAGATTAGTCAATTAAAAAGCATTGAAACAGCCCGAGTGTGGGTTTCTTTTGTGGTGACCTGGTTCGGGTTGTGTAGGGATATGGTGGGCCTGGATATTGGGTTGCAACTGAATGAACAAATGAAAGAATGAATGCTAATGACGGTTGTCATACCATTGGTGGGAGGGAGAGTGGGTTGGGGCCAACTGCAAAGTTGGTTGTTTTTGTGCTTCCTGTGCCTGGGGGAGTTGGAGCAGGATGGTGGCAAGAACCCTGTTCCTTCCTCATTCCTTGTCTCCACCCCGTCATGGATAAAGAGAATTCCCTCAATGAAATAAATTGGAAAAGGAGGTATGGGGGAAATGGGAGGGGGTACAGTCAGCTGAGTAACAAGCTAAGGAAATGTGCAAGCAGGAGCCAATCTCCCAGTAGGGCCAGCCAAGGTCAGGGCCTGCACGGCCTTGGAACTGGTCACACACAATGGCTGCGGTGGACATGCCGCCGGCCCCAGTCCCAAACGGTGAATTGGATGGTCCATTCTGGAGAGGGTTGGGGGAGGGGGCACTACGGGAGTGGGCTGGGTAGCACTGCATATCTGGATGAAGCTGGCCACGAGATACACTTCAGGGAGGAGGGGGGAGCTTGGCAGTCTGTGATGTGGGTGCCTAGGTTGGCAGCTTGGACTCCAGGGACACTTGCCTAGCAGTAAGGTTTCCAGGTGGGGCCAAAAGTCATGATGTTTTAATAACTTTTAGAAGATTATATTTTCAGAGGCAGCCAGGTGGTGCAGTGGATAGAGCCCTGGCCCTGGATTCAGGAGGACCTGAGTTCAAATGCGGCCTCAGACACTTGACACTTATAGCTGTGTGACCCTGGGCAAGTCACTTAACCCCAATTGCCCCACCAAAAAAAAACCCTTTGGTGGCTTGGTCTACCCTGTCCATACCAAATGTAGATGGGTGGGAAGGTGGATAGATAAGGAGTCAGTAGCATTGAAAATACTTAACGAGCTGGGGGCAGCTAGGTAGCACAGTGGATAAAGCCCCAACCTTGGATTCAGGAGGACTTGAGTTCGTCTGGCCTCAAACACTTGGCACTAGCCGTGTGACCCTGAGCAAGTCACTTAACCCTCATTGCTCCACAAAAAATACTTAACGAGAGGCAGAGGTGGCATAGGGAGGGGATAGAGGACTGTGGGTGGAATTGGGGATCCTACCTAGGACTCGTGTGCACAGGTGTGAACGCGCATACATACACACCCCCACCCCACCCCACCTTCTGGACTGCCGCCCAACTTGTACATGCAGTTTGACTCCCTGGAGGGCCGCTGCTCTTTCAAGTTATGACCCTAATGCTATCGGAGAGAACTCCCAAAACATTGGCCAATAGCTCCTGCCAGTGCGCTTCCAATGAGCAATCAGCCAGCAAATACAGTTTTTAGGAAGGGTGTTTGGTAAGATGGTCTGCTAAGAAAAATTGGTATGACGTGTTCCTTCCAAAAAGCTTGGGGGTCACTCTCCTACAAATAGGATCCAGGAGAAGAATTGGCTCAAACTTAGACCCCAGCACGTAGATGTGGGGCACTTGTGGCAAATGGCAGCTCACGACTCCTGGCACTGCACAGCCTATGAGGCCTGCATTTGTCCGGTTCTGCTCGAGTTCCCCAGAAAGTGCAGTGCTGCTGGCGGGGCTGCTCCTCCTCTTGGTACCCTGCTTGTCTCTGGCTGCATGGATCTCCTGCAGGAGAGATTTGGGTTATCTGCATTTTAGCAAGGTATTTGGCAGGGTTCCAAGCATTCTGCTGATTTAGTTTCGTAATCCTGTGATACAGGCCAGGTACTTTGGCCCACCGGAGAGGTGGAAGAAAGCAGATGGAAATTAACTGGAAGCGACCAAGCATCTGGGAGCGTGGCCCCCGCCTTCAAATGAGTGCTGGCAACCAACCTCTGTTCTTCATCTGCCTTGTTTGTAAAAGGCTCCAGTGTGTCCATCTTCCTATAAAACACCAACGCTCCTAACTTGAGGGTGGGGGCACCTGGATCAAGCTGGTTTTCTGCAATTTGGTGATCTGTGTAGGAGACTTTGCCTAAGGTGAGTTTACATGTGCCCCTGACTGGTTTACCCTGTCAAAAGGTGAGGTTAGTCTGGTACTACTTGGTCCTAAAGAATTCATTCTCTGTACCTGGTGTTCATTTTGTAGTCGCTAGGTGGCGCTGTGTCTGGAGTCAGGAAGACCCATCCTGAGTTCAGATCTGACCTCAGACGCCTATTAGCTGTATGCTCCTGAGCAAGTCATTTCACCCCATTTGCTTCAGTTTCCTCATCTGAAAATGAACTGGAAAAGAAAACTGCAAAGTGCTAACCCTAACCCCAAGAAAATCCCAAATGGGGTCACAAAGAGTTGGACATACCCGAAAAATGACTGAACAACAGTATTCATTTCCTGCCTTTCCAAGTGTTCACAGACCAGTCAGCGTGTAATAGTTTTCCCAGGAGTATCTGGCAAACTTGCCAACCTGTCATCTTCTCTTTATTAACTTAAGTTGAGTTATTTTGCCCATCACTAGGCCTATGCCTTCTCTTGTATTTTCCATGATGCCTTAGAGAGTAGCCATACTTGGCACGGTTCCGGTGCCTTCCTTGAATTTCCTCTTCCCTCAAATACAGCTTTTTTTTTTTTTTTTGGTGAGGCAATTGGGGTTAAGTGACTTGCCCAGGGTCACACGGCTAGTAAGTGTCAAGTGTCTGAGGCCGCATTTGAACTCAGGTCCTCCTGACTCCAGGGCCGGTGCTCTATCCACTGTGCCACCTAGCTGCCCCCAAATATAGCTTTTAAAAAATCCCTATTGGCTTGAGTATTTATCATAAATCTCAGTTTATCACTGCTTTAGCTTTCCCAATGCTCTGGGAGGACCTTGCTCCTCCTTGGCCTGTATTCGAATGTGTCCCGGAGTAGTGCAGTTCTGGGACCTGCCAGTTGGGTTTGTGCTTGGCCTCATTTGAAGTTCTCATGGCCCTTAACAGTTTCTGGATGCCTTGTACTTGAAGCATCCCATTGGTTCCCAGATATGCCCCCACCTTCCCCATGCAAACCAAAGTGAAGTCTGAGTGTGCAGCCAGCATTTCCTGTGGCTGTTCATTTTCTCTTGGTTCGTCCAGGGCCAAACTTGGCTGTTCTAGCCAGGGCTCAGCTTTTGTGTTTGTGTTCTTCTCTTTTGTTATTGTTCTTACTGTCGTTCTAGTTTTGCTCTCCTCATTCTCCAGCATATTGTACGTGTCCTCCTATATTGCTCCTAATTCTTCATATTCACCATTTCTTACAGGACTGGAATAGTTGTAGACTAGACTTTATCTAGCCATTCTCCAAGTGAGGAATAATTACATTGTCTTGATTTCTTTCCTGCTACAAAAATACTGCTAGAAATAGTTTTGTGTTCCAGGGACCTTTCTTTGTGTCTTTGACCTTGGGAATAAGCATTTATGTGGCACCGACCATGTTCCAGGGACTGTGCTAAGACTTTTTACAAATGTCTCATTTGATTTCATTTTTTCATTTTTTGTTTCTTTATACTTATTTATTTAGAATTTTCCCCCACCTTACATGTAAAAACAAATCGTAACATCGATTTTTGAGACTGTGTTCCAAATTCTCTTCCTCCTTCCCTCCCCCCAAGAACTCAAGCAATTCAATATAAGTTATACATGTGCAGTTGTGCAAAACATATCAGACCAAAAAACCTTCATTTGATTTCAAAACAAGCTTGTGAGGTAGGTGCTACTGTTATTCTCACTTTACAGTTGAAAAACTGAGGCCAAAAAAGGTTAAGTAATAATAATAATAGCCAACATTTACATACCAGGCTCTGTGTTAAATGCTTTACTTCTTTATCTCATTTGAGCATCAAAACAACCCTGGGAGGTAAACTAAGGCAAACAGAGATTAAGTGACTTGCATGGACAGGGTCACACAGTCTTTGAGGCCAGATTCAAACTCAGGCCTTGATTCCTTTTTTTTTTTTTGGCGGGGCAATGAGGGTTAAGTGACTTGCACAGGGTCACACAGCTAGTAAGTGTTATGTGTCTGAGGCTGGATTTGAACTCAGGTCCTCCTGAATCCAGGGCCAGTGCTTCATCCACTGTGCCACCCAGCTGCCCCCTCAGGCCTTGATTTTAAGGTCAAGTGGTCTGCACTAGCAGATGCTGCTGGCGTATATGCCTAGCAATAAGAGCCCTGACTTAAGGGGTATAAGACATTTTAGTCACTTTTTCCCTAAATTTCCAAATTGTTTTCCAAAAAATGGTTTGTCCAACTCACATCTCTATTAACAGCGTGCGTATCTGTGTTCTTTTCCCTCCATGGCTTCTCCAACATGATTTCCATCTTTTTAAAAAAAACAACACTTTTGACAAGTTGCAGGGTTTGAGGTGAAACCTCAAGAGTTGTTTTGATTTGCACTTCTCTTACTAATGCATTGGAGTGGGGTGACAAGGTGGCGCAGTGGATAGAGCACTGGCCCTGGAGTCGGGAGGACCTGAGTTCAAATCCGGCCTCAGGCACTTAACACTTACTAGCTGTGTGACCCTGGGCAAGTCACTTAACCCCCAATTGCCTCACCCCCCCCCAAAAAAAATTAATCAATTAGAGAATTTTCCCATAGGGTTGTTCAGACTTTGCTATTCCTTTGAGAACATTTTGGGGTATCTTTATCTATCAGGGGTATGCCCCTCAGTATTATTATTTGTATAAATTCCCCGTAGGTCTTGTCTAAAGACCTTTATCACTTAGATTTGCTCTAAACACTTTGTTGTCCAGTTAACCGTATCCACACTTCTAGTGGCACTGCTCTGTTGTACCAAAGATTTTCAGTTTTACCTTGTCAACATTGTCTCTTGTCTTTGGTGATCTCTACCCCTTTTGATTAAGCCTCTTCTACTTAGTCCTAATTGTGAGAGTCCCTCTGGTTTCCTCCCACTTTTTAATTATGTCAAGTATCCATAGAGAACTTCTTGTGTTCTGCTATGTAAGTGGCATGTTGTTGAGCCGCTTTCATCGAGGCCAACTCTTCATGACCCCATTTGAGGTTTCCTTGGCAGAGATACTGGAGTGGTTGGCCATTTTACAGATGAGACTAAGGAAACCAGGGTGAAGTGACTTTCCCAGGGTCACACAGCTAGTTAATATCTGAGGCAAGATTTGAATTTGAGTCTTTCTGATGCCAGAGTTCCTGCTCTTTTTGTTGTGCCACCTAGCTTTTTTTTTTTTTTTGTGAGGCAATTGGGGTTAAGTGACTTGCCTAGGGTCACACAGCTAGTAAGTGCTAAGTGTCTGAGGTCGGATTGGAACTCATGTCCTCCTGAATCCAGGGCCGGTGCTCTATCCACTGCACCGCCTAGTTGCCCCCACCTAGCTTTTTATAAGTGGTTAGTCTGACCCTGTTTACTTGTACATGGCTTAAGTTTCCCCAATGGTTCTTCTAATCATATAGACTGTTATCCCAAATAATTTCTAATTTGGGATTTATTGAACAAGTGGGTCATTGAGTTTGATTGTTTCTGATTCATGTTTACCCAGTCTGTTCTACTGATCTACTTTAATTTTTAATTTTTTAATAATTTAATATTTTCTAACTAGACTATCATTTAGTGATATAGTTTGAAATTAGGAAGTACACGTCCTCCTTTGACTACTATTTTTTGGTTATTTCTCTTGAGATTCTAGACCGTTTGTTGCTCCAAATGAATTTTATTACTTTGTGTAGCTCTATAAAATAACTCATTGGAAGTTTAGTACAGCATTAAATCTATAAATTAATTCAAGCAATGTCCACTCATTACATCGGCATGGTCCAATCATGACCAATGAGACCCTTCCAATGATTTGTCTTTTATTTCCATGAAGAATGTTTTGATTCTCACTCATGTTATGTGAGGCTCACAAGACTGATTCCATATGTTTTATGTGTTTTATACAGGGTGGGTCAAAAGTCACTAAGGGGTTTCAATATCCAACAACTCCTTTATTTTTTAAAATGTACAATGCCATAGCATCTTATATAGGATATATAGGAAATGAATTTACATTATGTGTGAAAACCCAAATCTCATAAATGCAAAAAATATAGAAAAAATAATTTTCAAAAAGTTCTTAAAACATCGTGATTTTTTTTGGTGGGGCAATGGGGGTTAAGTGACTTGCCCAGGGTCACACAGCTAGTAAGTGTCAAGTGTCTGAGGCCGGATTTGAACTCAGGTCCTCCTGAATCCAGGGCCGGTGCTCTATCCACTGCGCCACCTAGCCGCCCCAACATCGTGACTTTTGATCCAATCTAGATATTTTGAATGGAATTTCTCCTATGATTCCCTCCTGGTTTTTATTGTTACTATATAGAAATGCTGACTTGTGTGGATTTATTTTGTGTCCTTTTAATTTACTGAAGATATTAATCATCTGTTTCTTTGCTGAGTCTCTCTAGTTTTCTGATAGACCATCATGTTATTTGAAAATAAGGATAATTTTGCCTTTTTTTGTTGTGTTGGAGTTTCCATTTAGGTTTTGTGTGTGTGGGGGGGGGGTGGGTTTTGCAGGGCAATGAGGGTTAAGTGACTTGCCTAAGGTCACACAGCTGGTAAGTGTCAAGTGTCTGAGGCCGCATTTGAACTTAGGTCCTTCTGAATCCAGGGCTGGTGCTTTATCCACTGTGCCACTTAGATGCCCTCTTCCATTTAGTTTTTAATTTTTATTGTTATTCTTTGTTCCCACTCCACCACCTGGAGAACTACTTCTTGTAACAAGGAATTACAAAGACAGATGGAAGCAATTCAGTAAAACTAACTCAAATGTGCCAGCAATATGTAATGCCCCACCAGTGATCCCACCCCTACAAAGAAGAGACAGAAATGTATTTTTTTCATCCCTCCCCGAAAGCCCACAGGCTTTCTGGGTGTCTTTTTGCAGTGGAAGGAAGACCTTAATGTTTCTCTGTGAGTTTCTCCAGGGATGTTCTAGCTGGTACCATTCTATCAGTCTTTGTCACAGAATACGTGGGAGAGCAGGGCTCCTTTCTGGCCTTTTGGGCTGCCATCTTGCCTGAGCAACGGAGGCTTTTTCACTGTTTTGCTTGGCAATTTTTAAACCAACATCAAATAGTTTCGATGATTTATGCTGGTGTATCCCATTCTTATATAAACTTTCGATGGGAAGTGAGATTGTGAAGTGTTCCCCTTTTAGTCCTGCTTTTTTCTTTGGTTCCTCCCAATGGCTTTTGCTATTAATTGATCCAACTCTTTTAAAGCATCTTCTTGGAAGTTTGATTGGCCTAGTACTAAATCTGTAAATGAATTTGGGGAGTATCATCAGCTTTTTTCCTCCAATGACTTATGTCTTTGTTTTTTTATTTTTTTTAATTTATTTTTTATTTTTTTGCAGGGCAATGGGGGTTAAGTGACTTGCCCAGGGTCACACAGCTAGTAAGTGTCAAGTGTCTGAGGCTGGATTTGAACTCAGGTACTCCTGAATCCAGGGCCGGTGCTTTACCACTGCGCCATCTAGCTGCCCCTGACTTATGTCTTTTATTTCTATGAATCATATTTCTATATCTTGAATGTGTGCTGGTAGATTGACTCCCAGCTATGTTAGGCATTTTGGATTTATTATGAAAGGAACTTTCCCTTCCCCCTTCCCCAGATTTTACTTTTTCCACCTAGAAATGGCATTGACTTTTCTGGATTTATCTTACATTTTGTTATTTACAGGAGCTCCTAATTGTCTGAATTACAGGTCTTTGGTTGATGTCTTGGGATTCCTAAGTAAGCCACTGTTGTCAGCAAATAAGGATAGTTTCATTTCCTCCTTGCCTGTGCTGATTCCTGGGATTCCATGTTTTTGGCTCTGCTATCACTACCAGCATTTCAGGAACACAGTGTGGTGTAGTGGAGAAAGGGCCAGACTTCAAACAAGGAAGACTGTGATCACACAGCTGACATCGGGGCCCTTCCCAAACCATCTCATCTGAGCATTCTAACAGCCCCGGGAGGAAGGCCCAGCTAACTTTGTTCTCCTCATTTTGTCTCATGCTTCTAAATGTCGCTGGTGGTGGCTCACGCATTTCCAAAAGGCTTCCTCTTGGGAGGGGCTGTCATTTTTTTAGGAAACCTTTTGTTTTTAAAGCCTGTTACTAATAAATATTTGATAAAGCTGTTTAGTCTTGTAGCAGCAAATGATAATGTGGAGCCTGGGAAGCTCCCTCACGTGGAGAGGATGAATTAAGGCCCGAGGCTCCACCCAGAACATTTCACAGCCTTTGATCGGGGTTGTGGCTTTGTACCTTCTGGAATCCTTTTGAGGGAGATGCTGGCCTATGGAACTGGAGCTACCACAGCACTGGACCTGAGGCACCATGGATCCAGGGAAGAGGCAGGTGCTAATGTTGCTCGAATGGCCTTTCTTATTTAACTTTGCAAAGCTCAGTGGGTTTTTGGTTTTGTGCCTTGGAAAATCTAAAAGATGGTAGGCACTGAATAAACTCAGGTAATCAACTTGTGGTCTGTAAGGAGAAGTTTAATTTGATTCATGGAGCATGCAGTAACCACCTACTGTGTGCCAGGCCAAGGACCCAAATCAACAAAGACAAAAACACCTACTTTTGTCACAACAAGCTTGAAAGGTAGACATTGTACATATTCCTATACCCATTTTGCAAATGAGAAAACTGAGTCTCAGGGAAGTGAGGTGACTCACCCAAAGTCACATTACTAATAAGCTTCAGAACTGGGATGTGTATTTTTGTCTTTGACTACTCCTCTTGTCTTGGTACTCCTCTCCTGCCCACGGGAGGAGAAAGTGGGAAGGCAGCTCATACATGCCCTGCTATTGGCCACCACAAGTTCCCAGTGCTGCTCAAGGATTGGGCCAGGAGCCGGAGGTGCACGTGTTGGGGTGGGAAGGAGCTGACTTGGGCATGTAACTCTTTTTTTTTTTTAAACATTACCATATTAGTCATTTTGTAAAAGAAAGCATAGACCAAAGAACCTCAAGAAAAATAAAGTTAGGGGCCAGTTAAGTGGCACAGTGGATAAAGCATGGGCTCTGGATTCAGGAGGACCTGAGTTCAAAACTGACCTCTGACACGTGACACTTGCTGTGTGACCCTGGGCAAGTCACTTAACCCTCATTGCCCTGCCAAAAAAAGAAAAAGACCAAAACATAGACCAAAAAAAACTCAAGAAAAATAAAGTTAAAAAAGAATTCCGTTTCAACCTGTATTCAGACACCATCAGTTCTTTCTCTGGGGATGGATAGCATTTTTCATCATACGTCCTTCAGAGTTGGCTTGGATCGTTGTATTGCTGAGAATAGCTAAGTCATTCACAGCTGATCATCTGACAATATTGCTGTTACTTTGTACACAGTACATTTCACTTTGCATCAGCTCATGTAAATCTTTGCAGGTTTTTCTGAGAGCATCCTACTCAGCATTTCTTATAGCACAATAGTGTTCCATCATAAACACATACCACAGTTTGTTCAGCCATTCCCCAATTGATGGGCATCCCCTTAATTTTGAATTTTTTGCACCAGAAAAGAGCTTTTATAAATATTTTTCGTACATATAGGTCCTTTTCTTTTTTTAATCTCTTTTTGGATACCGACCTAGTAGTGGTATTGTTAGGTCAGAGTATGCATGGTTTGATAGCCCTTTGCGAATAGTTCCAAATTGTTTTATAGAATGATTGAATCAGTTCACAACTCCACCAACAATGCATTCATGTCTCATTTTCCCCAAATCCCCTCCAATGTTTGTCATTTTACTCTTTTTTTCTATTAGCCAATCTAATAGGTATAAGGTAGTAGTACCTCAGAATGGTTTTGATGTGCATTTCTCCAATCAATAGTGATTTACAGCATTTTCATATTGCTATAGATAGCTTTGATTACTTCATCTGAAAACTTCATATCTTTTGGCCAGTTGTCATTTGGGGAATGACTTGTATTTGGAGAAACTTACTTCAAATATTTTTTTCACAGCTACTATTGGTAACTATATTTCCCTCCATCATTTTCTCCCGACCCCTTTATTCTATTCTCTCTTTCCTTTTACCCTGTCCTTCCTCAAATGTTTTGTTTCTGACCACCCCTTCCCACAATCTGCCCTCCCTTCTATTATCACCACCCCCTTCTCTTATCCCCTTACCCTCCTACGTTCCTTCAGGGTAAGATAGATTTCTATGCCCAATTGAGTATGTATGTTATTCCCTCCTTGAGCCAGTTGTGATGAAAGTAAGCTTCACTTACTCCCTCTCACTTCCTTGACCCCCTTACCATTTGTGGACTGAGCGTTGCAGAAGCAGTCACTGCAGCTCCTGATTGCTACTGTGCCTCCCAAGGCCTGCTCCTGGCTTGCTGGGACCGCCTATGCTGGTATGGCCTGTGCTGGACTGCACTCCACTCTCACTCAGGTATGATAGACCTTTCCTGCCAACCTCCTAAGTTGTCTTTGGCTGGAAAATTATTTCACTCAGGCCTTTTGTGGGTTCCGCTGCTCCAGGAATTGTCTTATGGCATTATTTAAAGGTATTTGGAGGGATCTGGGGAGAGCTCAGGCGAGTTGCTGCCTTTCCTCTGCCATCTTTGCAACACCTTGGGATAGCTGTGGGTGCCCTTTACATTTAGGCACCCTGGGTCAGTGCTATGGTTAGCCCATCTTAGTTATATATCTCTGTTTAAGCTTTCAAATAATTTGGTCATTTACTAATGAATATTGTACCCCTAATTGATTCTACTGCTCCAACCCTCTATTTCTTAGCTGTTACCAGATTGTTTTGCTGATTACCACTTTGTAATATAGTTTGAGATCTGGTACTGCTAGGCCGCCACCATCCTTCCCATTGATTTTTATTTATTGCCTTGATATTCTTGACACTTTTGTTCTTCCAGATGACTTGTTTTGTTGGGTTTTTTTGTTTTGTTTTGTTTTGTAGGGCAATAAGGGTTAAGTGACTTACTCAGGGTCACACATCTAGTGTTAAGTGTCTGAGGCTGGATTTGAACTCAGGTCCTCCTGAATCCAAGGCCAGTGCTTTATCCCCTGCGCCACCTAGCTGTCCCCCCAGATGACTTTCATTACTATTTCTTCTAGCTCTATAAAATATTTCTTTGGTAGTTTGATTGGTATGACACTCAATAAGTTAATTTAAATTAGATTGGTATTTTTATTATATTGGCTCAGCCTACCTATGAGCAATTTGTATTTCTCCAGTTATTTAGATCTGTCTTTATTTGTGTTTTGTAATTGTGTTTATATCGTCCCTGGGTTTGCCTTTGTAGGTAGACTCCCAAGTATTTTATGCTGTCTGCAGTTATTTTAAATAGAATTTTTCTTTCTCTTCCTGCTGTGTTTTGTTGATAGTGCATAGAAATACTGATGCTTTATGTGGGTTTATTTTATATCCTACGACTTTGCTAAAATTGTTAATTGTTTCAACAATTTTTTAGCTGACTCTCTAGGGTTGTCTAAGTATACGGTCATATCATCTGCAAAGAATGATAATGTTGTTTCCTCATTGCCTATTTTTAATTCTTTTGATTTCTTTTTCTTGTTATAGCTTGCATTTCTAGTACAGTATTGAATAATAGTGGTAATAATAGGCATCCTTGCTTTATCCCTGCTCTTTTTGGGAAGGCTTCATGTTTATCCATGTTATAGATAATGCTTGCTTATGATTTAAGATAGGTACCACATTTTATTTTTAGGAAAGCTCCATTTATTCCTATTCTTTCTAGTGTTTTTAATAGGAATGGGTGCTGTATTTTGTGAGATACTCATATGCTTTTTGTTATTGACACAGTCAATTTTGCTGATAGTTTTCCTATTATTGAACCAGCCCTGCATTCCTGGTATTAATTTCACCTGGTCATAGTGTGATATATTGTGGTAATCTCCTTGCTAGTATTTTGTTTAAAAATTTGTATCCATATTCATTAGGGAAATTGATCTATAGTTTTCTTTCTCTATTTTTGCCTTCCCTGGTTTAGGTATCAAAAGCATATTTGTGTCATAGAAGGATAATTTTGTTGGACTCTTTTACCTTTTTTTCAAATAGCTTGTATAGCATTGGGATGAATTTCCCTTTATATGTTTGGTAGAGTTCACTTGTGAATCCATCTAGTCCTGGAGATTTATTCTTAGGGAGCTCATTAATGGCTTGTTCAATTGCTTTTTTCTAAGATGGGATTATTTAAGTCTTCTATTTCTTCTTCTGTTAATCTGGGCATTTTATATTTTTGTTGATATTTATCCATTTCACTTAGGTTGTCATATTTACTGGAATATAACTGGGCAAAATAACTCTTAATAACAATTTCATCTTCATTGGTGGTACATTCACCCTTTTCATTTTTTGATATTGGTAATTGGTTCTTTCTTTTTTTAAAATCAAAATAACCTATGGTTTATCTATTTTATTATTGTTTTCTTTTTCATAAAATCAGCTCCTATCTATCTAAGTTAAGTTAAGATCATTGTAGTGTCCTCAGTGTCCCTCCTGACCATAGATGCTATGGTCTGGCAGCTCCAGAGGAGTAGCAGAAGCTTAGGGGGCAGGCATTGGCTCCTGTCATATTACACATATGGAAGAAAGTTGACTACTCCTTGAATGTCCAATCAGAACTGGCCTTGGATCCTGCTACATGAAGTGTGCATGTTTTTCTTCTAACCATGTAACCAGTGTGGGGCTGGGGTGGGGGTGGGGGTCACATAAAAGGATTAGAATCCCTGTAGTGCACTCAGCAGGTAGTTTCTTCAGGTATAATGTGCCCAAGTGGAAAGACCCGTTCTAGCAGACTTCATGCCCTCCTGCCATGGGATTTCAGCCTACACTCTGAGTCATCTGGGCCAGATGTGCCTGGTGTTTGGGTAGCTCTTTGGGTGAAAGAAAGGGAAGCATTTATTTCTTGTTGGCTTAGGCAGTTGAAATTTTACATGAAGAAGACCTTTATAAAGCACTGTACATGTGAAATCTCATTTCTCTGGACACCACAGTTCAGAAAGGATGTTGAGAAGTTGAAGGATGGTCAAAGGAGAGTGGCTAATGGCACAGCCTGAGGGCTATAGTGGTACTTGGGTAATAGAGAGGAGGGAACCCAGTTAGGCATGATGGGTAGCTTCTCTGCGGACACTCAAGAATAGCATATGAGGCTGCCCCCAGAGATGAGATCGAAGAGCCTCTGAAATACTGATGTCTTAGGCAACTATTTCAGGGACAGTGCATGATTTAGCCCCCTGGGGGCTTGTAGAACCCATGAATGCTGAACTAGGAAATCAATTAAAAAACTTGATTGCTGTGAGGTACTGGTGGGAGACTCAGTTTGAATTAGTCTCTTGTTCTGACTTGTGAAACTTGGGTTCTCTTGTTTTCTTGTGAAGAACTGCAGCAACACACACTAGTAGCTACTTTAAACTGCTCTTGGGGCACCCAGTGGAACAGGGTGTGTGTATGTGTGTGTGTGTGTGTGTGTGTGTGTGTGTGTGCGCGCGCACGCGTGCGCATTTGTGTCTCAGACCCATAAGCTCTGACCCTGTCATTACAATAGAGCATGCATTGTGGGTGCCCAATAAGGGGGCTGGATTTCTAAGATGGGGTCAATGAAGTTTCCCAATATTGTAGTGACCCAGTTTTATGGCCCAGAGCTCCCTTCCTTCTGGAGTTTCAGGGTACTTTATGAATACTAATGAAATCCCCCAACACTTGAAATCCAGGGCTTTATGCATAATGGGGAAAAATGAATTTTTGAAGAGTGTTTTCAAAGTTCCTGTTCTCAGACCACCTCTGCCAATATATGCATCGGTGGGCTCCCTTCTAAGAGTTTCCTTGCTAATTCCCAAGTAAGACACCATATGAAATCCATTCCCATTCATAAATGTTTATTATCAATAGGCAGCTAGGAATGCTTACATCAGAAAAGGGAGGAACAGAACACTTGGCATCCGAATAAGGGGAAGTAGCTGCTTCACGTTTCAGTTTACAACAAATCCAAAAATACACACAAAATAAACACTTTTCTTTTA
Source organism: Dromiciops gliroides (assembly GCF_019393635.1). NCBI lineage: Eukaryota > Metazoa > Chordata > Mammalia > Microbiotheria > Microbiotheriidae > Dromiciops > Dromiciops gliroides. The sequence continues at coordinate 5,895,940 of NC_057867.1, forward strand.
CAAGATTTCATTTTTTTACACTTATATTTAAGGCTGACGTTAACTTTGCACTGAAACAAAAGTGACAGTTACTTAAGTAATGCTACTCAAAGAGACGACATGTAGATTTTTAAGGAGTAGCCCATGATGCCAAGCTGTAATCAAGATGAACATGCCCGACTGGCCTCTCCCTTCCTCATCATTGGGCTCAGAAGCTAAGGTTTTACCTTAAAGTTCATGCAGACAGGCTTTCTATATGTGCCCGTGAAACTGAGACAGCTAGATGAGGAAAAGGGAATTCTTAATGAATGACACCTTGTCTCTCTTCCTCCCTTTCCTAGGCCACACGATATAAACATATAAAGCAATAACACTTGTTGACCCCTGACAAGCTCCCCCCAAACCTGAAACACCTAAATGATGATTTAGCAGCCCTTGGCTTGCTTTTTGCGGCCCTGATTTAGTCAGCTCCATCAGGAGAGGTGTGGCAATTTCAAATCCTCCTCCACACTTGAGAGAGAGAGAGAGAGAGAGAGAGAGAGAGTGTGTGTGTGTGTGTGTGTGTGTGTGTGTGTGTGTGTGTGTGTGCGTGTGTGTGTGTGTATGGTTGGGCCTTGAAAGGGACAAGGTGGCGTCCCTGTTGGTTGAAGCAGGGTTTCATCAATTTCAATCCCCCCTTCCCTTTAGCTGGAGTTGGGGGAGAGGGGGTGGCACCTGATGTCGTTATCCTTTGGGCTTTTCTCAGCCAGGCCCACTGAGCACCAAAAACTGCTGTGTGGCTGTCAGACAATCAGGACCAACTCTGGGCCTGCCCGAACAAAACTTCTTCTCCAGGGGCTGTTAGGAAAATAGTCCTAGTGTATCAGGAAGTCCTACTGCATCGGTTCTCTCTTCAGGGATCAAGCTCTTCTGGATCTCTGAGGTCACAGTGGTAAGTGGCCTTAGTGATTCCAGGAAGAGTGTGGGTAAGATGAGCCCACTGAAAACCTTTAGAACCCCCTGGTCTTTCTCTGGGCATTGACCTGAAAGACAGACTTTGAAACTAGAGCCTCACTGCTCTTTTCCCTTCTCTTGTTCTTCCTGACTGGAAGAGGATGGAAAACAGAGTCCTGTTGAAAGAGCATTTCCAAACCCATTTGGAGAATTCTTGAAGAAAAAGACTCTTGGCCAGGGATTGGCTATTAGCTACCTATTTGAGTGCTACTGCTGGTTTTAAGTTCTTTTGTTCTTTTCTTTCCTTCCTTCCTTCCTTTCTTTTTCTTTTTTTTTAACAAGAAACAAAAGCAAAAAGAAAATACTGAGGGGAGGAGGGAGACAACATGGTGTAGTGTAAAGAGGGCTGGATTTTTGCATCATAGGACCAGGGTTCAGATTCGGACTCTATTCTTGTGCCACTTTGGACTAGTCTCTTCTCTCTGGGCCTCGCTTTCTGCCTCCGATTCCTCTTCGAGCTTTCAGTCTGTGATCTCAGCAATTCCCTCCCAATAATTCCCATTTAGACCACTCATCTCCTCTGCCTGACCCCTAGGTATAATGTTAGTTGGATGCTAAACCATGTACAAAGATGAACTTGAGGGATACAAGGCCTCATCCAGCCACTGACAGTTGGTCTTCCAGAGGAATGCCCTTGAGGCAGCACTCAATTAGGCTGCCTTCTTTGGGGATGGCTCAGAGCACCCCAAAGACAAACAACTTTGTTACTTACTAGCCATACTTCCTTTTGGACCCAAACTCTAACCCTCTTTCCCAATCTTGGCCACCAAATGTTTCAGAATGACATTTGGCTGTTTCCAAAAATCAAATCACACCCTTCACAGCATGGAGATTTCCCATCCTAACAATCTGCTCCAGGTTGGGAGGGCCATTATCAAAGGGGAATGTAGGGGGCAGCTAGGTGGTGCAGCAGATAAAGCACCGGCCCTAGACTCAGGAGGATCTGAGTTCAAATCTAGACTCAGGCACTTCACACTTATTAGCTGTGTGACCCTGGGTAAGTCACTTAACCCTCATTGCCTTGCAAAAAATTAAAAAAAAATTAAAAAAGGGGAGTGCAGACCTCTGTAGAGCATTTATTAAATGCCTACTATGTGTCAGGCATTGGAATTAGGAGCACAGGTAACATTAGGGATACCGAAGAGGATACCTCCCAGTTGTTCAGGTAGCTGCTGCCTTCTTGGGTATCTCTCTACATAATGTATGAGGCAGAAATTTCTTGAGTGCCTTCCTTCCACTCCACATAGAGCACTAAGCAAACAAAGCCTAGCCTTTTCTTCTGAAATTCTTGTACTCAATAAATACTGAAACATAGAGAACTAGCTCCTGAGAAGGGCAGGCTTTCCAATGGCATCTGTCATGGGACCAATGTGTTGGATTGAGTAACTATGGTTGCTAACAGCAAGAGCTCATCTTAACAATCATCTGAAACCCAGCCCTGATCTGACCTGACCTTTCATCCTCATCCAGTTTGAAATAAGCCATCATTTTGATTTGATATGAGCATAAGTTTGTACTCCAATATCCCGAAGGGGAAAAAGAGCACAGTCATTGCCTTCCCCCAAACTCATCTCTGTAATCTCTCCAAAGACACAGATTTCCTTTGGCAATTTACATGGCCTCTTTGCACAGTAGTGCCCTTATTCCTGTCTCTTTGTCAGGGCTCCATTGATGACCAAGGCCCACCAGTTTAGATTGGTGATTCACGAAGGCTCAACCTTTGAACTGTGTGCTTGCAGAGGGCAAGGCAGCTTTGAGCCTCCCCCATCCTACCCTTGCCTCGGTAGGCATGGACAGAAGTTGCAGTCTGATAAGCCTCGAGTTACAGGGTAAGATGCATCTTAGATGGAGGCAGGGAGACAACCGATTTTTCTGTTTGGTTCCATCAGAAACACCTTTGGACCACATGAGCTGCATGGCTGTTCTCTTCATTCAGGCAGTTCCTGCCATGATGGGTGGGCCACTTTGGGATTCTCTAGGCCATGAGGCTAAGCCACTCAGTTTTATATGTTTAATTATGTACATGCCTCTTGAGTGCCACTAAAACACACATGTACACAGACACAGAAGTGCACAACTTACACTGTTAGGAAAAGAAAGTGGAATAGAAACTGAGCCCAAGAGAAGAACAGAAAAGGCAAAGACACCAAACCATTGAGGGCAGGAAGGAACAGACTGAAAGCAGAGCTGAGGGCTCCCAGTGCTCGGGCTAGCTGGGAATGGATTCCTGCTGGGAATTCTGACCTTTGCAATACTTTCCATACTAGTCCGGCAGGAGCACCTTCCTTGCCTGACCCAACCTGCAGCACCTTCATGGCAACCCTAGGCCACATGTTAGCACAGAGAGAGTCACGTCTCAAGTATGCGGCAAGGCTGCAAGAATCACACTTGGTTTTCACCACGAATGCTAGTTGAAAGTTAGCAGATTGTTGGTTGGTTGGTTCTGTTTTACAGGTAAGGTCCTTGGCTTCTAACCTGAGTGCTTGCTTTCTTTCTTTTTTCCCCTATTGTAAAGCCAACAACCTCCAAACTTGATACATCTCAGCTTTGTGACAGTCACAACACTCTACTGCATGCACTCACTTGGGTGAGAATGACTTGAAAGCTGCTGCTTTTCAGAGGAAGGTCATTCTCCCCCTTCTATCTTCTCTCCCCAACAGAAAAGCTCAGTGAGAAGCCAAAGGGACCGAAGAGCCAAGATCATAAAGAGAAGGGGTGGGGTGGGGTGCCACTTGGACAAAATGGGCCCACACAAAACAAAGCAAGGCATAAGCTGCTTGGGTAGGAAAAGAATAAATGAGCTGTTGGGGATGCAGTTGAGGCAGTGTCTCTGTGCTGAAGCCAGTGGTGGAGCACCAAATGGCAGCTTCTACATCAGCAAACTGTGGGGTGGGCACCTAGCCAAAGAATGGATCTCTCTGAAAATCAGTCTAGGATTGTGGTCAAAGAAGGCGGATATGTGCATGTGTAGCCAGTGAATGGTCTGATGGGTTGCTTCAAATGACAGCAGGGCCCTAGCTGGAACCCGGTGGGTTCTTAGAATGGCACCCTGTGGCATGTGCACAGTACTAGTACTGGGGAAAGGGTTACACACCCAGGTCTTGGCATGGGTACAGTAAGATGGGAGCTCTTTCTGCCATTTTGGCTTTGTATCGCCAGTGCCCATCGCAAGGTAACCTGCCCATGGCAGGAGCTTAATAAATACTTGTATTGGTAGAACAGGCCGAGGTCAAGGTCCAGGGCAACAAAACGACTCGGCAGAGGAGTGCCGAATTTTCACCCATGATTTTGTTTTGAAGTACAAGGGCTATGTGTTTTCTCTAGGCCGAGGTGTCTTGCGTGCTGACGGTGCTCACTTGAAGCCCAGATGGAGTGGATGTAGCAGTGTGGAAGTGGCCACTGGGGTCCTTAGTGAACAGGAAGGACACTGTTGTTCTGGATTTGTGCCTCCTTCACAGGAGGGAGACCTAGGCTAAAAATGGCAGCCAGATGAATGTACCTTGCCTGAAAGAGTCTGACTGAGAAGTCAGAAGTAGTCCCTGCATCCCGGGGAAATGGGGACCATCTTTAAGATGCTGCATTTGTGCTTGCAATTCTTCCAGATTCTTCCAGAGCAATGGGTCAATGGAATTCAGGGAGAGTTCTCACTCAAGTGCCTTTTTGGACACCATTCAGTAGTTTTTTTGGAGATTTTTCAGCCTAATAGTGATGCTAAGGATGACTCCTGTTGGGAGAATACATGCTCCTGGAGGATAGGGACTTCTTTGTGTTTTGTCTTCTCTCCACCACCTTGAAAGCAGGAAGACCTGACTTCAGGTCCTCCCTCTGATACGTATTAGCCCCACTGCTGGAGGGAGCGTCCTTTGCCAGCGCGACGTCTGCTCTGATCCCTGGCCCTTGCCCCTGCCTCTAGTACAGGGTCATATGGGTGCTAAAGAGATGCTGATTGAATTGAACAGCTTTATTTTGGACAAGATGCTTTTTCTCACACTAACCCTGTGAAACTTCCGGTCTCATCATCCCCATTGTAGAGGTAAGCTGAAGACAAATGGACACACCAGCAGGTGTCTGTCATGATCACAAGTTTAAACCAAATTCAGGGTCAGAGAAGAGATAAGCAGGAAGCTGAATTAAGCTGCTTAATAACATGCAAAGAAAATTAATGAAGTTTGTATCCAGTCTTGTTCTGATGACTTAATAGTGGGAAGCAGGATAGGCTTTTATGGTTCTGGACTTGATATTTCAGCTCTCAATTTTGTCACGGGTCCCTACACTTTAGAATAAAACCAAACCCAGCAGGATTACACCTTCCCTGGGCCCAGGGATGCTTGTGAGGGCTCTGGCTTAGAATGGAGTTACTGGGAAGAATTGACCCTTAGTATAGGGAGGGGACCTTGAGCCTCCATGCAGACCATGAGTCATTGGGGCAGATGCTGATGCTGATGGAGGCATTGAAATGAAAGCACTTGCAATCTCCTATGTACCATCATGACCCCAACCTGGTCAATGAGAACTTAATGTTTGCTCATCTATAAGGCCCCTGACTGCACAAATGGTGATGTGATTTGATCAGTCGTCAAGAGGGTAGAGGCCACTGATCCATCCACACAGCTGCCTTTGCAAAGAACGCGATGAGATCCAGGACAACGCTACCTGCTTTCTTAGCCATGGACAGCTGCAAGGCTGTTTTTCTCTTCCAAAGATGTCCCCACAGCCTTAGCCACAGGGCCACAGATTGGGGTTTTGTACTATCAAACAGAATGGGAAAGGGAATTCTGGGATATGTTGCTCACAGTAAAATTGCCTGTTAGGAGGTCTGTATCTGGGATGTTAGAAACCTTGCTACTAATAATCAAGCCCAGGTCACTGGCAGGTCATTTGTTAATCGGGTTTGGGGGCAGCTGCTGCTCTGCTTGGACCCCTTTAGAAGAAGTGGAGACCCAGTGCATGCACACAAGCACATGCATCTGAGCCTCTCACCTCCTGGCTTTGGTGTAGCCTCGGAGAGCACATCCTTAGGGTTCCTAATGCCCTGCTCCATTTGGGGCTGGGTCTGGGTCTTCCTCTTCCTCTACATTTGGACCCTTGGTTTGTCTGTTCTGCATGGACCTTCCCCAATCGATTCTGCTCAGCTGCAGCCGCCCAGACTAGGATCCATAAGTATGTTCTCTGGTGTTGCTGTTGCTGCTTTTTTGCTTTTTGTTTTGGATTCTGTTGTTGTTTTGAGGAAACAGTCAATTAAAATAACACAGATGCTCTTTGTCAGATTTTGACACCTTGGCAAGATCCTTTTCTGATGACGATGTTCCCCCTCTTCCCCCAAGACTGTGTTTTTATTTGGGAAAGGTTTTGATTGCAACAATTCTGAAAACGTGCTATAGGCAAGCGTCACGCCAGCCAGCTGAGGAGCTGAAATCATCGTGTGTCGGTTTGGTAGTGCATATGCATCCAAACTGCTAGCTCTCATGTCAGCAACTTCAAACTTCCAGTTTTTACTCAAAGCGCCTTGTCCGTTGCTGGGCAGACCTCACTTCAGCAGTCACAGCTCCGTGAGAACAAAGGGAAGCCGGTAACGGTGGCTTGATGAGAGAGAGCCTTGTGCACTCACTCTGCCAGGTAAGATGTGGAGAAGGTGCCTTCCCTGAACTGACCCGCAGGAGTGAGTGGCTCTGGTCAGCACTGGACAGCAGCAAAGTCAGGCCCAGAAAGAGTCAGCCTTGGCCAGTGGGTACTGGGACTTTGCTCAGGAGCTCCTACAGTGGGATTTCACCCCCCCCTTTTTTTGGGGGGAGGGAGAGGAGAAGAGAGGAAGGGTTGTATGGGAACCTGGAGAAGACAAGGTCAGGAAAAGCAGAGCAAAGGGTTTGAAAGTGCAGGGGACCCCTAAGCTTCGGGGCTTCCTGGTGAACCCCTTCAGTTAGTAGCAAAGATGAGATCAGCATCTATTGGTAGAAAACAGCATAACCAAAACAAATTCACCAAACATTGGAGCGAGAATGAAAGCCAAGTGGGCGGCTCTGCAAGCAGGTGGATGGGAGTGTCCTTTGAGAGTGATGATTCAGAGCCCCCTTCCCTACCCCATCCTCTCTCACCAAGAAAGACAAACATCCTGCCCAGTTCTAGAGCAGCTGTCGCAGGCTGAGCTCAGAGCCGGGTTGTGACATGTTCTTCCTGTCCATCCTTCCATCTGTTCATAAGCAAGTCACAAGCCTCCCCCCACGAGTCAAACACATCCTCGGTGGAGTCGATCAGTTTGGAGTTGGAGGTGCAGATCCTCGAAGCACAGTGGAGAGAACTGGAAGATGCGAGAGGGCATTCACTGCTCTGCCCAGAGGCCCGTGCACTGGTGCTGGGGGCACATGCACCCCCACCAAAGTCCGCCTCTGAGAGGTTGCTCTCACTCTTTGAACAGCTAGCCTCTCCCCTCTCTGGATCCCTCTGGGAATATCTGCTGTCTTGCCACGTGTAGTGCGGCTGAATGATTCCATCTGAAATGGTGTACATCGGCTCGCCACTGGGCTCGGCCAGGTGCCCGTTCATCTTGGAGAACAAGAGACCCAGTCTCTTGAAAGACTCTTTCTTGGAGCTCGACAGTTTCTGTAGTGGATTGCTCATAAAGGAGTGCTTACTTGACCCACTGGTCTTGGGCTTAACTTGCGGAGTGGAGGCAGCGGTCGCACCACCACTACTCGTCTTGGACCCAGTCTTGATTGGAGCCGCCATGCCGTAGTCCCTTTTTTTGCCAGTTAGGTTGAAAGAGACACTCTTGGCTTTGGCCTTCTCCCCCCCACTACCATCATTCGCATCATCCTTCTGGGAGATTTCAGTGCTGCTCGTGGAGAAGCTCCTTCTTTGGGGTTTGCGATTGCCCAAGAGGTCAAGCACCTCGTAACGAAAGCTGGAGATGTCCTGTTTTAACTCCTAGGGAGGTAAGAATAGGCAGTGCGTCCACTTCAGTCTGGGATGGGATGGGGGAAATAACTGGTCTAGTGTCATTAGGCTAGGAAACGTCAGAGAGGTCTGAAATCCCAGCTTTCCTGACACTAAAACTGGCTAAATCTCTGAGGATTCTTTCGGGCGCACTCATCCTCAGCAGCCAATGGGAAATTGGACAATTCGCCTTCCGTGCCTTTCTATGACTCTTACCCTTTTGCCCTTTCTCGTGTCCAAGTCCACCCCTGATCTCCACTAGGGAGTTAGCTCAAAGCTATGATCCCTGCCTAGGGGGTATCAGTATTTCAAATGGGACTCATGAAGACAGAAATCAATGCATTTAAGGCTCCAAAGAATGACAATAACTGGAGAATGTGACAGGTGGTAAAAGTGATGCTTTGGGGGCTGGTATCAGGCAATCCCCCCCACTCAGTGCTGGGCTGTATTCCCAGCACAGCTCAGTGTTCTGGGGGATATACAGAGGAATAAGGTGGTTGGCTCCCATTACCTTAAAGTTTTCTTCTGTGAGTCCCTCGTTTGTTTTGGAGCTTCGGATCATGGCCGCCACGTATCTTTTCACCAAATTCCGTATCACTTCCTGGAACATAAAGCAGAAATTGCACTCACTTCCTTCCTCTTGCCTTGCTAGCTCTCATCTGGGGATTCTCAGCAAGAATTGGTTCCATCTTAACTGCACCAATGGAACTTTTGTCATGGACAGGGACTCCCAAAGGCACTTGCAAAGTCGATCTCCCATGGCACTTAGCTCCGTTTCTGTCTGGTGCACTCACGGTGTAATATTGTGCCTAGGGAATGGCTAGAGGGACTCTAGTGTCGGGGGACGGACAATAAGTCCTAGCACTTGGGGGCTTTGACCAAACAGGATCCTGAGTCCTAGCTCATGCGGCCTGGAGGGTCTGGTGGCTGGAGGGAGGGGAGGGTACAACAGGCCCTGGAGGTGCGCTTGGTGAGTTCTGGGTGGGGTAGTGGCTGGAAAGGGCCCAGGAGCAGAGACCACAAATTGCCACTTGAGGGCAGAGATTCTTCTTCTTTTTAATTGGGTTTCAGATGCTTGGTGCCTACACAGTGCCTTGAACAGATGAGGTGCTTAAATGTTTATTGGATTAGATCAGATAGAGTTAGAGCTTATCTAGTCCGATCCTCTTATTTCACTGAAGGGACTGAGTCCCAGAGAGGGGAAGAGAAGGGATTCTCCTGAGGTCACACAGGCAGCAAGTGGTAGCCTTTTCAGTTCAGAGTTCCTCTTACATTATCTCCCTTCTAGACAAGTTCTATGGGGGGGGGGGGTAGGGACCACATCTTATTGTCTTATCTAAATTTACTATTGTTTCCCTTTCCCCTCCCCACCCCAGCCCCTGTCTAGGGTGCTGATCAGACAACTCCCCTACCTTCTGTCTGGATGTCACCTATATTGTCCTATGGAGGTGTTATTCCCATTGGCTTATCAGAGCAATCTTCATGGTCTGAAAATCGTCCTTTGGGCTGATACCTGCTACTGATACTGAAATAGCCAAGGCTTTTTCCTATGTGGTTGTCAGTGGGAACATCCTTGGTAAACCAAGCTCATTTGCAGAATAGTGGGGGAAACTAGGAAACTTCTAGGACCTTATCCTGTCTGCAGCTGCTGTCACCAAATATATTTTCTGTTTTTCTTGGTAAGGAGGCCAGGCCTCATTTTCACTTTTGGTTTGGACCTGGGGTTTGATCCCTGTTGAGAACTCCCAGTGTGGAAATGCTTTCCACTGATGCAGACAGGGAGCATGGCTGGGCTTTACAGGCTTAGAGAGTTGCCTGGGGTCACTGAGAAATGAAGGAAATGGGGATGGAGCTCAGTTACTGGTCATATGGGGCTTGGAACAGCCCTTCTCAGGGTTGTAGGAGCGTCCTAAGGAAAACTATCTCGTTGTTGAATTAACATCTTCATTCTGGCTTAGCTAAAGTTCATTGTGGCCATGTTGGGAGAACTGAGCATTCAACTTTATTAGCAGGCTTCCGCTGTAAACCAACAAGGTTTCAGTCAGTCAGTGCTTACCACGTGGGCTGGTCTCACACACACACACACACACACACACACACACACACACACACACACACACACACACACACACACACACACACACACACACTGGGTGAAGCCCCGTCCTTTCTCAGGCCCTTACATCCTACATGCATTCCACTTTCACTGAGCAATAGAAAGGTAGGATTTAAGCTACAAAACTCAAAAGAGCCCCCAGCTGGTCCACATGGAGGGGAAAATTCAACCCGAGATGAGTGCATAAACACTTGGAGCCTCTTGCCCGAGCAGAGGAGATGTTGCTTCCAAGCTGTGGGAGCTGGTCAGGAGCTCTTGTCTCGGTGCCAAATTGTTATAGGGCCTTACCTGGTAGTTCTGATTTTGAATCAGGCTGTCAGCGTGGCGTTCCTAGGATCACAAATGAACATGAGCATTACACCAGCAGTCCCCCTCCCACATGCATTGCCAAATTCCTCCCCAGGCCCAAGGAAGGCAGCAGGACACAAACTCAAAGGGCTACAGGCCTCAGGACAGGGAGGGCAGAGCTTGCTTTCGTGAAAGTACCCCCCACCCCAAAAGGAGCCGCCTTACAGTGAACATTTTTAGGTTCCCATGCTTCCTTCCGTTATCCGCTGAGCCCCGGTTGGCATAAAAATGCCTGTGGAACCATTGACCGAGGTAGCAGAAGGACTTGGGGCTTGGGATGATGTTGAAAGGAGGTGGTAAGGTGGCCCCTTCATCAAAGTAACTCATCCAGAGCTTGGTCCGGGCAAATTTCCACTCAATGTCTGCATGATCCTGTGTGTGTGAGAGAAAGAAGTCCAAGGGTTAGGGAGATGACACCTTTGCTTTTTGTACATTCAGTTGCCCTAGGGCATGTGTGACCAGCTGTGTGGACCATAGATTTATTTATTTTGGTGGGGGCAGTGAGGGTTAAGTGACTTGCCCAGGGTCACACAGCTAGTAAGTGTCAAGTGTCTGAGGTCAGATTTGAACTCGGGTCCTCCTGAATCCAGGGCTGGAGCTCTATCCACTGCAGGGCCACCTAGGTGCCCCTGAACCATAGATTTAGAGCTCAAAGTGACCTCAGTCATCATCTAGTCCTCCTAGGGGAGGAACCTGGAGCCCAAGGAGGTTAGGTAGTGAGATAGCAGAGCTGGGATTTGAACAAGCTCCACTAACTCCACTTCTGTTTACTCTATCATTGTGGGTGCTAAGACCCATGTGGCATTCATGAAAGGAAAGCTAGTTTTCCATAGAGGGGCATGACCAAGTAAAACCTCCCAGAATCCTGGATGAATTATGCAGAAGGAGAGGATGCAGTGTGACTCTCCCTCTTCCTCTCCCTCCAACCCTCCCACCCCAGCCCTGAATTGACCTAGTCTCTTCATTTGCTGGATGTCTCGTCTTGCATCTGTGACTAAGCCCATTTTAATTAGTTTCTTGGGTGTTTCGATACTTTGAGAAAGTGGCACATTTGATGGGCCGTGGTAATGACTGGGTTTGTCAAGAGACAAGTAGCTCATTAGTTGGGGATTGTATTTGTGTATTCCCAATCATGGGTTGGCATTCCACTGGGCATTTGTCTCAGCCTAACATCCAGACTGTAATTGTCTCCCAGGCTAAGAAACATTGTCTTAGAAGATAGCAGGGGAGTGGGATGGAGGAAGGAGAAAGCAAAGCCATTTTCTCCCAGTTGCTTTCTTCCTTATTTCTTCCTTATTTCACATTCATAACCAATTAGACCTCCTCTAGAAAGGCTGAAGATTCCTCCTACCATCATAGGAGCTAAGCTTGATATCAGTTTGCAAAGTGCTTACCATCATCCATCAGAGTATTGTCGTCATAGGCAGCCAAGAATTCTGGAACGGGGCTTGACAAAAAAGGAATGTCATGATATGACCTCTCTCACCTAAATCTGATAAGTGGCACAACACTGTGGCTCCTCAGTGCCCAGACTGTGGGTAAACTGTGGACTTAATTCTTGGTCCTTTCAGATTAGCAGTGGAGTGTTTCACTTTGAACCACATCTTTAAATCTCTTTGGGGGCAACGTTGCTCAGCAGTTGGGGTACGGGACCAGTGGGATTGGTCACAAGGCCCATATCTAGACAGGGCTTGTGTTGGGTTATATCTGTGCTTCCCCCATCCTCATCTCCTGTGCCTGAGTGACAGGTGAGATCTTCCCATCCATCTGTTTCTGTCTTCTCTATATGGATATTTCATGCTGGAGGAGTTAATGGTGAGTGGGGGCAACAAGAGGTGCCTCCTTTCCCTGTTCCTCCTCATCCATCTGGGCCATTCTTGAATGCAGAGAGGAAAGAGGAAGTTTAGAGTAGGAGAAAGCGGCTGAGTTTGGAAGTGGAACCATTGACCGAGGTAGCAGAAGGACATTAAATGGACTAAGCAGTTCATTAGGGGCTGCCAAGTAAGACTCGAACAGGCAGGGCAAACTTCTCTTGAGAGCTGGAAAGCTTTGTACAGTTCTGACCCTGGAGTCCACAAACTTGTGGTTTACTCTGTGTGCCTGTATTTTCTGTTGTGCGTTTAGTAATATGATTCTGAGAAGGAATCCCTCGACTTTATCAGAGGGAGGGGGTTGGTACACCAAAAAAGTGAAGAATCCCTGGTCTAAAAGGACCCTTGCCCTTAGATGAAACTGGGAGCAGGTCCTTCCCAGAAGCCTGGACCCTGCTTGTCTGGCTTTAGGCATAGACAGACCCTTACAGAAACTAGAGAAATTGCATCTGGTTCTAGATCTAGGACTCTTCAGGAAGTAGCGCCCTCTGGGCTGGAGACAGGGGGTGCTAAGCCAGAAGACGCAGACACCACAGCTAAGAGACTGATTTTGAAGGAAGTCAGAGAATGGAGATGTTGCCCTCCATTTTGTGGCAAGCTCAATTGGCCAATGGAAAGGACAAAATCCCAAGTAGAAATGGGGGTGGGTGAGTGACAGCACCATACTAACCTTGGCCTTGCCATGTTCTAGCTGGGATTCTGGACTTTTTATTGGTCAGATGAGCTGGCTACAGAACGGAATTTCATTTTGTCCTTTCTCTGATCCTTCATTTTCTCTCACTTCTCATTTTTTAAATTTCCCTTTTACTCCTTTTCTCAAAGAAAAACAGAAAAGTCTCTTTTTTGTCTCCTATTTTCTCTTTCTTTTGTTCTCTAAATAAAACAAAATGTTTCCCTCTTTTCTTTTCCTGTTTCTCCTTCCTCTTCTGTTTTTCCCTTTTATGCCTTTTCTTGTTTTTTTTTCTCTTCTCAATCTGATCGATCCTTTTCCCAAGAGAAACAAAAGCATCCACTAGTTGAGTGGCCAGACGTAGAGTAGTGGTTAATGGTTCAGTGTCAACGTGGCTGGAGGTCTCCAATGGAAAATCCCAGTGATCCATATTTGGCCCTGTGCTACTTAATATTTTGATCAATGATTTGGATAAAAGTATACATGGCAAGCTCATGAAATGTGTTGATGAAACATAGCTATCGGGGCAGCTAGGTGGCGCAGTGGATAAAGCACCGGCCTCAGGAGGACCTGAGTTCAAATCCGGCCTCAGACACTTAACAATTACTAGCTGTGTGACCTTGGGCAAGTCACTTAACCCCAACTGCCTCACCAAAAAAAAAAAAAGAAAAAGAAAAAGAAAGAAAAGAAACATAGCTATCAGGTATAACCAACACCCTAGATGATGGAGTAGGGATCCACAAGGATCTTGGCAGGTTAGATCACTAAGTTATTCAATAAGAACTAATAAGATGGAATTCATTAGGGATAAATTTAAAGTCTTGCACTTAGGGACAAAAAATCAACTTTAGAGGTATGAGATGGGGGGCATGGATAGACAACAATGCTTCTGAAAAAGATCGAGGGGTCTTAGTGGACTGAAAGATCAATAGGACTCAATGTATGTGATGTTGTAGCCCCCCAAAAGATAATGGGACTTCGGGCTGCATTAATTGGAACATATATAAATTATAATTCAATTGTAAGTTATATATGTGCCTGGTGCTACTAGACCTGAGGAAGGGGAAGGAAATAAGCATTTTCATAGTGCCTACTATGTGCCAGACATTACACTAAGAATTTTTACAAATATTATCTCATTTCATCCCAATTTATAGTTGAGGAAACTGAGGCAGACAGGGGTTAAGTGACTTGCTCACAGTTACATAGTAAGTGTCTGAGGCTGGATTTGAACTCGGGTCCTCTGACTCCAGGCCCTGTACTTTGTGCACTGTACCACCAGCTGCCTGGGGAGACAGACCAAATGAAATAGTCCATGTCCTCAAGAAATGTATACACATAACTAAATACAAAATACACACAAAGTAATTTCAGAGTCATTAGGTAAATCACTCTTTTATGCATGAGTTTCTCTGTATCAGTTTAGACAATTCTTTCCAAATTTCTCTGAATTCTTCATAGTCATAATTTCTTACAGTGAAACAACTTATCACAATTTACTCAAATGTTCTTCAGTTTCTTTGAATTAGTGAGCCTGTCTTTCCAGTCTTTCCAACATTCACTATTTTCATCTTTGTCAATCTGATGTTTTAATTTGTATTTCTCTTATTATTAGTGATTTTAGAGAATTCTTTAACAAGGTTGTAGATAGCTTGCATTTTTTTTCTTTTGAGAATTTCCTGCTCAGCTGCTTTGACCACTTATATTTTTGGGAATGGTTCTTGTTCTTAATATTTGTATGAAGTTCCTATATATCTGGGAAAGTAGGTTTCTCCTCTGATTCTAGCTGCATTAGTTTTATTTGTGCAAAACCTTTGCAATTTTATGTAACTAAAATTGCCCATTTATCGTCTTTAACTCTTGTTTAATTCTCTTTCCATTTCTCTCTCCTTTCCCCCATTTCTCTTTCTCCCTTTCTTCCTCTCTCCCTCTTATTCTTCCTTCTTGCATTTCCCACCTTTTCTCTACAGGTTTTTTCAGCCACTTCCCAGTTTGTGGGAACCCACTGTTTTCTGGTTTTTGAAACTACAAAGGCACTGCCATAAATATTTTTTATCTAGACATATCTTTTTGTAGTTGATCTTGGTTTTTTTGACACTTGGAGTATGCTTCCAAAGTGTTTCCCAGAATGCTTGGACCTGTTTAACATCTTGATTAAACATGAGTTAATGTGCTCATCTCCCCACAGTCCCTCCAATATTTGCTATTTTCATCTTTTCTCATCTCTGCCAATGTAATGAATATGAGGTAAAAACTTCATGATTATTTTAGTTTGAATTTCTCTTACTCGTGATGTGAAGAATTTTTTCATAGGATTTAAGAGACTTTCTCTTTTGAGAACTGCCTGTTCCACTTATCTCTTTGGCTCTTGTTCTCAAATATCTGTATCAAGTTCCTATATAACCTAGAGGTTTTTACTGCAGAGATATCTCCCATCCCTGCCTTCCCTCAGTTAACTGCTACTCTTCTAATTCTGTTTGAATTGATTTTTGTCCATATAAAATCTTTTTAATTTTATATAACTGAAATGTCTTATTTTTTGTGATCTTATCTGTCCCTCATTTAATTATTTCCCTATTTATCTTTATTTCTCTTCTCCCCATTCTATTTCTCTTCTTTTCCTTTCATCCTTCCTCTACTCCCTTCCCTTCTTTCCCCACCTCCTATTGAGTCCCCTCTTCCCACAATTTATTCAACTATTCCCCAACTGATAGGCACTCAATTGGTATCCAAGTCTTTGTCACTTACAAAAAGGTGTTGCTATAAATAGTTTTTTCTATATATGATGTCTTTGACCTCTCTGGGATGTATGCTGTTTTTTGTCATTTGTCCTTCATTCTCGAAGAGGACCATGACACCAGGAAGTGATGTCATGATTTGCAATGAATTGGATTGAAGTGAGGCAGGGCTGTACAAGGTCACCAGCCTCATTCTCTCCTCCAGAGCCATCTGGGTCCAGTGACAGTGATATATATATCAGGATAACTTGAGATGGTCCCAGATGTTTAAGGCAATTGGAGTTAAGTGACTTGCCCAGGGTCATACCCGTAGTAAGTGTCTGAGGTGACATTTGAACGCAGATCCTCCCAACTGCAGGGCCAGTGCTCTATCCACTTAGCTACTAGTAATGCTATGGATGGATCAAAGGGTATGTATAGTTGTGTAACGTTGGGAGTACAATTCCAAGATGTCTTCCAAAACTGTTTGACCAACATACAGTTCTACTGGCAGTGCATTAATGTGCTTGTCTTCCTATAGCACCTGCAACATTTGTTATTTTAATATTTTATCTATGCCAATTGTATGGTCATGAGGTAGAACCTTGGAGATGTTTTACTTTGCATTTCTTTTATTCTTGGTGATTTAGAGTATTCTTTCCCATGGTTGAGGATACGTGGTATTTCTTCTGAATTGTCTACTCAACTGCTTCTGCTATTTCATCTTTTGGAGAAATGGCTCTTATTCTTTTTTTATGTTTCACTGTATTTTATTTATTCTGTTAAATATTTCCCAATTACATTTTTTGGAGCAGGGCAATGAGGGTTAAGTGACTTGCCCAGGGTCACACAGCTAGTGTCAAGTGTCTGAGGTCAGATTTGAACTCAGGCCCTGAATGGCTTTTATTTTAAAGTATTTATATATAATCTCTATATATGCTGGGGAACAGATCTTTCTCACAAATATTTGCTGTAAATATTTTCCCCTTGTTAACTGCTTCTCTTCAAATTCTAGCTGCATTGAAATTGCCCTTTTTATTTTTGATCACAAATATCCTTCCATATCTTTCTGTCTTCACTTCTCCTCTCCATCTAATCCCCTCTCTGTCCTCTCCTTTCCTCTCCCTCCACAATTTGTTCAACTCTTTACCAGTTGATGAACATCTACTTTGTTTCCCAGACTTTGATATGACAAAAAGTGTTGCTGTAAATATTGTTTGTGTACATCGGCCAGTTCCTCATCTTTGATTTCCATGGGGGTTACAACCTGATTAATGGCATTTCTGGGGTTAAAAGATATGTAGTTTTGTGAATTTGGGGATATGATTTCAAAATGTTTTCCAGAAAGACTTAGCCAAGTTAATCCACTAACCATGCATCCATGTGTATCTATTTTTCCATATGTCCTCCAGAATTTTCTATTTTTATCTTTTCTCATCCTTGCCAATATGAGAGAGGGGAGACACTTCAAAATTGCTGGCTTGCATTTATCTTATTATTAGTTATTTATAGCTTGTATTTCTTCTGAGAAATGGCTTTTGTTCTTAAATATTTGTATCTTGGATGTCACAGAGGCAGCATGGCATAGTGAACATGGGGCTAGCCTCAAAGCCAAGAAGCTGTGTGTCCCTGGGCAAATCGCTCTGAGACTATAAGCTTGTAATAGTGGAGGATGTTTCCTAACTGTGACCTCCCTATACCACCAAATCACAAGTCCAGTCCTTAGCCTTTTAAAATCTTTTTCATCAAAATGTGCCGTACCTCTTTCTTTCCTTTGCAGAGTGGGAAGGGGAGGAAATAAGTGTATAACACTGTCATTGGACTTGATTGATGCGTTTCTTGCTTTTATTGAACTTCTTTTATTTTTTCCACTTCTTTAACATTTATTAAAGGAGATGGCTATATGAGTAGGGGATAATGGAAGTATAATAATAATAGCTAACATTTATATATCACTATGTGCAAGGCACTGGGCTCAACACTTTACAAATATCTCATTTGGGAGTGAAGCCAAGATGGCAGAGTAGAGGCATCAACCCAGCAGAATTATCCCAACATTTCCCTCCAAATTCAAAATAATGTCTAGTCTAATTCTGGAGCAGCAGAGCAAAAAAAAGATTGAGGATAGATATTTTTTCCACTCTAAAACAACTCAGGAGGTTGACAGGAGAGGTCTGTGACACCAGTGATAGGCTGGCCTACATGTGTATGCAGCAGCAACACCAGCACCAGGCCTTGAAAATGACCAACAACAGCTTCAGCAGCTCTCAACCCAGAGATGGTAGCATGATCAACAACAGCAGCATGAAAAACCTGAAGCTTGGGACAGTGCCTGCCCGCTCCCAGGTGAGCAAAGTCCAACTTTAACTGGAGCCTAACAAGAATTCCTGGAACAGTTAAGAAAGGATTTTTTAAAAAATCAAATAAGAAAGTTAGAGGAAAAATTGGGGGAAATTATGAAAAAAGAATCAACAGCTTAGTAAAAGAGGCAAAAATCCCTTAATACCTTAAGAAATAGAATAGACCAAATGGTAAAAGAGGCACAAAATTTCACTGAAGAGAATAACTCCTTAGGAAGCAGAATTGGCCACATAGAAAGAAAATAATTTAATTAAAAATTAAAGAAAATAATTAGAATTGGGCAAGTGGAAGCTAACCCTGGTGAAACATCAAGAAACAATAAAATAAAGTCAACAGAATGAACAATGGAAGAAAATGTGAAACACTTCATTAGAAAAACAATTGACCTGGAAAACAGATAAAGGAGAGGTGATTTAAGAATTATTGAATTACCTGAAAGCCATGATCAAAAAAAAGATCCTAGAGATCATATTTCCAGAAATTTATGAGGAAAACTGCCCTAACATCTTAGATCCAGTAGGTAGAATATGAGAGAAACTTCACACAGTTCTGGGCAATTTAATAATTTTTAATAGGGCCATCAAGTTATTAGTAAACGTAGGTGTTCCTAAGGGGTAGCAATCAATTCTGATTGGATAACACAATAAAAGGTGAGCTGTATTAAACTGAAGGGCTGAGAGTGACATCATGTCTCCCTTGGACAGAGAAACTATCTAGCCCAGACCACTGACAACTTTGGTCTGTGTTTTCAAAGGGTTTTCTGGCAGAGGCATATTGAAGGAATTAGGCGAAGTAAAGGATTGGGTGTGTCATTGAAAAAAAGGTCTCTGAGCAGAAGCAGGAAGCAGACAGGTAAGTAAAAAAAGCAGGGTAGAAAGTTCTCCCAATAAAGTAGTTTTTTTGGGGGGTGGGGTGGGGCAATGAGGGTTAAGTGACTTGCCCAGGGTCACACAGCTAGTAAGTGTCAAGTGTCTGAGGCCACATTTGAACTCAGGTCCTCGTGAATCCAGGGGTGGTGCTTTATCCACTGCGCCACCTAGCTTCCTGCCAAGAAAGTAGTTTTAATTTCAACTTTTGATTTCTGGGTCACTAAGGCTCTGTTTGGTTTGTCTCTGTGTGAGGTTTTCTAAGATTAACTTAAGTAAGGGAAATGAAAAAGCTGTGTGAGACTCTCCCAGGAGTTAGTTTGGGAGGTAGAATTAGAGAAGGGAGCTTTTTAAAAAAATCTAGAGCAGGGTTTATTGAAACCCAAAGCTGCTAAAAGTAGGAAGATAGATACTGACTGAAACCACGAGTTCATCTGGGTCTGGATCTGGTCGTTGCATCTGGCTGCTGCTTCTGTACAACTGGGTTTCCTGGTGATCTCAGGACCAACGATGATGCTGCCGTTGGTGACGTTGAAAATATATGACCTAGCCCAGCCATGAGTGTCCCTGCCACCATGATGGAAATAGATGTGACAGACTCCTGGGGGATAGTTGGAGAATGTGTGGGAGACCTCTCTCCACTCATAGTTGCTCCTTCGATCAAACACCACCTCTGAGAGTTTGAACATATCCAGGGTTTTAAAGTCATCAGATAGCAACTGCACTTAGATATAGTAGTTGCAGAAACAGTAGAATCTAGAACAAACCAGTCCTTGATCATAAGGTCTGGCTTCACTATGTCCATTAGTTCTTCACAATAGCCTTTGGCTTTCAGGTTCACCATCTGATGCTTACTTTGGGAGAAAGCATTTCCTGACTCAGGAGTCTGGAAACTCTTTTCCGTGGGGTCCAGGTATGTCCTCTACAATCCAATAGTTTTTCTTCTCTCTGCTCATTTATCCACAAATTCAACCCATCTTCACCACAGGGGTTGCGGACCAGGTTCTTCTGGAGTCCGCAGTGGAGTCAGCTACTGGCTGGTCCCAGTCCTTGGAGATGAATCCCTCTCCCTGGCACTTGCGTTTCCACAGGGACACCTGGTTGATGAGGTCCCTCCAGAGGCTGCAGACTGGCCGGTAGTGCCTCAGCACCTTCCAGGCTGGCACCAGGGAGAACAACTCCAGGAGGACTTCCTCAGGCAGCTCATTGACGCTGGCCATGGTGCTGTTTTACTTTGGTGTTCCTCTCTGGTCTGCAGCTCTTCTTCCCCTCCTGAGGATTTAGGATCTGTTTGGGAACTTTCTTTCTGAGTAAAAACGCCAAGTTTTTTTTAATTTGGTGGGGCTTTAACTGGAGCTCTAAGTTGATAGCATCTCAGACCAAGCAGCCTGTAGCTTGGCTGTAGCCTGCAAGAGTTGATTCTTAGGATCAAGCCCATCATCTCAAGTGAGGTTAATTAATGAGCCACTTAAAGCCACTTGGATTATGTTTAACTTAAATCTAGAGAACTGTCTTTGAGACATATATATGAGACATCAGGGCGATTGTGTTTAAAACGACAAAAATAAGCTTTTTTATTTTTTAAGACACTTTGATCAGGACTTTTATGTCATAGACTTAAATACAGTCATTTTATTATTTCAGCAATGTGTTTAAAATGTATGTTAACATTGCAAAAGCTGTTTTTATAAGTAATGTTGGTAAAAATTGTGAGAGAAATGCAACTCTCTTGATCTGTAAATAATTGTTAACACTCTCCAGATTCTAAAAGGTGAAGAGTAGCAGAACAAAAAGGAGGGTGAGTATGACTTTTGATTCGTAATTTGGGAAAATGTTTATGTCAAGTAGGCAGTCAAGCTTTTTGTAAGTAATGTTTTAGGAGTCAAAATGGAGGACATTGGGCATTCTGAGCCCCTCTCATTCCACTTGGCATTTTCTGTGATAATGGAGCAAGGAGGAATCTGATAAGATCGTGTTCCTAAGTGTGACAAAACTTATAATTAAAATCTGTTAATATACTCCCACTTTTAAAATCTTTTGCAGTAGATTAGCTGGAAATAGTGAATCTCATAATATGAAATGCTTAGAATAAATAGCCCTTGTATAAAATATAATACTAAATTACTGAAATTATAAGTTGAGGATTTGTATTATAACGTTTGGAAAATAGATCCAGGTGTCATTGAATTTATTCTGGCTTCGTTTTCAGTGAAATTATTATTATTATTATTATTATACTATATCAAGAAACTTGTTAGTTGTGTGGTTTTAAGATAAGTTGCCTCTGTTATGTGATTATAAAGATAGATATATATGTATAAAGATAATGCCTAGGGGGCAGCTAGGTGGCGCAGTGGATAGAGCACCGGCCTTGGAGTCAGGAGTACCTGAGTTCAAATCTGGCCTCAGATACTTAACACTTACTAGCTGTGTGACCCTGGGCAAGTCACTTAACCCCAATTGCCTCACTAAAAAATTAAAAAAAAAAAGATAATGCCTAAAATTAATTTGATAGTTCACTGTATTAGAAATATTGTTAGAAGTATGAATTTTTCTTTAATTCTTTTGGAATATGTATTTAACTGTTAAAAGACTGATAGAATAATCAGGAGCAGATTAGCAACTGGGTTAGGGTGTCAGTATTTTAAGATTTCAAGATCTAGACCTATGCTTACCTTAGGTAGTTAAAGTGCAGTGATTTGACTCCAATTAAGAACTAGAAATTGCAAAGGAAAAGATTTTGAGAAATCAGCCTTTAACCAGCTTTAGTCTGGGGGTAAGGGTAGATAATCATCTGGTTAATCATGTCCACCTACCTTTCAGGATAACTCTGTGGGAAGGCCTTATTAAATCTAACACTATAAATATTGGATATAGTTATTGTGGTCTGTGCTTATTACATACAAATCTTAAATGTTCAATTATTTAATTATTATTTTAGTTCAACTATTTAAGTCATTCTGTGAAAACTCTTGAAGGTTTCTGCCTGGGGAAACTGGCCATGCCCTGCCAGCATTAAATCAAATTCCTTAGGTTTCTTTGCTGAAGTACACCGTGGAATCTTGATGAGAATGGCTGATTTCAAACTGTCTGTAAAACTTTATGTGTACTTCTAGTATATGCAGCTTGGAGTTTCCAGGAGGATAGGAATGCAGAGTTGGAATGCCATTTATCTGATTAGTCCCAAAGGTGAAGGAGGTAGGGAACTGGGAAGCAAAGAAAAAGTTTATAAGGAGCTGGGAATTGTTACTACATGTCTTTTAAAAAAGGACCTCAGTTTCCTGTTCTGTAAAGGGATAATAATAGCACCCACCTCCCAGGGTCTTTGTGAGAACCACATGATTATAATGTGCTTAACACAGTGCCTAACAAAGGGAAATGCTGTATGAATGTTTTTATTATCTCTTTAATTAGATGTAATGGCTTCATACTTGATAACTTTATATGGATTTTTAAGATGTGATCAGTATACAGTGCCAATGTTGATGAGGTGAATGGTAATGAATGAAAGGTAATTTGGAAGCGCATTCACCTGAATTGAGGCCACCTGATTCGTAATGGATTTTGTTTCAAAGA
The DNA here is from genome assembly GCF_019393635.1 of Dromiciops gliroides. Lineage (NCBI taxonomy): Eukaryota > Metazoa > Chordata > Mammalia > Microbiotheria > Microbiotheriidae > Dromiciops > Dromiciops gliroides. The sequence continues at coordinate 5,918,367 of NC_057867.1, forward strand.
TTCAAATACATGGGGCAGCTAGGTAGCACAGTGGATAAAGTAGATTCAGGAGGACCTGAGTTCAAATCCAGCCTCAAACACTTGACACTTACTAGCTGTGTGACCGTGGGCAAGTCACTTAACTCTCATTGCCCCGCAAAAAAGATTCAAATACATAATATTGTTTATAATATTATTTCTAAATTTTCTTATGTTGTGTAATCTGGTAAACTACAAGTAATTTCTCTTATAATCTAGATGTTAGATTAAAATGTGTACTGTTTTTTTTTTAAAAAAGAATGATTGGGTTAGGAAGCTGTAAGGTCATTTTATCAACCCTGCTGACCATGTGAATATGTGACCATACTCTGAAGCACTATAATTAAGAACTTATAAACTTCCAAGTTTTGTCCATATTTAAGAGGAAGTTTCATGTAAAATTATTTGGCTATCACATATGAAAATTATGAGATTATAAAAACTCCAAATACTTAGTTAATAATGTTAAAGCCTATAAAGTATGAATATAGTATTTTAGTCTTTTTTTTTTTTTGCGGGGCAATGGGGGTTAAGTGACTTGCCCAGGGTCACACAGCTAGTAAGTGTCAAGTGTCTCAGGTCGGATTTGAACTCAGGTACTCCTGAATCCAGGGCTGGTGCTTTATCCACTGCGCCACCTAGCTGCCCCCTGAATATAGTATTTTAAAAGGAAAATTGGTAATTGTACAAAGAAAAGACTTTGTAAAATCTCCTTTGTAAACCTAGAAAGATTTTTGGAACTCTCTACTTATAAATTCTTATCAACCCTGTGCAAGAGTTTTCTGTGTTGGGGAATTCGTACTGAGTAAATGGGAATCCTTACACAAAATGGAGTTTGCTTCATCTAAGGAGAGATAGAGATAGAGATACAGAGGGAGACAGTGACCTGTAAATATAGATCTCTATACGTATTGATTTGGAGGGTTACAGCAATTGGCCAGTGTTGATTTTCTAGGGGTTTAAGTGAGTTATTACATCTTCACTATCCATGTGGGATTCTAAAGTGTAATTATTTTTCTTGATTTTTAGTGATATATTTAAAGAAAAAGGAAAGAAAAAAATATTGAGTAAAATTTTGGTAAACTCTGTTATTGTGTGTTCTTTTTGGCTCAGAAAAACTGAATCTCCCCCCCCCCTAAACTTTTTTGACTAGAGGGAGGTGGTAATTAGGAATTTGTGATGATTAGGAATTTATTGGGTCGTTATGGTACTTTTGAAATTTATTTATGTTACTTAAAGACAATTTGATTTGGATAAATTCCAATTTTAAAGATTTATTTTTGCTTTATGGGTGAATAAGAGAGAGATCTGTCATTTTAGAGGTTTCCAACTAATTTACTTCATGGAGGTTTAGTGGTTATTCCTTTTAACATCAGGATAAATTTTAAGCTGCTTTTAATAAAGGGAAATACTATAATTTTTTGTTAGTTCCTTTTTCTAAAGTTATCTTGTCTGTTTTCTTTCACAACCTGACTAATATGGAGATGTTTTGCATGACGACACATGTATAACTTATATTTAAATGCTTGATTTCTTAGGGAGGGAGGAAGAGAATTTGGAACACAAAGTTTTAAAAAATCAATGTGAAAATTTGCTTTTACATGTAACGGGGAAAATTCTAAATAAATTTATTATTATTTAAAAAAATTTTTTTAAAAAGGAAATACTTTTAGGAAAGAATGTTTAAGTAAAAAATCTTTTGTGTGATTTTTAGAAGCCAACTAAATTGTATTTCTGAACTAATTTATTGCAATAATTTTATGAATATTGATAACAATTATGTCCAAACCTATTGTGGTTAGTGAGACTTTATTGTTTGAGGAGAAAGCTTTTGTTGGGGGAACCCTGAATATTCCTTGAGTTTCATTCTTAGAGTTGTTGCGTCCTTGGATTGTCCTTAAATGGACACTTTAAGAGAAACATCAGCAGGCAGCATCTCAGTGGAAGCAACAATGTTTCATATAATCTGTTCTCTGTGTATAATTTGGGATTATTATACTTACACATCCCATCCCACGTCTTTTGTTGTTTATTATTAAGTATCTTAAAGCAAAATCATTTGTGTAACATTGAACTTAAGGATGAAAGAACAGCTACTCAGCATGAGTACTAGTTATATGAAGATAAATTGTGATTTTTATGTGATGAATCTCTTACTGTTACCAATGTGAAATTATAGCCAATACTTGTTATCTAGGATATATGATCCTTGAGAGCTGAATCCACCTGAAACTCTGATTATTGGAACTTTTCTATTTAAGACCTTATGGGACTGTTAACTGACATTATTCTGAGTTTGGCTCCAGATGTAATCATCAAGGAATTCTTTTGAGCCAATGAAACCATGATGCCAGCAACCCTATGGAGTTTACATGCATAAACTGCAGGTGGAATTTTCTTGGAAAAAGGTTGGGAGAATGACTTTTGGCATGGAATGAGATGGGGTTCTCCTGCCTCAATTTCCCCAATGTGACAATTTTCTTTAAAATATCCAGCCTGGCTCAACACAATTTTTGCCTAGAATTGACATCAAGATAAGGGAACATTTTCCCTTAAGTCCCCTTTCTTTTATGGCAAATTTCTATAATCACTTCACGTGATCAGTACGAACACAATATAAAATATTTATAGGCTAACAGTGGAGCACATCTGAGTTACTACAATAAGATGCAAATAGAAGATTTGAGCTATTTGACCTAGAATTGCAGTCTTTTCTATATTCCAAACAACTAATTCAATATTTACCCTTGACACCTGTTACTAGTTATATATTTCTAAGCGAAGATCCTTTACTTTCTCATACTTGTATGAGGATAATTAAGCAGATGATGCAAACACCTGTGAAACCAGGATATGATTCTGTTATTTAGTGAATATCATAACTGTTAGGACAGCTAGGTGGCACAGTGGATAAAGCACTGGCCTTGGATTCAGGAGGACCTGAGTTCAAATCCAGCCTCTGACACTTGACACTTACTAGCTGTGTGACCCTGGGCAAGTTACTTAACCCTCATTGCCCCACAAAAAAATAAGAGTATCGTGACTATCTCAGCTCTGTGTTAAGGAAAAGAATATCAGGACAGTTCGTTATCTTAGACACAAACCATTATTCTTCTGTCTTGTAAATGCCTTAAAGTGATATCCACTTTTGTTAGGGGTTATTCATTTGAACAAGGCTAGAAGTTGAAAATGTTTTATTGTAAATAACTTAATTGATGTGTACTGTTTTAAAATTGATTACTCAATGTATTCATATATCCCATCCTAGAACTTTGTTACAATTATAGTTAATCTAGCAACTTTTAAATGAATTCATTTTTATATTTGAGTCCATTTTCTATTAAAAAGTGTTCTGTTATTAATTCCTTGGTGGAATCTCATCCTTCCAAAGGGGGAATGAATAATGGAAAATATAAAAATTGGGTTCTAATTTTCTGTTTGTATCTGAGTTTCTTCCATCTATATCTACCTACAAACCAACATGGCAATTGGCCCACCTAAAATTGTAAATTCCCTGGTCTAAAAGGTTCCAAATTTAATTTTCTTATAAGAGACATAAGGGTTAAGCTAACTTTAATTATCTGACCTGGATATTGGCAAAGTAAATTTAAAATTGTGTTAACACCAATTCTATAGGAGATTTTTAGCAGAGAAGAGAGTTTCTACAAGTGACTTGGACCAGAGAAGAACTGCTCTGAGAACACACCCAAAGCACAGGACTGCACCAGGTGGTGTCCCTTAGAACCACACTGCTGCATGAGATGAGATTTTGGAACCTTAAATTTTGTTTTGCTGTTTACTTTTTCCCTTTACGCCTTTTACTTTTAAGTAAGGTCTACTTATCAAAAGGGATTACCCTCTTTGATTCTGTCAAAGCGCCATCCCTCTTTCCTTTTCCTCCTTCACATTGTCTGCCGTCATAAGTCTCATAGTTAGAAACACTTGATGAAGTGTTTTTCATTTCAGTGAGTGATTCATTGAAGAGGCCATACTTCTCAATAGAATCAAATGGAGGCATTGAGAGAAATGATTACTAATAATCAATAATTTGGGGAGATTCAGAACTCTCCCCTCCTTCTAAAGTCCTTATTCTAAAAGTCCAGTCTCTTGAAGGACATGGCTGATAATGAGATTGGACTAACTTTCTTGTTCACGACCCAATCCTCATAGAAGCTATTGTATTCTGCTCAGGCTTGGGTGGAATATCCATTTTTTGAATAGACAGCCCAAAGATGGGGGTGGTCTGGTATTGATAGTTTCTAAAGGGTGACATGCTGTCACTCTCAGCCCTTCATTTTAATATAGTTCAGCGCTTATTGTGTTATTCAGAGTTGATTGCTGCCCCTCAGGAACACCTCCTATTTGACGGGTACATAAAACTGTGAGCCTCTGCCATGATTGTCTTTGGTCTAAGACAGCTATGTACTCAAACCTTTTTAATCACCACAAATAGAAATGGAAAGAATCCGCTAATCACTACTTGACAACAATCCCCAAATGAAAACTCCCAGAAATATTATAGCCAAATTCCAGAGCTCCCAGGTCAAGGAAAATATTGCAAACAGCCAGAAAGAAATCATCCAAATATTGTGGAGCCATAGTCAGGATCACTTAAGTTTTAGTAGCTTTCACATGAGAGTGGAGAGCTTGCCATGTGCAATTCTAGAAGACAAAGGAGCTAGGATTACAATCAAGAATAAGCTACCCAGGGGCAGCTAGGTGGCGCAGTGGATAGAGCACTGGCCCTGGAGTCAGGAGTACCTGAGTTCAAATTCGGCCTCAGACATTTAACACTTACTAGCTGTGTGACCCTGGGCAAGTCACTTAACCCCAATTGCCTCACCAAAAAAAAAAAAAAAGAATAAGCTACCCAGCACAACTGAGTATAATCTTTGGGGGGGGGGGAAATGGACATTTTTTTTGGTGAGGCAGTTGGGGTTAAGTGACTTGCCCAGGGTTACACAGCTAGTAAGTGTTGTGTCTGAGGTCCGATTTGAACTCAGGCCCTCCTGACTCCAGGGCCGGTGCTCTACCCACTGTGCCACTTGGGGGGGGGGATGATGGACATTTAATGAAATAGAGGACTTTCAAGCATTCCTGATGAAAAGACCAGAGCTGAATAGAAAATGTGACATTCAAACACAAGACTCAAGAGAAGCATAAAAAAGGTAAACATGAAAGGGATATTCAGTTAAATTGTTTATATTCATATATGGAAAGATATGTTTAGTGCCTAAAAACTTTATCAGGAGGGCAATTAAGAGGAGTCTATATAGACGGAGGGCATGTTTGTGAGTTAGGTTGGGATGATCTCAAAAAACGGGGAGAAAAGAGGGATGCACTGGAAGAAACGGGATGAGAAAGGAAGAATGAGGAAAATTATCTCACAAAAAAGTGGCCTGCAAGGAAGAGCTTTTACAGTGGAGAGAAAAATGGGGGGAAGTAAGAAGGCAACTCTTGAACCTCACTTTTATTGGAATTGGCTCAAAGTGGGAATAACATACATTCAGTTGGGCATAGAAATCTATTTTACCCAACATGGAAGTAGGAGAGGAAGGGGATGATGGGAGGGAGGGAGGGAGGCAGGAGTCAGAAACAAAACAGACTTTGGAGGAGGGGCAGGGTGAAAAGAGGAGGATAAACAGGAAAAAATAGGATGGAGAGAAATATACTGTAATCGTGAATGGGATGAACTCACCCATAAAACAGAAGCAGATAGCAGAATGGATTAGGAACCAGAATCCAACAATATGTTGTTTAGAAGAAGCACACTTGAAACAAAGAGACATACACAGAGTAAAAATAAGGGGCTGGAGCAGAATCTATTATGCTTCAGCTAAGGCAAAAAAGGGATAGCAAGCATGTTCTCAAAGCAAAAATAGACCCAATTAAAAGAAGCAGGGAAATGACATTTTGCAAAAAGGTACAATGAAATAATATCAGTACCAAACATGTGCACCAAATGGCATATCATCCAAATTCTTAAGATAAATGAGTTACAGGAAGAACTAGACAGTAAACTACACTAGTGGGGGACCGTAACTTTCCCCTCTGAATACTTAAGTAACTCGAACTTAGAAAAAGCAATTGAACGAGCCATCAACGAGCTCCTTAAGAAAAAATCCCCAGGACCAGATGGATTCACAAGTGAATTCTACCGAACATTTAAAGAACAATTAATCCCAATACTCTATAAACTATTTGGGCAAATAGGCAAAGAAGGAGTCCTACCAAATTCCTTTTATGACACAAATGTTCTGCTACCTAAACCAGGCAGAGCAAAAACAGAAAGAAAATTACAGACCATTTTCCCTAATGAATATTGGTGCAAAAATTTCAAATAAAATACTAGCAAGCAGATTATGGCAATACATCACTCAAAAATCATATACAGTGAATAGGTTGGATTTATATCAGGAATGCAGCTTCGATATCAGGAAAACCATCAGTAGCTAGGTAATGTAGGGGATAGACCACTGGCCATGGAGGACTTGAGTTCAAATCTGGTATCAGACACTAACTAGCTTTGTGGGCAAGTCACTTGACCCTGTTTGCCTCAGTCCTTCATCTGTAAAATGAGCTGGAGAAGGAAATGACAAACCACTCCAATATCTTTGCCAAGTAAACCCCAAATGGGGTCACGGAGAGTTGGATGCAACTGAATTGACTCAGTAACAACAATACCAGCATAATTGACCATAACCATTACAACAACAATCATATGATTATCTCAACAGCTGTAGAAAAAAAACTTCTGACAAAATACAACAGTCATTCCTATTAAATACACCAGAAAAACAACACTAGAAAGCACAGGAATAAATGGAGCCTTTTCTTAAAAACCATCATCAATCATCTATAATAGAGATAAGTTAGAAGTCTTCCCGATAAAATCTGGGGTCTTAAAGCTAGGATGTCCACTATTGATTAGAGAAATGCAAATTAAAATAACTCTGAGATACCATCTCACACCTATCAGATTGGCTATCGTGACAGAAAAGGAAAATGACAAATGTTGGAGGGGATGTGGAAAAATTGGGACACTAAAGCACTGTTGGTGCAGTTGTGAACTGAATCTACCATTCTAGAGAACAATTTGGAACTATGCACAAAGGCCATAAAACTATACATACCCTCTGAAATACCTCTACTAGGTCTGTATTCCAAAGAGATCAAAGAAATAGGAAACAGTCCTATATGTACAAAGTATTATGGAAACTATTTTTGAGGTAGCAAAGAATTGGAAATTGAAGGGATGCCTATCAATTGGGGGAATGGCTGAACAAATTGTGGTGTATGATTATGATGGAATACTATTGTGCTATGAGAATGACAAGCAGGATGATTTCAGAAAAACCTGGAAAGACTTACATGAACCGATGATGCTGAGTGAAGTGAGCAGAATCAGGCGAACACTGTACACAGTAACAGCACCATTGTGTGATGATCACCTGTGATAGACTTAGCTCTTCTCAGCAATATAATGATCTAAGACAGTTCTGAAGCACTCATGATGAAAAATGCTGTCCACCTCTGGAGAGAAAACTGGTGGCATCTAAGTGCAGATGGAACCGTAAGTTTGCACTTTATTTTTCCTGCCTTTTTTGGCAACATGGCTAATATGGAGATGTTTTGCATGATTTCACATGTGTAAGTGATATAACATTTCTTACCTTCTCAGTGAGGGTGGGAGGAGGGAGAGAATTCAGAACTCAAAAAATTTTAAAAGAATGTTTAAAATTTAAAAAAAAAAACATATCCTCCCCTTTGATCCTTACTACAATCTACCCAACAAGCGACCATCCAGCCTTTCCTTGAAGACTTCTAGTGAGGGGGAAACCCACTCTCTCCCCAGGAATGGGCTAGAGATCACACCTCATCTATTATATATCCATATCTATCTCTCTATGTATATTAGCAAGATCTAGATCGCTCCATAAATTATACATTTAAATATATTGGATAGAATGCTGGCTTAGAATCAGAGAACCTGGGTTCAAATCCCACCACAGGCGAGTCGCTTAAGATCTCAGAGCCTCAGTTAACTGATATATACATATAGATATTGATATATAGCTTGGATGGACACGTGTTGGGTAGGTTGTAGTAAGGATTCTTTTTTCAGGTATAGGTTGAACTGGATGGCCACTGAGATCCCAACTCTGGAAATCTGCGATTCCATGGAAAGGTAGAAGCAGTCTTATTAAGTGAGTCCAATCCCCTAATTTTACAGATGAAGAAACTGAGGGCCAGAGAAGGGAGGTGACTTGCCCAATGTCACATGACTATTGATTAACCATAGACAAGAGTTTGAGTCTTTTATAGTAAATGACTCCCCTTTTGAAGAATATGTTGATGAATTAAAGAAATTTGGAAAGTGGGGAGGAAATGATACAATTGTAGCATTTGCTAAGCAGCATCAGCTGAATGTTGTGGTTCATCAATTAAATCAGCCTTTATTGAAAATACGCCAGTTTTTCAAGGACCACCCTTTTGGGGAGGAGATGAACAGTCCGCCTGCTGCGCATGTCAGACTGCCTGCCGGGTACAGTCCGCCTGCTGCGCATGTCAGACTGCCTGCCGGGTTTTTTGACTTCCGGGGTGGAGAGAACGAGAGTAGGCCTTTTTTGCCTGCTTGGCGGGACTCCTGGCGGCGCGGCACAGACGGTCTCCCTCACTCCAAAGGTGGCCTTTTCGGTTTGGTGAGTTTTTATAAGGAATATAGACTAAGCCTAGATTTAAGACGATTTGTACTGTATTTCTATTTTCCTATCCTTCTAATCAACAACACCTTATATACAATAAAGGCTCTATCTAGAAAACCAGAAGCTTCTTCCATTTACTAGTCTGGGAGATAAATTAAGGGAAAAGTTAAGTAGGGGAGATTTATGATCTAATATCCAATTTTAAATCTCACACTATCAAATGGCAGAGCTGGGACTTAACCTCAGATGACCCTTCTGATGCTAAAGGCAAGACTTTCCATTAGACCATATTCCTGAAAGGCCCTTGTAGCTCTAAATCTCACGATTTGGGGGCAGCTAGGTGGCGCTGCAGTGGATTAAAGTGCTGGCCCTAGATTCAGGGTGACCTGAGTTCAAATCCGGCCTCAGACACTTGATACTTACTAGCTGTGTGACCCTAGGCAAGTCACATAACCCTCACCATCCTGCAAAAAACCAAAAAACCCCAAGAAACAAAACCAAAACCCAACCCCCCCTAAAAATCCCTCAAAAAACCCCCAAGAAATCTCATGATTCTCTGAGACAGACTCAGTCCTAGCCAACCTATGTGTCTCCCAGTCCACATCACCATTTTATTATACCAGTCCCTTCCATAATTTCCAACAGCCCAGAGAAAGTCCGAGGAATATCAGGCCAAAGAAAGAGGCAAAGAACTGGGAGGGAAGAAACAACAAGAATAGCTTTTGCTTCATCTGTTGCTTTTGGGGATTTTCTTCTCTTTCATCCAAAGCAGAATTAAGTGAGATAATGGAATTTGGCCATGAATTCCCTCTGAAATGACAGGCTCGGGTAGTGAGTTGTGACCCCTGCTTCTCCCCATGGCTCTTGAGACCTCTTGGCCCAGGGCCCCCTGCTATCTGGCCAGGGGTGAGTGCTGCCTCATCGCTAATCCCAATTCTGAGGTTTTCTTTCCCAAATCTAGCAGTCTGTTGGCTTGTTTGCTAATAACCTCATCAAAACGTGTGCCAGGAAACTATGCTAAGTTCTGCGGATACAGAGAAGAGCAACAACAAGACCCCTGCTCTCCGAGAGGTCATATTCAGATGGAGGAGACAATATGTCAGTAACTGGGCACCTCTACGATGTAGGCACAGTAGATGGAAGGTCATCTCCAGTTGCAGAGACCAGGAAAGCTAAGACTTGAAGGAAGCAGAGAGAACTAAGAGCCTGGTGAAGTGGTGGATGTGAGGGAGAGCACTTAGAGAGGAGTCACGTTTGAGGAGAATGGGAAGGTTGGATAAAGTCAGCTTATGAAACCTCTCATTGCCAGAGGAGTTTATATATAATCCTGGAGGTTACTGTGTGTGTATATGCACTTATGCACGTGTCGCACAGGTGAGATGTCAGGCCTACGCATTAGGAAAATCTCTGAGGGGTGGATGGATTGGAGTGAGGAGAGACTTGAGGCAAGGAGATGACCTAGGAGGTAAGCATAGTCCAGGGGGTGAGGTGCTGATGGCCTGAACTTGGGAGCAGCTCCATAAGTGGAGAGCCAGGGATGTACAGGAGAAATGGAGAAACAAGAAGATTGAGCTCCTGACTGGGCATGGCAGGTAGTGAGAGTGAGGAGTAGAGAATGACACCTGGGTAAATGGGATGATGGTGGCACCTTCAACAAAGATGGGGGGTTGAGAAGAGGGGAGGGTTTAGGGGGAAACATAATGAATTCTGGCTGGGCCAGATTAAATTTGAGATGCCTCCAGAACATACAGTTTGGGGTTTCCAAGAGGCAATTGGGGACATTGGCTGGATGCTCAGGGAAAAACTGGGACTAGCTCTGTAGATCTGGGAGTCAGCTGCAGAGCGATGATAATCGACTCCATGGCACCTTATGGGATCTTCAAGTGAGACTGAATAGAGCAAAAAGAGAAGAGAATATGGGATAAAGTCTTGGGGGATACCCTACCCACAGTGAGTGGGCATGACCTGGGGTGAAGAGTCAACAAAGGAGATGGTTAAAGAGCAGTCAGAGAGGTAGGGGGACAATCAGGAGAGGGCTATGTCTTAAAAGGTAGCTAGATGACGCAGTGGATAGAATGCTGACCCTGGGTTCAGGAGGCTCTGCCATGGCTAAATGCCTACAATCTCTGCTCAAAGCACCCTCTGTGGGGCAGCTAGGTGATGCAGTGGATAAAGCACCAGCCCTGGATTCAGGAGGACCTGAGTTCATATCTGGCCTCAGACACTTGACACTTACTAGCTGTGTGACCCTGGGCAAGTCACTTAACCCTCACTGCCCCACAAAAACCTAAACAAACAAAAACCAAACAAACAAGGCACCCTCTGCTCTCCCTCCGAGAAGACAAGGTTTACAAAGAAGAAGGGCTTCAATGTGAGGATTTGAGGTGGCAGATGGGATTCCTGATGTGGCTCAGAAGGTTGGTGCAGCAGAAGACAAAAGGAACCACTGAATTCTTGTGACTGAGCAGTGAAAGGGAGGCTCCATCCAAAAAGGAGGCAGCAGCAGCAGCAGCAGCAGCAGCAGCAGCTTGCCCTCCCAAGCCAAGATGGGGTCGTGCTGACTGTGGTGTGTGCAGGGCCAGAGGAACAAGAGGAAATCCACGGTGGCTCAGAAGCACTGAGATAGCAGAGAACAGAGGACCCCACTGGGTGCCTCAGACACGGATCCAGGATGGGCCAGAGCACCTGCCGAGACTTGGCTGCTGAACTACATAGAGCTTACTTAGATCTTAGCAAAGCTACAAATTCTGTTATCATCACTGAGGAAAAGATGGTGAGATTGTGTACTTGGCTGCTTTCAAAACAGAGGGGAGTGGCCAGACCTGAAAAACTCGAGTGAAGGTCCCCTGGCCTCCGAGCAGAAGTCGCCCCGCATACATGCATGTCAGCTAGCTGTGAGCCCCGACAGAGACATCCTTATAAGATATAAGGACATAAGGGCCAGAGACAAGCCTGTAGTCTGGGAAGACTCAGAGCTGGAGTCTAGGGAGAGAGGAGCCAGAGACTTAAGCAGGCCACTTCCCAGTTAAAATGATCAGATGAAGGCTGGCCTAACAGGATTTGCCTGACTGTCATAGGGTTAGAGCTGGAAGGGATCTGAGAGCTAACCTAGTCCAACCCCCTCATGTTGTAGAGGAGAAGCCTGAGGCCAAGAAGGCCTGGACTTGGCTGAGATCATCCAGGTAATAAGTGGCTGAGCCAAGATTTCAAGCACTAGGTGCTTCCCATCTTGGTGATCAAAGGACTATCACTGCTGTTACCTCCTTCGGCAGTCAGGAAGACAGAGAAGGTGTCTTTTCTGTTTCTCCAGAATGCCCCAGGTGCCTCGCCTTTGTTACAGCCCTTGGCACCCATGTGGGGTGCTGGGGTGCTGGACATGGGTGTCTTTAGTGCTAGACACTGACCATGAAGAGGGCTGATAGCAAGCAGTCCAACAGAAACGTTTCCAAGCGCCATGCCTCTGACTCGGGCAGCATACTCACGGCAATGAGCTGGTAGGAGTTGTTCATCATGGCGATGAGCATGTTCAGCAGCACCACCAGGGAGATGACATTGTACGTCCCAAACATAGTCGCGCCCACAAATTCGGTGAACTCATGCCTCGCCTTGACATTGGTGACATAGAGATTCAGAAGCCCAAACACTGACCAGAAAAGCGACTGGAGAGTTTCAAAAAGCCTGAAAGAGACAGAGAGCATTGTTGTCTATTCTTTTAGGCCTCCCAGGGAAGAGGAAGGTGAAGAGGTGGGGCACAATCTAATGCTATTCCTACTGGGGAGGAGCTAATCCATTCCCTTTGAGCTGGTCATTCTCCAGGCTGGGAATACATTCCCTTCCTCCCTCCACCTCAAAGAGCCCTCTATTCCTATAAGGTGCAGCTCGAGGCTAACCACAGGCATAGTTAGAGGTCATGAAGCCTGTCCTGACCCCACTCTGGGAAAAGAAAGACCTTGCAATCAAAACCTACCCACCCCTCTCCCAACTGGACCAAAACTCACTCTTTCAACTTGAAAAACCTCTAATTAGAAATCGGATTAGCTAACTTTGGAGCCTGTTGTTTTAGTTAATTGGTCTTAATTGATTATTTTTAATACTTCAAAAGCTGTCTAACTCTGTATTCAGGGGCTTTGGACTGTTTTGGGGGGGTCCTATTGACCTGTTTTGCTTGGATTGTGTTCCTCAGTCATTATAAATGATCTACTATACTGCCCCCTTACTGTCACCCCACAAACTACCTTTGTACAGATTTCTATTAATCCCATCACGTTGTGCTGCACGTACCAGGATGTCTCCTGGTTGTCTCACTGATTAGAATATAAGTTCCTTGAGATCAGGGATTGTTTCATTCTTTGTATTTGTATCTGCAGTTCCTAAAACAGTGCCTGGCACACGGTAGGTGATTAATAAATGCTTGGTGACTGACTGAAAGATCGAGAAGCTTGAGCTACTTTGGCTCTTAAAGATGCTCACTTTGTTCTCCTCACTATCAACAAGGGGAAGGAGAGCAGGTCATTCTAGGGCCCGGGAGGACTTTCCTCATTGCACTGCATCTTCTCTCACCCCAAAGCCTCTGTCCCCACAGATAGCATCTCTTCACTGTCCCTGTTACAGCTCCGTTCCCGTTTTTCTTCCTGTTGGACAGGCCCTTCCCTCTTTGGCTCCAGCACTAACTGCAGTGCAAGCTAGAAGCTGCTCAGTGTGAAAGAGGTTAGAAGAGCTGACTTTGTACTAGCCCAAGAGAAGAAGGCTGCAGAGGAAGACCACAGCAGATCTAGGGTGAGTCACTCCAGGAGCAGGAATGGGGGAAGCCAGGGAGGAAAGCCCCAGCCCCAGAGATGAGGAGGCAGCCTGATGCAAAGTCTGGCTTAAGGGGAAACAAAGGCTCTCAGACCTAGGCTTTTTGCACGTCTGTCACAGCCAGAGGGCCATGGCTGGAGTTTGGTCTCTCAGGTGGGGGATGTTCTATCTAGGGCACAGAACTGGAGGAGGCCAGCAGGGAGGAGCCAGTGACAACAGCACTGTCATTGCTCACTCGGTGGGGGTTCTCAGTACTGCTGCCAGCCCCACGTGGCTCCCATCCTGCAGGCCCCAAGCTCCAGGGCTAGAAGGGACAACTTGTGCTCAAAGCTTTCCAGTAAGAGAGACTCCTTTCCCCCAGGCCCCAGTCTGCCTCAGTAGCCCATTCCTCTTTTGATAAGAAGTTCTTTCCTGACGTGGAGCTTAAATGAACCTGTGGAAGTTTCATCCATTGCTGCTTGGCCAAGTACTCCTACTCTCAGGACTCCCAACGTGGGCTAACTCGGGTCCCTTCCAGACCTTCTTTCAGGGAAGGATCTGATAAAGCTCCTTCATATGTGACCAGCTCAAGAGGGGTTCTTCCTATGGCTACTGAGTTGTAACAAGGAGCATTGATTGGAACTAAAGGAATGAAACCCATTTGATGGACTTTTAGGCTTTTGCCAGTGAGGGGGGGGGAGGGAGAGATGTAGGAAGCAGATCTGCCAGCCTCTGGCATCTCTCAAATGGCACCAGCTCAGTGGCCATTTACTCCACAGGATGTAAAAGGCTGTCATGTGGAATCATAGTGGATATGATAGCTAACTACTACGTGTTAGGCAACCTGTGCTAAGTACTTTACAAATATTATCTCACTGGATCCTTACAATGACCCTGAGAAGTAGGCGCTATTATTTTTCCCATTTTACATATGAGGAAACTGAGGCAGAGGTGAAGTGACTTGCCCAGGGTCACACAGCTAGGAAATATCTGCTTCTGGATTTGAACTCAGGTCTTCCTGACTCTAGGACCAGCATTCTGTGCACCGTGGTGTGCCACAGCTGCCCTTACTGCTCTAGCTTTGTAAGAGGGATTAGACTTGTTTTTCTTGACCTCTGAGGGCAGAACCAAAAGTAATGGGTAGAACCTGAAAAAAGACCAGTTGAAGCTGCATGTCAGGAAAGTCTTCCCAGCTCCACAGTGGAATGAACTGCTTTGGGAGGTGATGGGTTCTTGTCCCCTGAGACTAGATGAGGCACTTCTTAGATGTTACTGTGGGGTTTTCTTTTGGTTATAGATTCGACTAGATCATCTCTTGGGGGTAAACCTGGTACACGGGGAACAACTTGGCTGGATCAGATACCTAAAGTACCAAAAGCAGAGACACAGACGTTGTTCCCTTCTGGCCTCCAGATCTCAGGGGCACGGTGCTCTCCATAAGGCTGAGAGGCCTACATAGGAGATGTCCTTAGAGATCACGGAATCTACACCTTTTGCTTCTGAGATGACGCCAGAAGGAACGGAGGGGCTGCCTTTTCAGTTTGGAAAGATGACAGCTAAGAAGAGACAGGGTTAGGCAGCTAGAATTCAAGAGGCCTTAGAGGTCAAACCCTCTCATTTTGCAAATGAGGAAGTGACACCTAGGGAGGTGAAGTGTCTTACCCAATGTCACAGAGTCATTAAGTGGCAATCACAATTTGAATCCAGGTCCCCTGACTCCAAGTCCAGAACTCTTTTCACTGTTCCATGCCACATAACGTTCAGAACTAGGGAGGTCTGATAACAAGACCTCTTCGCTGTCCTTGAGGCTTTCAGAGAGAACTGGCAGAATGGAAAGATCATGGAAAACAGGAGAGATTTAACAAGGAGGATGGGAAGATGGAGAGTTTCCAGCACCGTGAAGGCCTTGACTGCCAACTTAGGAGGATCAGAGATTTAGAACTAGAAGGGACCTTCTGTTTCTAGATCCACAGGGTCACGTAGGACCTAAGTGGCAGAGGTCATATTTAAACTGGGCTCTCCTCCATGCCAGGCTGCCTGCTGTGTGTGAGCCACAGCAGCAGCCTACAGAGGGCTCCTCCGAGGTCACTTCTTACTTAGATAACGATGGGAGCTGTCCAAAAGTGGGAAGTCATGAGGTCTGTCCCGTTTCTGGAGACGTCTAAGTTGAGATAGGAGGGCAGCTTAGCAGGGCCATTGCTCACACAGGGGCTGGGCCCTTTCTGGACCTCTTTCTTGCTGCTGCAGTGAAAACAGGCAGCCCTAAGGGTTAGCATTAAGCCAATCTGAAAGCATTCCGAGAATGTTAGCAAGCAGTAGCGAGGCTAAGTGTGGGGAGGAGTCAGGGACTTGCATGTGGATTCCCATCTGGGCCACTGACTGTCTCCAGGCCTCAGTCGCCTCCTTTGGAAAAAGGAAGGGCTCAGACTAGCTGTCGATCCTCAAAGGATCATAAGCCCTTTCTCTATTTACCTGCCCCCAAACCAAGGCCTTTTCTGCAGCCACTGCTTAGTAACACAGTCAGGAGATGGATTAAGCATGCAGCGGGGTGGAGGATGGGAGGGGGAAGAAAATCATGTTGAAAGTTTTGTGCACAAAAAGAACTAATTTAATGAATTGAGGCCAAGCCAAGGCAAGGGGCCTCTTGGTTGGCCCCGGTGCCCGGCCGCAGCGGCTCCTGCTCCCAGGCCCCCAGCTGTAATTTCCTGTGTGACAGGTACCCATTGTCGTCAGCCGTCCCGCTGGGCATGTGATGGGCACACAATGGTAGCCAGCGTCAGGGCTGTTACAAATTACTGAACCAACCTCCCCTTGGACACTGAATAAACGTCCTAAGTGTGAGCTACATCAAAGGGTACTTGGGAAGGGGGGCTGGCCTCCCATTCACGTGCTCCCTGCCAGCTAATGCCTTGGTGGGAACAAATAGCACTTCCTGGGGCCTGAGCCCACAGCCATGGTGGGGAGGAGTGAAGGCAGCTTCTATTCCCTGGCACCAACTTACTTGCTTGGGGCAGCTGTTCTGAGACCAGGGGATTAACGCGAGCTTTGCTCCCTTTGTTGTAATCTCATTTGTCTATACCTTTGGTTCCCAGAAGCAAGGCTGGGCTAGGGGCATGATGGTACCAGGCACAGCTCCAAGAGGAGTTTACCCATATGACTACTGGGCTCAATTCAGGTGGGAAAGAGGAGATGGCAGATGAAGACAGTGCCATCCTAGCTAAAGACAAGGGGCAGCTCAGGGATTCCCTCCCACAAGATGCCAGTCCTGATTCCCCCAGTTGGTAGGGCTGCTGCCTCCCACTCGAGCCTTTGCTTTCCCACAGGTAGACTGTAAGAGCCTTGAGGGCAGGGGCTTTCCCTTTGGTTGTGGTTTCTCCTGTGCCAGGCACCTTATTGAATTCAAAGAGCATGGTGTATTGCTTGGAGTCAGAAGACCTGGCTTTGTCCAAACTTTGGACATAGAAATTCATGTCACTGAGTCACTTTATGTGCTGTGTGGCCTCGGCTGAGTAATTTGCCCTCTGCTGATGGGACTGAACCACGTCGTAGATTTAAGCTGGAAGGGGCCTCCCAGGTTATGCAGTGCAATCCCTTCGTCAGTCAGCATCTAGCAGGCATGTGCTGTGCACCAGTCACTGGGAGTGGGTGAGTGCTCCCAGACCTCATCCCGTGTACTGGATACAATCCCGGACTTTAAGGTGCTTCCCTCCCCCATGGGGAAGCTGAGGTCCAGGGAGGCAGGGGGACCTGGCCACCATCACACACTGGGCACCTAGCAGATCCAGGCTTCCAGTTTGGCTCTGTGCCCAAAGCCATTGCTGCTGCACTCTACCTGCTAAGCATCTCTCCAAGGTCCTTAAATCCCATGAGCGCTGATCCCTGAGGATACTGTGTACAAGTGACTGACTCTTGTCTTGGCTAAAGAGTGCAGGGGACGGGCCCTGGATTCAGGAGTACCTGAGTTCGGGTCTGGCCTCAGACATTTGACACTTGCTGGCTGTGTGACCATGGGCAGGTCACTTAACTCAAATTGCCTCACCAAAAAAAAAAAAAAGTATTAAAAAAAAGTCAAGCTGAGGAGAGAAACTGCTCCTGGCAGCATAAAACACCAACTAGCCAATCAACACTAAACCCAAGGGAGTTGTATGAGTATGCTACTAGGAGAAAAAGGACTTCCAAACTCTTAAATATTAGGAGTTGCGAGTTTCTTTTGCCACACATGTATTCTTCATATGTGTGTGACTACTGTTGTATTCCAGGTTTGAACCTATACTTCCCATGGTGCTGCATGTATTTTTTTTTTAAGTGAGGCAATTGGGGTTAAGTGACTTGCCCAGGGTCACACAGCTAGTAAGTGTCAAGTGTCTGAGGCCAGATTTGAACTCAGGTACTCCTGAATCCAGGGCCGGTGCTTTATCCACTGCGCCACCTAGCTGCCCCTGCATGTATTTTTGAGTGAGTGTATCCCAGGTTTATGGAGGAAATTTTTTATTACTGTTCCTGCTATGTTATTTCAGTAAATGCCTTTGCAAATATTAAAAAAAAAGAGTGCAGGGGAAGCCAAGCTCCTGTTTTCCCATACTGCCCCTCCCCTGGGACAGCTCATGAAGCCCCAGGAAGGGATGTAGGATCATGCTTGGACTTGGCTTTCTGTCTGCATGCTGACTTGCCTTGGGATTCTTTCCTTGTTGCTTGCCTCAAATAGCATTTGTCAAACTGGAGTACAGAGAGATAGCAACTATCCTGTGTGCTGGAGGGGCCCGAGAAGCCAGAGCCCCTCATGAGCAAAGTTCAGCGAGATTAGCAGAGGGGCTGGGCATGCTTTGGACACTAGGCCCAGAGAGCAGTAGAGAGACTGCCTGTGCCTTGGATGCCAGGCCTAGAGGGTCAGATAGAGTTATGAACCTGGGTGCCAGGGCCTCGGCCTCGGCCTCTCCCCAGCAGGCCTGGGAGGCTCGGGGAGGGAGCCCTCTACTGGTGCCTTTCCCCGACTCGCAGCTGCTGTCCCCTTTCAGGGGCTCTGTGCACACTCATCTGGGGCCCGATCCTTCCCTGTCTATGGCTTAGAGGCACTGGCCTTGTGTAGCCCCACTTCATCTATTGGTTAAGCTCTGAATGGGGAAGTTGGCTCTGCTAGAAACCTGTTCAAAGAAACAGGATGGCCTTGGCTGCAGTTTCACTCAGTGGGCCGCCTTTTTGAGTCATAGAAATAATTCAGCCCCCAGCAGTCCATTCATTCCCTTCAAAGACAAAGGAAACGACCGACACAGTCTAGATCCAGCTCTCCAGCAGAGAGAAAGAAAGAGAGAGAGACACAGAGAGATAGTGAGAGAGACATAGACAGAGAGACAGAGAGAGATATAGAGAGGGTGGTGGCCCTGGAGTCAGGAGGACCTGAGTTCAAATACGGCTTCAGACACTTGACAATTACTAGCTGTGTGACCCTGGGCAAGTCACTTAACCCTCATTGCCCCACCAAAAAAAGAAAAGAAAAGAAAAAGAAAAAAAAGAAAAAGAGAGATATAGAGACAGAAAGACAGAGACAGGGACAACGAGAGACACAGAGAGAGAGACAGAGACATAGAGAGACAGACAGAAAGAGGCATAGAGACAGAGAGAGACAGAGAGACACATACACAGACATAGAGAGAGACAGAGACAGAGAGAGGCAGTCAGAGAGACTCCTTGTAGTCTGAAAAATGTTCTGGTTTTTCTGGAACCTCTGATAGCTAGAATTTTCTCTGCTAGGCTGTATTCTTTGCCTGTGACTTCAGCCCTAAGTACAAGAGAGCCCCTGTCCTCGGCATCAAGGCCCTGAGCTGTCTGCATCCCTGGAGCTGCCATGAAGACTCTCTTGCTGACACCCTGGCTGAGGCTCCCTGGTAGCATCCTTTTCCTATCATGCTTTAGAGGTCTCAGCTCAAGCCTTGATGTGGGCAGATTCAGAGGTGCCAGGAGCTCATTGGCTGCCTTTGGGCCCTTCTCTCCTCATCCCTCCTTCCTGCTTTCTTGGTAAGCCATGCGCTCTTCCCTTCACTGGGCTAAATAAAAGGGCCACTTGCTTCCAGTATCGACGGGCTTGTCCATACAGCTCTTCTGTGAAGCCCCTTTGGTCTCAGCTCTGGACCCTGGCACTCTGCCTCTAGCCCTGCCCCACACCCCACCCCAACAGCTTCCCTACAACTTTGGCCCTGAGGCTTAGGGATCCATTTCCTTGAAATAGAAGCCAACAGATGCTTGGTCAGGAGTCATCTTGAGCCTCCCACCAGGGCCAAGAGCAAAAGGCCAAGGAAAGAGGACAGGAAGGGGAGAGGGGCAGGGCTGGGGGCCTGGAGCTCTTACGTGGAGAAGGCGTTGTTCTGTTTCTCACAGCGGATCCCCTTGCAGTTATCAGGCTCATCGGAGGCTCTGGTCTCATAATAAAAGTAAAGCTGGTTCAGTCCATTGGCAAAAGCCAGCAGGACCAGGCAATAGATAAAGAGGAATTTGAGGATGTCAAGCAACATGCGCCCCAAGGAGATCTGCAAAGGCCCCAGGTGGGAGTTGGCTGTGAACAGGGATATGAGACGCAAGGAACTTAAAATGTTGGAGATTGCAAAGAGGGCTTCTGCAATCAGGGTTGGGTGCCACATTTCCCATTCCTCCCTGGGACGAGAACCATTGTACTGAAAGAAATAATAAATGCAGACAGTGAGCATTTGTGTGGCCATCTCCTTCCCTCCCCATTGCCAATGCCCGTGCATCGATCAAGCAGCCACATACACAGTAATATCCCAACACTCAACGCCACAGACACTCTGCCCTCCACCTCATCAAAGGAGGCCCTCACTAATCCTCTCCCCAGGGCCAACCTCCTTGAATTGGAAGGGATTGGTCAATGGCAATCGCCCAACCACAAGTAACCACCCCCAACCACTGTGGGGTAGAGGCCATCATTACACTAGGAAAGTGCACTCAGCGAAGCCAGGCTCCCCAAATTCTCCACATTGTTAACCAGACTTCATTTTGAAAAGGCAGGAGCTAGGCCTAGTGGCCCCGACTGAGAAGCCCTGGAGACCCCTGACTGCTCCCCTCCAACCAATCAATCAATCAATCAATCAATCAATAAACACTAAGTGTTAAGGCTCTGTGCTAAGCACTGGGCATACAAAAAGAGGCAAAAGACAGTTCCTGCCCTCAAGCAGAGACTTCACCCAGTACAGCTGAAAATGTCCATTTAAAGCACAAGAACCGGCCAGACTAAGCAGGAGGTGGCAGGAGAACTGCATGCCAGGGTAGCTGGAACTTGAGCTTGTTGGAGCCAGGAAGCTTTGGGTTCTAATCTAGGCTCAAATGCTTACTTGCTGTGGTAAGTAAGCTGTTGGTAAGTCCCTTGGAAGCCCAGGGTTGGCATCTCGTCCCATCCAAGCCTACCTATTCTGTCCATCAGGTGGTCATTTGGCTTCTGCTGGAAGCCCATGGAAGGTTCTTTTGGCAGAGTATGTGTGCCCTGTGTGGCCATGTGCACAGCCCCCGTACCCAAGGCATCCTTAACTGCCTTCTCTTGAAAATGGAGGTAACAATACCTCCCTAACAAGATTCTCGTGGGAAAGCACTTGGCCAACCTCAAAGTACCACAGGGAGGTGGAAAGAATGCTAGACCTACAAGTGAGGGGATTAGTTCCAATCCATTTACGCCCCGTGTGGCCTTGGGCAAGTCCCTTTGCTCTGGGACTCAGTTTCCTCATCTGTAAAGTGTGTGTGTCATTTGATAAGCCTCAGTTCTCACTCATGTGCCAACCCTTAGTGCCACCAAGACCACATTTTGATCTGATCTTTGTAGTCCAGGCTCCATCATGGCGTGTAACAGGTGCTTCCTTGGATGGCGTGATGTTATAAGACAAGGAGTGTATGGGGTAGGAACATTACTCCTATTTGACATAAGAGGAAACTGAGGCTTGGCAAATGACAGACATAGGAATCAGTTTGTTCAGGAAGGTCTTCGATTAGCTGGAGGCTAAAAGGGTGGGGTGGGGCCCAGAGTGCAGACCAGACTCGGGGAGGACATGACAGTCACCTCCAAGGATCTGTCATGTGGAGGAGGGACTGGTCCCAGAGGGGAGAGCCAGGAGCAATGGGGCAAAGGTGGATGGAGGCCAACTTGGGCTGAATATCAGGGAAAGCTTCTTCCCAAGGAGACCTGGCCAAAGTGCAATGGGTTGCCCTGCAAATTGACTCTGAAATCCTAGGATTCTGGGACTTCTTGAGATTCAGTGCCTCTTCCCTGCCTCCACATAACTGGCCTCGCACTGAAGTGCGTCCTGTGTCGGGATGGAGAAGCACTGCAAGCTGGGTAACCCAGCCTGCCCGACCTTCCAATCAGATCCTTCTAGGTCTGTTGTCAACTAGGAATCATGTCAAGGCAGTGGGCACAAGGGAACGGCCTCCCATCTGCCTGCTGGCAGGTCTGGCTGTGCGAGGCGCTCGGAGGGGATGAAGGGGTTAAGTGACAAACCTTGGGCAAATCTTGTGAGTGCATGTATCCAGAGCCATAACTAGGGTGGGCCGCTGGAGCTTTGTACCCTGACTTCCATTAATATTCAGCAACATTCTTTGGTGACACTGAATCCTTCATTTCCCACAAATGATATGCAAATAGCAGGAGCCAGCTGGGCAGAAAGAGGCAAGCTCTGGCTGGACAAAGGGCAGAAACCTCAGTGGGAGGAATGTAAAGATGTAGGTATAAGGGGGGCAGGATGGCTTTGGGGGCAGGAGAAGGAACTTAGGGGATGGCTCTGGGAGATGAGGAGGACTCTGGGGGAGAGGAGGAAGATTGGGAGATGAGGACTTGGGGGAGGAGGAAGATGGGGGCATGAGGAAGACTCTGGGGGGCAGGAAAAGGGATTTAGGAGATGGCTCTGGGAGACAAGGAGGATTCTGGGGGAGGAGAAGGGACTTAGGGCATGGCTCTGGGAGATGAGGAGGGCTCTGGGAAAGTAAGGGTGGCTCCAAAGATCAGGAAAGGCACTGAGGGTTGGGAAGGGATCTTGGGGCCCTCCTCAGCAGGAAACAGAGCAATGGACTGCTGCTCTGGAGGGACGGAAGGGAAGCTAAGTTCTAGCAGGCATGGAAGCAGTGGCTCTCACGTCTGGGCTTCCAGGGCATTTGCTAAGGGAATTTCTCTGAGTCCACTGTGGTCATGTGCCACCCCTGGAAGGCCAAAATTCTGGGTGAGAGGTCACTTGATCCCTTACTTAAGTTCACCCTGGGGCTTCTGGGAAAGTCCCTCATAAGGCAGAAGACTTGGGGCAATAAGGACTGGCACTTACCAAGGACTTTCCAGTTGGCCCAGGGATTAGCATAGCTGGTCTTGGCCCAGGGTCTCGTGCTTATTTGATTGGGTGGGATCTCGGGAGAAGTATCCTAAAGGGGATTTCTCAAGTGCTTGTTGGATTGGATGAGAGACCCAAAGAGGTGATGTGACTTGTTCAGTCACCCAGCTCTTAGGTGTTAGAGGTAGGATTTGAGCCCATGTCCTCCTGACTCCAAGTCTGGCATTGTCCCCATGTTGCCTCCCAGCCTCTCTCATTGATGCCATTTGTGCTATGTACAATCAAATGCTGACTACTATTCCCCCTACAGAAGGTGATGGTGGCATCACCCGGCCCCCGCAACTGACACATAGCTCTCAAAAGTTTCCAAAGGCCTTTAAAGACGTTACCTTATGGTTAACCCCATTTTACAAATCACATGTGGCCCACCGGGCCCTGTTTCCCCTACCAAAGGGAAGGAGATGGCTGAGGCTATTTCCCATAGAAGCTGGCTCCCAGAATTTGTTGTTTAGAGAAATCGAGGCAGCACTAGTGGAGGTGAGGGGCTGCCCTGGATGACCTCACGATTGGCTCCCCAAGTAGGGGAGGCTTTCCTAGCCCATTCACTACCGCAGTCTAGCAGAACGGAAACTCTGGGAGGGCAGGGAGGGTTTGGCTCTTGTCTTTCTGTCTCCAGTGCTGTGGATACATTTTCCCTGAGACCTAGCTCCTGCCTCTCCCCTCCCCAACTCGGCCCCCTCCCCAGGTCACCTTGCCTGACACATTGGTTAAGAGCCCGAGATGCCAAAGTACCTTGACGTAGGCAACGATTTTCAGTGAGATTGTTGCCAGATAGAGCGAGTTCATGGCAAAATCCATCAGGTTCCACCAATCATGGATGTACTCATTGAAGCCACCATCCCACATCTCCTTAATTTCTCCCCAAATGAAACCTGAGGGAAAGATGGTAAAAAGGTATCAGATCTGGAGCAGAGGCCATCGATCCAAGCACAACCTTCACCAGAGGAAGAGAGGAGAAGGAAATGAAATCGATGATTTGTGAAGAGTTTGCGATTTCCCTTGGGGCTGTAGAACTTGGCTCACAAGCTCCATTTAGTTGATGTTCGGTGAGGTTAGCAGGAGGTGGATTTCATGGGCCACAAGCCCACTTGGACCCTACTAGAGATGGTGGGATTCCTTTAGGGTGCCCAGGGAAAGGGAAAGTGGCAGGGGATGGGCCAGGCCAGCCTAGGTAGAGGAATTATTCAATTGGTGGAATTTCTGAGGTGGCAAAGAGAGCCCTGCCCAGCCCTCCTCTCCCCACTGATTGATGCCAGCAATTTTGCCATTAGTGCCTGAGCCTACTTGTGGAGGTACATGCATACTCTCTGGTGGGCTCTTAAACAACTCTTGGTCATGAGCCTCTGAGTGTGAATGAAGCTGCTGACTGTTGGTCAGGTTATCAAAGCCAGGATCCCAGCTTAACTGAGCACAGGCATCTGTCAAAGTGCTGCCAGCTGACTGTCCTCTTCATGGGGGTGGGAGGAGGGGAGGGCAAGCTGAGATTCACACACAGAACCTCGGAGCCGGCGGAGACCTCGGTGGCCATGTACTCTAACATCTCCTTGAACCTAATGCCCTCCCAAACATCCCATCCCCCTTTGGGACATCTCTGCTTGCCATCTAGCCTCAGCCATGGTGTCCCTGCCATGCCCTCCTTCTGCCACCTGGAGCCCCAAAGAATAGTCCCTTTTCCACATGATAAGTTTTCAAATATTTGAAGACAGCTAGTGTGTCCATCCCTTGCTCACCATCCCTAGTTCACTGTCTTCTCTTTTGAAGGCCAAACACCCAGTTCCTTCAGCTGCCTGTTAAGCTGGGACCGTAGGAGCCTTTCAGCTCCCTCCTGGTGTGGTTTTGCCTGGAGGCTGAAATGTGAAGTTCTTGCTTAGAATGAGCTGGCGGGCAGCTTTGACCCCTTACTAGAACTTAGACGTACCTAGAACCCAAGGCAGTATCATCCATTCCACCACAGTGGGTGGTGGCCCTTGAACATGTAGGTCTGTCCTGACTATGTGCTGGGATGCCAGGAGCAGCATGAAGAGGAAAGTCAGGTAGGAGGCCGTGTGGCAGATGAACTTGATAAACGGTTTTTTGATGAAGAGTCCAAGGTTGCTCCTGGGGGCGACCAAGTAGGCAATAGACAGCATTGGGAACAGGAGGCCAATGGTGATGCAGGTCAGCATCTTGACTCCCCAGTGTCTCCGCCGCCAGCCTGGGAAGCCATCATACCACAGTGTGGCCAGCAGCTGCTGACAGTTTGGCTGAGCCACAAACTGAAAAGAGAAGAGGCAGAGTTATATGTCAAGGCCACTATGGGAGGCTCCCCATCTTTCCTCCCCTTCCTGCAATTGTCTCCAGACGAGGATGCTTGTGTCAAGGACTTCTCAGCCTGGTCTGCATCAAGGGCAGCTTTACAGGCCCAGATGGAGGACTGGATTTTCTCCACGAGTAATTCTATTTCTCCTATTCACCACCGCCACCGCAACAACAACAATAACAGAAAAGCATCATGGGTAAATTTCTATGTAGACATTTTTCCTGATTGTTCACTATAGAATGAAAATGGAGGAGTGGAATGGAGGCTGGGAGACTGGGACTCCCTTGCCTTCATTTGGGGGGTGTGACCATAAGTTGGAAGGCAGGGTGAGTAAACCGTGGGCCAGGAAAGCAGAAGCTGTTGCCAGTGACCCCAAGGAAGGCCCTGATCCCTGCTCTCCACCATTGCTACCTGAGGCTTCCCTACGTGAGCCTTCATCTTGCCCATCTGATGACTTTGGTGACAGAAGGAAGAGCCATTTAGGGACCCCCCTCTCTGGCAGAACAGTAGTGTTCAGAGGGTTCTCGTTCACTCAGTGACCTCTCCTGTGGGGCCTCCCTCTTGGCCCTGGGGAGTGGATGGATTGGAAACTGTTAGATGACTCAAGTCTCCATATGCAATGAAGGGCTAGGCAGTGGCAGCCATCACTTTCAGAGTGCTTGCTTGCCAACTTTCTCAGGTGGGATCCTGGCCATCAGATGCTGCAGGGTCCTGGTAAGCAGGGACACAAGAGACTGACTGGGAGGGGCAGCTAGGTGGTGCAGTGGATAAAGCACCAGCCCTGGATTCAGGAGGACATGAGTTCAAATCTAGCCTCAGACACTTGACATTTACTAGCTGTGTGACCCTGGGCAAGTCACTTAACCCTCATTGCCCGGCAAAAAATTTAAAAAAAATTTAAAAAAGGAGTTTGATTGATTGGGAGGGGCAAGTTCGAGGTTCCTATTTTCTCCTTTGCACTCATTCATCCAAAGTCATTTCCCAGACATTCCTTGTAGGCACCAACCAGACACTGGGCAGCAAGACTGCCCTCCAAAAGACACCAACTGAGAAAAAACACACTCCACAGCCGGAAGAAGCCAATACTTGGGGCTCCAGCTTGAAGTAGCTCCTCCCTTGATTTCCAGTGTGATCCTGAAAGACTTTTTGGGCGGAAGTCACTGAATTCAGCTCCCTCTCAGTCTGCCTTCTATTCCACATCCTTTCTAGTCTAGACAAATGACAAAGGGGGCGGAAAATGTTTGGGGCCAAAATTATAATAGCCTATAGGAGACTCAGTGAGATTTTATTTAAAGGCAGTCTACAAAATGTCAGTGATTAATAATTAAGGACTCATTGGCTTCACGGGGGATCCTCCAGCTGCTACTTCCTAGCAAGTGGCTCCATTGGAAACTGCAATGCCTACCACTGAACTGCGATCGTGCCTACATCCTGCCTCCCACACACGTTAGCTCCCAACCAGCCACCAAACAGTCTAAACAAACCTGCACAATCACTCCTCTTCTTAGTTTTAAGCCCAGGAAACTGTCCCACTCTTTGCCCAACAAGTAAGCTGAAATGAACCAACTCTTTCTTTAGTTTAATTACAAGAGTGTAGGCTCTAGGAGGGGAGGGGAATTTTCAGTGCCGCTGTCCATGGTACTCAAACATTTGCATCTTGTTCTCCCCACTCCACACCTGTAGCTTTCCTCATGCCCCCTCCATATCCTCATATCTTGCCAGCACACAGCCAGCCCACATTCCCCCTCCTCTTATCTTGGTAAGGAAGCAGATTTTAAAGGAATCTAGCTATATAGCCATCCAAGCCTCATTGAGACGGAAGAAATAGGGAACTTGCCATAGAAATCAGGAATGCCAAGAAATCGGGAATTTGCCAGCAAGGCCACTGGATTTGGCAACAGAAGGCCTGGGTTTTGTCCTCACTTTGTCATTGACCTTCTCTTTGACTTTGGGCAAGGTTTTTCCTACTCTCTGGGTCTCTATTTCTGCATCTTTTACATAAAAGAGGTTGGACTAAATGACTCTTAAGGTCCTTTTCAGGGGCAGCTAGGTGGCACTGCAGTGGATAAAGCACTGGCCCTGGATTCAGGAGGACCTGAGTTCAAATCTGGCCTCAGACACTTGACACTTACTAGCTGTGAGACCCTGGGCAAGTCACTTAACCCTCATTGCTCTGCCCCCCCCCCCCAAAAGAGGTCCTTTCCAGTTCTCAACCCTTTGATCCTGACATGAAGAGAGTTCCAGACCTGAAGGCAGCCATTTTGGGTGAGAAGAAAGAACAACAAAATGAGAATGGGTAGAAAGGCTGAATTTTAGTCCCAGCTTTGGCACTAACTTGCTCTGTGACTTCAGACAAGTCCTTTCCACTCTCTGGGCGTCATTTTCCCCTATGGACAAGGAGAGGCTTGGCTAAATTAATTGTCTTGCAGTTCCTTTAAACTTTAAAGCCCTAACCTCAGGCTAAGAAACACAGACTTATCATATCCCTGTTTTCCTCTGAGACAAGTGACCTCGTCAGTCCCCCAGCATGGGTCCTGAAAGCCACTAACTCTTGAAGAAGTTTGGTGGCACAGTGGACAGAGGACTGGGCTAGGGCTCAGGAAGATCTGAGTTCAAATTCAGACGCAGCCACATACTAGCTGCGTGACCCTGGGCAGGTTACTTAACCTCTCTCAGCCTCAGTTTTCTCAACTATAAAACAGGGATAATACCAGCACTTAGCACAGTGCCGGTCACACAGTAGGTTTATATATATGTATTTATATGTATAAAACCTACTATGTTTATACATGTATATATATTCACACACACTAACCTTCTCCCCCCCTCTATATACATATATGTATATATAAATAATCTCCCTCTTTCCCCCTCCCCTTCCCCCTATCTGAGTCTAGGAGACATCTTGGAAACTGTCTGCCCCTCCTAGGTCTGGTATTCCTTTTAGTACCCATTAATTTTGGTCCTGGCCAAGTCCCTGGGGCCAATCTTTGTTTAAATTAACACAATATTTGAACAGTTTTGGCTGCATCCCTCTTTCCTTGCCTTGGTCCTGTCTGGCAGCAGATTGGGATTCTGACAGGGCTGGGGGAAGGGGGCAGAAGGTTGCTATCTTTGCTGTTCTTCCTGCCAGGAACAGTGCTAGGCTGTGGGCATTCTGCTATAATGAAGTTGCCTTGAGATTATGGCTAAAGGTCATTTGGATCACTGCCTTCTAGCTAAGATAACAATGTCTTCAAGCTCAGAAGCGATGTTACAGAGCCATGGCATCTCCACGCTGGGAGGGAGCCCAACAGCTACCTAGTCTAACACATACCTGAGTAGACTCCCCTGGCCAATGTTCCCAACAAGGAGGCATCCCCCACTCCTGGGCAAACCTGCCTCTCTTGCCAGAGCAGCCCGGGCCACTTGGGGACAATGGAATTGTTTGCTTTTCCCGACATCAAACTGAACACAGCCCCCTCACTATTCCAGGTTCTGTTCTCTGGGGCCCAACTTAATAAGGCTAAAACTCTCTTCCACATGATGGTCCTTCAAAAACTATTGTGGTTCCTCCTGAATCTTCTCTTCTCCAGGGTAAACATTCCCAATTCCTTCAAAAGATCCTCATATGGCATAAACACAAGGCCCATGAGTATTCTGGTGTCCTTTCTCTGGATACCCTCTGACTTGTCAATGTCTTAAATTGTGACACCCAGAACTGAGCACAATCCTCCAGATATGGTCTGACCAGTGCATGTGCCCACAGTACACAGAGATTCTCACCTCCTGAAGCTTGTGGTCCATCAATACCCTCAGAACTTTTTCAGATAATAGACTGCTGCCTGACCTTGCCTTCCCCATCCATATTCCTGTTTGTTTACCTAAGTCAGGTTCTGGTATCAGTCCATAGTTGATCCCGAGAATGCCTCAGAAGGAGAAATCAGAGCCACAAGATCAGAGGATCACCCAGGTCCCATCAGGCAGCAGGTCAGGGTTTCCCAAAGAGGGGAGACACAGTAACATGGGTCTTTCAGAGTGGAGTTGTAGCAGAACGGAGGCTGCCTCTTACCTCCTGAAGCCTATGTTCATCTACTTAGACGCCCAGCAGCCTAGAAACCCAGGAAAGCTTCCTACCTCACTCTTCCCTTTCAACAGTGTGGGAATGTAAGGCCACACTATGTGTGCATGTGCATGTGTGTGCATGCAGGTAAGCAGAGCTGTTTACCGGAGGGAAGCCCCATAAGCTGCTGCCTAACAATGCAGGGGGGTAGGGGGTGGTTTCCAGAGCAGTTGTCCCACTGGGCATGCTCAGACTGCTGCCTGAGCCCTTCTTAAGTCGAAATAGACGGGTAGGAGGTTGGAAAGGGAAGAAGCCATCCCTAGCTCCTTCCAGGGTTTCTATGCTTCCTAATACTGGATGGCTGAGCTGTCAATCAATAGTAGGGCAGCCAGTGATATTGATGGCAAATGAGAGGGTGTGGTCTCTTCCCACTTCATTTGTATATATGCCGTGACTATTTCTGCCCCCTGCCCCAGTATCCAGTATAAACATCTTGCATTCATGGGGTTGCATAGGAGAGTGACACAGGGTATATGTATGTGTGATGGGGTGAGGACAGGGTGGGGAGAGGGCCTCTGACAATGGGGAACCAAGACTAGAGGCACACTGACAGGACCAGATCTCATGCAGCTGTGGCCTTAAAGGAAAGGGGGTGTAGGAAGGGATATGAAGATGAACAGCTGGTCTCACGGTTCCCAAACAACTAGGCCACTTCTACTGGTCCCATCTTAAAAAGAATAGATGATATAAAATGAGGGACACAGGTCTGGGCAGGAGAAGACTAAAGAAGACAAGATGGGGGAGGCAACCCAACCTCAGAAGCAGCTCATCTGACCTGTTCCTGATCCCAGATCGTTTCTACAGCATCCCTAAACACTCTGCTTGTTGACTCTGGGTGAAGGGTAGCTTACCACCTCCCAAGGCAACCTGCCCTACTTGGGGCAGTTGTGATTGGTAGGAAGGCTTTTCTGACATTGAGCCAAAATCTTCCTCCATGCCACTCCCTTCTTGGCAGTGGGTGACTACTACCCCTTGCTGGTACCTTGGAAGTTCTGCGTTCTGTTTTTCAGGGGTCAAGCTGAAATAGCCTATCTCCCTTTAGGAGTATGGGATTGTAGACTAAGAGCTGTAAGGAAGCTCAGAGGCCAGCTAAGCCAACTCTCACATTTTAAACAATAGGGAAGTGGAGGCTCACTTTCTCCTCCCAGATATGCTCTCTTCCCTGGGTTTTTGTGACACCGTTCTGTCTTGGTTCACTTCTTACCTGCCTGATTGCTGTTCCTTCTCTCTCTCTTCTTCTTCTTAAATATTATTGTTATTATTGCAGGGCAATGGGGGTTAAGTGACTTGTTCAGGGTCACACAGCTAGTAAGGGTCAAGTGTCCAAGGCTAGATTTGAATTCAGGTCCTCCTGAATCCAAAGCCAGTGCTTTATCCACTGCAGCGCCCTCTAGCTGCCCTCTTGACTGCTCCTTCTCAATTTCCTTTCCTTTTTCTTCCTTCAGGCCATACCTCCTAACTGTGGTTTTCTTGCAAGGCTTTGTCCAGGGTCCTCTTCTCTATTCCCCGGATCATCTATACCAGTAACATCAAACTCAAATAGAAATGGAGGCCACTAAACTTTATGTAAAGATCCCTGTCGCTATTTTTAAGGACCTATTTCTGGGTGTATTGTAGCCTTTGGTAGAATGGAAGTTCCCTGAGGACAGCCCCTCTATCTCTCTTCAGTGCCAGGCACTTAGTAAATGCTTCTCAAATGACTGATTGGTAGATGGCCACTGCATCCCTTCCAGCTTCCGGCTCTGTGAGTTTCTACTCCTAAGTACTAGAAGAGGAGTTGGGCCCTTGGAAAACTTAGCCAGCAACAATGACAATTGGCTTGTCTTGAGGGTGGGCTTTCATCCCGCACAATGCGCTGTCTCAGGAGCTGCTGGGGCTCCCCTCCCGGAAGGGGAGCACGAGACACGGGCCAGGTAACTTCTTGGGAATCTGTGGGGATTTATGGCCAGACAGAGCCTGCCTTGGACTTCCCTTGGGCTCACAGAGGTTGGGCTTCAGCCAAAGGCACCCGGGTTCCAAATCTCCCCCCAGTGAGCCCCACCAGGGGACCTGCATTTGTCCTCATTCCTCGGGGTTAGATTAGTGTTGAAAAATGAATGAGGTTACCTCAGGGGTGGGGGTGGGGGAGGAAATGGCACATTTACTCCTCAGCATGCCTTAAATTGTTCAGATTAGTCAGGGAACCAATTAGTCTAGCAAACCTCAGAAGGTCTGGAGGCAAGAAATGCCACCACTCGGGGATGGGCCAAGAGAGAAGAGGGAGGGTAGGCCAGTAGGGGGCCACAGGATGGGGGCTGGGAGGGGGAAGCAAAGGAAGGCGGGGGGGGGGCTTGGGTCAGTGCCCCCCACGTGCCTGCTCCGGACAGAAGCCTGCCAAGGACCTGCCTGCAGCAGCTCGGTACTCTTTTCCCTCTGCAGCACTTTAGTGCTCGTAGGTTCCTGCGCCCTTCACAGGCCTTTGGCACAAAGTGCTGAAGTCTCATGGTAGGCCGGAGCTCATCGGCTCTGTGCCTAGCCCTCCTGGGGCCCGGGGATGCTGCTTGGTAATGGACAGCCCCTGCAGCAGCATAGACCCCACCCCCCATGCATACATACATACCCGCCTCCAACAAAATAGCCTTCCTTTCTCCTCTGCAGCTGGGAGAGCCAGGACACCAATGCTGACTTCACTGAACGTCAGCAGGGCCATTATCTCCTGAGCCCCTCACTGCCCAACCTATGGTACCAGACTTTTGTTCTTGCAGATGTCTAAATGAATAGCCGCCTTTGATGTGCCATTCTGTGCCTGAGGAGCTTGGGAGCAAAGGCTGCCTGAGCTCCCGGCCAACAAAAGGCATCCATCTTGCCTCACAGCCCAGGCTGTCCAGGCTGTCTGAGTCAACAAGTGTTTCCTGTGACCCTGCTGGGGGCCTAGGCCCGAGCAAGTCCAAGGCCTAGTGGGGCATAAGGTTACAGAAGCAGGGTGGGGTCAGGCCTGAGAGCCTTCTCTATCCACTAATATTTATCAATCAAGGAGGTAAGAGGCAGCATGGGGTGGTGCCCAGAGGCAGTCCCGCTTCTAACACATGCTGGCTATGTGACCATGAGCAAGTCATTTAACTTTGCAGTGCCCTGGACACCCAGACACTTTAAGTAATAGACAGTGTGCTGGACTGTGTCAGTGAAAGGAATTTCTATACCAGGAGTTCCTCATGTTGATGAAATCACAGATCTAGTAAATCAGAATGGGGAAGCCATATGGGGTAGTGAAAGGAATTCTGGGAAGTAGAGAAGGCAAAGTTAGGTAGCTTTGTCTGAAAAAGATCCTGGGATTTTAGTGTATTGTAAGCTTCAGATGAGATATCACTGGGATATGACAGTCCAGAAAGCCAATGGGATCTTGGGCTGCACTAAGAGAGGCCTAGTGGCCTGGCCCCATGCTGTTTACTCTGTTTATTTGCTTTTGTTTTTGTTTTTTTGTTTTTTTGCAGGGCAATGAGGGTTAAGTGACTTGCCCAGGGTCACACAGCTAGTAAGTGTCAAGTGTCTGAGGTCGGATTTGAACTCAGGTCTTTCTGAATCCAGGGCTGGTCCTTTATCCACTGCAGCACCACCTAGCTGCCCCCAATGCTGCTTACTCTGACTTCACTGGATCACATGTGGGCGCCAGATTTTGGGAAAGGCCCAGGTAAATGGGAGCATGTCTAAAGTAGGACCTTGAGTTGGTATCATGGTCCATGAGGAGGAGCTGGCCGAGTCCTGAAGTGGTCCTGATGGGGCCCACTTCACTTTGGGAGGTGACCCCTTGTCATAAGGTGGTCTCTGAGCTCCATTCCGCCAACACTTGAGAGATGTGGGAATTCGGGCAAGCCAAGGTAGTTTTCTGAGCCGGTTTGCTCCTTAGCAAATGAACCTTGTACACATTACTGGCCCCCTGGCATTACTGGGAGGCAACAGCCTTGGAGAGCTCTAGAAATGTTGGTGCGTATCCTTGCTCCTTTCCTGCCTGCACAGAGATCTGTTCTGGGCTCCTCAGGTAGCTGGGAGAGAGGCACCGGAGGGAAGAGGCTTGAGGTCCCTCCACTGATGTCCACAACAGCCCCAGGAGGTTCAGAGGCCCAGAGGTTGGAGCTGAGAGGGAGCTCAGACGTCACAGGGTCCAACCCTTCATTTTATAGAGGAGGAAGTGAAGTGATGCCCAAGGTCAGCTAGATGGCAGAGCCAGGACTCAAACTCAGATCCCTGAGTCCCAGTCTAACAACCTCCTCACTGCAGGGGCTCTCAGTACCTCTTTGACATATGATGACACTAAGTCACAGAGAGGTTAGGTGACTGAGGAGAGTTTGGAACACAGGTTTTGGGGCTCCCAGTCCAATGCCTGTTTCCATATGCTGAGCCGCTGGTACCCGGAACTGTGTAGACAGGCCATGAGTTTGTGCAGCAGATGCCTAGGGGAGCCACAAAACATCACAGCTTATCGGGGGACCCAAGAACATGGCTCTTCCTCAGGGACTTTCAGGGGGATGCCCCTGCTGTGATGAAGCAGCCCAGGGGGCTGGGCTCCCAGCGGATGCACAAGTCCCTTAGGGAGAAGTGAGAAAGGTGGGGCTAGATCTTGAAAGCATCACAAGGTATGGGGCTGAATTGTTAGGCATGGACAGAAAATGCAACTTGCAGGAAAGCAGGTCACCCTGATGTATGTTAACACTCAGTGGTTTGGGGGCAGCTAGGTGGCGCAGTGGATAAAGCACTGGCCCTGGATTCAGGAGGACCTGAGTTCAAATCCGGCCTCAGACACTTTACACTTACTAGCTGTGTGACCCTGGGCAAGTCACTTAACCCCAATTGCCCTGCAAAACAAAAGAAAAATACTCAGTGGTTTCTAAGAAACTTTAGGCCTCTCATTTTCTGAAGAAATTTTCATGGCAACAAGTTACCTTTCTGTGTCCCTTAAGCTCAGCTGACTGTGCCTAAGGGCTTTGGGGTACAGTGGAAAGAGTTTGGGCTCCAGGACTTACTAGGTGTGTGATCTTGGGCAAGTCACCTCCTCTATGTACCTCAGTTTACTCATCTGTAAAATGGAGATAACAATGCTTGTGCAATAGGCATGCTTCAGGTGCCCACACCCATAAAACTTCAGCTGTCAGATCAATGATGGAAAAAGCCAAAGAATGGGTAGTATTTGGGGCCGGTGTGTGTGTGTGTGTGTGTGTGTGTGTGTGTATGTGTGTGTGTGTATGTGTGTGATGTAGGATGGAGCTGGTATATGAACTTTTCAAGTTAGAAAGGAGAGGGGTTAAAGCTCCCTATGCATTTTCCCTTATGGTTGCTGGATCAGGACTGAGAGACCTGGGCTACTTATGTGGAGATCCTTCCAAGGGGCCAGACTATTCACACCACTAAACTTAAAGGAGCATAGGAGAGCAGAGATGCTCCCCCCTTGTATTCACCAGCACTCGGCTCCATGGCCTCTCTCCCTTGCTGCTAAACACAGGCACTTTGCTTGAACTCTTGGGTTTGGGGTCTACCTTCTTCAGACCAAAAAGGTGTGGGCTGAAAAGTATTTACAAGCTTCCAATCCGTCCTTTTATAAAATCGCCATTGAAATATATGCCGTGTTGTTGTTTAGTCCAGCTCTCTGTGATCTCATTTGGAGTTTTCTTGGCAGAGATACTGGAGTGGTTTTCTATTTCCTTTTCCAGCTCATTTGACAGATGAGGAAACTGAGGCCAACAGGGTCAAGTGACCTGCCCAGTGGGTCTCTGAGGCTGGTCTTCTGGACTCCAGGCCCAGACTCTGTGCACTATGGCGCCACCTAGCGGCTTTGTATATTATGCTATTCCTGTAGGATTAAGTTCCACTGAAACACGGTGTTTGTTTATCGCAGGTGGGGGTTGAGCTAAAGTCTGACTGTATAAATCCACTTTGGCTCCTTAGACTGATGCCATAAATGGCGCCTTAGGGGTATCTCTGTGGTCCTCTGCAGCTCCAGCTGCTTTGGGGAGAGGCATGTGATAAACAGCACTGGTGCCTTACTCCTGGATAGGGTCAGCTGCTTGCTCAGCAGCACCCCCTGGTGGTTAAGATTGTATCTCACAGGGTAGTTGAGGCAAAATACTTTAATCCTTAAAGCTCTATAGAAATGGGAGCAGCGACTGTAAACTGATCCCTCTTTTTGCCGATTTGAGGGGAAAGGAGACAACCTGTTCCTTCCATGCTATTTACAAACATGTTCTAGTATACCCCATACTCAAACCCCTCTCACGAGACCCTCCCATGCCTGCTGTCATCTGATATTGCTCTTCTCCTTCTCAGCTTAATGCCTTGGGGAAAAAACCCAACAATGGCTGCCTCAGCTTCTTCATTCACTTTTTTTTAGGACAATGAGGGTTGTGACTTGCCCAGGGTCACACAGCTAATGTCAAGTGTCTGAGGCTGGATTTGAACTCAGGTCCTCCTGAATCCAAGGCCAGTGCTTTATCCACTGCACCACCTAGCCGCCCCCTTCCTCACTCACTTTCAGAAAAGACTGAAAAATTGGAAGAGCAACTAAGGGAGGGCCCACAGAAAACAACTGAACAAGAAACAAAGGAGAGTGACTTAATCCCTGTACGAACCAAACCAAACCATCTGGATACCATATTTCAAAATGCTAAAAGAAAACTGCCTCGAACTGGTGGAGCCCAAGGGCTTATCACAAATTGAACTCACCTCCAAATGGCATAGTCCAAAGCCTGAGATTTTAGGTCAAAGTACAAATATCGACAGCGGCCAGAAAAAAGGAGACCAAATACCAAGGAAGCACAATCAGGACACTTAGGAGCAAATACTACTACTCTGAAAGACTCTAAGATTAGCTTGCCTGCAAAAGTGAGTAGCATTTTAGGGGGGTGGAATGGCCCTTTGATAAAAATAGAGGATTTACAAGCATTTCTGTTGAGAAAACCAGACGTGCAAATTCAGGAGACAAGAGAAACCTAGAAATCTATGGACATGAGAGCCATTTGAAGGCTTTGACTGATGATCAAGGGCTTATATCCTAATGGGATAAAGAAACCATCGTTCCTTCAAAACCCCGATGTCTTCCAGAGCAAGAAAGAGTGCAGAAAAGGACAGGCTGTCAGACTGGGGAGAGTTTTGTATTTTTTTGTTTAATTTAAGGGAGTAAAGGAAGGGAAGAAAGAAGGAGGAACTGAACTTACTAGTCTTCCTAATTGGGGCATGTGGGAAAAAGAACATACAAACACAAACGAAGCAGAGCATTTATTTATGTTAAAAATAAGCACAGGAATCAATAGACCTCTGCAATGTGTAAATAACATGGTAATTAGGAAAGAGCAATGGTAAATAGTATCAATTAAGAACCAAGAATGAGCACTACCAGGGATAGAAAAACACTATAACGACGACAGCTAACGTTCCTGTGGCCCGTGCTACCTGGTGTTGTGTCCAGCACTTTATAATGATTCTCCCATTGGAAACTCACAACCACTCTGGGAGGTAGGTGCTGTATTTATCTGCATTTTACAGGTAAGGAAACTGAGGCAGACAGAAGAGAAGTGATTTTTAGTCCCCAAGTGCAAGAGTTTACATCTATCCCTATTGAATTTCACCTCATTAGGTTGAGCCCAGTGCTGAAGCCTGCCAAGATACTTGTGGCTCTTGGCTCGGTCACCACCCACTTGCTGTATTGGCCATTCTTCCCAATTTGCCAGTCATCAACAAGTTTGAGGAGGATACTGATTATACCTTTATCAAACTCACTGATAAAAAGTGTAAACTAGCCCTGGGTCAAGTGCACATCTCTCAGATACTCTACTCTCACTGAATCATTAACAACCACTCTTTGCTTTTGCCCATCCAATCTCCTTCGATCTTTTGGTCGATAGAGACTGAGCAGAAGACAATCTGAAAGGAGAAGGCACCAGCATCTGGGAGATGGGGAAAGGCTCCCTGCAGTAGGTTTGTGCTGAGTTTTGAAGGAAGTCTGGGAAGCTAAGAAGGTAAGAAGGAAAGAAGGAAGGAAGGAAGGAAGGAAGGAAGGAAGGAAGGAAGGAAGGAAGGAAGGAAGGAAGGAAGGAAGGAAGGGAGGGGGCAGTAGCACAAAGGCATTTGATGGAGGATCCCTGAAGTCAGGGCCTAGGCCTCAGGTTCAGGATCTCCCAGATGAAGATGACTATAGGGGAGTAACCCAGACCTGCCACTTGAGTGACTGACCAGGCCTCAGCACATGGTGGTAAGGGCAGTGGCTTGGAAACTTCAATGAACATTTCTTCAATTTCAACAAGTGTTTGCTAAAAACCCTGTCCTAGGGCCAGGAGCCCAGAGACAACAATGAAACAGTTGTTGATCTCAGGGAACTTACATTTTGCTATAATAATGTGCTATCAAGAATGTCCCAAACTTACCCAGAGCTTTACAATGGGCCAGTGCTGGGAGGGGCACCTAAGCTAGGGATTCTTGGAAGTGAGGTTTAGAAAGGAACACAGTTCACATGTCGAAAATGGGAGATGGAAGAAGTGAAAGCAAATAATACTGGGCCAGGATGAGCGTGCAATGGGCAGCTGCCTCCCAAGGGTGGTTAGATTCAAGAGCAGGAAGTTACCTGCGTTTCTCCCCCTCTGAGTCCCCCTTTCCCCTGTGGGCTGGCCACTTCTTCTTTTTTTTGTGGGGCAATGAGGGTTAAGTGACTTGCCCAGGGTCACATAGCTAGTAAGTGTCAAGTATCTGAGGTCAAATTTGAACTCAGGTCCTCCTGAATCCAAAGCTGGTGCTTTATCCACTGCACCACCTAGCTGTCCCCTAGGGCTGGCCACTTCTTCTTCTTCTTTTTTTTTTGTGGGGCAATGAGGGTTAAGTGACTTGTCCAGGGTCACACAGCTAGTAAGTGTCAAGTGTCTGAGGCTGGATTTGAACTCAGGTTCTCTTGAATCCAGGGCCAGTGCTTTATCCACTGTGCCACCTAGCTGCCCCGTAGGGCTGGCCACTTATACCCCTGACCACAGCAGAAGTTTCCCTTTGAGGACCAAACACCAGACAGAGCTAATGAGGAGGCCTGGGAGTTGGGTCCTCTTGGGCTTCTGTGCCACTTGGGCCTAGGTAACCTCTATTCTTCTGCTCGACTCCTCACCTGGAGGTGATATATATTTTTATGGATATACTATTTGTATAGTGCTCTGAAGAGGAAAAGCATTCTTAACGACTAGTTGCATTTTATGAACAAATTAATATACACTTTCATTACCATAGCTGAGCAATTGCCAATCATTATGGTAATTGGCTGGTGAACATCTGCCCTGATAGTTGGGGTCAGGAGGTGCGGGTATTGGCAGGGATTCAGTAGCAGCTGTTCAGGTGGGAACACCAAGGTGTCTACTCGCTCGGGGAAAAGACAAGAACAGCATTGAGAATGAGCTGAGGCAGGAAAGACTCTAGAGGTGAGAAGACATTAGAAACAGCCTCCAGGGATGGCGCAGGCTCCCTTGGAGGTGTCCTTTAGGGGCCTGGTGCCACTCCAGACACAGGGTGCCCCAGCTGGGGAGATACAAGTCCTGCAATGAGAGAGAAGGCCGGAGCGAGAAGCCAGAGTAAATTGTGGACAAGGGCAAAGCCATTGAAAGCTCAGCAACAGGGGATTGACATGATGAAGAATCTGTCTTCTGTGTGCTGGAAGGGCTGGCAGAGCCTAGGATGGGGCTGGCAGCAGGGAAGATAGCCGGGAGGCTGCTACAACAATTCAAGGGGTAAGAATTAAGGGCCTGGGGGCAGGAAAAGGAAGATATGGTGCCAGAGATGTTGCAAAGGAAGAACAGAGAAGCTTTGGTGATCCCTGGGCCAGAGGGAGGGCACAAGGGTAAGCGATGGGTCAAAGATTCCTTGGAGCATTTGAGCCTGGGTGACCAGAAGGATGGATACAAACAAGGAAGCCCAGAGGGGAAGCTGGCTGGAGAGGATGGAGAGGAAGACGATGAATTCAAGCCATAATACATTCCATTTGGAGGGACAAAATTATAGTTCAAGAGTAAAGAAATAGCTGGCAGGCAGCTCTTGGCCTCCAGTTATCTGCAGAGAGGTGAAAAGTAAAATCACAGGAGTGGACAAGGCCCCAGAGTGAAGGCAGAGAGACGAAGAGAACAGAGGCCAAGGACATCCCTTGTTACCACCTCCCAAGCATGGCCCAGTTACCACAAGCCTTATAACATCGCCATCTAGCCAAGGGCAGAATTGATTGGAATGTTGCTCCATCTTGGGCCAAAACGAAACAGGCCGAGCTTCGGAAGTTGGTAGTCCCCA
The DNA here is from genome assembly GCF_019393635.1 of Dromiciops gliroides. Lineage (NCBI taxonomy): Eukaryota > Metazoa > Chordata > Mammalia > Microbiotheria > Microbiotheriidae > Dromiciops > Dromiciops gliroides. The sequence goes on from NC_057867.1 coordinate 5,957,910, forward strand.
AAGTGAGACTTTAAAGAGGAAGCTTCCCATGGAACTGCACAGAGAAGACGACTAGGGTACCGTGAGTACCCCATCCCTCTCCCTCCCTCCGTTCCTCCCTCTTCTCTTCTCGGCCCACTGCCAAATTATCCATGATGGAGAGGGGATGTCTCTCAGACAAGGTAAGAGGAAGGAGATGGTGCTTTGGAGATGGTGGTATCAGTGATAGCAACTGTGAATATCATTTGACTACTTAGGAGGCTGAGGTGAGTGGGAGAGAACTATAGTAACTCTGGGTTATCTGAAAAGCATGTAACCAAATGGCTAAAGGATAAGGTCATAACATACAAGGTTTCAGGAGGGGGAGCCTCAAGTTGTCTATTCTATCAAATAGTTCCGAAAGACCCTTTACTGAGTGGTGTCCCCAGGCCATTGGCCCAGGGATGAGTGACTCCCGGTTGGCAGGGAGAACAGAGCATCCTGGGCCTCCTTTGGTCTCAGCACCATTCCCTCCAAACGTTTGCTTGAGTAGCAAGCTACAGGATATCTTGCACCTGAGACATTTCTCTAAATTGGAGCAATCCATCCAAGCCCCGGCACTTGGGATCCAGCACTTGTTAAGTGATTATCATGTATGTACCAGAAAGGGTGTTAAATATCGGGGATACAAAGAAAGGCCCAAATGTTGTGAACCAACAAACTAAGTCAAAGCTACAGCAGGCCCAGATGGATGCCACGGCAGGCTGTGGCAGCTGGGAGAGCTTGGTAGGGGTTGGATCACATCCATAATGGCAGAGGGTAGAATGAGGGGGTGAGCTCTCCCTCCACGAGCTGTGTCCTGCCCAAAACCTCCCCTGGGGGCTCGCTACATTTCAGGGAGAATAAGTGATGAATCGGAGCCTTTCTCAGGACAGTGAAGGGGGATGGATGCTCTGTTGATTGAGGCTCCACCGAATGAATCCCGGGTGTTTGTTCCAGAGAAGAGAAGGTTTGGGGGCTGGGCAATGAGAGCCATCTTCAAGCATTTGATGGAGCAGGGGTGGACCCTGGAGTATGCACAGGCTGAGGCTCACACCCTTTGTGTGGCATGCCAAAGCAGTAGGAGGCTTCTCCTCCCAGAAGGCTTTCTGGAGGACCACTTGTTAGACTAGAGGTCTAACCTTGATGTCCTTTCTAATACTAATCCCATGAGCCTTCACTGGGGTGTGCTAAGGCACAAGGAAACATCCAGTAAGTCTTGCTTGCTTACCTACTACATGCTAAGGTAACCAGACAAGCTACCACTGTTGCCCGCAAGTTGGAGGAATGGTCTTGGAGCTGTCTTGGAGTTGAATGACTTAAGGGATGAAAAGATTTAGGGCCATTAGAAGCCATCATGTCCTACTTTGCAAAAGGAGAAAAGGGAGGCCTCAAGGGGGGAGGCATTTTTATCAAAGAAGATAGCCTGAGCAGAGGTAGGAAGACAGAGTGAGGCCTCTGACCCGGCTTGCCTACAGGGTATCTGGTGGGGAGGAGTAGGAACAGGTCAGGGCCATTCCAGGCAGGTCAAAGAGCCTAGACATGACATAGTGGGTGACGTGATTGGTGCAGGAAGCTCCTTGGCCAGTGGGAATATGGGTAAACCCTGCTACAAGGCATCTTAGCCTTTGTGAAATCTTCCCAGAGACTTAGGCTGGGGAAAAAAGAATAGTCTGCCAGTCTGGGGGTTCTCAGAAGGGCCTCCTGTTACCTGGCCAAAGTGGAGCAGTAGATAAAGCCCTGGACTTGGAGTCAGGGAGATCTGAGTTCTAATCCTGTCTTAGACACTTGCCAGCTGTGTGACCCTGGGCAAGTCACCTAATTTGTCTGCTTTGGTTTTGTCATCTATAAAATGGGAATACTAATAGTACATACTTCACAGAATTGCTGGGAGGCTCAGATGAGATAACATATGGAAAGCACATGGTCAACTTTAAAGGGACATATATATATATATATATATATATAATTGTGATGGTGATTATGATTGGACTCCACAATTTCTCCTGGCCAAGCCACAGAGTTCACTGCAGAATTGGAGAGCCACAGACTTGCCATAGCTTCTCCCTAGTTGTCTGCTACGAACTGTTGGGTTTGTGTTCCATCCCTCACCCATAAGCCCGCTCCAGAGAGATGATTTTTAGAATCTGTGACACTGGCCCTGTCTATCTTCCCAGTAGGGTACATACAGTTACTCTAGCCTGGAAGCCTGTACTGGCTCCTCTCCACGAAGCTTGTCTTATCCTCTACACCCATGACCAGATTTATCCCTTTGTTATAATCCAGCTCTGCTCCTCAGTCCCCTGTCTGCAGCCCTCTGTGGTTCCCCACTGCCTTCAGGGCAGAGCTCAGACTCTGGCCTGGTTTCCCACACTGCCTATGTTCTTGCCCTCTTCCACCACTGTTACCTTGGCTCTCTTCACCACAGCCCAATATTACATGTTGAAGTTGTCCTGCAAAGCCCGACGCCAACTCTTCCTCCTCCTGGAAGCCTTCCTGGTTCAGTTCTAGGAGCCACATTCAAGGAAGTATAATGAGAAACTGGAATCCAATCAGATGAGGGCCGTGGGAGGGGCAAAGACTAGAGACAAGGTCTCATGGGAATGGATTGAAGGAACTAGGGAGGATTTTCCTATGGCAGAGAAGACTTGGGGGCAACAGGATGGCAGAATATAAGTAATAACCCTAGCCCTAATCTAAGCTAATATTGTTCTAGCACTCTCCAATCTACATTGGAATCCCAGGAGATCTCAGTGTGGCTGGGGGGTGGGGTGGGGTGGGGGTGCTCTTATTGAGCGAGCTGGGCTCCTGTGTGCCCTTGAATAAGTCAATACCGTCACTGTCAAATGAGAAGATGAGACTAGATGACAGCTCGAGCCCCTTCCAGCTCTAATCCCATGATCCCTTGCTCTCTCCTCCTTTGAAGCAAGAGTGTCCACTAGATGCCATGCTTTGCACCTTAGCTTCTGTCACCAGCTACAGTGCTCAGAAGGAAACACCAGTCCAGGCTCCCCAGCTCCCTCCAGGCACAGGCATTAGCTGCCTCAGGGGCAAGGCCCCACTTTACTCTGAGTGCTGGGACACTATATGCCTTCTTGCTGCACCCTCTCCTTGGGTTCCTTGAGTGGCCCAGCATGGCCAGCCTTTAGATTTACTTTCATGCCACAGGAGGGGCTCCAAGGACAGGTTTTGCCTCCTTTACAATTGAGCCACTCGATTGCTCTCAGCCTCAGTTTCCTCCCCTGTAAAGTAGGGATGGTAATATTAGCACCTATCTTTCTACTTGACAGGGCCAAAGCGAAGCCCCCTGTAAGCCTTAAAGCACTAGATAAATGCCGGTGCTCATGTTCATCCTTCTAATCGGGCATGTTTCGAAAGACCTTTGTAAAAGCTATAGTCCGTGGAACAATTCCCATCCATCAGTTCCTCCCAAATGAGTTCTTCTCAGTCTAATTGTTGGCCACGGGGTTGGTGGCTGGGCTGCTGTTTCCCTGAGGGATCGTCATGTTAGGAAGGAGAGGCCTTGCTGGGTGCAGCTGTGGCTGAGGCCTGGGGGGGTGCAGCTGCTGCACTTTATGGCCTTGTTGGAGAGCGTGAAGAGCGCCACTTGTCTGGGCCATGACTTGCACGTGCTTCAGCTCCAACGTCTGGCTCCTAACAGTCATCTATCCACCACTGTGAAGGGACAACAAGGTAGTCCCCAAAGCAAAGAGGTGAAGGACAGCAGGCTCCACTACCTCTTGAAAATGCTCAAGTTCTTTTTTTTTTTTTTAGTGAGGCAATTGGGGTTAAGTGACTTGCCCAGGGTCACACAGCTAGTAAGTGTTAAGTGTCTGAGGCCGGATTTGAACTCAGGTACTCATGACTCCAGGGCCGGTGCTCTATCCACTGCGCCACCTAGCTGCCCCCCAAGTTCTTTTAATGAGCACTCCCTGTTCTTTCAATGGCTGCGTTCATGGGACAACAGTCTGCAAAGAATTCAAATGCAGGGTCATCCAAAGGGCAATGGAGAGATCCAGGGTGGGATACATATAACGAACAGGGAATTATGGAGACTCAGTGAGAAGGATGCCCCAAAGAAATATATGAGCACAAGAGCTGGGCTGGTCAGGAAGTGATAATGAGGGATGACTGATAGATAGCACAGCCTGTGCGCTCTGATGGTTTCCTTGGCAAGATAACTTGAAGAAGGCCTCCAGAATGTTGAGTGAACTCGTGTGGTGAGCTAATGGGCAGATGTGGACAAGAACACCCCAAGATGGGCAGGCTTCTCCTTGTGGTATATAGGGACGGGTAGTATTGGAGGTTATACCCATGTTGAATCATTGGATTATTCAAGAACATCAGGATGCAGGCACAAGACTGATGTTGCTTTTTGAGGCTGAGGTAGGCTGGTAACTGGTATTGGAAGAAGTCATTTCCCCAAGAAAGCCAAGAAAACCTCAATTCTATATTTTTTCCTCTTCACCCTTGGGTGGTGCATTTCCAGTTCTGGGTTTTGATGCTCCCTCAGTTCTAGAAGGACTGCTGGTGGGGACTTATAGTGAAAGTAGGTCCGGGTCTACTCAGCCATCAGGGACTTAAGAATATGCTTGGTACCTGACCTCAGGCCAAGTTCAAGCTGAGTCCCCTCTACATGAGATTTTTGGCCTAGAGAATGGATTTAAGATACAACCCTCCCCCCACCAAGGGACAAGTCTCTTGGCTCTAATGGACATCTTTTCCCCATATAGACTAGGTTGCTAGTGGCAGCCATCGCATCTCTGGGTTTTGGACCTGACCCAGGGGTGGGGTGGGGCAGGGAATGAGGGCCTAAGAGTGGTGAGGACTGCCTGGGGCCATCTAGAGCCTGTGAATTTGCTTCTGTCTATGTATTCTTCAATAAAGCCTATGGCAGCAAACCAACTGCAACTGTGGCCCATCATGTCAAACCATTAGAATTCTCTGAATCCCGGGCCAAGATCAGCTTTAATTTGAAACAAACTCTTTCCTGAGCTGCACCCTTCCTCCTGTGCTCTGATGCTCTGTTGCTGTGGGGAGGCAACAAGCACACGAGATCGTTCTCTGAGCAGCTGGTGTATTCAAATGTGGCTTTTTCACTTGGCAAGAGTGTCTCTTTGGGAATGGCATCCTCCTCGCTGACATTCAGAGAGCGGAGGCCTCTTTTGACCTGGAGGAGCACGCGACCTCAGCCATGTGGCCACACGAAGGGGCCTCTGAGGTCATGGGCACATTGCTGCTCCGATAGGGAAAGAATCTGTGTGCTTCGGAAGGTGTTTGCCCTTCAGAAGGGGGATGCCCAGAATCTTGGAGGTAGAAGGGACTTAAGAGAGTGCTCCTACGTAAACAGGAAGCTACACTCCAATGCCTCCATGAAGGGTTCCTCAGGGTGGTGGCGCCCACCGCCTCTCAAGGCAGCCCCTGTGCCACTTCTAGATGCATCTGATTGGCGGGAAGATTTTCTGTCCATTGGAAATGGCACTTGGACGGTGAGCTCTCTCCTGAACCCTGACCACTGGCACCTTCCCTCCAATCCAACGAGCACAAGAGCTCACTATATCCAGGCCTCCCTCCCTCTAGCCCCGCCCCAATGAGGAATGATGGATGATGGAAGTCGTGGTCAGATACAGGCCGACTTGCCCTGTAACGTGACCTCTCCAAAAGGTCAATGGGCTGCCCTTTGCTGGTGTTCTTAAGCTAGCGTTCACACCGAATGACCTCTACATTCCCTTCCAGCTTGGAAATGCTGCCTCTCTAACTTCCACCCACTGGCCTCATCTCTGCTGGCCCGGGGCCCAGCAGAACAAGCTTGATCCCTCTTTTGCTCTTTGCTAGTGTTTTGAAAGCCCTAGCATGACGCCAAGTTGGGGCCTGTCTCTTAGCCAGGCAGCTGAGCTCGGTGGTGATTAAGGCCTAGGGGCTATGAGAGGAGTTGTCAAGTTGGCATATGTGGCATCTCACAGATGTGACTGCAGCCCTGTGAGGACAGCAAACCACCCTCCAGGGAGGGCTTCAGACACGGGGCGGGGAAGGGCGGGAGGGGAGTGGAAGCAGGTTAAGGGGCTTGTGGCCGTCACCGGCGAGATGGTCTGAGAAGGGCTCCCTAGTCTTCCAGCTCTCATGGAAGTCCCATTGGCAGCTGGTCCCTCTGGAGGCTGGAGAGCTATGTCCTTCCATCTCAGCACCCCCAAAGTTGTCCCTGGAAAAGCCAAGACTGTTTCCATGAGGCCAGAGTTCTGCCCATAGGCCATCACAGCTGTGATGATGCTCGGCTAGGGGTCTGGCCTCTCTTTCCTTTTGGGCCCCTGCTCCTACACGGTTCACTGGGGCGCCTAGGGCTTTGGGGTCTGGGTATATCTCCAGCCCCAGTCCATCTCAGCTCAAGCCTTCAGTCCAGACTCTTCAGCGAATAGGGATGGGGGTCTCTTGGGAGTCTGCCCACCCTGAAGAGAGTCAAGAGATGGCTTCTCACAAGCAGCTCTTCTTTTTACAGTGTTCAGGCTACAACATGTTTCTTCCAAAGTCTTTGGAAGAGCCTCTCATGATCTCATCAGCATTGTAAGGAAAGGGAGATTCAGGCTGAGTGGTTTGGAAGGATGTTCCCTAGCCCACTGGCTCTTTCTTCCCTAGGAATCATGGGAAGCAGCCTAACAATACAGCTCCCCCCTCTCTCAATCACTTAAACACTGGTCATGAAAATTTAAATGTCACATCCTATAACAGGCAAATGTCACATCACACACTTTTCTCAAGGCAAAGGTTTGTTTGCTGCCTTGTGGGGTGGGTGTTGAGAGGGGAATAGAAATTTCAAGGAAATTCTCAGCTTGTTCCTGAGCTATACCCCTACCCACACCCCAATCAGGCTTAAAGGGCTTTGGGGAAACCCAGACCCAGACTGCCCCCTGCCATGGCGGGCCTGGGGATGTATGTACCAAGCCAGGGGGTGGCAGAGCCCCTTGTCTCCAAATGGGGCAAAAGGCCATTGAGTGTTGGGGCCAGGGAGAAAGCTGGGGAGGAAGCCTGGCAGGCGTCCCTGCTGGCGAAAGGGCACTAGCAGCCAGGCTCAGCAAAGGCCCATTTGCATATCTCCTGCATAAAGTCCTCAGCTGCCTTGAGAGGAATTCAGTTACCTTGTCTGAATCAGAGAAGCTCAGCCAAAAGTCCCACAAAGCCCTGGGAATCAGATTCCTCTGCTCAGTTACTCACCTGCTCTTTGATGTTCCCTTACTGCCCTCCTTCAGCCGCATGGGAGCACCGTAGGTAGCACTGGGCATGCTGGGCCCAGGGCACACACAGTGCAGGCATGAGGCTGCCATCCCAACCACCCTTGGGAGCCAATGGAGGGAGCCAGTCAGAGGCCCTGCAAGGACTGTCAGCCACTGGTGGCCTGGCCCCTGCCCCTGCCCCAGATACTTGCAGAACATAAGCCCTTTGAATCCAATGGGGTGGGTTCCGAGAGTGGAGATCTTTAGGCACTCAACCACAGAAGCTTGGCACTGGGGGAAGGGCTCCAAGGAGACACAGGGCCAGGGAGGCCCTTGGGACTGGGCCCCCTTTGCTGCCTAAATCTCAGCTGCAGATTCAGCCATGGAGTTTGTGTTCTGAAGAGCCCCCTGTTTACCAGCTCCCAGAAGGCCCAACGAGTGGAAGCCAAATCATTCTTTGTCTATATCTCATGCCAAATACGGGGGCTTTACAGTTGTACGATTAACCTAATCACCTAGTGGCTCGCCAGACTGGGCATCTCCTTTCAGAGACACCCCATGGCTAGCTTCCCTTAGTCTGCACCCCAAATATGCCACTGGGAAGCCTAGAGAAGCCTTCAGAAGCTCCTGGACAGGCCCAAGAGCTTGCCATCACTTTGGGAGCTTGAAGGACACACCTGTTCAGGTAACTACAGGCAGCATCCTGTTCCAGTTAAGTGTAAGGTCAGGGGCCTGTTACCTGGGCAGCTTCCAAGAGTTCGGCAAATACTTGCTTGACTCAGTACTGGGTAGAGAGCAGAATGCTGACTCAGGAGTCAGAGGACTGAGTTTGAATCCCAGTTCTTACTGTGACTCGCTGTGTGACTGTCCCTTGTAAAATGAGGAGGAGGTCCCTCCCAGCTCAGCTTCTGGAGTGGCCAGCTCAGGACTACAGGTTTTAGTGCATGTGTGCGTGTACTCATGTATGTGCGTGCTCATGTGCACATGCATGTGTGCTCAAGTGTGTGGGCCTGAGTGTGTACCCAAGTGTCACAGGCACTCATGTGTTTTTTCTTTTCTTTTTAATCATGTGGATTTTCCAAGGTGCCATGCCCTCTCTCTGGCAATGCAAGGGAGAAACTGGGGCTTCTAACGACTGTGCTTCCTTTGTTCTGAGGACTTCAAAGAAAGAACAGCCTGAGATCTTGGTACATATTAAGGGTTTCATTGAACTGAATGGCCCATTAGGCAACAATACAGAAGAGGAGCTCTCAACACTGAGTGACTTGAACAATCTGGATTGCTCCGAAGCTGTGACTTTCTGAGGCAGGCTTCACCCACAAGCAAGCAAAGACTGTTCAAAGAATGCCCTGACAGGAGCCGTGGCAAAGGTTGGGGAACCAAACTTCAGCAGGGGAAACCGAGGGCTGGCTCATCTCTGTCCTCTTGGGCCATCGCTGTTGATTCTCTGGGTCAGTCTTCTAAAGCTACATCTTTCAAAATGACTCCCCTGACTCCCAGCAGGAGCCCTGGGTGAAGAGCCTCGGGATACTTCTGAGGACCAGTGTCTGAGCAGGGCCCAGGAGTAAAGAGATCCCATTTCTTAACAGCCAAGAGAGGACCCAGAGGCTCTGACTCCTTTGCCAAGGCTCAAGGCTCTGGTGGCACTAAAGAACTGTCAGTGAATCTTAGCCCAAGTGAAATGGACCATCATTTGAACAATGGAGCATCTCTTCTTGCAATTTTCAATTTCATCTGGCCCTTGGGAACAAGTACTTATCACTGCAAACATGCAACACGTGCTTAAAAACCATTAATAGCAAAAGGGAAAAGGACCCACATGTACAAAAATATTTATAGCTGCTCTTTTTGTGGTTGCAAGGAATTGGAAATTGAGGGGATGCCCATCAATTGGGGAACGGCTGAACAAATTGTGGTATATGAATGTAATGGAATACTATTGTGCTGTAAGAAACGACGAGCAGGCAGATTTCAGAGAAACCTGGAAGGACTTACATGAACTGATGCTGAGTGAGACGAGCAGAACCAGGAGAACATTGTACACAGTATCAACAACATTGTGTTTTGATCAACTGTGATAGATTTGACTCTTCTCAGCAATACAATGGTCCAAGACAGTTCCAAAGGACTCATGATAGAAAATGCTCTCTACATCCAGAAAAAAGAATTGTGGAATCTGGATGCAGATTGAACCACACAATTTCTACTTTTTTTGTTCTTTTCCTTTTTTGAGGTTTTCCCCTTTTTTCCTGATTCTTCTTTCACAGCATGACTAATGCAGAAATATGTTTAATGTGATTGTACATATATAACCTATATCAGATTGCTTGCTGTCTTGGGGAGGGGGGTGGGAGGGGAGGGAGGGAGAAAAATTTGGAACTAGAAATCTTATAAAAACAAATGTTGAAAACTATCTTTACATGTAACTAGAAAATAATAAAATGATTTTATGATTTAAAAAAAACCACATTAATAGCAATGGCACAAAAGTCATGACAGTATGTGTGTGCAGGAGGGCTACTGCATAAGAGTGAATGTCATATCTTCTTTGTAATTTTCAGCACAGTGCAGGAAAAGAAGCATGTTCCTCTTTTGACCCAGTCACTTCACCCCAGGGAGAGGGTGTTACGTTCTTGGTCCGAGGGATTGTCTCTGGGATCAGAGGAGAAACAGACCCAGGGATCATGAAGTCTCATGAGAAGTGACTTCTACTTGCGCATGGCACAGAATAGGCATTTCATAAATGTTTATTGACTGGCATAGTACGGGAAGGGGAAATGGAGCTTGACACCATGTTGGGAAGCTATGAAAGCAGAATTCAGAGACCAATGCTCATAGGAGTAAGTGGGGCAAGATTTTGGAACTGTACCAGATAGTGATGTGAAGGTTGGAATTTGGGTTGAGGACTATTCGGATATGAGAGAGACCAATGGGGGAAAGAAACATGACAAACAGAAGGTTGCTGAGGGTTGGAGGGAAAGGAATATAGGCTAGATTAATTAGCTCATAGTCATGTGGTGGCACAAGGAAGCCACGAAATAAGCCAGAGGGTCCCAATAAGTGGGGAGTCTGAGGTCAGGAGGGGCTGAGCGTTCCTGCGGCTACTTAGCAATCAGTTGGAAAACAGAATGAATGCTGCCTGGTGGGACTGACTGGTTACATTAGATGTCAAAAGTTTTAGCTTTGCAAAGAGTATACATAGTTATGGGGGGGTCCTCCTTATACCAGAAGGATAGTTGGTAATCTACAGTAAGTTCCCAGTTGGTCCAATCTCTTAGACTCTAGTTTCCATCACCTTCTTTCACTCAAGGCATGGGACTGAATGAGGGCCACTGGGCACGAATGCTGAGGCGGATCACTATCTTAGAGAAGTCATGGGAAGCAAGTTTGGGCCGAAGCCATGAATATCCCTGCCAACCTGGCATTAAGAAAATTACCTGATATCTGATACTCTGCAAATTAGCAAAGATGATAAAAAAATAACAAAACAAAATGAGAACTGCAGCTGTTGGTGAGGCTATTGGAAGATAGGTACACTGATACATTGTTTGTGCAGCTGTGAATTAACCCAATCATTCTGAATATCAACTTGGAATGATGGATGAAAAGCGATTCAACTGTCTCTATCCTTTGACTCAGTCATCCCACTAGTGGGCAAATATGCCAAGGGAATCAAAGACAGAAATAAAACTCTGGTAGTAAAGGAGTGGAAACAGAGGGACTCCCTATCAGTTGGAGAATGGCTAAACAAACCAGGGCATGTGAACATCTGGTTGTACAATTAGAAATAAGACATTATGTTGACTTTAGAGAGATGTAGGAAAAGATGAGGAGCGAAATAAGTAGCTTAGAAAGAACAATATTTCAATGTCTACACTGAAAAATGAGTCCGAACAGCTAATGAAACCAGAGTAGAGAAGCGGAGAGTGGTGAGGGAGGAATGCTGTGTGCGCTGTCAGATGGAGTCAGCCCACAAATGTTTGTACTTAATCATTTCCTCAGTCAATATGGAGGGGAAGGAGAAGTTCCCTCCCCCACTTCCTACATGGCTGGGAGGAAATGCCTAAGGGTGTCACTAAAGCAAGCATATATTTTTAAAAGACTTACTCTTCTCTCTACCAGCAGCCTCTGAACCATAAACAAACACACACATCACCTAAATGATGACCTGCCCTAATGTCCTTCCCTCTGTCCAGTCCTCACCCCAGCCTACCTCTGGGGGATGGCTTTTTCCATTGATGCCTACTGCAAATGGTCATTTGGAACCTAGCTTCACCTGGACACAAATATTCAGGGAGTAGAGAGGCATGACTACTTTGGGGTGATTTGCCCTGACCTGTAGAAAGCATCAGGACAGGCGGCAAAGGAGCTCATCCCAAGCAAATGTGGCACCAAGAAGCAAGAACAAGTTGCACCTGACCAGTGTCTGAGAAATGCTCAAGGCCAAAGCCATCCCAGGTAGAGGCCAAGGTTGGCCTCCAGGGTGAACTGCAGACAGAGCTGCTGCTCTGGGCAGGTGACCCCGCTTATAAAACAAATAGAGGGGGCAGCTAGGTGGCGCAGTGGATAAAGCATCGGCTCTGGATTCAGGAGGACCTGAGTTCAAATCCAACCTCAGACACTTGACACTTACCAGCTGTGTGACCCTGGGCACCCTCATTTGTCCCGCAAAAACCCCAACAAAACAAAAACAGAAAAACAAAAAAAAAAGCAAAAAAATAAAAATATAATAAAAAAACAAATGGAATAATCCAGGTGTAGTGTTTAGCAAACCTTAAAGCTACCAGAAATGTTGGCTATTCTGATTATTGTCACTGGGGTGGAGGTGGCAGTGGTGGCAGTGAGCCAACTTGGCAAGGTCAGGCCAAGCACCTCAAACCTCAACCTACAATGCGGATGTTTTGGGAAGGCCTTGATGAGATAATAATTCCTGGGCTTCTTGGCCTTCTGGGGCCTACTAGGACCCCGGAGGGACCCTGTCCTGAGGGAGAAGGGAATTCCTTACCTCTTTCTGGTGATACTTGATTGCCACCTTTAGCTTGGCCAGGTCATGGCACTTCTGGGGGTCAAGGTCCTCGGTGTGGTCATCTCGGTGGTTCAGGATGATCTCCAGCTCCCGGGAGCTGCGGGCCTGGTCCAGGAGGTCTTTGGCAAAGCGCTTGCACTGCTGGGAGAGTTCCTCGTACTCGGCCTTAAACTCGTTCTCCACCTTGCTGAGCTCCTTGAGCTCCCATCCGAGGCGGAAGGCAGTCAGGATGGGGTCCTCGCTGGACAGGGCAATGAGCGAGGGGCTGGCCAGGGCCTTGTAGATGTTGAGGCGTGAGCGGGAGTGGCGCAAGCTGTCTACCTCCGAGCTGGACACACACTCCACACAATTGCAGCGAATCTGGTGGGGCCGGGGGATGGTGACCCGGCGTTGGACGAGCAATTTGATGATCTCATAGTTGTTGGTGTGAGCGGCCAGCATGATGGGCGTGATGTCTGGGGTGAACTCAGAGAACTGGGCGTCCATCATCAGAGTGGGGACCTAAGCCAAGACACACAGATGGGGAAGAAGCAGCAAAAGTTGTTCAAGATCAAGACTTGAAGAGAGAGGCACAAGTTCAACGAGGGCCTATGGTATGGTGGTGGTGATGGGGTGGAGTGTGTGTGTGTGTGTGTGTGTGTGTGTGTGTTTGTATACATGTGTGTAAAACATTTCCACTTACATCTACCATCAAGCAAATGGACACAAACCACATGAGTCAGTCAGTATTCTCTGCCCACTTACCATGAGCAAAGCACCATGTCAAGTGCTATGGTGGGCCCTTGTTAAGAGTCCCTGCCCCAGTTTCATTTGCTACTAGCATGACCTTGAACAAAGCACTTAATCTCTCTGGGTTTTCCATCTCTTGGATGGACAGGCTGTGATCCTAGGAGAAGATCCTACTCCATCGGTAGGAATCACAGGCTATGCAGTGGGAAGGGCCCATCTCATTCCAATGTCTTTCACAGAAGAGGACCCAGTTCTCAGGCCAGAGAAGGGAAAGACCTCAACAATACTTTCTGTTTCCTTGGTACTTGTCTTTACAGCAGCTTGAGGAGGGAGGTGTCACAGGTGTTACTGTTCCCTTTGGGCCCCGTTAGGGACCAGTGAGAGACCCCTGAGAGACCCGTGAGGGATGGTGGCATCATGATGAAAGGCAGTACCAAATGAGGGGCCTCAGACACTGGTCCTGGCCAGGCTGAAGAAGATGAGCAAAGCCTCTTAGTGGCGGCTACATTGAGGAACTTGTGGAATGGGATGGCTGCTATTTGAGTGACTGCCATGGATCTTAATATACATTCTGAAGCTTAGCACTGTTCTTGCTCTTGCAAAGGGGCTGAGGGAGGACACAGATCAGAGCAGGTTACTTAGTCCAGCCCCATTATTTTACAGGCCCAAACAGAAGTGATTTGCCCAATATCATACTAGGAGTAAGGGGCAGAGTTGGGATTTAAACCCAGGTCCTCTCAGCCCAAATCCCAGAGTTTCTAGGTGGGCAAGAAAGAGTTTAATAGCAGCCCAGACTCCAGAGGGAACTCCGTGGGCCTCTCCCACCACAAACATGCAGGAGCAGGGAGGCAAGACTTGTTTTTTCTACCCATAAAAGGGAGATATAATAATACTGATGTCTTACTACTATCACAGGCTCACTACAAGGAAAAGCAGAAGAGACTACCAAGTGTCCCAAGTGGCAGACCTTGCACTTAGCCGCGGGCTTTCCCAGAGACCCCAGGCTTCTCCCCACTGGGCCCTCATGTATGACAGGGGCTCTCGTTCCTCTCCTGGTGCCTGGGTTTGGTCTCTATGCCCCAGAGTCTAGCACATAGTGGCTGTTTGGTATGAAATAAGTTAATCTTAGAAGACCAAAGCCAGCTTAGGAATTTTGGTCCCTCATAGGAGAAACAGTATATAAACCAACATAACACGACTTGGTGTCCCCACTGTTCTTTCAGGCCCGGTTCTTTCTCTCTCCTTTCATGTCTCTCCAATTATATCGTGGAGATGACTGTCTGCTCCCTCAATGCACGAGGGACTGCTAGCACCCATTTGGGGGTCAGATTGGGGTCAGGTGGGGAATTGGATTTGATTATTTTCTAATACAGTCTGTTTTCTGTTGGGATTTCAAAGTCAGACTGTTTGCTCCTGGCCTCCCATTAGAAATTGAGTTTTGAGAAGAAACAAAAATATTGTGCGGAGGGGAGAGGAAGAGGGAGAGGGAATCGACAGGCTCAGCTATTAAATTGCTTTAACGTTGCTTATGGCTGATATGGGGAGCAGTTCAGTTTGGGGGCTCAGAGCAGGATGACTGGAAGAATGGATGGGGAGTGGGAATGATCGTGAAGCTGTCCCCTTAAAGCCTCTTTCTGGGGCTCAAGGCCTCAGCCTTGGGGAGTTTGAAATGGGACTCCTCAATCCTATCTCCCCCATTAGCTTGGGGGCTCCTTGGAAGCAGGGGCCATCTTTTCCTCTTTGTTTCCCAGGCTTGGCATGGGGCCTGGCACAGAGTAGGCACTGACTGGCTTACAGAAGTCCCTTACAGATGCTTGGTGTTAAATGACCAAAGTCAACGGTGGGCAGTTGTACCTTCACCACTCCATCCCTATCTCTACAGATGGGTTATGTGCATTTGTGACATGTAGTATCATACTATATCAGACAGAATAAGCTTGGGCTTATTCTTAGATCTCAGCTCAATTCCTGCAACAGATGGGAACAGAGGAATATAACATCTTGCCCCCCACCACAGACTGTCCAGAATTCTCCCAAGGTCACTTTTCTCAATCAGCCCTAATAATAGCCAACTCAACCTTGAGTCCCCTACCCCAGCTCACTCCGGATGCTTACTATCTGCTCTGCCCTGGGTAAGTCACTTAACCACTGCTTATCTCAGTTTCCTCATCTGCAAAATGGAACTAACCATAGCTGTAACACCTGGGCTGTGACGAGGATCACATAAAATGTTAATGTGTAACGCCCTTGGCCAACTCTAGAAAGGGTGTAAGTCGATTATTATTGGAATTAACTGACTAATTGGAATTCTCAAGCACCCTCTTGTTCCCAGTCCCTTTGCGGACTGGCTTTACTGCCAAGACAACATCTTGCCAAATGAATGGGTCTTTGAGCTGGATGGGACATCACAGGCCCACAAGTCCCACCCATCCCTTGACTGGGGAGCTCCCCCTCAATGCACCTGGAACACAGCCTTTGCTTATCAAGATCTCTTCCTAACCGGCTTCTGGATGGGCAGCCAGCCAGAGCAGTGGGGCTGACATCATCCTCTCCACCCCACAAGGCCACCCAATAAAGCCAAAGGTCAGTGTTCTCCAGCACCACAAGGAAAGGCCACAGTCGTTTACACTCTGTTCCTTGGGAATGAAGACTGATGATGCATCTGAGCTTTGTTTGGTCCTCATCTGCTCTTCTCCACCTATCCAGATCAGCCACTCCTCTGGGACTGACAGCCTTAGTGAGTTGCCTGGGGCAGGCACTAGAAGACAGCAGCATGGCAGCTAAGGAAGAAGGGGCCAGAGGGTCTAGCAGTTCAATACAAACTCAATAAACATTTATTAAGCATTTACTATTTGCCAGGCACTGTGCTAAGTGATGGGGAGGCAAATAAGGGAAAGAAAGACAGTCCCTGCCCTCAAGGACCTTACAATCTAATTTGTTGTTGTTGGCATTCAGTGATGTCTACAACCCCATGTGGGGTTTTCTTGGCAGAGATCAAGAAGTAGTTGACCATTTCCTTCTCCAGCTCATTTTACAGATGAGGAAACTGAGGCAAACAGGGTGAAGTGACTTGCCCAGAGTCACACAGCTAGAAAGTGTCTGAGCCTGGATTTGAACTCAGGAAGATGAGTCTTCCTGACTACAGGCCCTATGATCTATCCACCACAGCACCACCTAGCTGCCCCTGGCAACCTAATGGGAAAGCAATTCACAACAGGAACCTGGAAATGGTGTGTGTGTGTGTGTGTGTGTGTGTGTACACACGTGCATGCTGGTATGGTGTTGAGACTAAGCTGAGCTGCAGATGGAAGGTACAAAGTCCAGGTTCTACCCTCTATAATGGAAGGCTTCGGATGGAGTTGAGTACTCCACCCTCCAATCAGGGGAGAGGAGGCTGAGAGAAGAGGGAAGGTCCTGAGTATGTTCAAGGCTGAGTTAAACTGCACTAGGAGATTTCTAGCAATCTGCTTATCCTGGGAGGGGCGGCTTGTTCTATGGAGTTGAGACCAAGCTTCCTTGTGTGCTGGGGTTCAGATCTAGACTGCAAGGGATGAGTGGGGGGCTGAGTGTGTGGGAAGAGGTGGAGACATAGTGTGTAGATGACTTTTTCTAGAATCTCTGCTGGGACAAGGAGACAGCTTGAGAGGATGGCAGGGTTGAGGGAGGGGTTTTATCGATGGGGGAGGCTTGTCTGTGTTTTCAGGGAAGAAGCCAGCAGAAAGGAAGAAACTGGAGATGAGAGAAAGGGGATGACAAAAGGCGTAAGCTCTCAGAGGTGACAGATTAACCACCAGATAAGCATTCTCAAGTGCCTGTTACGTCCCAGGCATCTCTTGGAGATGGGGCACCACACCACTCAATGGAGACAGTGATCCCACTGGCTTAGCTGGCTGCCTTGGAGTGCTAGCCATGTCACCTCCCCGCCCCATCTGCTGGGCCCTTCCTCTCAGAGTTACCTGCCTGGCGTCTGCTTTGTGTGTGTGTACATATGGGTACACTGTCTCCTCAACTGGAGTGGGAGCTCCTTGAGGTCAGGCCTCAGAGAAATGCTCGCAGCCCAGCTGACTCATACTGAGCTTGCAGTCCACTGAGACTCCCAGATCTCTGCAGAATGCCAGGTGTCTAGCCACGAGGTCATGTTTCAGACTTTACATTCCCTGCTTTTGACTTTCATTCTGTTAGACTGAGCTCTGTATTCTTTTGGGGGTCTGGCCTCGATCTTTTGTCCTGGACACTCTAGGAAGCTCCTGATGCTTTGTGGGTATGGGAGTGACAGGGGCAGAGCCATGTTTTAGGAATGCCATTTGGGCAGCTGCATGGAAGAGGGGTCTGATGGGAAGGAACGGCAAAAGCTTTGCAGAGACCTGTAACAATTTTTCCTTGTGGAGCGGTGATCGAACATTATGAGGAGAGAGAAAATATGGGAGGAAGAAAATTTGATCTGGCCGATGCTCACAATAGATCATGATTATCTATTATTAATGATCAACAATCCAAGCTGCCTAGAAAGGCAGAGCTAGAAGAGGCCTTCCGTCATGGCCAATCCATCCCTTGGCTCTGGGCCTAGTAGCTCTATGTCCTGCCTCGCCCCCCCTCCCCCCGCCCCTGTCCCGGCCCTGCTCCTGAAGCTCAGTATGGCCCACTAGACGACCCTGCCACGGCCACTATCTATCTGCTCTCCTGGGCACCCACCCCATTCAACAGCCAGTGAATGTTCTTGACGCCCAGGAATGAGGAATCGTGGATGCCCACTGCCTGCTAGAGGCCCCCCAGCCTAGCCTTGTTCATGCACAATCGCCTTTTTATTATGCCAATTAGAAGAGAAACAGCCTCACATGCTGGGCAGTGCTCTGCTCGGGGGCAGCAGGGGGATCTTGGTAGAGGGCTCCTTAGGCTTTGTTTTTGGCTCCCTGGGCATTCCTAAGAGGTAGGTGTGGGGCTGTTGCTCTTGCCCCACAATGTGGCCATATCTGCTCAGCTCCAGCTCTGAGCCTTGCCACTGGCTCCTTTAAGACCCTTCTGCAAAGCCAGTGTGGTTTGGTGGGGAAAATACAGGATTTAGATTCAGAAGGCTTGGGTTCAAATTCAGACTCTGCTATAAGAACCTGTGTGACTCTGGGAAGGCATTTCCCTTTCTGATCCCTAACTTGGTCCTGAGATGAGTTGGACCAGATGACCTTTAAGGGCCCTGCTAGCTTTTATGACCGAAGTGGTGGCAGGAAGCTGCCTTTCATTTCTTCCAAGTAGCAGGACTCATAGGTTTCCCACTGGGGGCCCCATTTGCCAAGCTCCAACTCAGAGCCTTCTAGAATTGGCCTTTGGAAGAGGTGGCTCCAACTGGGGCAGCTCCCAGAAGGCCTCAGGCTCTGCCATGTCAGGGCCTCTCAAACGAAGAAACAGACAAATGGACAAAGAACATGGCTGCCTTCTCAGTAGACTTCAGGCTACCAGCAGGTCTCTGCTCAGCCCACAGAGATGAGCGGGTGACTTGGGGTACACAATGGCCGGGTGGGCTACAAAGCATGTTCTGTTGACGAGAAAAGCAGCTTAAGTTGCACTGGGTCGACATCACTCAGTTGGGGCAGGTTCCTCCTGTGCCCAGCTGGGCTCTGGTCCAGGGGGCTGAGTCCCAGCAAAGGCCCTGGAATGCTTTGGTGAGCTCCTGGATCTACTTAACTATTTCCATCCATGAAAAGAAAATCAAAAGAAAATGTTTTCCCCACATCATTTCCTTTCCTCTGATACCACTTATTTCTCAGCTTTGCCTTTCCAACAAGCCACAGACACGTTGTCCTGGCCACGGCAGTATGGGCTCCTCCTCCTCCTTGTGCTCCTCCTCCTCCTTGTGCTCCTCCTCCTTGTGCTCTTCCTCCTCCTTGTGCTCCTCCTCCTTGTGCTCTTCCTCTTCCTCCTTCCCCCACCTCCTCCTCCTCTTTCTCCTCTTCCACCTCCTCTTCCACCCCCTCTTCTTCCTCCCCCTCCTCCCTCTTCCTCCTCTTCCTCGCCCAGCTGGGCATTGTTCTCCTGCCCTCTGCCACTCTTTCCCTGCTACTTCCTAGGGCTTATTGACCTCCTGGGGCACTTCCAACCCTTCCCAGGGGATGGCCTATCAGTAGGGCAGTCAACAAACATTCAGGCCAGGCGCTGAGGTAAGTGAGGTCCCATGGGGGATACAGAAGATTGGCTCTGATCCCATCCCTCTCCCACTCCAGAAGCTTCAGGGGCTCCTCTCATGGGCTCCAGGCTGCATCAGTACAAGCTCCTCTGCTTGTGTTTAGAGCCTCAATCTGGCTCCAAACTGGAGCCATGTTCCTTCTCATCACATGCTTTGTGTTCTATAGACAAGCTGGTCTTCTTGCCCTTAACAAGATATTCCAGTTCCCACCACCATGCTTTTGCAAAGGCAGATCTCCCCTCCAACCCCCACCTCTCACCCCATCCCTTCTCTCCTCTTAGCTCCCCTAGCTCCCTTTAAGGTTCAGCCATCTCCTACACAAGGTCATTGATGATCTCCATGTTGTCTTTCCACTCCCCCCTTGTCTTTGAATCCCTGGAGCCTAGCACAGTGCAGGCAAACAGTAGGCACTCAATAAATGCTTGGTGGGTTGGATTTTTGAGAAAACTAGACTACCTTATACGATTATTTTAAGTAAGAAGATCTTAACCTGGGAGGTGGAATCCCCCCCAGAATCACAGCTCTCATTTCTGTAACCCTTCAGGGTTTAAATAGTGTTTCTGGTTCAGATGAAGACACTGAGGACCAGAGAGGTTCAATGACTTATCTGAGGCCACAGAGATCACAGCTAGCAGAGCTGGGATCCAAAATGGGCTGTCCCAATACAAAGTCAGTGCTCTGACTCGTACGGTGGCTAGAGTGCTGGGCTCAGAGTCAGGAAGACCTGGGTTCAATTTGGCCTCAGACATCGTCTAGCTGTGTGACCCTGGGCAAGCCATTTCACCTCTGTCTGCCTCAGTTTTCCCATTTGTATAATGAGGTGGTGGGATCTGATGGTCTCTAAGGTCCCTTCCAGATCTAAGTCTATGACCCAATTGTGAGTCTTGTGATACAGAGAGATTATGAACTCAGGAAGAACACCAAAAGGGAGAACTCATCCACGAGGGCTGGAGCAACCAGGGAGAGCTTTCTAGAGGAGGCACCACCCGATTTGTACTTTGAAAGGTGGCCTGAATTCTGAGAGTTGGAGGGGAGAAAAGAGAGCTTGAGCAAAGGTGCGGGGGGGAAGATAGAGGTCAATGACATGACTCCAGTGAATTCATTCCTGGATCCCTCCCACTGCTGGACTTATTTTGTTTTTATTTTTTGTTTTTGTTTTTGCAGGGCAATGACGGTTAAGTGACTTGCCCAGGGTCACACAGCTAGTTAAGTGTCAAGTGTCTGAGGTTGGATTTGAACTCAGGTCCTCCTGAATCCAAGGCCAGTGCTTTATCCACTGCGCCACCTAGCTGTCCCCTCCACTGCTGGACTTATGACTTAATGACTCTGTGCATGGCCCTGGGGGGGTCATAGCCTCTGAGAGCCCATTTCCTCATCTATTCGATGGGATGATCGATGCCCTGCTTCCCTCAATCCAGCACACACAGTTTGTGCTAAGCACCATCTCAGGTCTAGGTCCTGTGTCCTTGAGGAGTTCACACAGATTCAGTCCTCACAGGGTTGGCCGCCAGTGTGAAGAACAAATGAGAAAAGGTCTGGGAAAGGGATTATTGGTGAACACAGACACTATCAGCAGGTGAGAAGAATCTGTGTTCAATGAGCTGGGCCCCTCCTTTGGTAAGTGTGACCCTCTCTCTAGCTCTACTCAGTGGCCCTGGAGGGCCAAATTGGCAGTTAGCTACATAGTGGCTTGGTTGGCTCAGTAGGCCAGGCAAATTCAGACCACCATGTTTTCAATTAGACAGAGCCTGCTCAGCGAATGACTTACTGACAGCCAAATGGCAAAAGACCCATCTCCCTCCTCCATGGCACCTCTGGACTGCCAGCATGACATCTGGACACTCAGATGGATATCATTGTCCCAGCCCCAGGCTGGCTTTGGAGGGTCAACAGACTGACTGGGGGAGGGAGAAGCACCATTTTCAAGTCTGCCTTTGGCAGTCACATGGGTCACTGGTCCAGTGGCACAGCACTGGCCTTGGAGTTAGTATTTGCGTTGAGGATCCTGCCTCCAAGAGCCATACTTTGTCTATTCTTCCCCAGGAGGGCCCTTCATCTAGGGCTCCAGTCAATTCTGACACTTGCTAGACAGCCAAGTCACTAACTTCTTTGAGCCTCAGTTTCCTTATCTATACAATGGGAATAATTGTATCTAAGCTATCTATCTCATAGGGTTGTTATAAGGAAATTAATATGTATTTATTCATCCATTTTCTCTCTATAGTAAATTATAACTTCCTTGGGGTCAAGGATTTCTCATATTTTTGTATTTCTATAACCTAGCCCAGTGCCTTACACATTTTTGGTGGGGGGAAGTGGAAGAAGGCTGGGGATTCTAGCACCATGAGAATTCATGTTCTGGTGTGGAAACTCCCTCCACGGATATAGATGAGCAATAAATCTGTCACTTGAGTTGCCTGAAACCCTCCAAGGTTAGATACCTGATCCATATGATTAGACACTTAGTATGTGTCAGTCAGCAGCAAGATTCAAAGCCAGGGTGTCCCTATTTCAGGGCTGGCCCACCTCTCCCAGGTGCTTACTGGACTGGCCAGGACTAAGGTTCAATAGAAGTGGGGCTCATTATCATTAGAGCAAGAGTTGTTCATGGCTCGTCATCCCAAGCAGGTGTTGAGGCCCCATGAAGAGAGGCTCTTCTCAGAGCCAGCTGGCCTAAACCTGGGCTTCCATGGTCAAATCAAATCAGAGCATTGAAGCCATTCTCCAGATTGTTTTGGAATAAAAAGCAGCCCTTGCCTTTGGGGATTTGGGCAACAGCCTGAGAATTGCCTCTACAATATATAGCTAATCCCTTCGCTCTCGGCTTCTAACAGGTGCCTGGGAATGGCTGGGGAGGAAAAGGAATTTGTCTCTGTGATCCAGAGTGGTCTCTAGAAGGCCCCTTCCCCCAACGCCCTTCCCCTCCCCCACTGGCCACCATGTCTTCCCTCTACCACGGGATCAGGATTACGCCTTAGCCCGGGAGCCTGCTGTTCTTTGGCAAACTCTCCACCATTCCTAAACAGAATAAAGCCTCACTCAGTGGAGGTGTCGAGACAGCTTTGCTAGCACATCAGGGAAGTCAGTGTGGATGGGGAGCCATCTGTCATGGACAAATGAGTAAGGATGGCAGACTCCAGAAAAGGGGGGGCAATGCTGGCCTCTTTGGAGAAGTCTTTGAAGGCTACTGGAGTAGAACAAATTCAAAAGAATGGAGGCTTCCTGAGGGCAGGGACCGCTAGGTTTTTGTTGTTTTTGTATCCCCAGGGTCTACCACAGTGGGAGGCACATAATAGGCGCTAGATAAATGCTTACTGAATGTGGAACTGAATACTGAATGTTGACCCCAAAGACTAAGATCTCCAGTCAAATAATGAAGCACCTATGGTAGGGTGAAGAAGAAGGTACTCAGCTCCCCCCCCCCGCCCCCGCACAAGGGAAAGCAAAGCAAGTGAGCAGTGTGAAGAGGGTTTCCTCCCTCCCTCCCTCTCTGTCTGTCTCTGTCTCTCTCCCCCTTTATGTTTTTCTCTTTGTGTGTCTCTGTCTTTCCTCTTCTCTCTCCCTTCCCCTTTTCTCTGCCTCTCTCTGTGTTTCTCTCTTTTTCTGTTTCTCTGTCTCACCTCTTCTCTCTCTCTCTCTCTTCCCCCTTTTCTCTATCTCTCTGTTTCTCCCTTACTCTGTGTCTCTGTCTCTGCATCTCTCTCCCCTTTCTGTCTCTCTCTGTTTTCCCCTTTCTCTTGTTTTCTCTCTCTCTCTCTCTCTCTCTCTGACTGTCTTATTCATTCCTCTGCCTTTGCTTAGAGATAAATCCCACAGTAGGAAACTAAACCCACTAAGAAATACTGAGGCAGGAATTATCCCCATTTGATAGGTAAGGAAACTGAAGCTGTGGGAAAGTGACTTGCTTAAGGTCACACATCTAGTTAGTGATAGTATCAGAACTTGAACCCAGGTCTCTGTGCCATAACTAGCACAGTTCAGCCCATCACTAGACCTTTTCCTAGACTCCATTGCTCTCCCCTAATGACCACCAAAACTTCTCTCCCAAAATAGGATACCATCAATGGCTCCTAAAGTCAGTGGGTAGAACGGGGCAGGTTGGTTGTCAGTGCAATTGGTCAGCTTTCAATTCAGAACTTCTAGGTTTAGGAAGTTACAGAATGACTGAGCACTTCACCCAAGTGATAAGGTTACTAAATCCTTCTCTGAGACCACAGATTCCCACCCCCAGTGGGGAACAAGGCCTGGCCCCTCCCCCATCCTCTTACAGCCTCTAGCTAGCCTCGTCCCTAGGCCCACATCTCTTTAGTTGCAGGTTGTGCTCACTGTTGACCATCCAAGGGTCCTAGAAAGGAGGCTAAGCCAGTCTCGGTGGCCATCTCTGGTCTTGGGGGCCACCTCCAAACTCAGGGGCCTCCTGCTGATGCTGAAAAAAGACAGCACCAATGTGAATGAGGAAAATTTGGGAAATCAGGAGGGGGAAGGAAGAGGAAGGCAGCTGGGGCAACACATCACCCTGCTGTCCCAGGTTGCAGGACATAGCCGTCCCCTCCCTCCCCAAAGCAGCTCTCACCTGTTTTTCGCCACTGGGCTTCCGGTAGCTGAGTAGCAGCTCCACAGCCCCGACCACCTCCTTGCGGATGGCATAGAGCAAGGCATCGCCCACATAGACGCTGTGGTTCAGCAGCAGCTCCATGATCTCGAGGTTCTCATTTTCAATGGCAATGAGCAGGGCACTGCGGCCCAGCGGGTCCATGCAATTGATGTTGACATTGTAGTAGATTTCAGCCTCATGCAGAACCTGCTTCACACTGGCATAATCTCCCTTCTCCACAGCAGTGAGGAAGGCCTTTTCCTCCGCAGAGAGCTCAGCCTCTGCCCGCACAATCTGCAGTGGGATGCGGTCCCGGTAGGGTGAATAGTTCACCTTTTTGTAGTAAAGTTGGGCCATGGTTCATAATGGCCTAGAAACCTGCATGGGGAGAGAAAGGGAGAACAGACACATGTCAAAGAGCCTAAGTCTCAAAGGACCATGAGGGCTGGGTATGGAGGAGAGGCAATATCTGTAGGACAGCTAGGCACTGAGATCATATGACATCACAGTTAGAGGTGAAAGGGACCTAGCAGGCCACTGGGGCCACTTCCCTCATTTTACAAAAAAACCAGAGGACTTGCCCAGGGTACAATTAGCAAGTAAGTGGCAGGGGCAGGATTGGGTCCCAGGGTCTGACTCCAGGATCTTTGGACTGGAACCAAGGGTGTCTCGATTGAAAAATCTCAAACACGTTTTCAGTGCAGAATCTCTCTCTAGCCAACCTTTCCATGCATGAAAAAGGAGTGAGGTGAGAGAGACAAGTAGCATCTTTCATTGCCTCCCTAGGTTTCTTTTCCCCTAAATGATGTAACCAAAGCGAGGGCATCAGTAAACCAAGGAACTCTGAGGCCTGGGCTTGATGTAGACCCAGTAAATGAACAGGAGCATACAAGGGGAAGACCACTGGGCAGATCCCACTCAAAGCCACAGAGCATTTAATGGTGCCAGCTTCAGTAATACAAGAAAGCTTTCCTGAACATCTGCTGTGTTAATCCTCACCCTTGTCCCTAGGGATCCAAGGGCACTTTGGACGTAGCACCTCCTGCTTACCCAAGCTTCCAACATTGGTGTCGTCCTTGTCCTTGTCTCCTTACTCTCCCATGCCCCTCAGATCCCATAAGTTTCTCCCTCTACACTTCGGTATTGCTCACATCTGACTCTCTATTCACATAGCCCAGATCAGCCCAGTTCAAGCCCTTTTCACCTAGATCAATGCAAAAGCCTCACAATTCATCTTGCCCATTTGGATCCCAGACTAAGACACAAGGTTTCCCGGGACTGCCATTTACTACTTGTGTGACATCAGTGCTCCAAGCCTTGATTTCCTCATTTGTAATGAAGGGGGGGAGTAGATGGTCCCTTCCAACTTCACAATCCTAAACTCCCGACAAGCGTCAGGGCCTGAACCATTAAGTGTCCTGGTGTTGGAGTCTCCAGGAATGGTTAGTATGGTAGTGGTCAGGACTGAGCCATGGCCTTTGCCCCAAGTGGAGCCACAGAGCTGGGTTTCTCACTGCATCTCAATCCTAGCAGGCTGTGGGGCTGCTTTCAATCCCCAGGGCGGTGTGTGCTCCTTCCAATAACTCAGCTGAACATTAAACAAGGAGCAGCTAGCTGCTAGTCTCCCAGCCAGCTCCCCTTATAGTCCTGGGACAGCAGCAGCCTTGCCCAGAGAGAGATCCAGCCAATCTGCCAGGCCAAGGAGCTCGGAGTTAGCCAGGCTTGCCACTGCCTCATTTTTGTCTTTGTACCCCTGGTGCCTAGTATAGAGCCTGGCATACAGTACAGGCTTTGTTGCTTGTTGAATTAAATGGGATTTTCCCCTCAAAATGTGGCACATGCAGCCTGACCTGGGCAGAGGACTCCTGATCCACCTGTCTGCTCCTTAGTCCTCTCTGGCTTTCTCTGTGTCTCTCTTGCACACAGACAGACAGGCACCCCTCCCCCCTTATCTGCTACCAGAGGTTAAATTATCATCTCTATGCATGTCATTCCCAGACCTATATATCCAGCTCCAGTCTCTCCTCTGAGCTTTAGTCTGGTGGCTTAGTGCTACCTTACCATATATACTCCCGGGTTTTGCTTTTAAAGCTCCATGTGCCCTGGCCCCATCCTTTCCACTTTATGTGGTTCTGTGGTGGCCAGGCTCCTTCCCAAACCACCTTGGACTTAACCACTTTGTACATGTTCATATTTACTAGCTTCTATTTATGCTGTATAGAATTTTGATATCTATTGGCCTTCCTCAGAATGTGAGCCTTTTCTTTTTGTGGTGGCAAAGAATTGGAAATTGAGGGGATGCCCATCCACTGGGGAATGGCTGAACGAGTTGTGGTATATGAATGCAATGGGATACTATTGTGCTGTAAGAAACAATGAGCAGGCAGATTTCAGAGAAACCTGGAAAGACTTAAGTGGACTGATGTTGAGTGAAGTGAGCAGAACCAGGAGAACATTGTACACAGTAACAGCAACACTGTGTGATGATCAACTGTCACAGACTTAGCTCTCCTCAGCAAATAATGGTCCAAGATAATTTCAAAGCACTCATGATGGAAAGTGCTCTCCATATCCAGAAAAAAGAAGCGTGGAATCTGGCTACAGATTGAACTGTACTGTTTCTATCTTTTTTGTTTTTGTTTTTTGTTTTTTGAGGTTTTTCCCTTTTGTTCTTATTCTTCTTTCACAACATGACTAATGCAGAAATATGTTTAATGTGATTGTCCATATATAACCTATATCATATGGCTTTCTGTCTTGGGGAAAGGGGAGGGAGAAAAATCTGGAACCAGAAATTTTATAAAAACCAATGTTGAAAACTATCTCTACAGTAACTAGAAAATACTAAAATACTTTTATGATTAAAAAACACAAAAGAATATAAGCCTTTTGCAAGTAGAAAGGATTTCATCCTTTATCCTTATTTCCCCAGTGTCTAGCACAGTGCCTGGCACATGGTAGGTAATAAATACTTAGCGATTGGTGGAGGGACAATCCCTACCCTTACTCCTGATGCTTTGGTTCCATTAATGAAGCCCTGGGTCACATTTTCAGGGGCTACTGTATCTTTACCCAGAAGGAGACTCACAGCAAAGCCAAGCCTGCTGACTAGTGTTACACTTACAGTCCCCTCAAAGTCCCAGAGCTTCTTTCCAGGAGCTGCTGTGTGGCAACAATCTCCCTAACTCATACGATTTGGGTTTTGTGGACCTCAAAACACAGGACCTGAATTCTCTCCTCAGGCTATATTTTAATATCCCAAATCCTACCATTAATAAATCATTCCTCTGAGTAAAGATATCACAGCTCCAGAAGGCCCCTGCGCAAATGAAGTCACTGTGAGCCATAGTGGACTCCCCTGAACTGAGGTCTCAGGGGCTGACACTTAGGAAGCAGTGAGTCCTGAGGATCCAGGGCCAGGGAAGTTTGGATGGACAAGTCCTGGCAAGGACCAGAAGGGAGGCCATTGGCTGGGAAGGGTAGGGAGGTGGTAAGAGGGCACAATACAGCCAGGCAGGATTGGGGGGAGAAGGGCATGTGGTATGTATCAGTGGAGGGGGAAGAGAACTGGGGCCACTGAAGATGAGTTTTGCTAAGGGTCAACTCTGATTCTTGGGGACTTACATCCTCAGCTTAGGCCTCTTTGGGACTCTGAGGCCGACTTGGCCTCTACTCCCCAACCTGAGTGCATTGGGGAAGAAAGCCCTATCTCTGGAAGCATGGGCTTCTTTCCAGTCTGCAACCAAGGCTCAGGGTGTAGTCTTGGCAAGCCAGCCAGTCGGCTTGTGGCCTGGGGTCCTGGTGGGAGCAGAGCAGCTGCTGTCCCTCAGACCAGTCAGCTTTGTCGGGCAGCCAGAGAGGCACCGGGAACTGTCTAATTAGGTGATTAAGATAATTGTTCTGCAATGGTCCTGTTATACCAGATGGCCTCCCTTCTCTCAGTGACTCTGCCGCCAGAGCCCCCTGGCCTCTCACTGTCGGGAGCAGAAATCTCTCCATCTCTCTTTGTATGTGTCTATGTGTGCGGCTGTGTCTACAAGGCAGAAATGGTCAATGAGAGTCCTGGTGAGGCAGCAGAATCTAGCTGGAGAGGGAGGAGGGTTGACCACTTTTGCAAAGTGGTGTGCCAAGATTCATTTACTCATTCATTCATTCATTCATTCATTCATTCAATCAATCAATCATCCATGCATACATACTCTTCCTTCATGAGGGTGACAATGACAAAACAATGGATGGAGAAAGTGGTAGGGGTTGCCTGTAGGCAATTTGTGAGCCCATTAGGCTAAAGGAGTTGGCAGATGCCACCAAGGACAACCAGGCACCTGGCTAGTCAGATATCTGTGGGGCAGGAAGGGCATTGGCCTTGTTCCTTCAATCTGACCACTTGTTTGCCCCATGTTTATCTCTGTCCTTTCCTGCCAGCTTCTTTATGTTGGTCTCTGCTACTGTGAAGCTGGCCTGGACCATGCCCACCTCTCCTATGTGAGCTCCAGAGGAATCTCTTGCCCTGGAAGGACCACTGGAGATCTTGTGTTCCAACTCAATCCAGTTGCAAAGGCATTGATTAAGTCTTTACTATGGGTACAGCACCCTGCTAAGCACTAAGGCTACAAAGACAAAAAATAAAGAGGCTCTGCCTTCAAGGGACTTATGCTCTACTGGGGAGAGGAATAACAACTCTCATTTATTAAGCACCTCCTCTGTGCCACGCATGGGGCTGAGTGCTTCATAAATATCCTATTTGATCCTCATAACACTGTGAGCTAGGTGCTATTATTATCCCTATCTTATAGTTGGGGAAACTGAAACAAAAAAAGGTTAAGTGACTTACCCAAGGTCTTACAGTTAGGAAGTGTCTGAGGTGGGATTTGAACTCAGCTCTTCTTGACTCCCGGCCCAGTGATCTATCTACTGCACTGCCTTGATGCTTAACAACATGAACATGTATGAATGCAAAGTCATGCCAGGAAGTAGACAGTACCAGTCTCCTGGCAGAGGGGATGAGGAGAATCCAAAAAGGCCTCATGGAGGAGGCCCACCTAAGCTGCCCTTTGAAGGGAGCTGGAGAGATTGCTAAGGGGATACTCCTGAGATGGTTCTCGGATGAAGGTGGGTAAGCCAAAGCTTCCTGTGGGCCAAGCCTATCCTTTGTACAGGATGGAGAGTAAGTTTGGAGAAGGCAGCCTTGGTCCAATGCCAGGAACAGAACTCAGGTTCATCCCATGAGGCCATTGTCATTGGCCAACCTAGTGAGGCAAAGTTTCACACATAACTGCATTTAAACTTCCTAACAGACCCCTCCAGCACTTCACTCCTTTAAGCCAAAGTCTCTGGCCTTCAGTATGGCTCAAAACTGCCTCTATTTGTCCTCCATCACTCCTACTCCTAGAGCTCACCTCTCTGTGGCCCATCTCTAGTCCATGGACATTTCTTTCCTTCAAAGCCCAGCTCAGGTGTGGCCTTCTTGGTGAGAGCTTCTCTGACATGTCTCTTCCCCCAATGTGGAAGTAAACTAGAGAGCCTTGGATTTCTCCTGTCGATTGGCTCAGCCCTCCCCTTTGCATTATGAGGCTTATAGTTTCATTGGTATAAATCTGGATGAGACCTCAGAGGCCATCTAGTTCAACATCTGCATTTTATAGGGGAAGAAATTTACTACAATTAGGCCTTGGGAAGGGAAGTGACGTCCTGGACTTATCTACCTTCCCACTGCCCCCCACTAAACTATAAATTCCTCAAGAGCAGGGCCTGTGTCAGAAATGACAGCTCTCCATTCCTATAGTGCTTTCAAGGTGTTCAAAGACCTTTGCCTACATTCTCTCATTTGATCCTCAGAACAATCCTGTGAGGTTGGTATGTTTATTATTCCCATTATGTAGATGGGGAAACTAAGGCTCAGAGAAATTAAACAATTTGCTTGTGGTCACACAGCTAGGAATTATCATCTGAGACATTCACCCAGGCCTCCCCAACTGTAAGTTGGGCATTGGGCACTCGTCATGCATGCTACCCTACCCCAACAAGCCCGAGGTATAGTCGGCTTTTTGGAAGGCTGGCGTCACATGGGCTCCTGTGTGCATTCAGCATCTGAAGCTGAGGGTGAGGCAGGAGACAGAGAAACCCCTCAAAGGGGGCAGGAGCAGCCCAGAAGATAGCTCAATGGGCAGGGATGGGCTACTGGAAAAGGTAGCACAAGGGTAGCAACTGGAACTCCATTCCTTCAGAGGGAAAGCCCCACCAACAGGGAGGAAAGTAGCTGGTCCACTCCTTTGCTGCCAAGCCCCAGCCCTCCGAGATGATTAAGAATAATTCACCAGGCTGGCCTGCAGGGTTTAACTTATTCTCTCCCCTCCTTGTCGCTGGCCAGAGAAGTTTGTCAAACTTGGTCTGTGACATTTGCGGGTTGAAATGATGTGATTCAAAGAAACAGATCGATGGGATGGGAAGGCTGCCAGAGAGTGAGGCGGCTCAGCCAACTCACAGCCTTGGCATTTTCCAGAGGGCTATCCTCACAGCTTGGAAAAGCAGAGAGTTGCCAGGAGTCTGCTCTAATGGTCAAGCCTGGTTCTGGCCACAGTTGAGAGAGAAATGAGGTTGGCCTTCAAGGCCCCTCTGGTCTCTTCTGGGTAGCCAGAGCCATCCCATTGCCTCATAGCTGCTTAGGGCCTCTCCCACAGAGCCCACCTAAGTCCCAACCTTTAGCCAGTATTTAATATTTTCTTTCCACAACATTTAGAAAAAGAGATTCATATTGGCGAACAGCTAAAACAAACCTGTGGTATACAAATATAATACAATGTTATCATAAAGAACAAAATGACAAATATGAATAAGTCAGGAAAACATGGGGAAAGTTGTCTGAACTGATGCAGCATGAAATATGCAGGACCACTATAAAAGAAAAGGTTGCTACAAGGAGGTTGGACTATGAATAAATGAAAAATGGATGAGAACAAACATGCCCTCTGAAGCCCCTTCCAAGTCAGAGATTCAGGGATTCTCTTTGATTCTGAAACCACACAGTTCTAAGGGTTGGAGTCCTGCACTCCAATACTAATTTCCTAGTATTATGTATTGTCTCTGGCCTGTTAGTACTGAATCCCCAACTCTCTGGTTTCTATGTGGCCCTAGTGGGGGTGGTTCACAGACATGCCACATCCTTTGAGAGTGAGGATGTTAAGTGGCACAAGGCAAAGAGGTATCTGGGAAAGACGATGGTAGGTAGATAGATAAATAGATTTAGCTAATGAAAAGCCTGCCCTTTAGTCTCCATTGTATCATTTTCTAAGAACTTGGAGAAAATTCATCTCTTTCAGGTCTCATTCATCAAATAAATAGCTTGGGTTTGTTTTTATAAAAACCCAGACCCAAGTATCCCTGCTGCTCAGCTGCATCAGTTTTGTCAGCCTTGACAGGCCCTCCATGGGCTACTGGAGAGATTTTCAGGAGGGTAGAAATCTCAAGGCCCTTTCCTCCCAGTATGTCAGAGTCCCATCCATAAGGTAAAGTGCTGCCCCCTTTATGGTTTATAAGAAGAAATGAAGCAGACCATCCAAGCGCTCCAACACACTTTGAGCGAGTTTTCTTGTCCACCATTCTTTGTCCTGCTTCACTCCCCTCACTCTACTCAATTCTCTTCAACCAATCAATAGACTGTGAATGAGAGCCTACTGTGTGCCAGGCACTGTGTAAGTACTGGGGATACAAGAGGGAAAAGACAGTCCTTGACCTCAAGGAGCTTACAATTGAATGGGGGAGACAACACAGAAACATATGTACAACTGTGAGAAATAATGATTAATAATCGATATCTTGGGGGACCCAGTGATGTCCCCTTCTTTCTTAGTCCTTTCTCCCTCTCCCACTCAAGGTCTAAGTTCTCCCTGAAAATAAGAATCATCTGGGTCAAACCAGACCCAAACTCACAAAGGACTCTTGGGTGGAGACAGATCCTTTTGCCTAGGTATCCCAAGATATCTTACTGATAAGATCAAACCACACCCATAGGGAAACCCCAGATCAGTTTGAGTAGGGGATCTTACATTCTTCCTTTGATGTCATCCCTGAAGTTAATTTTAATATAACCCACCTCCAATCATGTCAACCAATTAGATTTGATTGTTATGTTATGTACAGTTGGAAGGGTATATGAACCAAGACCAGACCCCCATTGGAGGTCTTTGGTCTGAGAAAGATGGCCAAAAGACCTCCTTTTATTAATATCATGCCAGCATATTAATACAATGATTAAATTACTCAGAAACTATGTTTCTTGTATTTTTAATTGTCACACAACACAAGCTACATGTAGGATAGATAGGAGATAACAGAACGAAGAGGGGTTGGGGAAGGCTTCCTTGTAAAAGGGGGAGTTTGAGTTGGGACTTAAAAGAAGCCAGGGAGGCCAGTAGGTACAGATGAAGGAGAGCCAGAGAGAATGCCCAGAGCCCAAAGATGGAGAATCTTGTTTGTGGAACAGCCAAGAGGCCAGAGTAACTGGATCCAAGAGGCACAAGAAGGCTCTTCATCCTTCAATTATCCAAACATTAAGTTCCTACTAAGTGCCAGGAGATACAAAAACCAAAACCAAATGCAAACCCAGTCACTGCCCTTGAGGAGCTTATAGTCAACATGTAGGGGATACAACATGTAAATCAATGGATAAGAAAAAACAAAATACCTTCTTTGAGAATGGAGAGAGAATTTCTAGAGAGACTGGGAAAGGCTTCCTGTAAGAGGTGTCACTTGAGCCAAACTTGGAAGGAAGCTAAGGGTTGTAAGAGAAGGAAAAGACATGGGGGACAGCCTATGCCAGAATGGGTTTGTAATCCATCCTGAGAGCAATAGCAAGCTGCCAATGATGTTTAGAGTAGGAGAAGGACATAGTTAGACCTGTGCTTTAAGAGAATCATCTTGGCAGCTGACTAGAGGATGGAATGGACAGGGGGAGCAACCAATTAGGAGGCTATTGCCATTGTCAAGGGAAAGGTGATGAGGGCTTGAAATTGGCTGGTGGAAATATGACTGAATAGTGAATATAAGAAATACTGTGGAGGTAAAATAAATTGACAAGCCTTGTCACCTGATTGCATGTGAGGGGAGCAGACAGTCAAGGATGGTCCTAAGGATGAAAACATGGGTGCCTGGAAGGCTAGCAGGGATGTCTAGAGGAGGGCCAAGGGAGAGGGGAAGAGAATGAGGTCCATTTGGACATACTGAATTTGAGATGCTGGTGGGACATCCTGGTGGGGATGCAGTCGGTTATACAGGACTAACGCTCAAGAAGAGAGAGCAGGGTTGGATAACAGATCTAAGAGTCATTTGCAAAGAGGTAATAATTGTACCCATGGGAGTTGATGAGATCATCAAGGGAAGGGGTGTTGAGAATGATGAGGATCTAGGACAGAGCCCTGGAGAATACACACGGTTAGAGGGTGGAAGATTAATGATTATCTAACAAATGAGATGGAGAAAGGCCAAAGAGACCCGGGAAAAAGCAGTGTCATAGAAGCCTAGGGAAGGGACAATAACTGGGAGGATGGGTGAGGGGGGCAGTTAGTTAAGTTAAAGACTAATGAATGGACAGTTAAGAGATCATTGGCGAAATTGGAGCCTAGAATAGGAGTCCAGTATCTTGGTTCCCAATTCACAAAAAAGACACAAATTTGGGGAACCAAATGAAGGCAGTAGGGCAGAAAACCATTCTCCCCTTCCCCCCAACTGCTGTGTGTTTCTTAGGGGAAAATAGTGTACCTACACATTGGGATTTATACAGTGCTTTATTCATTCAATTTAAACATTGTGCAAAGTATTGTTCTCAGCCTGGAAATACAAGACCATCCTTTCCCTCAAGTAGTTGACATTCTAGGGGAGGAATGGTGATTATTTCAGTTTGTCAGTAACAAAGGGGACTTAAAGGGGAATAAGACAAAAGAATACTGGAAAGGCACCTGAGGGCCAAAGGAGGGAGGGCCTTAAAGTGAGTGCTAGGCTCAGGTGGCAAATTCATCCTCATTGATATCACTGAGTCATTATGGGATGGGATCCACTGCTAAATTATGTCAATGGAAACATATACCTTACTCAGAAGGATGTTGTTGTTTGTCCTCCTTACTCAAAGAGGGCCAAAATGCCACAATGACGTCGGGATCAATGTACTGTGGGTCCAAATATGGCTGATCAGATCAACAAGAGCTTGGAAGGCTCTGCCACAGGTTGGGCACAAATAATTCTTATAACCATTTGGGAGGGAGATGTCTATAAATTTGCACATCCTACTCAGAAGGAAGAGATGAGATAAAAAGGGAAGGGCAACTGCAGATGTTTTTAAAAGATATACTCATAGGAGGAAGCTTAGAAACCAGATAGGTGATACAAGTTGGAAAACATTTGGGTGAATGTCAAGAGAGGGAAGAAGAGAAACAATCAGTATATGCTACAGACCACCTGGAAAGAAGGAGGCTACAGAGAAGCAGCTCATAGCCTTGCCATGAAGATGTTCTATAGTGGTGATGGTGAACTCCAATTAACTGGACATCTGCTGGCACCTAATAAATTCTTGGTTTGCCATCATCATCACCACCATCATCTTGTTATTCAAAACATGGAGGAATTAACCAAGGAGACCTTCTATTCTGATCTAATGCTCACCAACAATTATGAATTGTTTGCTAAGAATTCATGATGAAAATGAGAACATCCAGGAATGGGCCTCTTAAACATTTTCCACTCATGACCTCTTTTTGCCCGAGAAATTTTATGCAACCCTGGGCATATAGGTATATAAAATAGGTATACATGGGGTAGCTGGTGGCGCAGTGGATGGAACACCGGCCTTAGAGTCAGGAGGACCTGAGTTCAAATCTGACCTCAGACACTTGGCACTTACTAGCTGTGTGACCTTGGGCAAGTCACTTAACCCCAATTGCCCTGCAAAAAATAGGTATACATAACCTTTTACTGTTGCCAAAATTTTCACAACCCCCACATTTAGTTACATGACCCCCATGTGGGATTGTGACCCACAATTTAAGAAGCTTTGGTCTAGGATACTCCCTAGACTTGGGGAGAGTAGATTTCAAGAGATTCAGAAAGAAGACAGACAAAACCTCTTGACTAAAATTCTCCAGAGGAAGTCAGCCCAGGAGAAATGGAAAGCTCTCAACAATGTAATTCTGAAGACACAAAGAGTTGCGAAGATTTGGCAGTGGGTTGGATATGTGGGGTGAGTATGAGTGAGGATGATCCGGAGGTTGTGATTGTGGGTGACTAGAAGGATGGTAGTGTCCTAAACAGTTAGATAGAAGCTGGGAAGAAGGTAGGGATTTTTTTTGGCAGGGGGAAAATAACGAGGTCTGTTCTGGACATGTTGAGTTTGAAATGTCTGTGGGACGTCCAATTGGAGATGTCTAAAAGGCAGTTGGTTCATGGGGACTGGAGCTCAGGAGAGAGGGGCTGGATACAAAGATCTGGGAATCAACATAGAGAGGATCATTGAACCCAGGGGAGCTGATGTCACTGAGGAGAGAAGGTGGCCCAGGTCAAAGCCTTAGGGGATATCCACAGGCAGGGTGAGTTAGTGACATGGATGATGATTCAGAAAAGGAGACAGAGTATCCAGGAGAAGGGGGCGGTCACCAGTATCACACATTGCAGAGAGAGTGACAAGGACAAAGACTGAGAAAAGGCCTTTAGATTTGGCAATTAAGAACTCATGAGTAACTCTGGAGAGGGCAATTTCAGTTGAGTGATGAGGTTGGAAGCAAGATTGAGCAAGGCCAAAAAGAGGGAGAGGAGAGCAAGGAAAGGCACTATGTATGCATGTCTTTTCCAGTGATTTGGGCTGATAAAGGGGGAAAGAGATGGGAATGAGAGCTAGCAGGGATGAAGGTGTTAAGTGAAGTATCTTTAAGAACTTTTGCACCTGTTTGCAGGCATCGGAAAGGACAAAGTAGACAAGAAGAGACTGAAGAAGGGGGGATGGTGCATGGTAGTGGGGATAGTGTGCTAGAGAAAACAGGAAGGAAAAGGATGGATCAAGCATCCAAGCAGAGGGGTGAGCCTTGGAAAAGAAACTAAAGAGAAAGCAGACAGCGAGGAGAGAAGAGGGAGCTCTCATTAAATGGCCTCAATGTTCCCTGTAAATCATTAGGTAGATTGTGGAGATCAATTTGGAACTACCCTCAAAGGACTATGAGGCTGTGCATACCCTTTGACCAAGTAATACCACTACTAGGTCTATATCCCAAAGAGATCATAAAAAGGGAAAGGACCCACATGTACAAAATATTTATAGTAGCTCTCTTTGTGGTAGCAAAGAACTGGAAATCGAGGGAATGCCCATCAATTGGGGAATGGCTGAACAAGTTGTGGTATATGAATGTAATGGAATACTATTGTGCTGTAAGAAACAATGATAGGAAGATTTCAGAAAAACCTGGAAAGACTTAAGTGGACTGATGTTGAGTGAAGTGAGCACTACCAGGAGAACACTGTACACAGTAATAGCAACATTGTGTGATGATCAACTGTGATAGACTTAGCTCTTCTCAGCACTGCAATGATCCAAGACAACTCCAAAGGACTCATGATGGAAAATATTCTCCACGTCCAGAAAAAAAGAACTGTGTAATCTGAATGCAGATTGAACCATACTGTTTTTACTTTTTTGAGAATTTTTCTTTTTGTTCTGATTCTTCTTTCACAACATGACTAATGCAGAAATATATTTAATGTGATTGTACATATATAACCTCTATCAGATTGCTTTCTGTCTTGGGGAGGGGGGGAAGGAAGGGAGGGAGAAAAATTTGGAACTAAAAATCTTATGAAAACAAATATTGAAAACATGTAACTGGAAAATAATAAAATACTTTTATAATGAAAAAAAAATCATTAGGTAGGCTCCTCAGCTGAGAGGGTAGGAGGAGGGCTTCTGTAGGAGGTTTGAAGAAAGGAAAAAACGAGAGGATTCACACCAATCTCGGTGGTGGATGCTATAGAGATTGAGTTAGGGAAGGGGAAAAGGGATGCCTTATAGCAGTGAGGGCCTAATTCGACACTGGACAGCATACATGGTTAGTGGGCCCAGTCAGCATGGTTGCCAGACTTCCTTTGGCTCTGTTCAGCAACCAGTAAGTAGGGTGGGGGAATAAGCATTTATTGACTTTCTTTGGTGGGGGGGCAATGAGGGTTAAGTGACTTGCCCAGGGTCACACAACTAGTAAGTGTGAAGTGTCTGAGGCCAGATTTGAACTCAGGTCTTCCTGAATCCAGGGTTGGTGCTGTATCCACTGTGCCACCTAGCTGCCCCCTGGGAATAAGCATTTATTAAGTACCTACAATGTGCCAGGCACTGTGCTAAGAGCTTTACAATTGTTATCTCATTTGATCCTCACAACAACCCTGGGAGGTAGGTGCTGTTATTATCCCCTTTTTACAGATGAGGAAACTGAGGCACATAGAGGTTAAAGTGACTTGCTTTGACTCTAAGCCATTGCTCTTTCCCTTGTACCATTCTGCTTTGCACCATGGCAGAAGGAACTCATAATTACACAGTTTTTAGACCATATATAAACATTAGCTTAGCTGTGGCTGCCATAAATGTGGGATCCTTGTCCAGTGACCAGAAAGCAGACAGGTCTGGAGGAGTTGACTTATATCAACCTTGATATTCTCATTATTAAAGAAGCAGGAAGACAAAAGGAGGGGGTATCTAGATGGGAAGACAGGTTGTCTTTGCAGAGGCAAAGCCAAGCGTGGGCAGAGTTATTTTCTTGTGCATCTAAAGTCAACAAGGAACATAGGCACGTGGAATACTTGGCCCCCTCATCTTGCATTGTTCAAGGTAAGTATTTGCAAAAAGATTGCCAGGAATCTAAGTGCTGCAGAGGATGAGGCAGAGAAATGCTACCAAGCGCTGGCTCTAAACAGCTAAATTAAGTCAACGTCTTCCTTTTTCTTTGTTTGTTTTGTTCATTTTTGAAGGGCAATGAGGGTTAAGTGACTTGCTCAGGGTCACACAGCTAGTAAG
This sequence comes from Dromiciops gliroides, assembly GCF_019393635.1. Lineage (NCBI taxonomy): Eukaryota > Metazoa > Chordata > Mammalia > Microbiotheria > Microbiotheriidae > Dromiciops > Dromiciops gliroides. The sequence goes on from NC_057867.1 coordinate 5,995,671, forward strand.
TATCAAATGTCTGAGGCCGGATTTGAACTCAGGTCCTCCTGAATCCAGGGCCAGTGCTTTATCCACTGCACCACCTAGCTGCCCCCGGGTTTTTTTTTGTTTGTTTGTTTTGTAACATCTTCCTTACTAGTCTTTGACTTCCAGGTAAAAGTGAACCAAGTGGAAAGCAATGATGAATCTGTTGGAAAGTGTGGTTCAGGAGTAAGAAGCCAGAGAGGCCAAAGACTTGTAGACCACATGCAAGCTTCACTACTCTCTTCATAATGAATTTCTTTCAGAAGAGAGACTGGAGGCATTTGACATGCTAAGCACCAAATAATATTTTAAGATGGCTGTATTCTATTAATAAATAGTTGGCTGCCAACATGGAAGTCATTTCCTAATCAGCTGTCTGGCTTGTCAGACCATCAACTTGTTAGATCAAACATCAAAATCAGTGATAATTTAGAATAAAGAATTGAAAATATCTGGCAGGTAATTGAAGCAACTCCAGGAACCTGACCTATTTAAGCAACCTGTTGATACCAAAAATGAGGGGGGGATGGATGGATAAAAGTGTAGACATTGACAGACTAACACTATTTACTAGAGAAGTGTTACTGATGTGAAGTAATCACCACAATGTGCATGTATGAATTTAGAAAGCATGTCAGTCAGTAAATATGTGATCCCCTTGCCAAATAGAGACATATAAAGTCAAGGGCAACATAGTAGAAACCCTTTTTAAAAACCTTATCACAGAAAGATGATAGAAGGTTATGAGCAGTTATCACCTCATAAATGGTGAGAAGCAGAGGGAAAACACATTTATGTGAGATCCAAGGGCAAAAAGTCATTCTGAGGAAATTTAATGGTAAAACTGGAAAAGGGGAAACAAAGAGATGAGAAGCAGAATAGACATATCACAACTTTTATAAAAATTCTTTCCTCCATCATTGGCAATGGTGCCACAACATTGGTACTCTTCCCATCACAGGCAGACATAGGTACACAGGCCAACGGCTTAATTGCCATGCCTACTAAGTGAAAATTGATTTAATAAATGTTATATTTATATTTTGCAGTTTGGAAAAAGAGACTCCAAAAATCAGCTAGGTGGTGCAGTGGATAGATTTTTAGACCTAGAGTCAGGAAGACCTGAGTTCAAATCCTACCTCATACATTTACTAGCTGGGCAAGTTACTTAACCTTTGGCTGCTTCAGTTTTTTCATCTGAAAAAAAAATAGTACTGACCTCCCAGGATTGTTGGAAAGCTCCAATGAGGTAATGTCTTAAAAGTGTTTTGCAAACCTTCAAGTGTTATATAAGTGCAGCTAGTGATGATGATGATGAGGATAGAAGAAGTAAGAAGGAAGAAGAAGGAGGAAGGAGGAAGGAGGAAGGAGGAAGAAGAAGAAGAAGAAGGAGGAGGAGGAGGAGGAGGAGGAGGAGGAGGAGGAGGAGGAGGAGGAGGAGGAGGAGGCGGAGGCTGCGGCTAATGGTTCAGTGAGAAAGCCCTGATAAGAACTCATAGAATTTTTAAAAGGTGAGAGGGGCAAGAACCTTTTTTTCTTTCTTTCTTTTTGTGGAACAATGAGGGTTAAGTGACTTGCCCGGGGTCACACAACCAGTAAGTGTTAAGTGTCTGAGTCCAGATTTGAACTCGGGTCCTCCTGAATCCAGGGCCAGTGTACTACCTAGCTGCCCCAAGAACTCATAGAATTTTTTTTTTAATGTCAGCCACCAAATAATTAAATTGAAAGTTATGTAAAAGGCAATGGATCATCTCTATGATGGTGATCAGAGGCTATAGCAGATTACCAATAAAGAGCTGGGTAAGTGAAACTAGAGGAAGGATGTCATTGGAGAGCTGGATGCCTGGATAAGGATGGGGGCCAGGCATGAGAGCAAGGAAGGACCAGTGGACTGCCTGTCTGCACCACTAGCATCCAGACCTTGGCAAGATATTTGGGGGAAAGTCCCCTTCACCTTGGATGTATCCTCATGGGAAAACATGGATGAGAGTTGCATGGGATGGGAAGGGAAGGGGTAGGCAGAGAGATGCAGTGGCATAGAGAATACCCAGAGTGAGGAGGAAAAGAGGAACATCAAAGATCACTTCTTTTTTTGTTTTTGTTTTTGCGGGGCAGTGAGGGTTAAGTGACTTGCCCAGGGTCACACAGCTAGTAAGTGTCATGTCTGATGCCGGATTTGAACTCAGGTCCTCCCGAATCCGGGGCCGGTGCTTTATCCACTGTGCTACCTAGCTGCCCCAAAGATCACTTCTTGAAGGGGATGGTAGATAAAGGGGAGGTTTTGGATTATAAAAGACAGAACCCAAACAGTTCAAAGGGAGTTAAAATGCAAGACAAATGAGGAGACACTAAGAGAGCACCTAAGAGCCCTTGAGAAGTTCAAGTCACTAGGCCTCAATGAACTATATCTGAGTACTGAAAGGGCAGATTTGGTTGCTGAGCCACCGTCAGCCATCTTTGAAAGATCAGGGAAGAGCTGCTGTCCTGATTTTCAAAAAAGGGAAGAGAATGGAATCTGTAAACTCCAGGCGAGGGAACAGGGAGAAAGCCTCCTAAGGAGACTGTGGGGCAATGATCCAAGATAGTTAGAGTGTTTACAAGGTGTTTATCAGATGGTGCAGAAACTCAGAATAAAGCTTGCCAAGCCCGACTGAACCACACACTTTTTTTTAAATTATAAAAGTATTTTATTATTTTCCAGCTACATGCAGAGACAGCCTTCAACATTTGTTTCTATAAGATTTCTAGTTTCAAATTTTTCTCCCTCCCTCCCTCCCCCCCTCCCCAAGACAGCAAGCAATCCAATATAGGTTATATATGTACAATAACATTAAACATATTTCTGCATTAGTCATGCTGTGAAAGAAAGATCAGAGCAAAAAGGAAAAACCTCAGAAAAGAAAAACAACAGCACCAAAAACAAAAGAAATGGTATGGTTCAATCTGCATCCATATTCCACAGTTCTTTTTTTTTTCTGCATTTGGAGAGCATTTTCCATCATGAGTCCCTTGGAACTATCCTGGACCATTGTATTGCTGAGAAGAATCAAGTCTATCACAGTTGATTAACACATAATGTTGATGATACTGGTTCTGCTCATCTTACTCATCATCAGTTCATGCAAATCCTTTCAGGTTTCTCTGAAATCTACCTGTGTATCGTTTCTTACAGCACAATAGAATTCCATTACATTCATATACCACAACCTGTTCAGCCATTCCCCAATTGATGGGCTTCCCCATAATTTCCAATTCCTTGCCACCACAAAAAGAGCAACTATAAATATTTTTGTATATGTGGGTCCTTTTCCCTTTTTTATGATCTCTGGGAAAAAGACCCAATAGTCACTGCCCCGAACCACACACTTATTTTTTTTTTTTGGCGAGGCAATCGGGGTTAAGTTGACTTGCCCAGGGTCACACAGCTAGTAAGTGTTAAGTGTCTGAGGCCGGATTTGAACTCAGGTACTCCTGAACCCAGGGCCGGTGCTCTATCCACTGCGCCACCTAGCTGCCCCGAACCACATACTTTTAAAGGACTCTCTCATTTGTTTTCATCTAAGTAGCACTGAGGCCAAGCCATCAATCCAAATGTCTATCTGGACCACAGCTCATTATTCAATAGGTCTGACTTCTGAATCAAAGAATAACAGCAAGCATCCCATGGGGACTCCCTGAGGGAGAATCAATGCCAGCAGGGCAGTCAAAGCAGGGCCTTTTCTTCCCCAGCACCCCAAAGGACATCCATCCTCTCTGCACGCCACTAGCCTAAGGACCCTGGAAACCTAGACTTCTTGATGGCTAGCTGCTTCCTAGTTCACGCAGGGGTGACGCCCACAAGCTTCTGGCCAGTGCTTAAAATGCCGACCCTCCCTTTTAGTCAGCTTCCATTGGGTTTGGAGGCCCTGGTCAAAAGACCTAGGCTCCAATTCTACCTAAGACACACACTAGGTGTACCCTAGACAAATCACTTAACCTAATTTATATTTATTGCATTTATTTAATTTATAGATGAGAATCTATAAAATGGGGCTAGTAAAAGCACCCACCTCACAGGACTCTTGTCAGAACCAAATGAGAACAGGAATACGAAATGTTCTATAAGCTTTAAGACACTGGAAAAAAGTGAGCTATTAGCTTGAGGATACTGGACATTTGGGCGAGGAGGGGAGAGGGGAGGTGAAAAAGAGTCCCTGAATGCATGACTTGCTTTTCACATTTGGGCCACAGTGCTAGATTTAGAAGCAAATCTTGGCTCAACCACTTGGCAGTCATGTGACCACAGGCAATCGAGTTCCCCTCTACAGAGCATAGCTCCTTATTTACAAAATGTGGCTACTGAATCAGATGGCTTCTGAGGTCTCTTCCAGCTGTAGAGCCTCAATGCTATGATCTTATTAAGACTCACAAGGCCAAGGCTCTTTGGAATGGAAGCACCTCCCCAGGAATCCCAGAGATGGAGTTTGCTGAGTGGGGGGAGGGTGTGTATGTGCATGTGCATGAACATGTGAGTGTGAGACATGGTCACATCTGTTCTTTAGGAAAATCACTCTGGCAGTTGGGTGGAGAATGGATGGGGGTTGGTAGAGATGTGAGGGGCTTGGTCTTTGGCCCCCAAAATGGGAAGCCAGTAGAAACTTGTGTATGGCCTATAGCCATATGAAAAAAATGCTCTAACTCACTATTGATTGGAGAGATTTAGGTCAAAACAATTCTAGGTACTACCTCATACCTACTGGATTGGATAATAGGACAGCAGAGGAAAATGGCAAATGTTGTGGGGGATATGGGGAAAATGAGACATTCATACATTCTTGGTAAAGATGTAAACTGATTCAAATATTCTGTAGAGCAATTTGGAACTATGGCCAAAGGGCTATAAAACCATGCATACTCTTCGACCTAGCAATACCACTACTAGGTTGGTATCTAAAAGAGATAAAAAAGTTGAATGCAAAACTGGGGTGATGCACATCACTTGGGGAAAGGCTGAACAAATAGTTGTATGAGATTAGGATGGAACACTATTGTGCTGTAAGAAATAATGAGCAGGATGCTATCAGAAGGACTTATGAAAAATGAAATCCATCTACAGAGAAAGAACTGATGGTAGCTGAATACAGATTGAAGAATAATTTTTTGTTAGTCCTTTTTCTAAAGTTTTTTGTCTGTTTTCTTTCACAACTTGACTAATGTAGAAATGTTTTGCATGACTGCACATGTATAATTTATATTGAATTGCTTGAGTTCTTAAGGAGTGTGGGGAGTGAGGGAGGAAGAGCATTTGGAACACAAAGTTTTAAAAATCAATGTGGGGCAGCTAGGTGGTGCAGTGGATAGAGCACCGGCCCTGGATTCAGGAGGACCTGAGTTCAAATCCGGTCTCAGACACTTAACAGTTACTAGCTGTGTGACCCTGGGCAAGTCACTTAACCCCAATTGCCTCACCAAAAAAAAATCAATGTGAACATTTATTTATACATGTAACTTGGGGAAAATTCTAAATAAACAAATAATTTTTTAAAAAAGAAAGCAACTTGTGTGCAGGCACAGTGGAATACATGAGCTCCTCACCTCATCCTTCCCTTCCTTTCAAGGCTCAGTTCAAGAAGCCTTCCCTGATCCTCAACAAAAAGTGTTCTCTCCCTTCTCAAGTCTTCCTAGAGCTTTTGCTTGGGGTTCTCCTTTGCTCTCAGCACCCCTTCCCTTGTATCATATCTGGGCACATGGGGTTGTACTGTCACCACCTGGTAGAAGGGCAGGGACTTTTTTTGTATCCTCAGTGCTGGGCACAGGCCTTGTTCATGTCTGATGTTTAACAAAGGTTGGTTGCATTGAATCGAGCAGGGGATGGACATGTTGTGGGTAGACAAGATAGGCCACTTGGGAAGTCAATCTGATCCTTGGTGAGACAATGTAGACAATCATGGAAGAAGTGGCAATGGAAAGGAGATAGCAGGAAGGAAGAATTCATAGGATTTCATGATCAATTGGACATGGCTGTGGAAGGAAAAGGGAGAGATAGGGCTTAGAGAAGACTTGAGATCTTGAGCTTGGGTACCTTACCAGACAGAAACAAGGAAAATGAGAAGGCAAGTGGAGAGAAAACAGGGAGTTTGACTTGGGACTATGTAGTCAGTCAACTAGCATTTATTAAGTGCCTTTTATATTCCAGGCACCATGCTAAGATGCTACAAAAAGAGGTAAACATCACCCCCCTCCCCAACCTCAAGGAGCTCCCAATCTCATGAGGGAGACAACACCCATGGACAAACAAGATGGTTAAAGAATAAATTGGGGGTGAGGCAGCTAGGTGGCACAGTGGATAGAGCACCGGCCCTGGAGTCAGGAGGACCTGAGTTCAAATCCGGCCTCAGACACATAACACTTACTAGCTGTGTGACCCTGGGCAAGTCACTTAACCCCAATTGCCTTACTAAAAAAAAAGAATAAATTGGGGGTAGTTTCAGAGGAAAGATGCTAAAGCGAAGGACTGGGATTACAGATGCTCAAAGGCATCAAGGCTCAAAGCTCAAAGGTATGCTAGATACTGACAATGGTTTCTAGAGGCTACTGCTCTCTCCCTGAGTTGCCTTAGGTGTCCAAGGGACATCTCCCCAACATTGAACCACATTTGGTCTGCTCCCTTCCAGAGATGCATCATTCCTGAGAGCCTCAAAGGAAACTCTCCTCAATGCCTTTTTATGTGGGCTGTAAAGGGAGGCCTTACTGTGTTCTCTCTGAGTCAGGGAGTGATTCATACCAGATGGCCTCTCTGCTCCCTCCACACCCCGCTCTCCTTTACCCTGGCTGTTGCAATGCTCAGAACTATGGAAGAAGCCCAGGCCTCCTTGGTACAATCTCCTGTCTGGGCTCTTCTTCAAAGCAAAGATCCCTAACTAGGCTAGCATCTGTTCCAGCTAGACTGCGCATACAGATCAGAGGCTGGAAGACTGCATGGGTACTCTTAGAGCTATTCCTCCAATAGGGATCCAAGGGTAAGATAAGGCTGAGGAAGCATGGAGCTACAGCTGGACTCAAGTGAACCACTTGCCAGTAATAGGGCCAATAACATAGGGCCAATAAATAGGGCCAATCCTCTTTGCAAGCGGGTCTTGGGCTGATTCTGCTGGTTCCAGTATCCAGGGCCCTCAGCGGATACCAATTTTGCTGCCCTAAGGTAGATGGTGAGGCTCTCTGAGATAGACAAATAGATCTCCAGTGAAAAGATCACACGGGGCCTCATTCAAAGCTGCCTGGAAACAGTTCGATTTTCCTTGCCTCTTAGTAAAGGTTGGAGTTGTCAAAGAGCCTGCCCCTGTGCTGACAGCAGCAGAGCAGGATCTGGAGTTACCTGGCTAGGCCAAGATTTTGCAGTGCTGAGCAAGGCAGTGTTTGTATCTGTCTGGCCCAGGTAAGTTGCCAGGGCCAGGTGCCTTGGAGAGAGTGCTCAGCAGGGGCTGGGGCAGGGGCAGAGTCTGGGACAGTCTATAAAATAGCCTGGCCACCAGCAAGGGGGAAGAAGGGAGACGAGTGGGGCAGAGCTGGGAAGAAATGCCAGAAAAAGGAGGCTGGCCAGAATCCCAGTCCTGGTTTGCTCCAAGTCTCGGGGGCTGGTTTGGTCCCATTTTCTGGTAAATTAAATCTAGTCTCTCTAACAAGATGACAAATCTCCTGAGGGTAAGAGAAGAAATTTACCTAAAGCCAGATTAAGGTCCTTGCAGGCCCAGGAATTTCTATTCTGTAAGCTCTTTGATGAAGAAATTTTCATGAGCCCATCTGATTTTGCCATAAAAAACTCCCAAAGAACCCATGTTAATTCGTTCGTTCATTCATTCGTTCATTCATTCATTCGTTTCTTCATTTGTTCATTCATTCAGCCTTTATAATATTTTATTTACATGCATAGATTAAAAGGAAATAAAAGGCTAATGGGTATGTGTATGTGTGTGAGAGTGAGAGTGAGAGTGAGAGTGAGAGTGAGTGAGAGTGTGTGAGAGAGAGAGAGAGAGAGAGAGAGAGAGAGAGAGAGAGAGAGAGAGAGACTGACTGGAAGTGGGAAAGGCTCTAGAGACTAGAAGGAGAAAGAAAGGCCTCCTTTGGGGCAGCTAGATGGTGCAGTGGATAGAGCACCGGCCCTGGAGTCAGGAGTACCTGAGTTCAAATCCGGACTCAGACACTTAACACTTACTAGCTGTGTGACCCTGGGCAAGTCACTTAACCCCAATTGCCTCACTAAAATAAATAAATAAAAATAAATAAAAAATTAAAAAATTAAAAAAATAATAAATAAATAAAATTTAAAAAAAAAAAAAGAAAGGCCTCCTTCTTGAAAGGGGTACTGTTTGAGCTCATCCTTGATGGGAGTAAGGGATTCTCTGAGGAAGAGATGGAGAGGGAGGGAACATCAGGCTTATGCTGATTTCTTTGACTTTTTTCTAAAACAAATGACACCAGCATAACTGTATCTTCATGCATATCACTGAGTCAAGAAGAGATCTTTCTTACAGTTTTAGCGGAAACATTTTTATAAAAAATGGTTTCTGTATTCATCAAATAACAACCATTTATTAAGCACCTACTATATGAGGCACTATGTAGGTTTTGGGGATACAGAGACAAAAGTGAAAGTCCCTGCCTTCAAGGAGGGAAGAGCCCATCAGAGGAGAGAATATATGCATAAGTATATAAAATGACCTACAACATAAATATAAGGTAAATGAGGGGTGAGGGGAGAATAGCACTGTCAGCTGGGGATCAGGAAAGGTTTCACGTAGGACACTGTGATTGAGCTGTGTCGACTCTAAGGTAGAAGTAAGGAGGGTGAATATTCCACAAATGAGGGACACAGCCAGTACAAAAGTTTTGGAAGGAAGGTACCATAAAATGAGGCTGGAAAGGTCAGTTGGAGCCACATTGTATTGGGCAATAAATGCTAAAGAGAAGAGTTCGTGTTTGATTCTGCAGGTCATAGGGAGCTAATGGCATTTACTGAGTAGAGGGGGTTACAGCACTTTAGGAAAAACACTGTGGCATCTGGGTGCAAGACAGACTGGAGAGTGGAGAGATTGGAGTGGAGGCAGGGAGCCCAAATAGGAGGCTATTGCCATTGTCCAAGCAGTGATGAAGGCTATGAGACCTTTGTGGTGACCATTTCTTCCATGTTCTACATCAGCCCACATGGTCTGAGCAGGGATTTGGGGGTTCTGTAATTTGCTTTAGAGAAGGGGCAGGATATCGGCCCAAGCAATGCACCAGAATATTCAAACTCGAGATTGTCCCTGCAAAAAGCTCGGGTCTGTGCCCTCCTCTCCAAGCCATCCAAGATGATGACTCATCTTGGTGTGGAGGTGACCCTGGATCACCAGGATGAAAGGATGGCCAGTGGATGTCATCTGCAGAGCAGTCTAGAACAGCAGAGACAGGGAACTCAGCCCCAGGTCGACTGCAGAGTGATTCATTCTTAAGTTGTAGCATTTCTTCTTTTTTTGTCCTCTGTAGCAACTCTTGAAGGCTATCTCCTAAATCACTGAAATGCTGTGACCTGGCTTTGTGGAGGGAGGCAGCACTGGCACCTTAAGGTACCAAAGCACAAGCAGGCCCAGATGAGCAAGTGCAGGGACAGATCCCAGAAATATGCTGACTGCCCAAGGGAGTGAGGTCTCCCTACTCCACTTGCCCATGTTAGGGAAAACAAAGTTCCTCAAAGAATGGGAGGGACACAAATGCCTCCAGATCTCCACTAAGTCAGGTGGCCCAATGGGTAGTTTAAGGCAGAAAGGACAGCAATAGAGACTAGCAGAATTTCACTGGAGACCAGGGGGCCCAGCTATGGAACCAAAGGCATCAGATATTTTTCTCTATACCAGGACTTCTTTACTTTGTCTGGGCTCCAACCCCCTTGAGAATATATCTAGTCAAGTCTAGGGATACACTCGTACCCAGAATCACACTGGTTGCCTACATTCATGATAGAAGGAAATACTAAATTCGAGTTAGGGACAGTGAAAGATGCGATTTTTCTCACCCAAGTTTGTGTATTCTTCCTGAGGAGGTCCACAGACCAAAGGATTTTTAACCTTTGTTACTCCAATGCACACAATTGTACTCCAATGCACAAAGTCTAGGTGACAAGCAAATTGAACCGGAGATTGTAACACAAGGAGGCCAGGTTGACCTTGGAAGCATCAGTGAGAATTAGAAGAAATGGGATCCATGATTGGGACACGGCTCTGTAGGGTGTAAGTTTTTCAAAAAGAGAATCTAGGCGGCAGCTAGGTGGTGCAGTAGATAGAGCACTGGCCCTGGATTCAGGAGAACCTGAGTTCAAATCCAGCCTCAGACATTTGAGACTTACTAGCTGCGTGACCCTGAGCAAGTCTCTTAACCCTCATTGCCCTGCCAAAAAAAGAGAGAGAATCTAGGTAAAGGAAGAGGGGAGCAGCAGAGGAATGGGTACACCCAAGCATTGGCTAGGGTCCTTGAGAGCCTCTTGGCCTCCACCTTCTGAGGGCTATGTTCTAGACTGACAATATCTTCCTATACAGGATATGAATCCCTTAACTCCTGGCTAAGGTATGAATTCCTTGCCATA